>NC_086450.1:4179884-4779884 GCF_028390025.1 Pseudophryne corroboree | reverse complement strand
TGTTGGTGATAGACCCCTCATTGTCCGCCCCCGTTGTGGTAACTGTTATTTAGGATGTCTGATCCAGCCGTGTGCTTCTCATGTCCTCTTCTCGCAACAGCTACGGACGTCAGATACTGTGTGAGACGGTCAGGACCGCCAGCCTCACCCCCATTGCTGCCCGCCTGCAGGAGCTGGAAGGGAGAATAGAGCAACACCTCATTCCTAAAGAGGTAGTGTAGCCGGAAGACATTGGGCTGTATATTATATGCAGGTAAGCAGATGGTTTGTTACTGTAACTGCCATCTGCCGCCTTATACCCTGGCATGTGTGCCGTATGTACTTTGCCCATGCCCGGTGCAAGGCTACGTGGCCAGCGCCTTATTGTGGGTACACGGGGATTAATCTGACTGTAAGATACAAGGAGCAGAGTTTAGTGTTCATTCTAGCACCCTGCACCTTTTCAAAGCATGTGCAGTTCCTCTTTCCTGCCTGGGGTGTCACCCTCTTCCCTGGTAATTCTCAGCACACTGGGGTATATGGGGGTCATTCCGAGTTGTTCGCTCGCTAGCTGCTTTTAGCAGCATTGCACACGCTAGGCCGCCGCCCTCTGGGAGTGTATCTTAGCTTAGCAGAAGTGCGAATGAAAGATTAGCAGAACTGCTACTAAATAATTCCTTGCAGTTTCTGAGTAGCTCCAGACCTACTCACAGATTGCGATCACCTCAGTCCGTTTAGTTCCTGGTTTGACGTCACAAACACGCCCTGCGTTCGGCCAGCCACTCCTCCGTTTCTCCAGACACTCCTGCGTTTTTCCCTGACATGCCTGCGTTTTTTAGCACACAACCGGAAAACGCTCAGTTACCACCCAGAAACGCCCCTTTCCTGTCAATCATTCACCGATCAGCAGTGCGACTGAAAAGCGCCGCAGGATCCACAGCAAAACTGCTAAGTTTTTAGTAAAATAACTAAGCGCATGCGCATTTTGCAACAAATCGCAGCATAGCGAAAATCGACAACGAGCGAACAACTCTGAATGACCCCCTATATTTCAGTGCTGAATACAGACCAGAGTGTGCTCCAGGGTGTGCTGCAGAGCAGAGAGCGACACCCCAGGCAGGAAAGAGGAACTGCATGGATTTAGAAAGGTGCAGGGTGTAGAGATGTATAATGAATGAGTGGATGATGTAATGAGCAGTGATGTGTCCCTATTGTAGACGCTGGTGCTGTACGCGCTTGGTGTAGTTCTCCAGGATAGTGCGGCCTGGCCGTCTGCCTACAGGTACGTCTCCCATTGCCGCCACTGCGCACAGCTTGGGTTCTGTATTTGTTATGTCTGTTATTTTATTGTTGTTTGATGCTAGTCCATATATATGTGTGCGTGCGCGCTCTGTCCACGTGTGCGTACATGCTTTGTCCACATGCGTGAGTGCATGCTCTGTTTGTGTGTGCGTGCGCGCTCTGGCTGGAAGCTTTAACCAGTGAGATGGGATTAGTGAAGAAATGCTTTGTGTCCTCAGATTCAGCCCGGACAGATTTGATGAGGAATCGGCCAAACAGAACCTCGCACTGTTGGGTTTCTCAGGAAGCCAGGAGTGTCCTGAGCTCAGGTAAGCGCTAATACATCAGAGCGGGGTCTTGTATAGAGAGTAGAATAAGAGACGGACGGCTTGGTTGTTACTGGTAAATGGGGGGTGTCCTCGTCCGTCATTATTCCTAACGGAGGCAAGACATCCATCAGTCTGCATGTGTTACAGTGAGTGAAAGCGGGTTTACTATAGTATACATTCAGCACTTTTGTCTTTTTCTTTTTTTATTGTTACTTGTGATGTGGGTGGCACCGCGTGCTAATGGAGGCACCGCGTGCTAATGGAGGCACGTGTCCCCTGGGGCTGTGGATTGCACACAGGAACAAGAAGAGAAGTCATACAGAACATAACTTGTACAGCACCAGCGCTTCCCACTTCCACATCCCGTACAGACCCCTCAGTGGGAGTGGGGGCATTGTTTGTTTGTGTTCTCCTTTCCGGCTGAGTAAGACCCTAGTACAGGCGGGAATTAATTGAAAGCATGCAGCGCAGATCCGTAAAGTGTAGTAAACGTGCATTGATTCTACGAAACAACGACTAATTGGCCAGTCCTCACACTCTCCACCATTGCCTGCAATATCTAGGAATGTTACCGTTGGTGAAACACTTATTTTATTGGAACATTTATTAGGTACAGATATGTCCTCATACACTAATACTGTAGTCGCCCCAAACCGCCTCTCTCAGCGCACCAGGTCCAATGAGTGTCCGGCGCATAATCTAGGACGCACGAGAAGACTGCACTGATGATTTGATATGCAACACTCGTATATCTGTATGTGAAGACTGAATCTGTGTATGAGGTGGCGGCCGCAGCTACTTCCTATGGCAGGTTCCGTTGTGCTTCAGACTCCGTCGCACACCGTTGCATTATCACAACCAGCAGAGTCTCCTGGTGCAGCATTAATACTAGGTGCAAAGTCTGGCGTGCTTTGTGTGCATTATAACCTGCGCTGTATATTGTCTGGTCAGAGCCCTGAGACGCAGCTGGTTACAGAAGCTGCTGGTGCGTACTTACACCCCTTTGTCTCTGTCTGTGTAGTCTGTTCCCAGCGCTTGGTGCTGCTATATCACATGCGCCACTGGCACTGGTGTATCCTGTGGGCTACTGATTGCGTCATACATGACATTAGCAGGCTATAGCCGTGTATGCAATGTTTGTGTTGCAGTCACACATTCACTCCCATTAATGTGCAACATGACAACTGCTGTTATTAGAGTGATTAGTAGTGCTCGGTGGAGATCACTAACAAGGTAATGTCTATCTACCGTCCATAGATTGTTACCGAATATGACGGGTGACCCAGACTGATCGCCCTATTGGCGGGACTGGTTAGCTTATGGGACGCGGACATTGTTAGTTTGGTAAAGGTCCGCCATAGCAGGGTAGGTGATCACCGGACCCGACCGTTAGAGCCACAAGACAGCGACAGATTGGTCAGGAGCTAAATACAGGGTCCTGCCATTCATTATAAATTGCTTTATGAAAGGACATGAATAGCCAGCGGCCGATTTAGAAGGAGGGGGTTTGGGAGCTCCCTTCATAGACTGAATGTGCATGTTGAGGGGCGCTCGTCCATTCAAACAGGTGTCAACATGTTTCTTTCTCCTTCATCCACTAGGGGCCACTGGAGCGTAGTTACAATGGGGAAATAGTAGGCAGTAATTGGGAGCTGGCACTTTAAAATTTCAACACTGAGGCTAGCTCCTCCCCTACTATGTCCCCTCCAAGCCAGTCTTAGTTTAGTGCCCGAGGTGAGCTGGTTCACTTGGGTTTAGCTGAAGAATTTTCTATTTTTTCTTTATTATTTTATTTTTCTTTCACACACGCACAGACTGGCAGCTCTGCCACTGCCAGTCTGCACCGCGGGAGCTGCCGGCGGGGTCCCATCGCAGCTGCGTGCGGCTCGGGATGGGCCCCGGCTGAGGGAGACACTGAGCTCTCCTGAGTTGGCGGACACCGCTGCGTGCGGCGCGTGTCGGGACCACTCCATCCAGCAGAAGATTCCGGCAGCATGGCAGCGGTGAGTATCAGTGGCCGGACACCGCTGCGTGCGGCGCGTGTCAGGGTCACTTCGTCGACAGAAGATTCCGACAGCACAGTATACGTGGCCGGACACCGCTGCGTGCGGCGCGTGTCGGGGCCACTACATCGGGACAGCGGTGAGTACAATTTATCCCCCTCCACTGTTGTATAATTTTACATTTACAGTGTGCCCACTGTTTATTTACTCAATTTAACTGTGCAGTGTGCTCTGGGTGATAGAGGGCATTTGTGGGGGCACTCACCCAGAGAGATCCCGGCTCCCCTCTAATAAAAGCCTTTGCTTAAAATTTAAAATGGGCGCCATTGAGGTGGGGGCGGAGCTTTAGCCCGCTCTGCACAGCGCCCGCTCTGTGCAGAGGGCTCAGCGCTTCCCGGCCGCGGCATACATTGCCGGCGGGGGATACAGGACGCTCACCGCTTCAGCTACACTGAAGCGGGTTAGTTTTAAATTTGGCGCCGAAACGGGGGGGTGGAGCTAACTCCCGCTCTGTACAGCGGGCTCAGTGCTACCGCTCCCCGGCCGCTGCAGCATGCCGCTCACCGCTTCAATCACGGCCGCTGAAGGCTCCTTCCCCTACACTCACATAGTATCATGCCTGGCTGTACTGTGCATGATACATAAGGAGGGGAAGGACCTTAATCCCGCTCTCCTCAGCGGGCTCCCCGGCCACGGCTCTCAGCGCTCTATAGCCCAGAGGGATCTCTCCCTGCAGGGGAGACCTTTGCCGGGCATTTCATAGAGGAAGCCCGCTCTGTAACAGGAGCTGTGTCTCAGCTCAATAAGGTTCAGGGCTAGTTGCATAGACACTAGTATAGCAGATTAAGCAGAACCCAGGTTTTCTTGGGTTCACTATTATATCAATGTATTTCTCTACCCTATTGGCTAGGAGTGTATATTTATTGGGTTCACTATTATATCACCCTGGAATATGTATTTCTCTACCCTATTGGGTTCACTATGTGTATAGATACATATGTAATGTATTTATATCACCCGGGCATATGTATATCTCTACCCTATTGGGTTCAATAGGGGTGTGTATAGGAGATATATATATATATATATATATATATATATATATATATATATATATATATATATATATATATATATATATATATATATATATATATATATAGTGGATACAACAAAACCCTTCCACAATGTTTATTAATAACACAGACCTGGGTTCACATTTCCACATAGCTCTTGCCACATAACAAAATTTTCCCCTGGCTTTTCTCGCAGCCTCCGAGAAACATGTGTTGCACCAGTTCTTCTTAATTTAGTGGTACAAACAATGCTTTTTGTAATTTGGGGGACTGTGTGTGGCATCAGAAGAACAGCCGCTGTGGCTCAGTACGCTAGTAGCAGGGACATTTATATATATATAAAAAAAAACGTAAGAGGAGCTCTCATAGCCTAGTGGCTAAGACTCCTAACCCGCAGCGCAGCGTTACCAGTTCAGGTCTCTGCTGCTCCAGACATAAGTTTATTTGAAACATATCTGTCACTGCACGTTATAGTGCAGACATTACATAGGGCTACGCTTCTTTAACCCACCTTTTCTCTTTTCGTTCGTATCACCTGGGACAGTCAGAGAAATCCCTGTTAGGTGTGGATTGTGCGGTGAAGCCATCTGTTCAGCCCTCAACGCAGCTACAGCACGCTACTTTTTGAACAGCTCAGATTATACAGGTAATGTCACTATTAACCAGAAGACCCTGTGCGTCATTTCTCCTCTCCAGGTTTCTAAAAGAACCTTGCTAACCTTCCATGTTACACTGCAGATGAGAGGCCTCTCTTTAAGGAGGCGATACATGTCCAGGATACTGATTATGTTTCGTGGAGTCTGAACCAGTATCTCAGGATATTGAGGCGTATTGAACAGCAGTTCGTCTGGTGCTGCAGGTAAAGGAGTCGGACTCTTCAGGTCCCCCGGGGTTTGACGCCAAGGAGGAAATGACAGCGACTTATTCAGTTTCGGATGAGCTGGATATGCTCCGGTAGGCGGACGGGAGACATCCGAATTCACAATTTCAGGTATCGAACAATGTTTGTTTGCCTAGCCTATCCTTTTCCCGCAGATAGCAGGAAACGATATCAGACCTCTCCAGGGTATACCCCTCAATGTCTCACCGGTCCAACAGGCTGCCGTTTTCCTGGGGCAACCTTGCTGAAGGATCCATCCTCGAGACATATGCCGCAGCAGGGGTTCGACCTTGTCCGGAGCAGGTAGGTTGTGGAACAATTGTACTCTAGGTTACATCAACTGATGCTTTGGGACAGATCAGAGTCACGATTCTGCTTTATATTCTTTTGAGGTCTCCACGTCTGTATACTCGGAACCTGCATTTTCGCTTGGGCTGTCTTAACCCGACGACCTCTGGGGCTACGACAGTGGCAGGCGAACAGGGAATCCTAATGGGCAGATGGTTCACGGGAAGGAACTTCCTGCATGATTTCTCGAACCATTGGGGTAAGTCTACTTTTCTTTCTTTTACGGCTGCCCCAGCTCCAAGACGGACATTTACAGGTCCTTCCTTTAGATCTCTCCGTGCCCTTTCAGGGTTTCGACTCCATGTCAGGGGCGGTATCTCCGTCACCAAGGGATCTCATGGTAACGGGCTGAAGCAAAGGTTCAGCATCCTCGGTCCAGTCTGATTTTAGGTCCCCTCGGTCCAGTCTGATTTTAGGTCCTCCAACACACCCACAGGTCAGACCTTCCTACCACCTGAGAGGTCCCAGGGTAGGCGCAGGTCTGTGGTCTTTCTGGGAGGACTGGGAAGGCTTGGGCGGTTACAGACTCGATTTTGGAGTCCAACCGTCTCAGAGGTCCCTCGGCAAGGGTCGGCCGGTTTACGATGACAGAGTCATACTGCAGGCGGCGCTCCATATGCTTCTAACCACATAGGGTGTGGATCCCTGTTGTCACATATCATTTGAATCAGAACGGTTCTCAGACCTTTGTTTTCTTTTCACGTGCCGAAGCCAGATGGCTCGACCAGGCCTATTCTAGCCTTAGAATCCTTTCAGTCTGTGATTGCTAGTTTTGAACAAGAAAGTGGGTTTTACGCGTCCCTTGTCTTCAGGGATGCCGGTTTACTGAACTCCGTTGGGTTTCCTCATCGGGCTTTTCTCATATTCGCATTACAGGATACTCATTTTCACGGTCAGTCCTTTCCATTCGATCTCTCTTCCGCTCCCACGGGTTCAGGAAGATCACAGAATAACTCTTTTTTAAGGGCAGGGAGTGATGTTGGTTCCCTAATTGGACAATCTACTGCTAGTATCCCACTATGCAGATTAGGTGGCTTCTGAATATCCGAAAGATCCAGGAGTTTCGGGTTCGACACTGATCCAATTTATGCTCCTAGTAGACGTTTCTCAACCCGGTCCGTCAGAGGATTTTTTTCCTTCCTTGGCACCAGGTACTCTCTCTCTTCAGTCAAGTTGCGACGCAATGAGTGGTCGCCTCCATTCCCCTCTGAGCGGAGGATAACAATCTTTTTTCCAGGATAAGCCGCCAGGTCAGACTCCCGGGTGAGAATACATTCCCCGGAGTTTTGTCAGCTGGTCCGCTGTTGGCGGAGATTCCGGATCGACCTCAGGGCGTTCTAACTGACTCTTTAACCCTTTACTACTCTCGGACGTGAGCTCTGGCGGCAGTAGGCGAGGATGCCCTCAGGGCTCCTTGGAGTTTCTGGTTAGTCTATCCTGCCTCCTTGTCTATTTCTACCTCACTTTCGGTAACACAGGAGGGGAATATGCGTGCTAGTCCTCTCGGTGGCTCCGGTTGGGCCACGCATGACTTGAAGATACAGCTACACCTGTTGTCAGTAGAGGAGCCTTGGCTCCTACCTCGACTGGACTGTCTACTTCAACAGGGTCCTTTTCTTTGTTCAATCTTACACTGAGTTCGTTTAACCGCGTGACTGTTCACGAGACCTTTTGCCACTTTTGGAAAACTTTATAGGGCATAGTGAGGATAATAGGGGTTTTTCCCCTTCTTTCAGTTACCATTCAGCCGTCATCTTGAGTTTTTCTGGGAGATTTTTGCTCGGCTGCGCTTCAAAATATATTGACCTGAATTTTAAGTCTCTGTCCTTTCGGTTTTCTTCCAAAAGAGAGGAGCCTGGCAGCTGTAAGTTCGGGCTCTCTTTCAGGGAGTACTCTATTGGCAACTCCCCCGGCTGAGTTTCAGACTCAGCGGTCGTTTCTTCCAGAAGGAGATGTCCGTTTTTCATATAAATCTGACACTAGTGTTTTCGGCCCTTTTTGAATGTTGTCAGGGCTCACCGACTTTCTCGACAGAGAAATTAGGCAATTCGACGAAGTGTTTTCTTCTTTGTTCTGTACGATGCTCACATACTAAATAGCCGGGGTTCCAGCATACGCTGGGCTGTTGGATACATCTGACCATCAGACAGTCCTCTTGGCGGTTGCTCGGGAGCCTCCGCTTCCTTTTTCATCGCACTCTACGAGTGTTGTGGGACCTTTGTGGGCGGCTGCCCATGGGGTCTCCATGAATACTTTGTCGAGCGGCTACTTGGTCGAACCGACATTCGTTTTGTCAAATTCTACTAGTTTGACACTTTTGCGGCCTCTGCATCACAGTTTGGCCGAGCGGTTTTACAGGACTCTCAGCGCTCTCCCACCCGTTTTTGGGAGCTCTGGGACGTCCCCATTGTAACTACGCTCCAGTGGCCCCTAGTGGATGAAGGAGAAATCAGGATTTTGGTACTTACCGATAAATCCCTTTCTCCGATTCCACAGGGGCCACTGGACGCCAACCCAGCGCTGTTCCTCCTTGTTTTTTGCTTAACGGTTTGCAGATCACTATATGACTGCTTGTTGAGTTCAGGCTAGCCTGGTTTTTTTGTTAAATTCTGTTCCAGGTTTGGTTTGTGTTATCCTGGGTTACAGGGCGTCATTAACCTCCTCTACCTTAGGGTTTGTTTATTACAGCTCTCCTCGGGCACAGTTTTACGTAGACTGGCTTGGAGGGGAGATAGTAGGGGAGGAGCTAGCCTCAGTGTTGAAATTTTAAAGTGCCAGCTCCCAACTACTGCCTACTATTTCCCCATTGTAACTACGCTCCAGTGGCCCCTGTGGAATCGGAGAAAGGGATTTATCGGTAAGTACCAAAATCCTGATATTTTTTATGTTTTTTGTAGTTTTCTTTATCTTTTATGTTTTTATTTGCATTTAAATATACTTGATTTCAGGACCCTTCAGCCTGCAGACAGAGAACAGACTCTGAATTGTATAAACTGTAAAGGGCCCTACACACTAGAAGACATGAACAATGTGGAAGATGAACAATGTGGAAGATGAGCAATTTCCCTTGAACTTCCCAGAACCCTGACAAACGAAATTGAGTGTACACACTAAGCAATTTTTCAAACAATTTGAAAGATGAAAGATATCTTTGGAATTGGCACCTTATTTACATATTTTAATATTGGGGAGGCATTTCCGGGTGTGTGGGCTGGGCTGTAGAAGGGGGAACCAATGAAGTTGTGTATATATATATATATATATATATATACACACACACATATACAGGTGTGGCACTCTTGGCGTCTGAGAAACTTAAATGGAGACATGCATGGCTCCATTTAAGGTTCTCGGATGCCAAGAGTGCCACACCTGCCTATCTACATACAGCCTTTTATGTGTGGGCACCCGGCGCAGCATATCTATTACAGGGAGAGCTGGACCTGCGTGTGTGTGTGTGTATGTTTGTGTGTGTGTATATATATATATATATGTATGTATGTGTGTGTGTGTGTGTGTGTGTATATGTGTGTATATATATATATATATATATATATATAATTATATATATAATTATTTAGAACCCATTATAATTAATTTTTAATCACATTGGTGGCATAGTGGAAATATAATTGGTGGGGCACTGGGTGGAGACACTGAGCGGTCAGCGTCTCCCAGTCAGCGGCTCAGCTACAATGAAGCCGCTGACAGGTAGGGAGACGCGCTGAGCAGTCAGCGGCCTCAGATATGAAGCCGCTGGTGGGGACGGAGCCGCTGGAGGGGATGTGAGCCATGTCACATTGTGCTCATCGCGGCTCCGTACACACGCTGTGATGAGTGATATCACAAGTGACATTGAGCATGCAGCAGGGGCGACCGACAAACTGCAATCAAAGAGTGCCGGTGTGCGCATCGTTGATTGCAGGACCATACACACTAGACGATGTGAACGATATATCGTTCACAATCGTCTGTATTGGTCAAATAGATTGTCTAGTTTGTATGGCCCTTTACCTGTGTAATACAGTCACTGAGTGCTGCCCAGATAACGCACTCGTATTAAGGTGCCCGGAGAGATGGCGGCATGTGACGCAGCTGGCAGTGCAGTGACCGCATGGCAGCGGCTGGGGGAGACCTATCATTAGGCACAGGAAATTGCTTATACCCGTCCTCCCTCGGTTCTCAGCTGGGGGTATAAGAGGGATGGAGGAACATGCGGAGGAATTGCTGCACGGATCAGCCTGGAGGCTCTGTATGCGGAACGGCTCTTAGACACGTCACTCTGCGGTGTTGCCTGGGCTGTGATGTTCTATTATGCAGAGATCTCCCACAGCATAGAGCAGAGGTTCCCAGACGCGCTCCTCAAGGCACCCCAACGCTCCAGGTTTTAGGTATATCCATGGATCAGCACAGAAGGCTATAGCAAATTGACTGAGGTGCTAATTTAATCACCTGTGGCCAAGCATGGAGATGCTTAAAACGTGGACCAGTAGGGTGCCCTGATGACGGCGTTTGGGAACCTCTGACATAAAGTAGTGTCTCTTATCTGACATATGCTCTTGGTGACCAGCGTACTGGCACGAGAGCCGTGCCCCTGGGCGCAGTGCGAGGGAGGAGACCACCCCAGCTATGTAACAGCGTGAGAGGGGGGCACCGAAATGTACCAAGCCTGTCGCTCTACCCCTAGCTGCCAAAGAGTACAGTCACTATAGACTTCTGTACACGTGTGGGTTATTTGTATCTTATTACTGAATAGATGGATATGTCCAGTGTCACTGCACCAGTTTCCAGTGTGTCTAATCGGAAAATAAAGATTTCACATCACTGGGATTCCTGATTGGCAATAGTAACATTAATAACCCCCATAATCTGTTCCATGTTCCCTTCCGGGGGCGAGTTGTAGAAAATGTTACAATGTTTTATAAAAGTGTTTAACCTCAATCCCAGATTTTCTCATTCAGTGCCAGGTCCTCTACGCAAGGCGTGTTCTCCCGATCTTCTCATCCAGCGCCAGGTCCTCTGCGCAAGGCGTGTTCTCCCGATCTTCTCATCCAGCGCCAGGTCCTCTGCGCAAGGCGTGTTCTCCCGATCTTCTCATCCAGCGCCAGGTCCTCTGCGCAAGGCGTGTTCTCCCGCTCTTCTCATCCAGCGCCAGGTCCTCTGCGCAAGGCGTGTTCTCCCGCTCTTCTCATCCAGCGCCAGGTCCTCTGCGCAAGGCGTGTTCTCCCGCTCTTCTCATCCAGCGCCAGGTCCTCTGCGCACGGCGTGTTCTCCCGATCTTCTCATCCAGCGCCAGGTCCTCTGCGCAAGGCGTGTTCTCCCGATCTTCTCATCCAGCGCCAGGTCCTCTGCGCAAGGCGTGTTCCCTCGCTCTTCTCATCCAGCGCCAGGTCCTCTGCGCAAGGCGTGTTCCCCCGCTCTTCTCATCCAGCGCCAGGTCCTCTGCGCAAGGCGTGTTCCCCCGCTCTTCTCATCCAGTGCCAGGTCCTCTGCGCAAGGCGTATTCCCCGCTCTTCTCATCCAGCGCCAGGTCCTCTGCGCAAGGCGTATTCCCCGCTCTTCTCATCCAGCGCCAGGTCCTCTGCGCAAGGCGTGTTCCCACGCTCTTCTCATCCAGGGCCAGGTCCTCTGCGCAAGGCGTGTTCTCCCGCTCTTCTCATCCAGCGCCAGGTCCTCTGCGCAAGGCGTGTTCTCCCGCTCTTCTCATCCAGCGCCAGGTCCTCTGCGTGAGGCATGTTCCCCGCTCTTCTCATCCATCGCCAGCGAACTGGCATGAGAGCCGAGCCCCTGGGCGCAGTGCGAGGGAGGAGACCACCCCAGCTATGTAACAGCGTGAGAGGGGGGCACCGAAATGCACCGAGCCTGTCGCTCTACCCCTAGCTGCCAAAGAGTACAGTCACTATAGACTTCTATACACGTGTGGGTTATTTGTATCTTATTACTGAATAGATGGATATGTCCAGTGTCACTGCACCAGTTTCCAGTGTTTCTAATCGGAAAATAAAGATTTCACATCACTGGGATTCCTGATTGGCAATAGTAAAATTAATAACCCCGTAATCTGTTCCATGTTCCCTTCCGGGGGCGAGTTGTAGAAAATGTTACAATGTTTTATAAAAGTGTTTAACCTCAATCCCAGATTTTCTCATTCAGTGCCAGGTCCTCTGCGCAAGGCGTGTTCTCCCGCTCTTCTCATCCAGCGCCAGGTCCTCTGCGCAAGGCGTGTTCTCCCGATCTTCTCATCCAGTGCCAGGTCCTCTGCGCAAGGCGTGTTCTCCCGCTCTTCTCATCCAGCGCCAGGTCCTCTGCGCAAGGCGTGTTCTCCCGATCTTCTCATCCAGCGCCAGGTCCTCTGCGCAAGGCGTGTTCTCCCGCTCTTCTCATCCAGCGCCAGGTCCTCTGCGCAAGGCGTGTTCTCCCGATCTTCTCATCCAGTGCCAGGTCCTCTGCGCAAGGCGTGTTCTCCCGCTCTTCTCATCCAGCGCCAGGTCCTCTGCGCAAGGCGTGTTCTCCCGATCTTCTCATCCAGCGCCAGGTCCTCTGCGCAAGGCGTGTTCTCCCGATCTTCTCATCCAGTGCCAGGTCCTCTGCGCAAGGCGTGTTCTCCCGCTCTTCTCATCCAGCGCCAGGTCCTCTGCGCAAGGCGTGTTCTCCCGATCTTCTCATCCAGCGCCAGGTCCTCTGCGCAAGGCGTGTTCTCCCGATCTTCTCATCCAGCGCCAGGTCCTCTGCGCAAGGCGTGTTCTCCCGCTCTTCTCATCCAGCGCCAGGTCCTCTGCGCAAGACGTGTTCTCCCGCTCTTCTCATCCAGCGCCAGGTCCTCTGCGCAAGGCGTGTTCTCCCGCTCTTCTCATCCAGCGCCAGGTCCTCTGCGCAAGGCGTGTTCTCCCGCTCTTCTCATCCAGCGCCAGGTCCTCTGCCCAAGGCGTGTTCCCCCGCTCTTCTCATCCAGCGCCAGGTCCTCTGCGCAAGGCGTGTTCTCCCGCTCTTCTCATCTTCTCATCCATCGCCAGGTCCTCTGCGCAAGGCGTGTTCCCCCGCTCTTCTCATCCAGGGCCAGGTCCTCTGCGCCAGGCGTGTTCCCCGCTCTTCTCATCCAGCGCCAGGTCCTCTGCGCCAGGCGTGTTCTCCCGCTCTTCTCATCCAGCGCCAGGTCCTCTGCGCCAGGCGTGTTCCCCGCTCTTCTCATCCAGCGCCAGGTCCTCTGCGCAAGGCGTGTTCTCCCGATCTTCTCATCCAGCGCCAGGTCCTCTGCGCAAGGCATGTTCCCGGCTCTTCTCATCCAGCGCCAGGTCCCCTGCACCAGGCGTGTTCCCCGCTTTTCTCTTCACGTGTGTTGTCCTCTGTCTGGCTTCCAGTGGTCCGTAGCCCGGAGGTATGCTCAGGTGTGTTGTCCTCTATCTGGTTTCAAGTGTTCCGTAGCCCGGAGACATGCTCAGGTGTGTTGTCATCTGTCTGGCTTCCAGTTGTCCGTAGCCCGGAGACATGCCCAGGTGTGTTGTCCTCTATCTGGTTTCCAGTGGTCCGTAGCCCGGAGGCATGCCCAGGTGTGTTGTCCCCGTCTGGCTTCCAGTGGTCCGTAGCCCATAGACATGCTCAGGTGTGTTGTCCTCTATCTGGCTTCCAGTGGTCCGTAGCCCGGAGACATGCCCAGGTGTGTTGTCCTCTGTCGGGCTTCCAGTGCTCTGTAGCCCGGAGGCATACTCAGGTGTGTTGTCCTCTTTCTGGCTTCCAGTGGTCCGTAGCCCGGAGATATGCCCAGGTGTGTTGACCTCTGTCTGGCTTCCAGTGCTCTGTAGCCCGGAGGCATACTCAGGTGTGTTGTCCTCTTTCTGGCTTCCAGTGGTCCGTAGCCCGGAGATATGCCCAGGTGTGTTGACCTCTGTCTGGCTTCCAGTGGTCTGTAGCCCGGAGGCATGCCCAGGTGTGTTGTCCTGTATCTGGCTTCCAGTGGTCCGTAGCCTGGAGGCATGCCCAGGTGTGATGTCCTCTGTCTGGCTTCCAGTGGTCCGTAGCCCGAAGACATGCCCAGGTGTGTTGTCCTCTGTCTGGCTTCCAGTAGCCTGGAGACATGCTCAGGTGTGTTGTCCTCTATCTGGTTTCCAGTGGGCCGGAGACATGCCCAGGTGTGTTGTCCGTATTGGTGCGTGAAGTGCCAGTACGTCCCTGACCAGCCTGCACAGTGGGCACCATGTCTTAGCCCCGCTACTCTATCCAAGAGACCAAACCAAATGTCAGCCACTGAGCAGAGGTACCGCGCTGTAACATGAACGCTGGCGGGGCTTTATTCTCTCCCGAACTGCCCACTCACCACCGTCTGGTCCGGTAACTAGATCGCCAAATCACGGGATCGGAGATTGGTCGCATCGGTGAAGAAATTTCCTGTGAAGATGGCGAGACACTGGCGCACTCGACGTACGATTACCCCAAATATACAGTGATGGCACAAGTTACAGTGATCTACCAACCTCCAGTAGTTACATAGTCGCCTGGCATAAACTTCCAGGTGATATTTCCACACGCTCATGTGGCACCACTGTAATATCTGTAGAAATGGGGACATTCTACTATAGAAAAAATGTTTCCTTAGATAACAATTCAAACCACTTATAGCCCAAAACATGCCCCTGGGGCAATATCACCCAGTGCTGCAAAACCGCTGTAAGTAACTGGTAGGTGAGTATTGCGGAGCCTTTTATTTGTCATTGTTTCATCCGAGGTAATTATTATATTTCTATAGCTTGTTTTTTTAACACCAATTCCACCTTTGTCAATGAACCTGCTATATAGTATTTGTGTTTTTCCGGGAATTTCCTATGGCATTGCTGTACTAAAGGTTGGTTGCTTTTTCTCTGCGATAAATACAATTTTTCTTTTTTTACTTCTGTCCCTAGATTTGCCTACATGGTGGCAATGGTCCTTCTCTGTGTCCTCGTGAGGAAGCTGCATTTACTGCCTGTGGAAGGTCAGGTTATGGAGAGCAAGTATGAGCTAGTAACGTCTCCAAAAGAAGAGGCCTGGATCACAGTGTCAAAGAGGAGCTGAAGCAGCCGCCAGTCCTTGCCCCCCCCCCCCACCATCAGCTGGAGACGCCGAGAAACTATCCTTTCAGAATGCAGGAAGTTGGCACCTCCTCCAGCGGCAATCTGTGACTGTTCCGGCAGTCGTCTGGCTGTATAACCCTGCCTGACATTAATGCACAACTTGAGTAACGCTGACACTGCCTTTCTCTAGTCCCACTCACTTCGTAATGGAGGATGATGTCTGACATCCAGAATTGTTCTCATTTTAGCTGGCTCGGAGATGGCCGCCTGCGTGAGAACAAGGCCTTTTCCGCCTGCGCAGTGTAACATGTAATATTCATCCTTACAATAATATAGGCAGTCTCGTCCCACAGTTACCTGATACAGTGTAAAGGTGCATAGAAAATTGTCTCCTCTCTATCAGACCACGTTCTAGCGGATTACTGAGCTGCTAACGCCATATTGCCGTTACTGCGTCAGCATTAAATACATTCGTCAGGAATCCGATTTCATCGTCCTCCGCATTTGCAGAATACAATCGTATACTAACGTATACTTATCCCCATTCCTTTACCGGTTACTGTGTGTATTATGACTCTTCCAGCTGAACTTCTAATTGTTCCTACCGTGGAGAGATCGCCTGCAGGTGTAAGTCTCAATTCTTTTGTTTAAGATCTTGGCGAGTATTTATCTCCATCCAGCTGGGATGCGCTGACTACGCCCCAAATCGCACACGGTAATTAAAATGACTCCTTGCACTTAGTAAAGTTGGGGATCCCCCTCTTACAGGATTGTGTTGGAGTAGCTCATAGGCCATCTAAAGATTGCGTCAGCTTCTGGTGCAAAGCGCTATAAATCTGGTACTTACAGAAAACAGACCTTTCCAGGTGATTCCCCGCAAAATAACGATGACAAATGCGCCTCCTAATGTCTAACAGTGCATCGCTCTTTTTTTTTTTTTTTTTTTATTGCTCCAAGTGGTGTTGCATAAAAAAGTTATTAGAAATGTGTGACAACTGATCGTAATGCCGCCGCCTGAATCCTGCTCACCAGATCTAACTTGCGGGAGTGCGGTCAGCTAGCTGGCGTGAGTGCGGTCAGCGTCAAGTAGGAGGAAAAAAAAAGAAAGCCGCGCTGCCAAGTTTTATTGTCCGTATTGTAATCTGCCCCTAGAAACCCGATGTGTTTGTGTAATGAATGAAGGCATAGCGCAGTATCTGCCAGCGGAACGCACCGTAATCGGTTGTGTAACAGTGATATATAAACGGAGCATCTCTAGAGCTGTCTTATAGAAGAGTGCCACGCAGAGCATTCTAGCTACAAGTCCACCATCCACGTGGGGCAGCCGCTGCGTTACTGGAATATACTATAAGTCCATGTATGTACCTCTGGGGAATCTGCCCATTTAGTGTTTATGTTGTACACACTAGACGACGGTAGTCCTATAATGTAGCAGTGATATATAGGAATATATACCACCTGTGCCTTTCTCCGCACGCGGTGCCTCTGTAAGCGGCAGCACCAGGAAATGTGTTTGCTGCACAAAGATATTTAAAGTTGGTTAAAATTACTCAGAAAAGAAAAAAGCACAAAATAAACTTTTGTCATTTTCATTGTGTGTGAAGGAGACATTTCCTATTGGTGTGATGTGTGTGTAGGCATTGTGTGTGAACGATACATTTCATATCGGTGTGATGTGTGTCTGTGTGTGGGCATTGTGTGTGAAGGAGACATTTCCTATCGGTGTGTGTGTGTCTGTGTTGGCATTCTGTGTGAACGAGACATTTCCTATCGGTGTGATGTGTGTCTGTGTGGGCATTGTGTGTGAACGAGACATTTCCTGTCTGTGTGATGTGTGTCTCTGTGTGGGCATTGTGTGTGAAGGAGACATTTCCTATTGGTGTGATGTGTGTGTGGGCATTGTGTGTGAAGGAGACATTTCCTATTGGTGTGATGTGTGTGTAGGCATTGTGTGTGAACGAGACATTTCCTATCGGTGTGATGTGTGTCTGTGTGTGGGCATTGTGTGTGAATGAGACATTTCCTATCGGTGTCTGTGTGTGAAGGAGACATTTCCTATCGGTGTGTGTGTGTGTGGGCATTGTGTGTGAATGAGACATTTCCTATCGGTGTGTGTGTGTGTGAGCATTGCGTGTGAATGAGACATTTCCTATCGGTGTGATGTGTGTGTGGGGAGATTGTGTGTGAATGAGACATATCCTGTCGGTGTGATGTGTGTGTGTGTGGGAAGATTGTGTGTGAATGAGACATTTCCTATCGGTGTGATGTGCATCTGTGTGTAAATGAGACACATCCTGTCGGTGTGATGTGTGTCTGTGGGCATTGTGTGTGTGAATGAGACATTTCCTATCGGTGTGATGTGCGTCTGTGTGTGAATGAGACATTTCCTATCGGTGTGATGTGTGTCTGTGTGTGAAGGAGACATTGCCTATCGGTGTGATGTGTGTCTGTGTGTGAAGGAGACATTTCCTATCGGTGTGATGTGCATCTGTGTGTGAATGAGACATTTCCTATCGGTGTGATGTGTGTCTGTGTGTGAAGGAGACATTTCCTATCGGTGTGATGTGTGTCTGTGTGGGCATTGTGTGTGAACGAGACATTTCCTATCGGTGTGATGTGTGTGTGTGGGCATTGTGTGTGAAGGAGACATTTCCTATCGGTGTGTGTGGGCATTGTGTGTGAAGTAGACATTTCCTATCGGTGTGATGTGTCTGTGTGGGCATTGTGTGTGAAGTAGACATTTCCTATCAGTGTGATGTGTGTCTGTGTGGGCATTGTGTGTGAAGGAGACATTTCCTATCGGTGTGTGTCTGTGGGCATTGTGTGTGAAGGAGACATTTCTTATCGGTGTGATGTGTGTGTGGGCATTGTGTGTGAAGGAGACATTGCCTATCGGTGTGATGTGTGTCTGTATGTGAAGAAGACATTTCCTATCGGTGTGTCTGTGTGGGCATTGTGTGTGAAGGAGACATTTCCTATCGGTTTGTGTGGGCATTATGTGTGAACGAGACATTTCCTATCGGTGTGTGTGTCTGTGTGGGCATTGTGTGTGAAGGAGACATTTCCTATCGGTGTGATGTGTGTCTGTGTGGGCATTGTGTGTGAAGGAGACATTGCCTATCGGTGTGATGTGTGTCTGTGTGGGCATTGTGTGTGAAGGAGACATTGCCTATCGGTGTGATGTGTGTCTGTATGTGAAGAAGACATTTCCTATCGGTGTGTGTTTGTGTGGGCATTGTGTGTGAAGGAGACATTTCCTATCGGTGTGATGTGTGTGGGCATTGTGTGTGAAGGAGACATTTCCTATTGGTGTGATGCGCGTCTGTGTGGGCATTGTGTGTGAAGGAGACATTTCCTATCGGTGTGTGTGTCTGTGTGGGCATTGTGTGTGAAGGAGACATTTCCTATCGGTGTGTGTGTCTGTGTGGGCATTGTGTGTGAAGGAGACATTTCCTATCGGTGTGTGTGTGTCTGTGTGGGCATTGTGTGTGAAGGAGACATTTCCTATCTGTGTGTGTGGGCATTGTGTGTGAAGGAGACATTTCCTATCGGTGTGATGTTTGTCTGTGTGGGCATTGTGTGTGAAGGAGACATTTCCTATCGGTGTGATGTGTGTCTGTGTGGGCATTGTGTGTGAAGGAGACATTTCCTATCTGTGTGTGTCTGTGTGGGCATTGTGTGTGAAGGAGACATTTCCTATCGGTTTGTGTGGGCATTATGTGTGAACGAGACATTTCCTATCGGTGTGTGTGTCTGTGTGTGGGCATTGTGTGTGAAGGAGACATTTCCTATCGGTGTGTGTGTGTGTCTGTGGGCATTGTGTGTGAAGGAGACATTTCTTATCGGTGTGATGTGTGTGGGCATTGTGTGTGAAGGAGACATTGCCTATCGGTGTGATGTGTGTCTGTATGTGAAGAAGACATTTCCTATCGGTGTGTCTGTGTGGGCATTGTGTGTGAAGGAGACATTTCCTATCGGTTTGTGTGGGCATTATGTGTGAACGAGACCTTTCCTATCGGTGTGTGTGTCTGTGTGGGCATTGTGTGTGAAGGAGACATTTCCTATCGGTGTGATGTGTGTCTGTTTGTGAAGGAGACATTTCCTATCGGTGTGATGCGTGTCTGTGTTGGCATTGTGTGTGAAGGAGACATTTCCTATCGGTGTGTGTGTGTCTGTGTGGGCATTGTGTGTGAAGTAGACATTTCCTATCGGTGTGATGTGTCTGTGTGGGCATTGTGTGTGAAGTAGACATTTCCTATCAGTGTGATGTGTGTCTGTGTGGGCATTGTGTGTGAAGGAGACATTTCCTATCGGTGTGTGTCTGTGGGCATTGTGTGTGAAGGAGACATTTCTTATCGGTGTGATGTGTGTGTGGGCATTGTGTGTGAAGGAGACATTGCCTATCGGTGTGATGTGTGTCTGTATGTGAAGAAGACATTTCCTATCGGTGTGTCTGTGTGGGCATTGTGTGTGAAGGAGACATTTCCTATCGGTTTGTGTGGGCATTATGTGTGAACGAGACATTTCCTATCGGTGTGTGTGTGTGGGCATTGTGTGTGAAGGAGACATTTCCTATCGGTGTGATGTGTGTCTGTTTGAAGGAAACATTTCCTATCGGTGTGATGTTTGTCTGTGTGGGCATTGTGTGTGAAGGAGACATTTCCTATCGGTGTGATGTGTGTCTGTGTGGGCATTGTGTGTGAAGGAGACATTTCCTATCGGTGTGTGTCTGTGTGGGCATGGTGTGTGAAGGAGACATTTCCTATCGGTGTGATGTGTGTGTGTGGGCATTGTGTGTGAAGGAGACATTGCCTATCGGTGTGAGATGTGTCTGTATGTGAAGGCGACATTTCCTATCGGTGTGTCTGTGTGGGCATTGTGTGTGAAGGAGACATTTCCTATCGGTGTGTGTGTGTGTGGGCATTGTGTGTGAACGAGACATTTCCTATCGGTGTGTGTGTGTCTGTGGGCGTTGTGTGTGAAGGAGACATTTCCTATCGGTATGATGTGTGTCTGTTTGTGAAGGAGACATTTCCTATCGGTATGATGTGTGTCTGTATGTGAAGGAAACATTTCCTATCGGTGTGATGTATGTCTGTGTGGGCATTGTGTGTGAATGAGACATTTCCTATCGGTGTGATGTGTGTCTGTGTGGGCATTGTGTGTGAAGGAGACATTTCCTATCGGTGTGTGTGTGTGTGTGTGTGTGTAGGCATTGTGTGTGAAGGAGACATTGCCTATCTGTGTGATGTGTGTCTGTATGTGAAGGAGACATTTCCTATCGGTGTGTCTGTGTGGGCATTGTGTGTGAAGGAGACATTTCCTATCGGTGTGTGTGTGTGGGCATTGTGTGTGAAGGAGACATTTCCTATCGGTGTGATGTGTGTCTGTTTGAAGGAAACATTTCCTATCGGTGTGATGTGTGTCTGTGTGGGCATTGTGTGTGAATGAGACATTTCCTATCGGTGTGTGTCTGTGTGGGCATTGTGTGTGAAGGAGACATTTCCTATCGGTGTGATGTGTGTCTGTGTGGGCATTGTGTGTGAAGGAGACATTTCCTATCGGTGTGATGTGTGTGTGTGGGCATTGTGTGTGAAGGAGACATTTCCTATCGGTGTGATGTGTGTCTGTGTAGGCATTGTGTGTGAAGGAGACATTGCCTATCGGTGTGATGTGTGTCTGTATGTGAAGGAGACATTTCCTATCGGTGTGTGTTTGTGTGGGCATTGTGTGTGAACGAGACATTTCCTATCGGTGTGTGTGTGTGTCTGTGTGTGGGCATTGTGTGTGAAGGAGACATTTCCTATCGGTGTCATGTGTGTCTGTGTGGGCATTGTGTGTGAATGAGACATTTCCTATTGGTGTGATGTGTCTGTGTGGGCATTGTGTGTGAAGGAGACATTTCCTATCGGTGTGTGTCTGTGTGGGCATTGTGTGTGAAGGAGACATTTCCTATCGGTGTGATGTGTGTCTGTGTGGGCATTGTGTGTGAAGGAGACATTTCCTATCGGTGTGTGTGTCTGTGTGGGCATTGTGTGTGAAGGAGACATTTCCTATCGGTGTGATGTGTGTGTGGGCATTGTGTGTGAAGGAGACATTTCCTATCGGTATGATGTGTGTCTGTTTGTGAAGGAGACATTTCCTATCGGTGTGATGCGTGTCTGTGTGGGCACTTTGTGTGAAGGAGACATTTCCTATCGGTGTGTGTGTCTGTGTGGGCATTGTGTGTGAAGGAGACATTTCCTATCGGTGTGTGTGTGGGCATTGTGTGTGAAGGAAACATTTCCTATCGGTGTGTCTGTGTGGGCATTGTGTGTGAAGGAGACATTTCTTATCGGTGTGATGTGTGTGTGTGTGTGGGCATTGTGTGTGAAGGAGACATTGCCTATCGGTGTGATGTGTGTCTGTATGTGAAGAAGACATTTCCTATCGGTGTGTGTTTGTGTGGGCATTGTGTGTGAACGAGATATTTCCTATCGGTGTGTGTGTGTCTGTGTGTGGGCATTGTGTGTGAAGGAGACATTTCCTATCGGTGTGATGTGTGTGGGCATTGTGTGTGAAGGAGACATTTCCTATCGGTGTGATGCGCGTCTGTGTGGGCATTGTGTGTGAAGGAGACATTTCCTATCGGTGTGTGTGTCTGTGTGGGCATTGTGTGTGAAGGAGACATTTCCTATCGGTGTGTGTGTCTGTGTGGGCATTGTGTGTGAAGGAGACATTTCCTATCGGTGTGTGTGTGTCTGTGTGGGCATTGTGTGTGAAGGAGACATTTCCTATCTGTGTGTGTGGGCATTGTGTGTGAAGGAGACCTTTCCTATCGGTGTGATGTTTGTCTGTGTGGGCATTGTGTGTGAAGGAGACATTTCCTATCGGTGTGATGTGTGTCTGTGTGGGCATTGTGTGTGAAGGAGACATTTCCTATCTGTGTGTGTGTGTGTGTGTCTGTGTGGGCATTGTGTGTGAAGGAGACATTTCCTATCGGTGTGTGTGTGTGGGCATTGTGTGTGAAGGAGACATTTCCTATCAGTGTGATGTGTGTGTGGGCATTGTGTGTGGAGACATTTCCTATCGGTATGATGTGTGTCTGTTTGTGAAGGAGACATTTCCTATCGATGTGATGTCTGTGTGGGCATTGTGTGTGAAGGAGACATTTCCTATCGGTGTGATGTGTGTGTGGGCATTGTGTGTGAAGGAGACATTTCCTATCTGTGTGTGTGTCTGTGTGGGCATTGTGTGTGAAGGAGACATTTCCTATCGGTGTGTGTGTGGGCATTGTGTGTGAATGAGACATTTCCTATCGGTTTGATGTGTGTCTGTGTGGGCATTGTGTGTGAAGGAGACATTTCCTATCGGTGTGATGTGTGTGTGTGTGGGCATTGTGTGTGAAGGAGACATTTCCTATCGGTGTGTGTGTGGGCATTGTGTGTGAATGAGACATTTCCTATCGGTTTGATGTGTGTCTGTGTGGGCATTGTGTGTGAAGGAGACATTTCCTATCGGTGTGATGTGTGTGTGTGTGTGGGCATTGTGTGTGAAGGAGACATTTCCTATCGGTGTGATGTGTGTCTGTATGTGAAGGAGACATTTCCTATCGGTGTGTCTGTGTGGGCTTTGTGTGTGAAGGAAACATTTCTTATCGGTGTGATGTGTGTCTGTGTAGGCATTGTGTGTGAAGGAGACATTTCCTATCGGTGTGTGTGTGGGCATTGTGTGTGAAGGAGACATTTCCTATCGGTGTGATGTGTGTCTATTTGAAGGAAACATTTCCTATCGGTGTGATGTGTGTCTGTGTGGGCATTGTGTGTGAATGAGACATTACCTATCGGTGTGATGTGTGTCTGTGTGGGCATTGTGTGTGAAGGAGACATTTCCTATCTGTGTGTCTGTGTGGGCATTGTGTGTGAAGGAGACATTTCCTATCGGTGTGATGTGTGTCTGTGAAGGCATTGTGTGTGAAGGAGACATTTCCTATCGGTGTGTGTCTGTGTGGGCATTGTGTGTGAAGGAGACATTGCCTATCGTTGTGATGTGTGTCTGTATGTGAAGGAGACATTTCCTATCGGTGTGTCTGTGTGGGCATTGTGTGTGAAGGAGACATTTCCTATTGGTGTGTGTGTGGGCATTGTGTGTGAAGGAGACATTTCCTATCCGTGTGATGTGTGTCTGTGTGGGCATTGTGTGTGAATGAGACATTACCTATCGGTGTGTGTCTGTGTGGGCATTGTGTGTGAAGGAGACATTTCCTATCGGTGTGATGTGTGTGGGCATTGTGTGTGAATGAGCCATTTCCTATCGGTGTGATGTGTGTCTGTGTGGGCATTGTGTGTGAAGGAGACATTTCCTATCGGTGTGTGTGTGTCTGTGTGGGCATTGTGTGTGAAGGAGACATTGCCTATCGTTGTGATGTGTGTCTGTATGTGAAGGAGACATTTCCTATCGGTGTGTCTGTGTGGGCATTGTGTGTGAAGGAGACATTTCCTATCGGTGTGTGTGTGGGCATTGTGTGTGAAGGAGACATTTCCTATCGGTGTGATGTGTGTGTCTGAAGGAAACATTTCCTATCGGTGTGATGTGTGTCTGTGTGGGCATTGTGTGTGAAGGAGACATTTCCTATCGGTGTGTGTCTGTGTGGGCATTGTGTGTGAAGGAGACATTTCCTATCGGTGTGTGTGTCTGTGTGGGCATTGTGTGTGAAGGAGACATTTCCTATCGGTGTGTGTCTGTGTGGGCATTGTGTGTGAAGGAGACATTTCCTATCGGTGTGATGTGTGTGGGCATTGTGTGTGAAGGAGACATTTCCTATCGGTGTGATGTGTGTGTGTGTGTGTGTGTGTGGGCATTGTGTGTGAAGGAGACATTGCCTATCGGTGTGATGTGTGTCTGTATGTGAAGGAGCCATTTCCTATCGGTGTGTCTGTGTGGGCATTGTGTGTGAACGAGACATTTCCTATCGGTGTGATGTGTGTGTGTGTGTGTGGGCATTGTGTGTGAAGGAGACATTTCCTATCGGTGTGATGTGTGTCTGTATGTGAAGGAGACATTTCCTATCGGTGTGTCTGTGTGGGCATTGTGTGTGAAGGAGACATTTCCTATCGGTGTGATGTGTGTGTGGGCATTGTGTGTGAAGGAGACATTTCCTATCGGTATGATGTGTGTCTGTTTGTGAAGGAGACATTTCCTATCGGTGTGATGCGTGTCTGTGTGGGCATTGTGTGTGAAGGAGACATTTCCTATCGGTGTGATGTGATGTCTGTGTGGGCATTGTGTGTGAAGGAGACATTGCCTATCGGTGTGATGTGTGTGTGGGCATTGTGTGTAAAGGAGACATTGCCTATCGGTGTGATGTGTGTCTGTATGTGAAGGAGACATTTCCTATCGGTGTGATGTGTGTCTGTGTGGGCATTGTGTGTGAAGGAGACATTTCCTATCTGTGTGTGTGTGTGTGTCTGTGTGGGCATTGTGTGTGAAGGAGACATTTCCTATCGGTGTGTGTGTGGGCATTGTGTGTGAAGGAGACATTTCCTATCGGTGTGATGTGTGTCTGTGTGGGCATTGTGTGTGAAGGAGACATTTCCTATCTGTGTGTGTGTGTGTCTGTGTGGGCATTGTCTGTGAAGGAGACATTTACTATCGGTGTGTGTGTTGGCATTGTGTGTGAAGGAGACATTTCCTATCGGTGTGATGTGTGTCTGTGTGGGCATTGTGTGTGAAGGAGACATTTCCTATCGGTGTGATGTGTGTCTGTATGTGAAGGAGACATTTCCTATCGGTGTGTCTGTGTGGGCTTTGTGTGTGAAGGAGACATTTCCTATCGGTGTGATGTGTCTGTTTGTGAAGGAGACATTGCCTATCGGTGTGATGTGTGTCTGTGTAGGCATTGTGTGTGAAGGAGACATTTCCTATCGGTGTGATGTGTGTGTGTGTGTGTGGGCATTGTGTGTGAAGGAGACATTTCCTATCGGTGTGATGTGTGTCTGTATGTGAAGGAGACATTTCCTATCGGTGTGTCTGTGTGGGCATTGTGTGTGAAGGAGACATTTCCTATCGGTGTGTGTGTGGGCATTGTGTGTGAAGGAGACATTTCCAATCGGTGTGATGTGTGTCTAATTGAAGGAAACATTTCCTATCGGTGTGATGTGTGTCTGTGTGGGCATTGTGTGTGAATGAGACATTACCTATTGGTGTGATGTGTCTGTGTGGGCATTGTGTGTGAAGGAGACATTTCCTATCGGTGTGTGTGTGTGTGTGTCTCTGTGGGCATTGTGTGTGAAGGAGACATTTCCTATCGGTGTGATGTGTGTTTGGGCATTGTGTGTAAAGGAGACATTGCCTATCGGTGTGATGTGTGTCTGTATGTGAAGGAGACATTTCCTATCGGTGTGATGTGTGTCTGTATGTGAAGGAGACATTTCCTATCGGTGTGATGTGTCTGTGTAGGCATTGTGTGTGAAGGAGACATTTCCTATCGGTGTGTGTGTGTGTCTGTGTGGGCATTGTGTGTGAAGGAGACATTGCCTATCGTTGTGATGTGTGTCTGTATGTGAAGGAGACATTTCCTATCGGTGTGATGTGTCTGTGTAGGCATTGTGTGTGAAGGAGACATTTCCTATCGGTGTGTGTGTGTGTCTGTGTGGGCATTGTGTGTGAAGGAGACATTTCCTATCGGTGTGTGTCTGTGTGGGCATTGTGTGTGAATGAGACATTTCCTATCGGTGTGATGTGTGTCTGTGTGGGCATTGTGTGTGAAGGAGACATTTCCTATCATGTGATGTCTGTGTGGGCATTGTGTGAAGGAGACATTTCCTATCGTTATGATGTGTGTCTGTATGTGAAGGAGACATTTCCTATCGGTGTGTCTTTGTGGGCATTGTGTCTGAAGGAAACATTTCCTATCGGTGTGATGTGTGTCTGTGTGGGCATTGTGTGTGAAGGAGACATTTCCTATCGGTGTGTGTCTGTGTGGGCATTGTGTGTGAAGGAGACATTTCCTATCGGTGTGTGTGTCTGTGTGGGCATTGTGTGTGAAGGAGACATTGCCTATCTGTGATGTGTGTCTGTATGTGAAGGAGACATTTCCTATCGATGTGTCTGTGTGGGCATTGTGTGTGAAGGAGACATTTCCTATCGGTGTGTGTGTGGGCATTGTGTGTGAATGAGACATTTCCTATCGGTTTGATGTGTGTCTGTGTGGGCATTGTGTGTGAAGGAGACATTTCCTATCGGTGTGATGTGTGTGGGCATTGTGTGTGAATGAGCCATTTCCTATCGGTGTGATGTGATGTCTGTGTGGGCATTGTGTGTGAAGGAGACATTTCCTATCGGTGTGATGTGTGTGGGGGCATTGTGTGTAAAGGAGACATTGCCTATCGGTGTGATGTGTGTCTGCATGTGAAGGAGACATTTCCTATCGATGTGTCTGTGTGGGCTTTGTGTGTGAATGAGACATTTCCTATCTGTGATGTGTGTCTGTGTGGGCATTGTGTGTGAAGGAGACATTTCCTATCGGTGTGATGTGTGTCTGTATGTGAAGGAGACATTTCCTATCGGTGTGATGTGTGTGGGCATTGTGTGTGAATGAGACATTTCCTATCGGTGTCTGTGTGTCTGTGTGGGCATTGTGTGTGAAGGAGACATTTCCTATCGGTGTGTGTGTGTGTCTGTGTGGGCATTGTGTGTGAAGGAGACATTTCCTATCGGTGTGTGTGTGTCTGTGTGGGCATTGTGTGTGAAGGAGACATTTCCTATCGGTGTGATGTGATGTCTGTGTGGGCATTGTGTGTGAAGGAGACATTTCCTATCGGTGTGATGTGTGTGTGGGCATTGTGTGTAAAGGAGACATTGCCTATCGGTGTGATGTGTGTCTGTATGTGAAGGAGACATTTCCTATCGATGTGTCTGTGTGGGCTTTGTGTGTGAAGGAGACATTTCCTATCGGTGTGATGTGTGTCTGTGTGGGCATTGTGTGTGAAGGAGACATTTCCTATCGGTGTGTGTGTGGGCATTGTGTGTGAATGAGACATTTCCTATCGGTTTGATGTGTGTCTGTGTGGGCATTGTGTGTGAAGGAGACATTTCCTATCGGTGTGATGTGTGTCTGTATGTGAAGGAGACATTTCCTATCGGTGTGTCTGTGTGGGCTTTGTGTGTGAAGGAAACATTTCTTATCGGTGTGATGTGTGTCTGTGTAGGCATTGTGTGTGAAGGAGACATTGCTTATCGGTGTGATGTGTGTCTGTGTAGGCATTGTGTGTGAAGGAGACATTGCCTATCGGTGTGATGTGTGTCTGTGTAGGCATTGTGTGTGAAGGAGACATTGCCTATCGGTGTGATGTGTGTCTGTATGTTAAGGAGACATTTCCTATCGGTGTGTGTGTGGGCATTGTGTGTGAAGGAGACATTTCCTATCGGTGTGATGTGTGTCTATTTGAAGGAAACATTTCCTATCGGTGTGATGTGTGTCTGTGTGGGCATTGTGTGTGAAGGAGACATTTCCTATCGGTGTGTGTGTCTGTGTGGGCATTGTGTGTGAAGGAGACATTGCCTATCGTTCTGATGTGTGTCTGTATGTGAAGGAGACATTTCCTATCGGTGTGTCTGTGTGGGCATTGTGTGTGAAGGAGACATTTCCTATCGGTGTGTGTGTGGGCATTGTGTGTGAAGGAGACATTTCCAATCGGTGTGATGTGTGTCTGTTTGAAGGAAACATTTCCTATCCGTGTGATGTGTGTCTGTGTGGGCATTGTGTGTGAATGAGACATTACCTATAGGTGTGATGTGTCTGTGTGGGCATTGTGTGTGAAGGAGACATTTTTTATCAGTGTGTGTCTGTGTGGGCATTGTGTGTGAAGGAGACATTTCCTATCGGTGTGTGTGTCTGTGTGGGCATTGTGTGTGAAGGAGACATTTCCTATCGGTGTGTGTGTCTGTGTGGGCATTGTGTGTGAAGGAGACATTTCCTATCGGTGTGTGTGTCTGTGTGGGCATTGTGTGTGAAGGAGACATTTCCTATCGGTGTGTGTGTGTCTGTGTGGGCATTGTGTGTGAAGGAGACATTTCCTATCGGTGTGTGTCTGTGTGGGCATTGTGTGTGAAGGAGACATTTCCTATCGGTGTGTGTGTGTGTGTCTCTGTGGGCATTGTGTGTGAAGGAGACATTTCCTATCGGTGTGATGTGTGTCTGTTTGTGAAGGAAACATTTCCTATCGGTGTGATGTGTGTCTGTGTGGGCATTGTGTGTGAAGGAGACATTTCCTATCGGTGTGTGTGTGTGTGTCTGTGTGGGCATTGTGTGTGAAGGAGACATTGCCTATCGTTGTGATGTGTGTCTGTATGTGAAGGAGACATTTCCTATCGGTGTGTCTGTGTGGGCATTGTGTGTGAAGGAGACATTTCCTATCGGTGTGATGTGTGTCTGAAGGAAACATTTCCTATCGGTGTGATGTGTGTCTGTGTGGGCATTGTGTGTGAAGGAGACATTTCCTATCGGTGTGTGTCTGTGTGGGCATTGTGTGTGAAGGAGACATTTCCTATCGGTGTGATGTGTGTGGGCATTGTGTGTGAATGAGACATTTCCTATCGGTGTGTGTGTGTGTCTCTGTGGGCATTGTGTGTGAAGGAGACATTTCCTATCGGTGTGATGTGTGTGTGGGCATTGTGTGTGAAGGAGACATTGCCTATCGGTGTGATGTGTGTCTGTATGTGAAGGAGCCATTTCCTATCGGTGTGTCTGTGTAGGCATTGTGTGTGAAGGAGACATTTCCTATCGGTGTGTGTCTGTGTGGGCATTGTGTGTGAACGAGACATTTCCTATCGGTGTGATGTGTGTGTGTGTGTGGGCATTGTGTGTGAACAAGACATTTCCTATCGGTGTGATGTGTGTGTGTGTGGGCATTGTGTGTGAAGGAGACATTTCCTATCGGTGTGATGGGTGTCTGTGTGGGCATTGTGTGTGAAGGAGACATTTCCTATCGGTATGATGTGTGTCTGTTTGTGAAGGAGACATTTCCTATCGGTGTGATGTGATGTGATGTCTGTGTGGGCATTGTGTGTGAAGGAGACATTTCCTATCGGTGTGATGTGTGTTTGGGCATTGTGTGTAAAGGAGACATTGCCTATCGGTGTGATGTGTGTCTGTATGTGAAGGAGACATTTCCTATCGATGTGTCTGTGTGGGCTTTGTGTGTGAAGGAAACATTTCCTATCGGTGTGATGTGTGTCTGTGTGGGCATTTTGTGTGAAGGAGACATTTCCTATCTGTGTGTGTGTCTGTGTGGGCATTGTGTGTGAAGGAGACATTTCCTATCTGTGTGTGTGTCTGTGTGGGCATTGTGTGTGAAGGAGACATTTCCTATCGGTGTGTGTGTGGGCATTGTGTGTGAATGAGACATTTCCTATCGGTGTGATGTGTGTCTGTGTGGGCATTGTGTGTGAAGGAGACATTTCCTATCGGTGTGATGTGTGTGTGTGTGGGCATTGTGTGTGAAGGAGACATTTCCTATCGGTGTGATGTGTGTCTGTATGTGAAGGAGACATTTCCTATCGGTGTGATGTGTGTGTGTGTGTGGGCATTGTGTGTGAATGAGACATTTCCTATCGGTGTGATGTGTGTCTGTGTGGGCATTGTGTGTTAAGAAGACATTTCCTATCGGTGTGTGTCTGTGTGGGCATTGTGTGTGAAGGAGACATTTCCTATCGGTGTGTGTGTGTGTGTGTCTCTGTGGGCATTGTGTGTGAAGGAGACATTTCCTATCGGTGTGATGTGTGTCTGTGAAGGAAACATTTCCTATCGGTGTGATGTGTGTCTGTGTGGGCATTGTGTGTGAAGGAGACATTTCCTATCGGTGTGTGTGTGGGCATTGTGTGTGAAGGAGACATTTCCTATCGGTGTGATGTGTGTCTGTATGTGAAGGAGACATTTCCTATCGATGTGTCTGTGTGGGCATTGTGTGAGAAGGAGACATTTCCTATCTGTGTGTGTGTGTGTGTGTGTCTGTGTGGGCATTGTGTGTGAAGGAGACATTTCCTATCGGTGTGTGTGTGGGCATTGTGTGTGAATAAGACATTTCCTATCGGTGTGATGTGTGTGTGGGCATTGTGTGTGAAGGAGACATTTCCTATCGGTGTGATGTGTGTCTGTATGTGAAGGAGACATTTCCTATCGGTGTGTCTGTGTGGGCTTTGTGTGTGAAGGAAACATTTCTTATCGGTGTGATGTGTGTCTGTGTAGGCATTGTGTGTGAAGGAGACATTGCCTATCGGTGTGATGTGATGTCTGTGTGGGCATTGTGTGTGAAGGAGACATTTCCTATCGGTGTGATGTGTGTGTGTGGGCATTGTGTGTAAAGGAGACATTGCCTATCGGTGTGATGTGTGTCTGTATGTGAAGGAGACATTTCCTATCGATGTGTCTGTGTGGGCTTTGTGTGTGAAGGAGACATTTCCTATCGGTGTGATGTGTGTCTGTGTGGGCATTGTGTGTGAAGGAGACATTTCCTATCTGTGTGTGTGTGTGTGTGTGTGTGTGTGTGTCTGTGTGGGCATTGTGTGTGAAGGAGACATTTCCTATCGGTGTGTGTGTGGGCATTGTGTGTGAATGAGACATTTCCTATCGGTTTGATGTGTGTCTGTGTGGGCATTGTGTGTGAAGGAGACATTTCCTATCGGTGTGATGTGTGTCTGTATGTGAAGGAGACATTTCCTATCGGTGTGTCTGTGTGGGCTTTGTGTGTGAAGGAAACATTTCTTATCGGTGTGATGTGTGTCTGTGTAGGCATTGTGTGTGAAGGAGACATTGCCTATCGGTGTGATGTGTGTCTGTATGTTAAGGAGACATTTCCTATCGGTGTGTGTGTGGGCATTGTGTGTGAAGGAGACATTTCCTATCGGTGTGATGTGTGTCTATTTGATGGAAACATTTCCTATCGGTGTGATGTGTGTCTGTGTGGGCATTGTGTGTGAATGAGACATTACCTATCGGTGTGATTTGTGTCTGTGTGGGCATTGTGTGTGAAGGAGACATTTCCTATCTGTGTGTCTGTGTGGGCATTGTGTGTGAAGGAGACATTTCCTATCGGTGTGATGTGTGTCTGTATGTGAAGGAGACATTTCCTATCTGTGTGATGTGTGTCTGTGAAGGCATTGTGTGTGAAGGAGACATTTCCTATCGGTGTGTGTGTGTGTCTGTGTGGGCATTGTGTGTGAAGGAGACATTGCCTATCGTTGTGATGTGTGTCTGTATGTGAAGGAGACATTTCCTATCGGTGTGTCTGTGTGGGCATTGTGTGTGAAGGAGACATTTCCTATCGGTGTGTGTGTGGGCATTGTGTGTGAAGGAGACATTTCCAATCGGTGTGATGTGTGTCTGTTTGAAGGAAATATTTCCTATCCGTGTGATGTGTGTCTGTGTGGGCATTGTGTGTGAATGAGACATTACCTATCGGTGTGATGTGTCTGTGTGGGCATTGTGTGTGAAGGAGACATTTTTTATCAGTGTGTGTCTGTGTGGGCATTGTGTGTGAAGGAGACATTTCCTATCGGTGTGATGTGTGTGGGCATTGTGTGTGAATGAGCCATTTCCTATCGGTGTGATGTGTGTCTGTGTGGGCATTGTGTGTGAAGGAGACATTTCCTATCGGTGTGTGTGTCTGTGTGGGCATTGTGTGTGAAGGAGACATTTCCTATCGGTGTGTGTGTCTGTGTGGGCATTGTGTGTGAAGGAGACATTTCCTATCTGTGTGTGTCTGTGTGGGCATTGTGTGTGAAGGAGACATTTCCTATCGGTGTGTGTGTGTCTGTGTGGGCATTGTGTGTGAAGGAGACATTTCCTATCGGTGTGTGTGTGTGTGTGTCTCTGTGGGCATTGTGTGTGAAGGAGACATTTCCTATCGGTGTGTGTGTGGGCATTGTGTGTGAAGGAGACATTTCCTATCGGTGTGATGTGTGTCTGTATGTGAAGGAGTCATTTCCTATCGGTGTGATGTGTGTCTGTGTAGGCATTGTGTGTGAATGAGACATTTCCGATCGGTGTGATGTGTGTCTGTGTGGGCATTGTGTGTGAAGGAGACATTTCCTATCGGTGTGTGTGTGTGTGTGTCTGTGTGGGCATTGTGTGTGAAGGAGACATTGCCTATCGTTGTGATGTGTGTCTGTATGTGAAGGAGACATTTCCTATCGGTGTGTCTGTGTGGGCATTGTGTGTGAAGGAGACATTTCCTATCGGTGTGATGTGTGTCTGAAGGAAACATTTCCTATCGGTGTGATGTGTGTCTGTGTGGGCATTGTGTGTGAAGGAGACATTTCCTATCGGTGTGTGTCTGTGTGGGCATTGTGTGTGAAGGAGACATTTCCTATCGGTGTGTGTGTGTGTCTCTGTGGGCATTGTGTGTGAAGGAGACATTTCCTATCGGTGTGATGTGTGTGTGTGTGGGCATTGTGTGTGAAGGAGACATTGCCTATCGGTGTGATGTGTGTCTGTATGTGAAGGAGCCATTTCCTATCGGTGTGTCTGTGTGGGCATTGTGTGTGAAGGAGACATTGCCTATCGGTGTGATGTGTGTCTGTATGTGAAGGAGCCATTTCCTATCGGTGTGTCTGTGTGGGCATTGTGTGTGAAGGAGACATTTCCTATCGGTGTGTGTCTGTGTGGGCATTGTGTGTGAACGAGACATTTCCTATCGGTGTGATGTGTGTGTGTGGGCATTGTGTGTGAACAAGACATTTCCTATCGGTGTGATGTGTGTGTGGGCATTGTGTGTGAAGGAGACATTTCCTATCGGTGTGATGGGTGTCTGTGTGGGCATTGTGTGTGAAGGAGACATTTCCTATCGGTATGATGTGTGTCTGTTTGTGAAGGAGACATTTCCTATCGGTGTGATGTGATGTCTGTGTGGGCATTGTGTGTGAAGGAGACATTTCCTATCGGTGTGATGTGTGTGTGGGCATTGTGTGTAAAGGAGACATTGCCTATCGGTGTGATGTGTGTCTGTATGTGAAGGAGACATTTCCTATCGATGTGTCTGTGTGGGCTTTGTGTGTGAAGGAAACATTTCCTATCGGTGTGATGTGTGTCTGTGTGGGCATTTTGTGTGAAGGAGACATTTCCTATCTGTGTGTGTGTCTGTGTGGGCATTGTGTGTGAAGGAGACATTTCCTATCTGTGTGTGTGTCTGTGTGGGCATTGTGTGTGAAGGAGACATTTCCTATCTGTGTGTGTGTCTGTGTGGGCATTGTGTGTGAAGGAGACATTTCCTATCGGTGTGTGTGTGGGCATTGTGTGTGAATGAGACATTTCCTATCGGTGTGATGTGTGTCTGTGTGGGCATTGTGTGTGAAGGAGACATTTCCTATCGGTGTGATGTGTGTGTGTGTGTGTGTGTGGGCATTGTGTGTGAAGGAGACATTTCCTATCGGTGTGATGTGTGTCTGTATGTGAAGGAGACATTTCCTATCGGTGTGATGTGTGTGTGTGTGGGCATTGTGTGTGAATGAGACATTTCCTATCGGTGTGATGTGTGTCTGTGTGGGCATTGTGTGTTAAGAAGACATTTCCTATCGGTGTGTGTCTGTGTGGGCATTGTGTGTGAAGGAGACATTTCCTATCGGTGTGATGTGTGTGTGCATTGTGTGTGAATGAGCCATTTCCTATCGGTGTGATGTGTGTCTGTGTGGGCATTGTGTGTGAAGGAGACATTTCCTATCGGTGTGTGTGTCTGTGTGGGCATTGTGTGTGAAGGAGACATTTCCTATCGGTGTGTGTGTCTGTGTGGGCATTGTGTGTGAAGGAGACATTTCCTATCGGTGTGTGTCTGTGTGGGCATTGTGTGTGAAGGTGACATTTCCTATCGGTGTGTGTGTCTGTGTGGGCATTGTGTGTGAAGGAGACATTTCCTATCGGTGTGTGTGTGTCTGTGTGGGCATTGTGTGTGAAGGAGACATTTCCTATTGGTGTGTGTGTGTCTGTGTGGGCATTGTGTGTGAAGGAGACATTTCCTATCGGTGTGATGTTTGTCTGTGTGGGCATTGTGTGTGAAGGAGACATTTCCTATCGGTGTGATGTGTGTCTGTGTGGGCATTGTGTGTGAAGGAGACATTTCCTATCGGTGTGTGTGTCTGTGTGGGCATTGTGTGTGAAGGAGACATTTCCTGTCGGTGTGATGTGTGTCTGTATGTGAAGGAGACATTTCCTATCGGTGTGATGTGTGTCTGTATGTGAAGGAGACATTTCCTATAGGTGTGTCTGTGTGGGCATTGTGTGTGAAGGAGACATTTCCTATCGGTGTGATGTGTGTGTGGGCATTGTGTGTAAAGGAGACATTGCCTATCGGTGTGATGTGTGTCTGTATGTGAAGGAGACATTTCCTATCGATGTGTGTCTGTGTGGGCATTGTGTGTGAAGGAGACATTTCCTATCGGTGTGTGTGTGTGGGCATTGTGTGTGAATGAGACATTTCCTATCGGTGTGATGTGTGTGTGTGTGTGGGCATTGTGTGTGAAGGAGACATTTCCTATCGGTGTGATGTGTGTCTGTATGTGAAGGAGACATTTCCTATCGGTGTGTCTGTGTGGGCTTTGTGTGTGAAGGAAACATTTCTTATCGGTGTGATGTGTGTCTGTGTAGGCATTGTGTGTGAAGGAGACATTGCCTATCGGTGTGATGTGTGTCTGTGTAGGCATTGTGTGTGAAGGAGACATTGCCTATCGGTGTGATGTGTGTCTGTATGTGAAGGAGACATTTCCTATCGGTGTGTGTGTGGGCATTGTGTGTGAAGGAGACATTTCCTATCGGTGTGATGTGTGTCTATTTGAAGGAAACATTTCCTATCGGTGTGATGTGTGTCTGTGAGGGCATTGTGTGTGAAGGAGACATTTCCTATCGGTGTGATGTGTGTCTGTATGTGAAGCAGACATTTCCTATCGGTGTGATGTGTGTCTGTGAAGGCATTGTGTGTGAAGGAGACATTTCCTATCGGTGTGTGTGTGTGTCTGTGTGGGCATTGTGTGTGAAGGAGACATTGCCTATCGTTGTGATGTGTGTCTGTATGTGAAGGAGACATTTCCTATCGGTGTGTGTGTGGGCATTGTGTGTGAAGGAGACATTTCCAATCGGTGTGATGTGTGTCTGTTTGAAGGAAACATTTCCTATCCGTGTGATGTGTGTCTGTGTGGGCATTGTGTGTGAATGAGACATTACCTATCGGTGTGATGTGTCTGTGTGGGCATTGTGTGTGAAGGAGACATTTTTTATCAGTGTGTGTCTGTGTGGGCATTGTGTGTGAAGGAGACATTTTTTATCAGTGTGTGTCTGTGTGGGCATTGTGTGTGAAGGAGACATTTCCTATCGGTGTGATGTGTGTGGGCATTGTGTGTGAATGAGCCATTTCCTATCGGTGTGATGTGTGTCTGTGTGGGCATTGTGTGTTAAGGAGACATTTCCTATCGGTGTGTGTGTCTGTGTGGGCATTGTGTGTGAAGGAGACATTTCCTATCGGTGTGTGTGTCTGTGTGGGCATTGTGTGTGAAGGAGACATTTCCTATCGGTGTGTGTGTCTGTGTGGGCATTGTGTGTGAAGGAGACATTTCCTATCGGTGTGTGTGTGTGTCTGTGTGGGCATTGTGTGTGAAGGAGACATTTCCTATCGGTGTGTGTCTGTGTGGGCATTGTGTGTGAAGGAGACATTTCCTATCGGGGTGTGTGTGTGTGTGTGTCTCTGTGGGCATTGTGTGTGAAGGAGACATTTCCTATCGGTGTGATGTGTGTCTGTTTGTGAAGGAAACATTTCCTATCGGTGTGATGTGTGTCTGTGTGGGCATTGTGTGTGAAGGAGACATTTCCTATCGGTGTGTGTGTGTGTGTCTGTGTGGGCATTGTGTGTGAAGGAGACATTGCCTATCGTTGTGATGTGTGTCTGTATGTGAAGGAGACATTTCCTATCGGTGTGTCTGTGTGGGCATTGTGTGTGAAGGAGACATTTCCTATCGGTGTGATGTGTGTCTGAAGGAAACATTTCCTATCGGTGTGATGTGTGTCTGTGTGGGCATTGTGTGTGAAGGAGACCTTTCCTATCGGTGTGTGTCTGTGTGGGCATTGTGTGTGAAGGAGACATTTCCTATCGGTGTGTGTGTGTGTCTCTGTGGGCATTGTGTGTGAAGGAGACATTTCCTATCGGTGTGATGTGTGTGTGTGGGCATTGTGTGTGAAGGAGACATTGCCTATCGGTGTGATGTGTGTCTGTATGTGAAGGAGCCATTTCCTATCGGTGTGTCTGTGTAGGCATTGTGTGTGAACAAGACATTTCCTATCGGTGTGTGTCTGTGTGGGCATTGTGTGTGAACAAGACATTTCCTATCGGTGTGATGTGTGTGTGTGTGTGTGTGTGTGTGTGGGCATTGTGTGTGAACAAGACATTTCCTATCGGTGTGATGTGTGTGTGTGTGGGCATTGTGTGTGAAGGAGACATTTCCTATCGGTGTGATGGGTGTCTGTGTGGGCATTGTGTGTGAAGGAGACATTTCCTATCGGTATGATGTGTGTCTGTTTGTGAAGGAGACATTTCCTATCGGTGTGATGTGATGTCTGTGTGGGCATTGTGTGTGAAGGAGACATTTCCTATCGGTGTGATGTGTGTTTGGGCATTGTGTGTAAAGGAGACATTGCCTATCGGTGTGATGTGTGTCTGTATGTGAAGGAGACATTTCCTATCGATGTGTCTGTGTGGGCTTTGTGTGTGAAGGAAACATTTCCTATCGGTGTGATGTGTGTCTGTGTGGGCATTTTGTGTGAAGGAGACATTTCCTATCTGTGTGTGTGTCTGTGTGGGCATTGTGTGTGAAGGAGACATTTCCTATCTGTGTGTGTGTGTCTGTGTGGGCATTGTGTGTGAAGGAGACATTTCCTATCGGTGTGTGTGTGGGCATTGTGTGTGAATGAGACATTTCCTATCGGTGTGATGTGTGTCTGTGTGGGCATTGTGTGTGAAGGAGACATTTCCTATCGGTGTGATGTGTGTGTGTGTGGGCATTGTGTGTGAAGGAGACATTTCCTATCGGTGTGATGTGTGTCTGTATGTGAAGGAGACATTTCCTATCGGTGTGATGTGTGTGTGTGTGTGGGCATTGTGTGTGAATGAGACATTTCCTATCGGTGTGATGTGTGTCTGTGTGGGCATTGTGTGTTAAGAAGACATTTCCTATCGGTGTGTGTCTGTGTGGGCATTGTGTGTGAAGGAGACATTTCCTATCGGTGTGATGTGTGTGGGCATTGTGTGTGAATGAGCCATTTCCTATCGGTGTGATGTGTGTCTGTGTGGGCATTGTGTGTGAAGGAGACATTTCCTATCGGTGTGTGTGTCTGTGTGGGCATTGTGTGTGAAGGAGACATTTCCTATCGGTGTGTGTGTCTGTGTGGGCATTGTGTGTGAAGGAGACATTTCCTATCGGTGTGTGTCTGTGTGGGCATTGTGTGTGAAGGAGACATTTCCTATCGGTGTGTGTCTGTGTGGGCATTGTGTGTGAAGGAGACATTTCCTATCGGTGTGTGTGTCTGTGTGGGCATTGTGTGTGAAGGAGACATTTCCTATCGGTGTGTGTGTCTGTGTGGGCATTGTGTGTGAAGGAGACATTTCCTATCGGTGTGATGTTTGTCTGTGTGGGCATTGTGTGTGAAGGAGACATTTCCTATCGGTGTGATGTTTGTCTGTGTGGGCATTGTGTGTGAAGGAGACATTTCCTATCGGTGTGATGTGTGTCTGTGTGGGCATTGTGTGTGAAGGAGACATTTCCTATCGGTGTGTGTGTCTGTGTGGGCATTGTGTGTGAAGGAGACATTTCCTATCGGTGTGATGTGTGTCTGTATGTGAAGGAGACATTTCCTATCGGTGTGTCTGTGTGGGCATTGTGTGTGAAGGAGACATTTCCTATCGGTGTGATGTGTGTGTGGGCATTGTGTGTGAAGGAGACATTTCCTATCGGTATGATGTGTGTCTGTTTGTGAAGGAGACATTTCCTATCGGTGTGATGTGATGTCTGTGTGGGCATTGTGTGTGAAGGAGACATTTCCTATCGGTGTGATGTGTGTGTGGGCATTGTGTGTGAAGGAGACATTTCCTATCGGTATGATGTGTGTCTGTTTGTGAAGGAGACATTTCCTATCGGTGTGTGTGTCTGTGTGGGCATTGTGTTGTCAAAGTCAGAAAAATGTCTCAATGCACGTTGCCATATTTGCACCGCACACTGGTCCGCGCTGCGCGTGCGTACGCTCTCCCGTGGAGGCGCATACCCGCAATAGCGTGCACTCGCAGGCGCGGTATGCGTATTTACGGTAGAGTTTATGTAGTCGTAGCGTGCGACTCATTCGTTACAAATGTTCACAATTAATGTAGTTTATAGATCATGGTCCCTTTGATAGATTCTGAAAGTTTGGTTAAAATACAATGTCCCAGAGCTGAGGAATCCCTCTTTATATCGTACGAAGGGTCTAACAGGAATCATACAGCAGTGTTTGGTACCCATCGGAAGAGTATTTAATTAGCAATATTCCGGTGTTGGTTTGGAGCGTATTAATCGCTCGTGCGAATAGTTATGGACATAAGAAGATTATGTCCATTTCTATTATTTACACATACTCAGGTATGCGGCGGGAAACCCAGTTTCCCACCCACCTGAGCTGTTGGAAATCGTCACAGCCCACCTGTATGAATCACCCTATGACCTTTTGTTATGATACAGGGCCGAATTCCTTCGGCCAATGGACAATGGGATTGTAGGACCAGGAGATTGCATTGTGTGTGGGGCATAAATAGGCAGGCCGACCACATCCAGCTCTCACTCTTCAACGGTTCTCATTGCTGAAAATCGGGTGCTGGATGTCCAGGCGCATGCGATCGTTTCCCCTGGTGCGTAAGTTTCTCTCCGTAATCATTGTCTTTCTGTGAGCCAATCTATCTCTCTCTCTCTATCTCTCTCTCTATATCTCTCTCTCTCTCTCTCTCTCTCTCTCTCTGTTCTGTTCTCTCATATCTCCCCTAGACTAGGCTAGTATTGTATTGTATTAGATAGTATTGTATTGTATTGCATTTAGGTCAGTGTAGTATTGTCTTTTTGTATTTATTGTTTAGTTCTGTGGTTAGGAAGTCTCTGTTATATTGTAGTGTATCATTTGTACTGTTATCCCCTTTTACAAATATATTAGATATAATACAGTTAATAGGCTTTGGAACCTAAACCAGTATCTGTGTATTTTCTATAGTGTTAAGTGTTCACTTGAGCGTCGGTGACGCTCAAGCAGCTTTATAGTTAGTCAGGTTACACAAGGTTGCACTTACACCCTGTACTCACATTAAGGTATTCTGTGTATATCATTGTTGAAAGGTTTAATATCGAAGTATAGTGCTGTTAGCGTCTGCATCGCTGGTGACCTCCTCGTGGTCTCGAGCGTACGCTACGCTACAGCGAATCATTACTCTAGTGATAACCAATAACGTGTCCTGTGATCGCTGGGCCGTGAGCGAACGTGACGCTTGAGCGTCTCGCTTACTGCTGAGCGATCGTTACGCAAATAGCGTACCATTACGGTACTTCTTAAGTAAACAGCGTACAGTGTTCTTAGACTTCATAAAGGGTTGTTTATACGACAAAGGAATTTAGCATTGTCAATTGGGGACTCGTCCTATCCTTCTCATATCTGCACTAGGTAGATCAGCAGACATTATCCCCCAGCAAAGGGTGGGAGGTTGTCTCCCAGTGCTGACGGGATAAGCGTCTGCTTCGCTTAGATAAAGAGTGATGAAGGAATCCGGGAACCGGAAGTAAGAACAAAACGCTTGTGTCTTTTAAAAAAAAACTGTTTTATTTCTCTTCTGTCTTGCGTATACACGCACGCATACATTTATCTGCATTTCTTTTTCAATTTCGTATATCACTATTCCTGTTTGCCAATTTTTATAGTTGATAGAAAGTGCTAAAAAGAGATTTGCTGTTATTTCATAATAAAGGTAATAGTTAAAGTATAGAACAACACACGATTTGTCTAGGAGACAAGGCAGTCAGTGTGGATTGCGGTAGATGATCAGGGATCATTTACATTGATAAAAGTATATATTGTGTTACGGTGGATCTTTGCATTGCGTACACGTGTCGCTAACAAAGACTAGTGTACGCAATCCAAAAGGCAGACGCACGCAGCGTACATTACGCAACGTAGCGTCCGGTTACGCCCACGTAGCTCAAGTCACGAAAAGTTGAATTAGCGCAAAGCGATAATTAGCGCAAAGGCGATAAGTAACGCACAGCGGTAGATAACGCGACGCGGTAAATAACGCAAATCTATTTTTGGAAAAATCTGAAATTTAGTTTAACAGATCCTGCTCCTAATTGGTAACACTTTTGGCCTAAAGAAAAATTTCTGCGCAGAAATAGATATAGAAACAAAAGTGTACATGTGTTGAGTGAGTGTGGTTTTGTATACAAAAGTTTATATAACTTTAAGGTGGAACCAAAAGGAAAGTCGGGTACTCGTCAAGGGACATACGTGTAAGTGACATATACGGTGGCTAAGGAGGCATCCTTGGTTAAATAATATTTGAGCATTAGAGTATAGCGGACCATAAGGTAACAAGACCAGGAGGTCATAAGGTAACAAGACCAGGAGGTCATAAGGTAACAAGACCAGGAGGTCACAAAATAGACAAAGAGGTCCGCTATAAAAGTCCAGTGGCACAACGCCTGGGGTGTTGGTGCAGAACCCATATAGGCCATAAGCTCATGCTGAAGGAATCGCGGCCGGAAACATCGATTCCATTGATCTTTCAGTACATGACAAGTAGTGCTTGTGTACTGAACGATTGGACCGCACGTAATTGTGTGCAGTAGTTAGTAATCTGACCTAATACCATTAGAGTAAAGTGGTCACAAACGCTATTTGTACACTCTGACGTGATTTGTGTAATTTTTTATTTTTAAAGGGAAGTTCGCTGGTCACTCGGGAACTATCCAACAACCGATACTTGCTGGGGACTGGTAGGTCCAGCACGCCCCAGTAAATAAAGGTTCACAGGGGCCCTGGGTTGGGTACCGCAGCTCTGGTTACAGTTATTGCAGTACTGGCCAACGTGGGCGAGAAGTAAGTGGGGTACTTGGTAAACCACCACCGCCGGCCTGCCCAGGACATCTTGGTTTGTTTGTAAGGGTTCGCTGAAAACCTTGAGATAAAGATCCAAGGAGGAATAAGCAATGCCTGCAGATTATGGGGGCCATTTGTTCAGGTAGGGGGCGATCAACCTCGGTTCGGGTTGATTCAGAGAACCGACCAGTTGGGTCGGCACGATATGTGATGTGTGAGAAATATGGAAATCACGCTGAAGTTTTATGTGATGAATGGGAGAGAATGACTGTACAAGACAGGGACAAATTCCCAAGAATAGGTAGCTTCAGTCCAGAAGTGTTACAAAATTTAAGGAGGAGGATATGTCTCATTGACCCAACAAAGAGACAAAGTAAACATTATGATTATTTGCAGTTAGGGCAACAGGAAGGTGAATTACAAAGAGATTCAACTGACTTTTCTGAGAGGAGAGATAATGGCATCAGGAGAGGAGTTGATTGCGGAGAGAAAAGCACAAGGTTGAACAATAAAAACGCTCTTAGCAACTGTAGTATAGAGTATAAGAACAAGTGTAATAAATGTAACAATGATTATTGTAATACTGTTGAATGTACAACTATTAACCTATGCAAGTTGCATCCCATGTCAAACTTCCCCCAGGAATACAAACAAGAAAGTGAGCCCAGAACGATGTCAGCACCTCTTCCAGAAGCCATCCTACAAGACATCCAGGTGGACGCGACCAAATTGGTAAAGGCAATAATCAAACCCCCTAACGGAGGGTCAGGTGAGGTCGTGTCCACAGGTACGTACAATGTTTCATATCACGCACAAACAGATGTACCCCAAAATGTAAGACCAACACCAGATGATGTAACTGAGCTCGATCTGGCCAGGGTGATCTCAGTCCCCAATGGGAAGACTGACGATCAGGGAATCATTCCCGTCAAGGACAGTGCAATGCGCTGTCTCTGGTCCCGGACCGAATTGAGATCAATTATGTCTGAATTTCCTGATCCTAGGAAAAATCTAGCAAAATGTCAAAGGTTTATTAAAGAACTAGGAAACGCCACAGAACCCACCAACAAAGAATGGCGGACAGTGCTGAGGGCATGTTTGCCCTCCAGGGTTGACCCTGAAAAATTCATTGCTGATTGTAAATTAAACACAGAGGTACTTTGTATGGAGGAACACAATCAGGAATGTATTAGGCAGATTAACCGACAGTTAGGAATATATTTCCCAGCTGCTGTCAAGTGGAATGACATTTTCTCCATAAGGCAAAACGAAAGGGAAAATGTTTCTAATTATTTCAATCGAGCACTGCAAATAATGGCTAGAAACACTGGGATCGCAGACATCAAGACAAATGCACAACATAAAGGAATAGCGGTTAAGGTATTGATGCATGGTTTAAAAGATGAATTAAAAACAAGGGTACAGACCACCAACCCAAACTGGAGAGATATCTCGGTGACCGCACTAAGAGAGGCCGTCATCAATCAGGATCAGAATATCACCAGATACAGAGAGTCTCAAAGAGATAAGTTAATGGCAGCAAATATACAGGCCCAAACCACAAGACCACCCCAACAAAAGCCCCACACCCCTGCGAAAAATCCAGATATGGTAGTCTGTTACCATTGTCATAAAAAGGGACATATTGCCAGAGATTGTAGATCAAGAGAAAGACAACACCATAATCACAAAATCCAAGGAATCAGGGAAGTACAGGGGAAACGATTGATGATGATGAGCATCCGAGCGTTTGAGGAGGCATCAAATCAACCAAAACCTCAGGTCATGGACACGTGGAGGAAGCCCAGGATTTGTTATCATTGTAGGAGAGAAGGGCATTATGCTAGCAACTGTAATAACCCACATAAAGTTAGACCCCCTAGACCAAGAAATGAGCAAAATTACAACACACACCATTATAATCAAGAATCACATAGGCAGGAAAGGTGATTATTAGGAATGGAGGCAAGCCTGAGGTAACGGTTAATAAAGTGGGAGGTCATTCACTGAAGACACAGGAATGACCAGGTGAAACGTTGTAAATGTATTTGTGAAAAATGTTTTTTCTCTCTCTCTCTATCCCCATCTCTGACGATTATTGGTAAGAATTCACACATTGCATATCCACTTGGTCCTTGCAGAAGTCTACCAAACCCCAGCATGACCTCCGCCACAATGTATTTCTGGCCAGATACAGACAGTGGAGTAATGCAGGTGCTGGTGGGGAGGGACTGCTCAAGGAGACCATTAGACACATAGATATGACAGCCTAATAAGTCTGACAATGTTTTTCTAATGCTAACTATGTTTTCTTAATGTTGACAATGTTTAAAAATGTTTTATTCCTCTTTTCCTATTGATGGTTAATGTCGAGTTATGTAATATATATATGCACATGAATTGTTCTCTATCTCTTTTGTTTTTTTTTGTTTTCTCTCTCTCTTCTCACTCATGTTTTCATGGTTTAAAGATGGTATGTCACCCCTCAGTTGGACCAATGGTAATGCCAGATTGTTGCTTCTTACAGAAAGATCGTCGGTTGGGAAGGAACATTGCATCACCAGAATGTTCGTTTGGAAGACTGAGAGACAGCACCTTTGAGAGGACAGCAGAACAAGAAGAACAACAAGACGAGAGAACTTATTATCGTAACAAGTTCTCTCCCCCTCAAACTGTTTTCTTATACCCCCTTTTACAAATTTCTTCTTTTCTCCTCCTGTAAGATGGACTTGCCCCAAGAGACTGTGATATGGATTTTCCCGTTAACCATGATGTTGACCAGAGCAGTCTGTTTCGGTGAGAGTACCAGTGAGGTCGAGAAAGGATCCAGAAAGGTCCTGATGACTGAGACGGAGGTGTAAATTTCCAATAGCAACCCAATCACCAAGCAAAGGCGAGTACCGGGCACGATCTAACAACCATGTTATCTGTAAACATTTTCTTTGAAGGATTGTTAGTTCAAAAAGAAAATTGTATCTGTAGGCTCTGTGATAATCTGGTTGAAGATGGATGCATAAAGAAATGCCAATCCTGTTTTAATATCCATATAGACCGGCATCCATTGAGTGACTATCACTCTTTAGTGGGTAATGTGTTAAACCAAACAGATTGTTGGGTATGCTCTCAAGTACCTCAGGGTCACAGCAAATCAGGGCTAGTACCATTTCCTTTAACGTTAGGGGAGGTACTTGAGCTAAGTGGTGGGAGACCGGTGGATCGGAGGTTTAACATCTCCAGCCCTCCTAGTTTGAAGCTCCACCAATACCATGTGGATAGGTCCCTCATATGTTTTAACATCTCCAATCCCAGAAAACCGGGAAATTGGGAAGTGTCATGGAGCAACCTTGCCATGACCTTTTCACACAGAGCAGATAGAATGCCTACAGATACAGAGCTCGTACGCCACATAGCCAGTAGAGGAAAATCTTTCCGGTATCGATATACCTTAGGAAATAGGATTACTAGAGTTGGAGAGGTATCACCAGGATACTGTGCACATATCGTACAAACCGATACGTGCATTAAGCAGATGGAAGACTTAGGGTCAGGAGATTTCACCTGGAAGGTTTGTAACATGATCATGTCCTTCTCCGTCCCTTATGTTCTCCCCGATGATGCATATTTCATATGCGGGAGAAAGGCGTACAAGTGGCTTGCCCCAAACTCTGAAGGATTGTGTTATATTGGAAAAGTATTGCCTGAAGTGATGACTGTAACACATGACAAAATGAAGGACATACACCGTGGTGCCCAAGCTCCTTATACTCACACTCATTACGAGCACCGAGTTAAAAGACAACTGTCAGAAAGGTTAGAGCATCCGGCCTCTGATCTTATCCATGAATCCACCGGGATTCAGGTTCTGGTAGCGTTAGATTTCACTCGTACCGCTCGAGGTGTGATGAATTATAGATACATTTCCGCACTCGCCAATTTGTTAGATAATATCACTGAAATGTATGATGACACGTTTAGATACACTGGAAGAGAACTTCAAGCTTACAAAACAGAACTAGTTCAGCATAGGATGGTTCTTAATTATCTTACAGCAGTAACAGGCGGATATTGTGTTACATTGGCAACACAGTACGGCATAAAGTGTTGCACGTATATCACAAATAGCACCGAGGACCCGGTAGAGGTCATAGACCAAAAGATGGACGATATTCTCCAATTGAAGTGGGAATTTCGTCGAAAACACAATCTCACCCTTGCTGCTGTAGGTAATGAGCTGACTGGTTGGGTGTCATGGTTGAACCCGCGAAATTGGTTCTCCGGTTTGGGAGACTGGGCTCAAGGAGTCATAATGGATGTTGGAAAGTTTCTACTATGTATCTTGGGTGTCATTATATCGATTGGATTGATATTTAGATGCGGGCAGGTTTTAATGAGGTGCAAACAAAGTACAAAAGTGATGAGCTTGAGGAGTGAGGAAACCGTAATTAACCTGGATTTGATTTATGACCCAATGATAGAAACCAGGATGTGATGAAAATGCGATTATACGGTCCGTTTCTTTCACCTGTTTTTCTGCTTTTTCTCCAAGATACAAAGACCCCCTTGGACGAGGAAGCTGACGAGACGAGATGTATACAGACAACGGATTGACCAAAGAAGAAGATTTGACAACTTTAAATATGGACACTTGATGAACTTTGCCATGGATCCCCAGTTTCCCTAGTACTTTTAAACTCACGCTAGCCCAACATTTTTTGTAAATCTGATGGCTCAGACAAAGCTATTTGCTCATGCCCAAGGAGCAATACAGCGCAAAGAAGACGACTCTCAACAGATACCGAACACAACTTCGACGACAGATGTACATTTCCCTGACATAGAATATCATTGCATTTTCCATAAGTGTTCTTTATCTTCATCTCTACAACCCTCAGGTAATGACACACATAGACGATAGGGAATACAGGCACAGATATCAGCAACCACATACCTCCCCCATTCATGTATCATCAACTAAAATGTGCTCCCCATTTTGTTCAAAATCCGAAAAGAGCTCGGTAAAGTTTGACAGCCCATCCACAGACCTGTACCACAGGATAAGAAGGAATTCAAATGTATACTTCGCAATACCTCGAAGCTTGATTTACAACACGTACGGCACGATGATACATGACCCCCCAAACATGGATTCATACACACATGCTTCTGCTATCTCACTAGGTCATACCCTCTTCACACCTTCTCCTCTCTCCTCCCTTACCCAACCATGGAAATCAATTAACCCCTGACTTGCATTTTTCTCCTTAAATGTTTTGTGGCAGTTATTATTGACTGCCAAAGGGTGGACTGTCAAAGTCAGAAAAATGTCTCAATGCACGTTGCCATATTTGCACCGCACACTGGTCCGCGCTGCGCGTGCGTACGCTCTCCCATGGAGGCGCATACCCGCAATAGCGTGCACTCGCAGGCGCGGTATGCGTATTTACGGTAGAGTTTATGTAGTCGTAGCGTGCGACTCATTCGTTACAAATGTTCACAATTAATGTAGTTTATAGATCATGGTCCCTTTGATAGATTCTGAAAGTTTGGTTAAAATACAATGTCCCAGAGCTGAGGAATCCCTCTTTATATCGTACGAAGGGTCTAACAGGAATCATACAGCAGTGTTTGGTACCCATCGGAAGAGTATTTAATTAGCAATATTCCGGTGTTGGTTTGGAGCGTATTAATCGCTCGTGCGAATAGTTATGGACATAAGAAGATTATGTCCATTTCTATTATTTACACATACTCAGGTATGCGGCGGGAAACCCAGTTTCCCACCCACCTGAGCTGTTGGAAATCGTCACAGCCCACCTGTATGAATCACCCTATGACCTTTTGTTATGATACAGGGCCGAATTCCTTCGGCCAATGGACAATGGGATTGTAGGACCAGGAGATTGCATTGTGTGTGGGGCATAAATAGGCAGGCCGACCACATCCAGCTCTCACTCTTCAACGGTTCTCATTGCTGAAAATCGGGTGCTGGATGTCCAGGCGCATGCGATCGTTTCCCCTGGTGCGTAAGTTTCTCTCCGTAATCATTGTCTTTCTGTGAGCCAATCTATCTCTCTCTCTCTATCTCTCTCTCTATATCTCTCTCTCTCTCTCTCTCTCTCTCTCTCTCTCTCTCTCCCTGTTCTGTTCTCTCATATCTCCCCTAGACTAGGCTAGTATTGTATTGTATTAGATAGTATTGTATTGTATTGCATTTAGGTCAGTGTAGTATTGTCTTTTTGTATTTATTGTTTAGTTCTGTGGTTAGGAAGTCTCTGTTATATTGTAGTGTATCATTTGTACTGTTATCCCCTTTTACAAATATATTAGATATAATACAGTTAATAGGCTTTGGAACCTAAACCAGTATCTGTGTATTTTCTATAGTGTTAAGTGTTCACTTGAGCGTCGGTGACGCTCAAGCAGCTTTATAGTTAGTCAGGTTACACAAGGTTGCACTTACACCCTGTACTCACATTAAGGTATTCTGTGTATATCATTGTTGAAAGGTTTAATATCGAAGTATAGTGCTGTTAGCGTCTGCATCGCTGGTGACCTCCTCGTGGTCTCGAGCGTACGCTACGCTACAGCGAATCATTACTCTAGTGATAACCAATAACGTGTCCTGTGATCGCTGGGCCGTGAGCGAACGTGACGCTTGAGCGTCTCGCTTACTGCTGAGCGATCGTTACGCAAATAGCGTACCATTACGGTACTTCTTAAGTAAACAGCGTACAGTGTTCTTAGACTTCATAAAGGGTTGTTTATACGACAAAGGAATTTAGCATTGTCAGTGTGTGAAGGAGACATTTCCTATCGGTGTGTGTGTGTCTGTGTGGGCATTGTGTGTGAAGGAGACATTTCCTATCGGTGTGTGTCTGTGTGGGCATTGTGTGTGAAGGAGACATTTCCTATCGGTGTGTGTGTGTGTGTCTCTGTGGGCATTGTGTGTGAAGGAGACATTTCCTATCGGTGTGATGTGTGTCTGTTTGTGAAGGAAACATTTCCTATCGGTGTGATGTGTGTCTGTATGTGAAGGAGACATTTCCTATCGATGTGTCTGTGTGGGCATTGTGTGTGAAGGAGACATTTCCTATCTGTGTGTGTGTGTGTGTGTGTGTGTCTGTGTGGGCATTGTGTGTGAAGGAGACATTTCCTATCGGTGTGTGTGTGGGCATTGTGTGTGAATGAGACATTTCCTATCGGTGTGATGTGTGTGTGTGTGTGTGTGTGTGTGTGTGTGTGTGTGAAGGAGACATTTCCTATCGGTGTGTCTGTGTGGGCTTTGTGTGTGAAGGAAACATTTCTTATCGGTGTGATGTGTGTCTGTGTAGGCATTGTGTGTGAAGGAGACATTGCCTATCGGTGTGATGTGTGTCTGTGTAGGCATTGTGTGTGAAGGAGACATTGCCTATCGGTGTGATGTGTGTCTGTATGTTAAGGAGACATTTCCTATCGGTGTGATGTGTGTGTGGGCATTGTGTGTAAAGGAGACATTGCCTATCGGTGTGATGTGTGTCTGTATGTGAAGGAGACATTTCCTATCGATGTGTCTGTGTGGGCTTTGTGTGTGAAGGAGACATTTCCTATCGGTGTGATGTGTGTCTGTGTGGGCATTGTGTGTGAAGGAGACATTTCCTATCTGTGTGTGTGTGTGTGTGTGTGTCTGTGTGGGCATTGTGTGTGAAGGAGACATTTCCTATCGGTGTGTGTGTGGGCATTGTGTGTGAATGAGACATTTCCTATCGGTTTGATGTGTGTCTGTGTGGGCATTGTGTGTGAAGGAGACATTTCCTATCGGTGTGATGTGTGTCTGTATGTGAAGGAGACATTTCCTATCGGTGTGTCTGTGTGGGCTTTGTGTGTGAAGGAAACATTTCTTATCGGTGTGATGTGTGTCTGTGTAGGCATTGTGTGTGAAGGAGACATTGCCTATCGGTGTGATGTGTGTCTGTGTAGGCATTGTGTGTGAAGGAGACATTGCCTATCGGTGTGATGTGTGTCTGTATGTTAAGGAGACATTTCCTATCGGTGTGTGTGTGGGCATTGTGTGTGAAGGAGACATTTCCTATCGGTGTGTGTCTGTGTGGGCATTGTGTGTGAACGAGACATTTCCTATCGGTGTGATGTGTGTGTGTGTGTGTGTGGGCATTGTGTGTGAACAAGACATTTCCTATCGGTGTGATGTGTGTGTGTGTGGGCATTGTGTGTGAAGGAGACATTTCCTATCGGTGTGATGGGTGTCTGTGTGGGCATTGTGTGTGAAGGAGACATTTCCTATCGGTATGATGTGTGTCTGTTTGTGAAGGAGACATTTCCTATCGGTGTGATGTGATGTCTGTGTGGGCATTGTGTGTGAAGGAGACATTTCCTATCGGTGTGATGTGTGTGTGGGCATTGTGTGTAAAGGAGACATTGCCTATCGGTGTGATGTGTGTCTGTATGTGAAGGAGACATTTCCTATCGATGTGTCTGTGTGGGCTTTGTGTGTGAAGGAAACATTTCCTATCGGTGTGATGTGTGTCTGTGTGGGCATTTTGTGTGAAGAAGACATTTCCTATCTGTGTGTGTGTCTGTGTGGGCATTGTGTGCGAAGGAGACATTTCCTATCTGTGTGTGTGTCTGTGTGGGCATTGTGTGTGAAGGAGACATTTCCTATCGGTGTGTGTGTGGGCATTGTGTGTGAATGAGACATTTCCTATCGGTGTGATGTGTGTCTGTGTGGGCATTGTGTGTGAAGGAGACATTTCCTATCGGTGTGATGTGTGTGTGGGCATTGTGTGTGAAGGAGACATTTCCTATCGGTGTGATGTGTGTCTGTATGTGAAGGAGACATTTCCTATCGGTGTGATGTGTGTGGGCATTGTGTGTGAATGAGACATTTCCTATCGGTGTGATGTGTGTCTGTGTGGGCATTGTGTGTTAAGAAGACATTTCCTATCGGTGTGTGTCTGTGTGGGCATTGTGTGTGAAGGAGACATTTCCTATCGGTGTGATGTGTCTGGGCATTGTGTGTGAATGAGCCATTTCCTATCGGTGTGATGTGTGTCTGTGTGGGCATTGTGTGTGAAGGAGACATTTCCTATCGGTGTGTGTGTCTGTGTGGGCATTGTGTGTGAAGGAGACATTTCCTATCGGTGTGTGTGTCTGTGTGGGCATTGTGTGTGAAGGAGACATTTCCTATCGGTGTGTGTCTGTGTGGGCATTGTGTGTGAAGGTGACATTTCCTATCGGTGTGTGTGTCTGTGTGGGCATTGTGTGTGAAGGAGACATTTCCTATCGGTGTGTGTGTGTCTGTGTGGGCATTGTGTGTGAAGGAGACATTTCCTATCGGTGTGTGTGTGTGTCTGTGTGGGCATTGTGTGTGAAGGAGACATTTCCTATCGGTGTGATGTTTGTCTGTGTGGGCATTGTGTGTGAAGGAGACATTTCCTATCGGTGTGATGTGTGTCTGTGTGGGCATTGTGTGTGAAGGAGACATTTCCTATCGGTGTGTGTGTCTGTGTGGGCATTGTGTGTGAAGGAGACATTTCCTATCGGTGTGATGTGTGTCTGTATGTGAAGGAGACATTTCCTATCGGTGTGTCTGTGTGGGCATTGTGTGTGAAGGAGACATTTCCTATCGGTGTGATGTGTGTGTGGGCATTGTGTGTGAAGGAGACATTTCCTATCGGTATGATGTGTGTCTGTTTGTGAAGGAGACATTTCCTATCGGTGTGATGTGATGTCTGTGTGGGCATTGTGTGTGAAGGAGACATTTCCTATCGGTGTGATGTGTGTGTGGGCATTGTGTGTAAAGGAGACATTGCCTATCGGTGTGATGTGTGTCTGTATGTGAAGGAGACATTTCCTATCGATGTGTCTGTGTGGGCATTGTGTGTGAAGGAGACATTTCCTATCTGTGTGTGTGTGTGTGTGTGTGTGTGTCTGTGTGGGCATTGTGTGTGAAGGAGACATTTCCTATCGGTGTGTGTGTGTGGGCATTGTGTGTGAATGAGACATTTCCTATCGGTGTGATGTGTGTGTGTGTGTGTGTGGGCATTGTGTGTGAAGGAGACATTTCCTATCGGTGTGATGTGTGTCTGTATGTGAAGGAGACATTTCCTATCGGTGTGTCTGTGTGGGCTTTGTGTGTGAAGGAAACATTTCTTATCGGTGTGATGTGTGTCTGTGTAGGCATTGTGTGTGAAGGAGACATTGCCTATCGGTGTGATGTGTGTCTGTGTAGGCATTGTGTGTGAAGGAGACATTGCCTATCGGTGTGATGTGTGTCTGTATGTGAAGGAGACATTTCCTATCGGTGTGTGTGTGGGCATTGTGTGTGAAGGAGACATTTCCTATCGGTGTGATGTGTGTCTATTTGAAGGAAACATTTCCTATCGGTGTGGTGTGTCTGTGTGGGCATTGTGTGTGAAGGAGACATTTCCTATCTGTGTGTCTGTGAGGGCATTGTGTGTGAAGGAGACATTTCCTATCGGTGTGATGTGTGTCTGTATGTGAAGGAGACATTTCCTATCGGTGTGATGTGTGTCTGTGAAGGCATTGTGTGTGAAGGAGACATTTCCTATCGGTGTGTGTGTGTGTCTGTGTGGGCATTGTGTGTGAAGGAGACATTGCCTATCGTTGTGATGTGTGTCTGTATGTGAAGGAGACATTTCCTATCGGTGTGTCTGTGTGGGCATTGTGTGTGAAGGAGACATTTCCTATCGGTGTGTGTGTGGGCATTGTGTGTGAAGGAGACATTTCCTATCGGTGTGATGTGTGTCTGTTTGAAGGAAACATTTCCTATCCGTGTGATGTGTGTCTGTGTGGGCATTGTGTGTGAAGGAGACATTACCTATCGGTGTGATGTGTCTGTGTGGGCATTGTGTGTGAAGGAGACATTTCCTATCGGTGTGTGTCTGTGTGGGCATTGTGTGTGAAGGAGACATTTCCTATCGGTGTGATGTGTGTGGGCATTGTGTGTGAATGAGCCATTTCCTATCGGTGTGATGTGTGTCTGTGTGGGCATTGTGTGTGAAGGAGACATTTCCTATCGGTGTGTGTGTCTGTGTGGGCATTGTGTGTGAAGGAGACATTTCCTATCGGTGTGTGTGTCTGTGTGGGCATTGTGTGTGAAGGAGACATTTCCTATCGGTGTGTGTCTGTGTGGGCATTGTGTGTGAAGGAGACATTTCCTATCGGTGTGATGTGTGTGGGCATTGTTTGTGAATGAGACATTTCCTATTGGTGTGATGTGTGTCTGTGTGGGCATTGTGTGTGAAGGAGACATTTCCTATCGGTGTGTGTGTGTCTGTGTGTGTGTGTGTCTGTGTGGGCATTGTGTGTGAAGGAGACATTTCCTATCGGTGTGTGTGTGTGTCTGTGTGGGCATTGTGTGTGAAGGAGACATTTCCTATCGGTGTGATGTGTGTCTGTATGTGAAGGAGTCATTTCCTATCGGTGTGATGTGTGTCTGTGTAGGCATTGTGTGTGAATGAGACATTTCCGATCGGTGTGATGTGTGTCTGTGTGGGCATTGTGTGTGAAGGAGACATTTCCTATCGGTGTGTGTGTGTCTGTGTGGGCATTGTGTGTGAAGGAGACATTGCCTATCGTTGTGATGTGTGTCTGTATGTGAAGGAGACATTTCCTATCGGTGTGTCTGTGTGGGCATTGTGTGTGAAGGAGACATTTCCTATCGGTGTGTGTGTGGGCATTGTGTGTGAAGGAGACATTTCCTATCGGTGTGATGTGTGTCTGAATGAAACATTTCCTATCGGTGTGATGTGTGTCTGTGTGGGCATTGTGTGTGAAGGAGACATTTCCTATCGGTGTGTGTCTGTGTGGGCATTGTGTGTGAAGGAGACATTTCCTATCGGTGTGATGTGTGTGGGCATTGTGTGTGAATGAGACATTTCCTATCGGTGTGTGTGTGTGTCTCTGTGGGCATTGTGTGTGAAGGAGACATTTCCTATCGGTGTGATGTGTGTGTGTGGGCATTGTGTGTGAAGGAGACATTGCCTATCGGTGTGATGTGTGTCTGTATGTGAAGGAGACATTTCCTATCGGTGTGATGTGTGTGGGCATTGTGTGTGAATGAGCCATTTCCTATCGGTGTGATGTGTGTCTGTGTGGGCATTGTGTGTGAAGGAGACATTTCCTATCGGTGTGTGTGTCTGTGTGGGCATTGTGTGTGAATGAGACATTTCCTATTGGTGTGATGTGTGTCTGTGTGGGCATTGTGTGTGAAGGAGACATTTCCTATCGGTGTGTGTGTGTGTGTGTGTGTCTGTGTGGGCATTGTGTGTGAAGGAGACATTTCCTATCGGTGTGTGTGTGTGTCTGTGTGGGCATTGTGTGTGAAGGAGACATTTCCTATCGGTGTGTGTGTGTGTGTGTCTGTGTGGGCATTGTGTGTGAAGGAGACATTGCCTATCGGTGTGTGTCTGTGTGGGCATTGTGTGTGAAGGAGACATTTCCTATCGGTGTGTGTGTGGGCATTGTGTGTGAAGGAGACATTTCCTATCGGTGTGTGTGTGTGTCTGTGTGGGCATTGTGTGTGAAGGAGACATTGCCTATCGTTGTGATGTGTGTCTGTATGTGAAGGAGACATTTCCTATCGGTGTGTCTGTGTGGGCATTGTGTGTGAAGGAGACATTTCCTATCGGTGTGTGTGTGGGCATTGTGTGTGAAGGAGACATTTCCAATCGGTGTGATGTGTGTCTGTTTGAAGGAAACATTTCCTATCCGTGTGATGTGTGTCTGTGTGGGCATTGTGTGTGAATGAGACATTTCCTATCGGTGTGTGTCTGTGTGGGCATTGTGTGTGAAGGAGACATTTCCAATCGGTGTGTGTGTGTGTGTGTCTCTGTGGGCATTGTGTGTGAAGGAGACATTTCCTATCGGTGTGATGTGTGTCTGTATGTGAAGGAGACATTTCCTACTGGTGTGATGTGTGTGGGCATTGTGTGTGAATGAGACATTTCCTATCGGTGTGTCTGTGTGGGCATTGTGTGTGAAGGAGACATTTCCTATCGGTGTGTGTGTGTGTGTGTGTCTCTGTGGGCATTGTGTGTGAAGGAGACATTTCCTATCGGTGTGATGTGTGTCTGTATGTGAAGGAGACATTTCCTATCGGTGTGATGTGTGTGGGCATTGTGTGTGAAGGAGACATTTCCTATCGGTGTGTGTGTGGGCATTGTGTGTGAAGGAGACATTTCCTATCGGTGTGATGTGTGTCTGTTTGAAGGAAACATTTCCTATCCGTGTGATGTGTGTCTGTGTGGGCATTGTGTGTGAATGAGACATTACCTATCGGTGTGATGTGTCTGTGTGGGCATTGTGTGTGAAGGAGACCTTTCCTATCGGTGTGATGTGTGTGGGCATTGTGTGTGAATGAGCCATTTCCTATCGGTGTGATGTGTGTCTGTGTGGGCATTGTGTGTGAAGGAGACATTTCCTATCGGTGTGTGTGTCTGTGTGGGCATTGTGTGTGAAGGAGACATTTCCTATCGGTGTGTGTGTCTGTGTGGGCATTGTGTGTGAAGGAGACATTTCCTATCGGTGTGTGTCTGTGTGGGCATTGTGTGTGAAGGAGACATTTCCTATCGGTGTGTGTGTCTGTGTGGGCATTGTGTGTGAAGGAGACATTTCCTATCGGTGTGTGTCTGTGTGGGCATTGTGTGTGAAGGAGACATTTCCTATCGGTGTGATGTGTGTGGGCATTGTTTGTGAATGAGACATTTCCTATTGGTGTGATGTGTGTCTGTGTGGGCATTGTGTGTGAAGGAGACATTTCCTATCGGTGTGTGTGTGTGTGTGTGTGTGTGTGTGTGTGTGTGTGTGTCTGTGTGGGCATTGTGTGTGAAGGAGACATTTCCTATCGGTGTGTGTGTGTGTGTGTGTGTGTGTGTGTGTCTGTGTAGGCATTGTGTGTGAAGGAGACATTGCCTATCGGTGTGATGTGTGTCTGTGTAGGCATTGTGTGTGAAGGAGACATTGCCTATCGGTGTGATGTGTGTCTGTATGTGAAGGAGACATTTCCTATCGGTGTGTGTGTGGGCATTGTGTGTGAAGGAGACATTTCCTATCGGTGTGATGTGTGTCTATTTGAAGGAAACATTTCCTATCGGTGTGATGTGTGTCTGTGAGGGCATTGTGTGTGAAGGAGACATTTCCTATCGGTGTGATGTGTGTCTGTATGTGAAGGAGTCATTTCCTATCGGTGTGATGTGTGTCTGTGTAGGCATTGTGTGTGAATGAGACATTTCCGATCGGTGTGATGTGTGTCTGTGTGGGCATTGTGTGTGAAGGAGACATTTCCTATCGGTGTGTGTGTGTGTCTGTGTGGGCATTGTGTGTGAAGGAGGCATTGCCTATCGTTGTGATGTGTGTCTGTATGTGAAGGAGACATTTCCTATCGGTGTGTCTGTGTGGGCATTGTGTGTGAAGGAGACATTTCCTATCGGTGTGTGTGTGGGCATTGTGTGTGAAGGAGACATTTCCTATCGGTGTGATGTGTGTGGGCATTGTGTGTGAATGAGACATTTCCTATCGGTGTGTGTGTGTGTGTCTCTGTGGGCATTGTGTGTGAAGGAGACATTTCCTATCGGTGTGATGTGTGTGTGTGGGCATTGTGTGTGAAGGAGACATTGCCTATCGGTGTGATGTGTGTCTGTATGTGAAGGAGCCATTTCCTATCGGTGTGTCTGTGTGGGCATTGTGTGTGAAGGAGACATTTCCTATCGGTGTGATGTGTGTGTGTGTGTGTGTGTGTGTGTGTGGGCATTGTGTGTGAACGAGACATTTCCTATCGGTGTGTGTGTATGGGCATTGTGTGTGAAGGAGACATTTCCTATCGGTGTGATGGGTGTCTGTGTAGGCATTGTGTGTGAAGGAGACATTTCCTATCGGTGTGATGTGTGTCTGTGAAGGCATTGTGTGTGAAGGAGACATTTCCTATCGGTGTGATGGGTGTCTGTGTGGGCTTTGTGTGTGAAGGAAACATTTCTTATCGGTGTGATGTGTGTCTGTGTAGGCATTGTGTGTGAAGGAGACATTGCCTATCGGTGTGATGTGTGTCTGTGTAGGCATTGTGTGTGAAGGAGACATTGCCTATCGGTGTGATGTGTGTCTGTATGTGAAGGAGACATTTCCTATCGGTGTGTGTGTGGGCATTGTGTGTGAAGGAGACATTTCCAATCGGTGTGATGTGTGTCTGTTTGAAGGAAACATTTCCTATCCGTGTGATGTGTGTCTGTGTGGGCATTGTGTGTGAATGAGACATTACCTATCGGTGTGATGTGTCTGTGTGGGCATTGTGTGTGAAGGAGACATTTTTTATCAGTGTGTGTCTGTGTGGGCATTGTGTGTGAAGGAGACATTTCCTATCGGTGTGATGTGTGTGGGCAATGTGTGTGAATGAGCCATTTCCTATCGGTGTGATGTGTGTCTGTGTGGGCATTGTGTGTGAAGGAGACATTTCCTATCGGTGTGTGTGTCTGTGTGGGCATTGTGTGTGAAGGAGACATTTCCTATCGGTGTGTGTGTGTCTGTGTGGGCATTGTGTGTGAAGGAGACATTTCCTATCGGTGTGTGTCTGTGTGGGCATTGTGTGTGAAGGAGACATTTCCTATCGGTGTGTGTGTGTGTGTCTCTGTGGGCATTGTGTGTGAAGGAGACATTTCCTATCGGTGTGATGTGTGTCTGTTTGTGAAGGAAACATTTCCTATCGGTGTGATGTGTGTCTGTGTGGGCATTGTGTGTGAAGGAGACATTTCCTATCGGTGTGTGTGTGGGCATTGTGTGTGAAGGAGACATTTCCTATCGGTGTGATGTGTGTCTGTATGTGAAGGAGTCATTTCCTATCGGTGTGATGTGTGTCTGTGTAGGCATTGTGTGTGAATGAGACATTTCCGATCGGTGTGATGTGTGTCTGTGTGGGCATTGTGTGTGAAGGAGACATTTCCTATCGGTGTGTGTGTGTGTGTGTCTGTGTGGGCATTGTGTGTGAAGGAGACATTGCCTATCGTTGTGATGTGTGTCTGTATGTGAAGGAGACATTTCCTATCGGTGTGTCTGTGTGGGCATTGTGTGTGAAGGAGACATTTCCTATCGGTGTGTGTGTGGGCATTGTGTGTGAAGGAGACATTTCCTATCGGTGTGATGTGTGTCTGAAGGAAACATTTCCTATCGGTGTGTTGTGTGTCTGTGTGGGCATTGTGTGTGAAGGAGACATTTCCTACTGGTGTGATGTGTGTGGGCTTTGTGTGTGAATGAGACATTTCCGATCGGTGTGATGTGTGTCTGTGTGGGCATTGTGTGTGAAGGAGACATTTCCTATCGGTGTGATGTGTGTGTGTGTGTGGGCATTGTGTGTGAAGGAGACACTGCCTATCGGTGTGATGTGTGTCTGTATGTGAAGGAGCCATTTCCTATCGGTGTGTCTGTGTGGGCATTGTGTGTGAAGGAGACATTTCCTATCGGTGTGTGTCTGTGTGGGCATTGTGTGTGAACGAGACATTTCCTATCGGTGTGATGTGTGTGTGTGTGTGTATGGGCATTGTGTGTGAACAAGACATTTCCTATCGGTGTGATGTGTGTGTGTGTGGGCATTGTGTGTGAAGGAGACATTTCCTATCGGTGTGATGGGTGTCTGTGTGGGCATTGTGTGTGAAGGAGACATTTCCTATCGGTGTGATGTGTGTGTGGGCATTGTGTGTAAAGGAGACATTGCCTATCGGTGTGATGTGTGTCTGTATGTGAAGGAGACATTTCAAATCGATGTGTCTGTGTGGGCTTTGTGTGTGAAGGAAACATTTCCTATCGGTGTGATGTGTGTCTGTGTGGGCATTGTGTGTGAAGGAGACATTTCCTATCTGTGTGTGTGTCTGTGTGGGCATTGTGTGTGAAGGAGACATTTCCTATCTGTGTGTGTGTCTGTGTGGGCATTGTGTGTGAAGGAGACATTTCCTATCTGTGTGTGTGTGTGTCTGTGTGGGCATTGTGTGTGAAGGAGACATTTCCTATCGGTGTGATGTGTGTGTGGGCATTGTGTGTGAAGGAGACATTTCCTATCGGTATGATGTGTGTCTGTTTGTGAAGGAGACATTTCCTATCGGTGTGATGTGATGTCTGTGTGGGCATTGTGTGTGAAGGAGACATTTCCTATCGGTGTGATGTGTGTGTGGGCATTGTGTGTAAAGGAGACATTGCCTATCGGTGTGATGTGTGTCTGTATGTGAAGGAGACATTTCAAATCGATGTGTCTGTGTGGGCTTTGTGTGTGAAGGAAACATTTCCTATCGGTGTGATGTGTGTCTGTGTGGGCATTGTGTGTGAAGGAGACATTTCCTATCTGTGTGTGTGTCTGTGTGGGCATTGTGTGTGAAGGAGACATTTCCTATCTGTGTGTGTGTCTGTGTGGGCATTGTGTGTGAAGGAGACATTTCCTATCTGTGTGTGTGTGTGTCTGTGTGGGCATTGTGTGTGAAGGAGACATTTCCTATCGGTGTGTGTGTGTGTGTGTGTGTGTCTGTGTGGGCATTGTGTGTGAAGGAGACATTTCCTATCGGTGTGTGTGTGTGTGTCTGTGTGGGCATTGTGTGTGAAGGAGACATTTCCTATCGGTGTGATGTGTGTCTGTATGTGAAGGAGTCATTTCCTATCGGTGTGATGTGTGTCTGTGTAGGCATTGTGTGTGAATGAGACATTTCCGATCGGTGTGATGTGTGTCTGTGTGGGCATTGTGTGTGAAGGAGACATTTCCTATCGGTGTGTGTGTGTGTCTGTGTGGGCACTGTGTGTGAAGGAGACATTTCCTATCGGTGTGATGTGATGTCTGTGTGGGCATTGTGTGTGAAGGAGACATTTCCTATCGGTGTGATGTGTGTGTGGGCATTGTGTGTAAAGGAGACATTGCCTATCGGTGTGATGTGTGTCTGTATGTGAAGGAGTCATTTCCTATCGATGTGTCTGTGTGGGCTTTGTGTGTGAAGGAAACATTTCCTATCGGTGTGATGTGTGTCTATGTGGGCATTGTGTGTGAAGGAGACATTTCCTATCTGTGTGTGTGTGTGTGTGTCTGTGTGGGCATTGTGTGTGAAGGAGACATTTCCTATCGGTGTGATGTGTGTGTGTGTGTGGGCATTGTGTGTGAAGGAGACATTTCCTATCGGTGTGATGTGTGTCTGTATGTGAAGGAGACATTTCCTATCGGTGTGTCTGTGTGGGCTTTGTGTGTGAAGGAAACATTTCTTATCGGTGTGATGTGTGTCTGTGTAGGCATTGTGTGTGAAGGAGACATTGCCTATCGGTGTGATGTGTGTCTGTGTAGGCATTGTGTGTGAAGGAGACATTGCCTATCGGTGTGATGTGTGTCTGTGTAGGCATTGTGTGTGAAGGAGACATTGCCTATCGGTGTGATGTGTGTCTGTATGTGAAGGAGACATTTCCTATCGGTGTGTGTGTGTGGGCATTGTGTGTGAAGGAGACATTTCCTATCGGTGTGATGTGTGTCTATTTGAAGGAAACAATTCCTATCGGTGTGATGTGTGTCTGTGTGGGCATTGTGTGTGAATGAGACATTACCTATCGGTGTGATGTGTGTCTGTGTGGGCATTGTGTGTGAAGGAGACATTTCCTATCTGTGTGTCTGTGAGGGCATTGTGTGTGAAGGAGACATTTCCTATCGGTGTGATGTGTGTCTGTATGTGAAGGAGACATTTCCTATCGGTGTGTGTGTGTGTGTGTGTGTCTGTGTGGGCATTGTGTGTGAAGGAGACATTGCCTATCGTTGTGATGTGTGTCTGTATGTGAAGGAGACATTTCCTATCGGTGTGTCTGTGTGGGCATTGTGTGTGAAGGAGACATTTCCTATCGGTGTGTGTGTGTGGGCATTGTGTGTGAAGGAGACATTTCCTATCGGTGTGATGTGTGTCTGTTTGAAGGAAACATTTCCTATCCGTGTGATGTGTGTCTGTGTGGGCATTGTGTGTGAATGAGACATTACCTATCGGTGTGATGTGTCTGTGTGGGCATTGTGTGTGAAGGAGACATTTCCTATTGGTGTGTGTCTGTGTGGGCATTGTGTGTGAAGGAGACATTTCCTATCGGTGTGTGTGTGGGCATTGTGTGTGAAGGAGACATTTCCTATCGGTGTGATGTGTGTCTGTATGTGAAGGAGACATTTCCTATCGGTGTGTGTGTGTGTCTGTGTGGGCATTGTGTGTGAAGGAGACATTGCCTATCGTTGTGATGTGTGTCTGTATGTGAAGGAGACATTTCCTATCGGTGTGTCTGTGTGGACATTGTGTGTGAAGGAGCCTTTTCCTATCGGTGTGTCTGTGTGGGCATTGTGTGTGAAGGAGACATTTCCTATCTGGGTGTGTGTGGGCATTGTGTGTGAATGAGACATTTCCTATCGGTGTGATGTGTGTCTGTGTGGGCATTGTGTGTGAAGGAGACATTTCCTATCGGTGTGTGTGTGTGGGCATTGTGTGTGAAGGAGACATTTCCTATCGGTGTGATGTGTGTGTGGGCATTGTGTGTGAACGAGACATTTCCTATCGGTGTGATGTGTGTCTGTGTGGGCATTGTGTGTGAAGGAGACATTTCCTATCGGTGTGTGTGTCTGTGTGGGCATTGTGTGTGATGGAGACATTTCCTATCGGTGTGTGTGTCTGTGTGGGCATTGTGTGTGAAGGAGACATTTCCTATCGGTGTGTGTCTGTGTGGGCATTGTGTGTGAAGGAGACATTTCCTATCGGTGTGTGTGTCTGTGTGGGCATTGTGTGTGAAGGAGACATTTCCTATCGGTGTGTGTCTGTGTGGGCATTGTGTGTGAAGGAGACATTTCCTATCGGTGTGTGTGTGTGTGTGTCTGTGTGGGCATTGTGTGTGAAGGAGACATTTCCTATCGGTGTGTGTGTGTGTCTGTGTGGGCATTGTGTGTGAAGGAGACATTTCCTATCGGTGTGATGTGTGTCTGTATGTGAAGGAGTCATTTCCTATCGGTGTGATGTGTGTCTGTGTAGGCATTGTGTGTGAATGAGACATTTCCGATCGGTGTGATGTGTGTCTGTGTGGGCATTGTGTGTGAAGGAGACATTTCCTATCGGTGTGTGTGTGTGTCTGTGTGGGCACTGTGTGTGAAGGAGACATTTCCTATCGGTGTGTCTGTGTGGGCATTGTGTGTGAAGGAGACATTTCCTATCGGTGTGTGTGTGGGCATTGTGTGTGAAGGAGACATTTCCTATCGGTGTGATGTGTGTCTGAAGGAAACATTTCCTATCGGTGTGATGTGTGTCTGTGTGGGCATTGTGTGTGAAGGAGACATTTCCTATCGGTGTGTGTCTGTGTGGGCATTGTGTGTGAAGGAGACATTTCCTATCGGTGTGTGTCTGTGTGGGCATTGTGTGTGAAGGAGACATTTCCTATCGGTGTGATGTGTGTGGGCATTGTGTGTGAATGAGACATTTCCTATCGGTGTGTGTGTGTGTCTCTGTGGGCATTGTGTGTGAAGGAGACATTTCCTATCGGTGTGATGTGTGTGTGTGGGCATTGTGTGTGAAGGAGACATTGCCTATCGGTGTGATGTGTGTCTGTATGTGAAGGAGCCATTTCCTATCGGTGTGTCTGTGTGGGCATTGTGTGTGAAGGAGACATTTCCTATCGGTGTGTGTCTGTGTGGGCATTGTGTGTGAACGAGACATTTCCTATCGGTGTGATGTGTGTGTGTGTGTGGGCATTGTGTGTGAACGAGACATTTCCTATCGGTGTGTGTGTGTGGGCATTGTGTGTGAAGGAGACATTTCCTATCGGTGTGATGGGTGTCTGTGTGGGCATTGTGTGTGAAGGAGACATTTCCTATCGGTGTGATGTGTCTGTTTGTGAAGGAAACATTTCCTATCGGTGTGATGTGTGTCTGTGTGGGCATTGTGTGTGAATGAGACATTACCTATCGGTGTGATGTGTGTCTGTGTGGGCATTGTGTGTGAAGGAGACATTTCCTATCGGTGTGATGTGTGTGTGTGGGCATTGTGTGTGAAGGAGACATTGCCTATCGGTGTGATGTGTGTCTGTATGTGAAGACATTTCCTATCGGTGTGTCTGTGTAGGCATTGTGTGTGAAGGAGACATTTCCTATCGGTGTGATGTGTGTGTGTGGGCATTGTGTGTGAAGGAGACATTGCCTATCGGTGTGATGTGTGTCTGTATGTGAAGACATTTCCTATCGGTGTGTCTGTGTAGGCATTGTGTGTGAAGGAGACATTTCCTATCGGTGTGTGTGTGTGTGTGGGCATTGTGTGTGAAGGAGACATTGCCTATCGTTGTGATGTGTGTCTGTATGTGAAGGAGACATTTCCTATCGGTGTGTCTGTGTAGGCATTGTGTGTGAAGGAGACATTTCCTTTCGGTGTGTGTGTGGGCATTGTGTGTGAAGGAGACATTTCCTATCGGTGTGATGTGTGTCTGTTTGAAGGAAACATTTCCTATCCGTGTGATGTGTCTGTGTGGGCATTGTGTGTGAATGAGACATTTCCTATCGGTGTGTGTCTGTGTGGGCATTGTGTGTGAAGGAGACATTTCCTATCGGTGTGATGTGTGTGGGCATTGTGTGTGTGAATGAGACATTTCCTATCGGTGTGTCTGTGTGGGCATTGTGTGTGAAGGAGACATTTCCTATCGGTGTGTGTGTGTGTGTCTCTGTGGGCATTGTGTGTGAAGGAGACATTTCCTATCGGTGTGATGTGTGTCTGTGAAGGAAACATTTCCTATCTGTGTGATGTGTGTCTGTGTGGGCATTGTGTGTGAAGGAGACATTTCCTATCGGTGTGTGTCTGTGTGGGCATTGTGTGTGAAGGAGACATTTCCTATCGGTGTGATGTGTGTGGGCATTGTGTGTGAAGGAGACATTTCCTATCGGTGTGATGTATGTCTGTTTGTGAAGGAAACATTTCCTATCGGTGTGATGTGTGTCTGTGTGGGCATTGTGTGTGAATGAGACATTACCTATCGGTGTGATGTGTGTCTGTGTGGGCATTGTGTGTGAAGGAGACATTTCCTATCGGTGTGTGTGTCTGTGTGGGCATTGTGTGTGAAGGAGACATTTCCTATCGGTGTGATGTGTGTGTGTGAAGGAGACATTGCCTATCGGTGTGATGTGTGTCTGTATGTGAAGAAGACATTTCCTATCGGTGTGTCTGTGTGGGCATTGTGTGTGAACGAGACATTTCCTATCGGTGTGTGTGTCTGTCTGTCTGTGTGGGCATTGTGTGTGAAGGAGACATTTCCTATCGGTGTGATGTGTGTCTGTTTGTGAAGGAGACATTTTCTATCGGTGTGATGCGTGTCTGTGTGGGCATTGTGTGTGAAGGAGACATTTCCTATCGGTGTGATGTGTGTGGGCATTGTGTGTGAAGGAGACATTTCCTATCGGTGTGATGTGTCTCTGTGTGGGCTTTGTGTGTGAACGAGACATTTCCTTTCGGTGTGATGTGTGTGTGTGTGTGTGGGCATTGTGTGAGGGAGACATTTCCTATCGGTGTGTGTGTGTGTCTGTGTGGCCATTGTGTGTGAAGGAGTCATTTCCTATCGGTGTGTGTGTCTGTGTGGGCATTGTGTGTGAAGGAGACATTTCCTATTGGTGTGATGTGTGTGGGCATTGTGTGTGAAGGAGACATTTCCTATCGGTGTGTGTGTGTGTCTGTGTGGGCATTGTGTGTGAAGGAGACATTTCCTATCGGTGTGATGTGTGTGTGTGTGGGCATTGTGTGTGAAGGAGACATTGCCTATCGGTGTGATGTGTCTATGTGAAGGAGACATTTCCTATCGGTGTGTCTGTGTGGGCATTGTGTGTGAAGGAGACATTTCCTATCGGTGTGATGTGTGTGTGTGTGTGTGTGTGTGTGTGGGCATTGTGTGTGAACGAGACATTTCCTATCGGTGTGTGTGTGTGTGTGTGTCTGTCTGTGTGGGCATTGTGTGTGAAGGAGACATTTCCTATCGGTGTGATGTGTGTGTGGGCATTGTGTGTGAAGGAGACATTTCCTATCGGTGTGATGCGTGTCTGTGTGGGCATTGTGTGTGAAGGTGACATTTCCTATCGGTGTGTGTGTCTGTGTGGGCATTGTGTGTGAAGGAGACATTTCCTATCGATGTGATGTCTGTGTGGGCATTGTGGGAAGGAGACATTTCCTATCGGTGTGTCTGTGTGGGCATTGTGTGTGAAGGAGACGTTTCCTATCGGTGTGATGTGTGTGTGTGTGTGTGTGGGCATTGTGTGTGAAGGAGACATTTCCTATCGGTGTGATGTGTGTCTGTGTGGGCATTGTGTGTGAATGAGACATTACCTATCGGTGTGATGTGTGTCTGTGTGGGCATTGTGTGTGAAGGAGACATTTCCTATCTGTGTGTCTGTGTGGGCATTGTGTGTGAAGGAGACATTTCCTATCGGTGTGTCTGTGTGGGCATTGTGTGTGAAGTAGACATTTCCTATCGGTGTGTGTTTGTCTGTGTGGGCATTGTGTGTGAAGGAGACATTTCTTATCGGTGTGATGTGTGTGTGTGTGTGTGGGCATTGTGTGTGAAGGAGACATTGCCTATCGGTGTGATGTGTGTCTGTATGTGAAGAAGACATTTCCTATCGGTGTGTCTGTGTGGGCATTGTGTGTGAAGGAGACATTTCCTATCGGTGTGATGTGTGTGGGCATTGTGTGTGAAGGAGACATTTCCTATCGGTGTGATGCGCGTCTGTGTGGGCATTGTGTGTGAAGGAGACATTTCCTATCGGTGTGTGTGTCTGTGTGGGCATTGTGTGTGAAGGAGACCTTTCCTATCGGTGTGATGTGTGTGGGCATTGTGTGTGAAGGAGACATTTCCTATCGGTGTGATGTGTGTGTGTGGGCATTGTGTGTGAACGAGACATTGCCTATCGGTGTGATGTGTGTCTGTATGTGAAGGAGACATTTCCGATCGGTGTGTCTGTGTGGGCATTGTGTGTGAAGGAGACATTTCCTATCGGTGTGTGTGTCTGTGTGGGCATTGTGTGTGAAGGAGACCTTTCCTATCGGTGTGATGTGTGTGGGCATTGTGTGTGAAGGAGACATTTCCTATCGGTGTGATGTGTGTGTGTGGGCATTGTGTGTGAAGGAGACATTGCCTATCGGTGTGATGTGTGTCTGTATGTGAAGGAGACATTTCCTATCGGTGTGTCTGTGTGGGCATTGTGTGTGAAGGAGACATTTCCTATCGGTGTGATGTGTGTGGGCATTGTGTGTGAATGAGACATTTCCTATCGGTGTGTGTGTGTGTCTCTGTGGGCATTGTGTGTGAAGGAGACATTTCCTATCGGTGTGATGTGTGTGTGTGGGCATTGTGTGTGAAGGAGACATTGCCTATCGGTGTGATGTGTGTCTGTATGTGAAGGAGCCATTTCCTATCGGTGTGTCTGTGTGGGCATTGTGTGTGAAGGAGACATTTCCTATCGGTGTGTGTCTGTGTGGGCATTGTGTGTGAACGAGACATTTCCTATCGGTGTGATGTGTGTCTGTATGTATGTGAAGGAGCCATTTCCTATCGGTGTGTCTGTGTGGGCATTGTGTGTGAAGGAGACATTTCCTATCGGTGTGTGTCTGTGTGGGCATTGTGTGTGAACGAGACATTTCCTATCGGTGTGATGTGTGTGTGTGTGTGGGCATTGTGTGTGAACGAGACATTTCCTATCGGTGTGTGTGTGTGGGCATTGTGTGTGAAGGAGACATTTCCTATCGGTGTGATGGGTGTCTGTGTGGGCATTGTGTGTGAAGGAGACATTTCCTATCGGTGTGATGTGTGTCTGTTTGTGAAGGAAACATTTCCTATCGGTGTGATGTGTGTCTGTGTGGGCATTGTGTGTGAATGAGACATTACCTATCGGTGTGATGTGTGTCTGTGTGGGCATTGTGTGTGAAGGAGACATTTCCTATCGGTGTGATGTGTGTGTGTGGGCATTGTGTGTGAAGGAGACATTGCCTATCGGTGTGATGTGTGTCTGTATGTGAAGACATTTCCTATCGGTGTGTCTGTGTAGGCATTGTGTGTGAAGGAGACATTTCCTATCGGTGTGATGTGTGTGTGTGGGCATTGTGTGTGAAGGAGACATTGCCTATCGGTGTGATGTGTGTCTGTATGTGAAGACATTTCCTATCGGTGTGTCTGTGTAGGCATTGTGTGTGAAGGAGACATTTCCTATCGGTGTGTGTGTGTGTGTGTGGGCATTGTGTGTGAAGGAGACATTGCCTATCGTTGTGATGTGTGTCTGTTTGTGAAGGAGACATTTCCTATCGGTGTGTCTGTGTGGGCATTGTGTGTGAAGGAGACATTTCCTTTCGGTGTGTGTGTGGGCATTGTGTGTGAAGGAGACATTTCCTATCGGTGTGATGTGTGTCTGTTTGAAGGAAACATTTCCTATCCGTGTGATGTGTCTGTGTGGGCATTGTGTGTGAATGAGACATTTCCTATCGGTGTGTGTCTGTGTGGGCATTGTGTGTGAAGGAGACATTTCCTATCGGTGTGATGTGTGTGGGCATTGTGTGTGAATGAGACATTTCCTATCGGTGTGTCTGTGTGGGCATTGTGTGTGAAGGAGACATTTCCTATCGGTGTGTGTGTGTGTCTCTGTGGGCATTGTGTGTGAAGGAGACATTTCCTATCGGTGTGATGTGTGTCTGTGAAGGAAACATTTCCTATCTGTGTGATGTGTGTCTGTGTGGGCATTGTGTGTGAAGGAGACATTTCCTATCGGTGTGTGTCTGTGTGGGCATTGTGTGTGAAGGAGACATTTCCTATCGGTGTGATGTGTGTGGGCATTGTGTGTGAAGGAGACATTTCCTATCGGTGTGATGTGTGTCTGTTTGTGAAGGAAACATTTCCTATCGGTGTGATGTGTGTCTGTGTGGGCATTGTGTGTGAATGAGACATTACCTATCGGTGTGATGTGTGTCTGTGTGGGCATTGTGTGTGAAGGAGACATTTCCTATCGGTGTGTGTGTCTGTGTGGGCATTGTGTGTGAAGGAGACATTTCCTATCTGTGTGATGTGTGTGTGTGAAGGAGACATTGCCTATCGGTGTGATGTGTGTCTGTATGTGAAGAAGACATTTCCTATCGGTGTGTCTGTGTGGGCATTGTGTGTGAACGAGACATTTCCTATCGGTGTGATGTGTGTGTGTGGGCATTGTGTGTGAAGGAGACATTTTCTATCGGTGTGATGCGTGTCTGTGTGGGCATTGTGTGTGAAGGAGACATTTCCTATCGGTGTGATGTGTGTGGGCATTGTGTGTGAAGGAGACATTTCCTATCGGTGTGATGTGTCTCTGTGTGGGCTTTGTGTGTGAACGAGACATTTCCTTTCGGTGTGATGTGTGTGTGTGTGGGCATTGTGTGAGGGAGACATTTCCTATCGGTGTGTGTGTGTGTCTGTGTGGGCATTGTGTGTCAAGGAGACATTTCCTATCGGTGTGTGTGTCTGTGTGGGCATTGTGTGTGAAGGAGACATTTCCTATTGGTGTGATGTGTGTGGGCATTGTGTGTGAAGGAGACATTTCCTATCGGTGTGTGTCTGTGTGGGCATTGTGTGTGAAGGAGACATTTCCTATCGGTGTGATGTGTGTGTGTGTGGGCATTGTGTGTGAAGGAGACATTGCCTATCGGTGTGATGTGTCTATGTGAAGGAGACATTTCCTATCGGTGTGTCTGTGTGGGCATTGTGTGTGAAGGAGACATTTCCTATCGGTGTGATGTGTGTGTGTGTGTGTGTGTCTGTGTGGGCATTGTGTGTGAAGGAGACATTTCCTATCGGTGTGATGTGTGTGTGGGCATTGTGTGTGAAGGAGACATTTCCTATCGGTGTGATGCGTGTCTGTGTGGGCATTGTGTGTGAAGGTGACATTTCCTATCGGTGTGTGTGTCTGTGTGGGCATTGTGTGTGAAGGAGACATTTCCTATCGATGTGATGTCTGTGTGGGCATTGTGGGAAGGAGACATTTCCTATCGGTGTGTCTGTGTGGGCATTGTGTGTGAAGGAGACGTTTCCTATCGGTGTGATGTGTGTGTGTGTGTGTGTGGGCATTGTGTGTGAAGGAGACATTTCCTATCGGTGTGATGTGTGTCTGTGTGGGCATTGTGTGTGAATGAGACATTACCTATCGGTGTGATGTGTGTCTGTGTGGGCATTGTGTGTGAAGGAGACATTTCCTATCTGTGTGTCTGTGTGGGCATTGTGTGTGAAGGAGACATTTCCTATCGGTGTGTCTGTGTGGGCATTGTGTGTGAAGTAGACATTTCCTATCGGTGTGATGTGTGTCTGTGTGGGCATTGTGTGTGAAGTAGACATTTCCTATCGGTGTGTGTTTGTCTGTGTGGGCATTGTGTGTGAAGGAGACATTTCTTATCGGTGTGATGTGTGTGTGTGTGTGTGTGGGCATTGTGTGTGAAGGAGACATTGCCTATCGGTGTGATGTGTGTCTGTATGTGAAGAAGACATTTCCTATCGGTGTGTCTGTGTGGGCATTGTGTGTGAAGGAGACATTTCCTATCGGTGTGATGTGTGTGGGCATTGTGTGTGAAGGAGACATTTCCTATCGGTGTGATGCGCGTCTGTGTGGGCATTGTGTGTGAAGGAGACATTTCCTATCGGTGTGTGTGTCTGTGTGGGCATTGTGTGTGAAGGAGACCTTTCCTATCGGTGTGATGTGTGTGGGCATTGTGTGTGAAGGAGACATTTCCTATCGGTGTGATGTGTGTGTGTGGGCATTGTGTGTGAAGGAGACATTGCCTATCGGTGTGATGTGTGTCTGTATGTGAAGGAGACATTTCCTATCGGTGTGTCTGTGTGGGCATTGTGTGTGATGGAGACATTTCCTATCGGAGTGTGTGTGTGTGTGGGCATTGTGTGTGAACGAGACATTTCCTATCGGTGTGTGTGTGTGTCTGTCTGTGTGGGCATTGTGTGTGAAGGAGACATTTCCTATCGGTGTGATGTGTGTGTGGGCATTGTGTGTGAAGGAGACATTTCCTATCGGTGTGATGCGTGTCTGTGTGGGCATTGTGTGTGAAGGAGACATTTCCTATCGGTGTGATGTGATGTCTGTGTGGGCATTGTGTGAAGGAAACATTTCCTATCGGTGTGTGTTTGTGTGGGCATTGTGTGTGAAGGAGACATTGCCTATCGGTGTGATGTGTGTCTGTATGTGAAGGAGACATTTCCTATCGGTGTGTCTGTGTGGGCTTTGTGTGTGAAGGAGACATTTCCTATCGGTGTGATGTGTCTATTTGTGAAGGAAACATTTCCTATCGGTGTGATGTGTGTCTGTGTGGGCATTGTGTGTGAAGGAGACATTTCCTATCTGTGTGTGTGATGTGTGTCTGTGTGGGCATTGTGTGTGAAGGAGACATTTCCTATCTGTGTGTGTGTGTGTCTGTGTGGGCATTGTGTGTGAAGGAGACATTTCCTATCGGTGTGATGTGTGTGTGTGGGCATTGTGTGTGAAGGAGACATTTCCTATCGGTGTGATGTGTGTCTGTATGTGAAGGAGACATTTCCTATCGGTGTGATGTGTGTCTGTGTAGGCATTGTGTGTGAAGGAGACATTGCCTATCGGTGTGATGTGTGTCTGTATGTGAAGGAGACATTTCCTATTGGTGTGTCTGTGTGGGCATTGTGTGTGAAGGAGCCATTTCCTATCGGTGTGTCTGTGTGGGCATTGTGTGTGAAGGAGACATTTCCTATCGGTGTGTCTGTGTGGGCATTGTGTGTGAAGGAGCCATTTCCTATCGGTGTGTCTGTGTGGGCATTGTGTGTGAAGGAGACATTTCCTATCGGGGTGTGTGTGGGCATTGTGTGTGAAGGAGACATTTCCTATCGGTGTGTGTCTGTGTGGGCATTGTGTGTGAAGGAGACATTTCCTATCGGTGTGATGTGTGTCTGTGTGGGCATTGTATGTGAAGGAGACATTTCCTGTCGGTGTGATGGGTGTCTGTGTGGGCATTGTGTGTGAAGGAGACATTTCCTATCGGTGTGATGTGTGTCTGTGTGGGCATTGTGTGTGAATGAGACATTTCCTATCGGTGTGATGTGTGTCTGTTTGTGAAGGAAACATTTCCTATCGGTGTGATGTGTGTCTGTGTGGGCATTGTGTGTGAATGAGACATTACCTATCGGTGTGATGTGTGTCTGTGTGGGCATTGTGTGTGAATGAGACATTTCCTATCGGTGTGATGTGTGTCTGTTTGTGAAGGAAACATTTCCTATCGGTGTGATGTGTGTCTGTGTGGGCATTGTGTGTGAAGGAGACATTACCTATCGGTGTGATGTGTGTCTGTGTGGGCATTGTGTGTGAAGGAGACATTTCCTATCGGTGTGATGGGTGTCTGTGTGGGCATTGTGTGTGAAGGAGACATTTCCTATCTGTGTGATGGGTGTCTGTGTGGGCATTGTGTGTGAAGGAGACATTTCCTATCGGTATGATGTGTGTCTGTTTGTGAAGGAAACATTTCCTATCGGTGTGATGTGTGTCTGTGTGGGCATTGTGTGTGAATGAGACATTACCTATCGGTGTGATGTGTGTCTGTGTGGGCATTGTGTGTGAACGAGACATTTCCTATCGGTGTGTCTGTGTGGGCATTGTGTGTGAAGGAGACATTTCCTATCGGTGTGATGTGTGTGGGCATTGTGTGTGAAGGAGACATTTCCTATCGGTGTGATGTGTCTCTGTGTGGGCATTGTGTGTGAACGAGACATTTCCTTTCGGTGTGATGTGTGGGCATTGTGTGTGAAGGAGACATTTCCTATCGGTGTGATGTGTGTGTGGGCATTGTGTGTGAAGGAGACATTTCCTATTGGTGTGATGTGTGTGGGCATTGTGTGTGAAGGAGACATTTCCTATCGGTGTGTGTGTGTGTGTGTGTGTGTGTGTGGGCATTGTGCGTGAACGAGACATTTCCTATCGGTGTGTGTGTGTCTGTCTTTGTGGGCATTGTGTGTGAAGGAGACATTTCCTATCGGTGTGATGTGTGTGTGTGTGTGTGTGTGTGTGTGGGCATTGTGTGTGAAGGAGACATTTCCTATCGGTGTGTGTCTGTGTGGGCATTGCGTGTGAAGGAGACATTTCCTATCGGTGTGATGTGTGTCTGTGTGGGCATTGTGTGTGAAGGAGACATTTCCTATTGGTGTGATGTGTGTGGGCATTGTGTGTGAAGGAGACATTTCCTATCGGTGTGGTGTGTGTGTGTGTGTGGGCATTGTGTGTGAACGAGACATTTCCTATCGGTGTGTGTGTGTCTGTCTGTGTGGGCATTGTGTGTGAAGGAGACATTTCCTATCGGTGTGATGTGTGTGTGGGCATTGTGTGTGAAGGAGACATTTCCTATCGGTGTGATGCGTGTCTGTGTGGGCATTGTGTGTGAAGGAGACATTTCCTATCGGTGTGTGTGTCTGTGTGGGCATTGTGTGTGAAGGAGACATTTCCTATCGATGTGATGTCTGTGTGGGCATTGTGGGAAGGAGACATTTCCTATCGGTGTATCTGTTTGGGCATTGTGTGTGAAGGAGACATTTCCTATCGGTGTGTGTTTGTGTGGGCATTGTGTGTGAAGGAGACGTTTCCTATCGGTGTGATGTGTGTGTGTGTGGGCATTGTGTGTGAAGGAGACATTTCCTATCGGTGTGTGTGTGTGGGCATTGTGTGTGAAGGAAACATTTCCTATCGGTGTGATGTGTGTCTGTGTGGGCATTGTGTGTGAATGAGACATTACCTATCGGTGTGATGTGTGTCTGTGTGGGCATTGTGTGTGAAGGAGACATTTCCTATCTGTGTGTCTGTGTGGGCATTGTGTGTGAAGGAGACATTTCCTATCGGTGTGTCTGTGTGGGCATTGTGTGTGAAGTAGACATTTCCTATCGGTGTGATGTGTGTCTGTGTGGGCATTGTGTGTGAATTAGACATTTCCTATCGGTGTGTGTGTGTCTGTGTGGGCATTGTGTGTGAAGGAGAAATTTCTTATCGGTGTGATGTGTGTGTGTGTGGGCATTGTGTGTGAAGGAGACATTGCCTATCGGTGTGATGTGTGTCTGTATGTGAAGAAGACATTTCCTATCGGTGTGTCTGTGTGGGCATTGTGTGTGAAGGAGACATTTCCTATCGGTGTGATGTGTTTGGGCATTGTGTGTGAAGGAGACATTTCCTATCGGTGTGATGCGCGTCTGTGTGGGCATTGTGTGTGAAGGAGACATTTCCTATCGGTGTGTGTGTCTGTGTGGGCATTGTGTGTGAAGGAGACCTTTCCTATCGGTATGATGTGTGTGGGCATTGTGTGTGAAGGAGACATTTCCTATCTGTGTGATGTGTGTCTGTGTGGGCATTGTGTGTGAAGGAGACATTTCCTATCGGTGTGATGTGTGTGTGTGTGGGCATTGTGTGTGAAGGAGACATTGCCTATCGGTGTGATGTGTGTCTGTATGTGAAGGAGACATTTCCTATCGGTGTGTCTGTGTGGGCATTGTGTGTGAAGGAGACATTTCCTATCGGAGTGTGTGTGTGTGGGCATTGTGTGTGAACGAGACATTTCCTATCGGTGTGTGTGTGTCTGTCTGTGTGGGCATTGTGTGTGAAGGAGACATTTCCTATCGGTGTGATGTGTGTGTGGGCATTGTGTGTGAAGGAGACATTTCCTATCGGTATGATGTGTGTCTGTTTGTGAAGGAGACATTTCCTATCGGTGTGATGCGTGTCTGTGTGGGCATTGTGTGTGAAGGAGACATTTCCTATCGGTGTGATGTGATGTCTGTGTGGGCATTGTGTGCGAAGGAGACATTTCCTATCGGTGTGATGTCTGTGTGGGCATTGTGTGAAGGAGACATTTCCTATCTGTGTGTGTTTGTGTGGGCATTGTGTGTGAAGTAGACATTGCCTATCGGTGTGATGTGTGTCTGTATGTGAAGGAGACATTTCCTATCGGTGTGTCTGTGTGGGCTTTGTGTGTGAAGGAAACATTTCCTATCGGTGTGATGTGTGTCTGTGTGGGCATTGTGTGTGAAGGAGACATTTCCTATCTGTGTGTGTGATGTGTGTCTGTGTGGGCATTGTGTGTGAAGGAGACATTTCCTATCTGTGTGTGTGTGTGTCTGTGTGGGCATTGTGTGTGAAGGAGACATTTCCTATCGGTGTGATGTGTGTGTGTGTGGGCATTGTGTGTGAAGGAGACATTTCCTATCGGTGTGATGTGTGTCTGTATGTGAAGGAGACATTTCCTATCGGTGTGTCTGTGTAGGCATTGTGTGTGAAGGAGACATTTCCTATCGGTGTGTCTGTGTGGGCATTGTGTGTGAAGGAGACAGTTCCTATCGGTGTGTGTGTGGGCATTGTGTGTGAAGGAGCCATTTCCTATCGGTGTGTCTGTGTGGGCATTGTGTGTGAAGGAGACATTTCCTATCGGTGTGTGTGTGGGCATTGTGTGTGAAGGAGACATTTCCTATCGGTGTGATGTGTGTCTGTGTGGGCATTGTGTGTGAATGAGAAATTACCTATTGGTGTGATGTGTCTGTGTGGGCATTGTGTGTGAAGGAGACATTTCCTATCGGTGTGATGTGTGTCTGTGTGGGCATTGTGTGTGAAGGAGACATTTCCTGTCGGTGTGATGGGTGTCTGTGTGGGCATTGTGTGTGAATGAGACATTTCCTATCGGTGTGATGTGTGTCTGTTTGTGAAGGAAACATTTCCTATCGGTGTGATGTGTGTCTGTGTGGGCATTGTGTGTGAAGGAGACATTACCTATCGGTGTGATGTGTGTCTGTGTGGGCATTGTGTGTGAAGGAGACATTTACTATCGGTGTGTGTGTGTGTGTCTGTGTGGGCATTGTGTGTGAAGTAGACATTTCCTATCGGTGTGATGTGTGTGGGCATTGTGTGTGCATGAGACATTTCCTATCAGTGTGATGTGTGTCTGTGTGGGCATTGTGTGTGAAGGAGACATTTCCTATCGGTGTGATGTGTGTCTGTGTGGGCATTGTGTGTGAAGGAGACATTTCCTGTCGGTGTGATGGGTGTCTGTGTGGGCATTGTGTGTGAAGGAGACATTGCCTATCGGTGTGATGTGTGTCTGTATGTGAAGAAGACATTTCCTATCGGTGTGTCTGTGTGGGCATTGTGTGTGAAGGAGACATTTCCTATCGGTGTGTGTTTCTGTGGGCATTGTGTGTGAACGAGACATTTCCTATCGGTGTGTGTGTGTGTGTGTGTGTGTGTGTGTGTGTGTGTCTGTCTGTCTGTGTGGGCATTGTGTGTGAAGGAGACATTTCCTATCGGTGTGATGTGTGTCTGTTTGTGAAGGAGACCTTTCCTATCGGTGTGATGCGTGTCTGTGTGGGCATTGTGTGTGAAGGAGACCTTTCCTATCGGTGTGATGTGTGTGGGCATTGTGTGTGAATGACACATTTCCTATCTGTGTGATGTGTGTCTGTGTGGACATTGTGTGTGAAGGAGACATTTCCTATCGGTGTGTGTGTGTCTGTGTGGGCATTGTGTGTGAAGGAGACATTTCCTATCGGTGTGTGTGTGTGTCTGTGTGGGCATTGTGTGTGAAGGAGACATTTCCTATCGGTGTGTGTGTGGGCATTGTGTGTGAACGAGACATTTCCTGTCGGTGTGTCTGTGTGGGCATTGTGTGTGAAGGAGACATTTCCTATCGGTGTGATGTGATGTCTGTGTGGGCATTGTGTGTGAAGGAGACATTTCCTATCGGTGTGATGTGATGTCTGTGTGGGCATTGTGTGTGAAGGAGACATTTCCTATCCGTGTGATGTGTGTCTGTTTGTGAAGGAAACATTTCCTATCGGTGTGATGTGATGTCTGTGTGGGCATTGTGTGTGAATGAGACTTTACCTATCGGTGTGATGTGTGTCTGTGTGGGCATTGTGTGTGAAGGAGACATTTCCTATCGGTGTGTGTGTGTCTGTGTGGGCATTGTGTGTGAAGGAGACATTTCCTATCGGTGTGTGTGTGTGTCTGTGTGGGCATTGTGTGTGAAGGAGACATTAACTATCGGTGTGATGTGTGTGTGTGTGTGTGTGTGTGTGTGTGTGTGTGTGTGGGCATTGTGTGTGAAGGAGACATTGCCTATCGGTGTGATGTGTGTCTGTATGTGAAGGAGACATTTCCTATCGGTGTGTCTGTGTGGGCATTGTGTGTGAAGGAGACATTTCCTATCGGTGTGTGTGTGGGCATTGTGTGTGAACGAGACATTTCCTGTCGGTGTGTCTGTGTGGGCATTGTGTGTGAAGGAGACATTTCCTATCGGTGTGATGTGATGTCTGTGTGGGCATTGTGTGTGAAGGAGACATTTCCTATCGGTGTGATGTGATGTCTGTGTGGGCATTGTGTGTGAAGGAGACATTTCCTATCCGTGTGATGTGTGTCTGTTTGTGAAGGAAACATTTCCTATCGGTGTGATGTGATGTCTGTGTGGGCATTGTGTGTGAATGAGACTTTACCTATCGGTGTGATGTGTGTCTGTGTGGGCATTGTGTGTGAAGGAGACATTTCCTATCGGTGTGTGTGTGTGTGTGTGTGTCTGTGTAGGCATTGTGTGTGAATGAGACATTTCCTATCGGTGTGATGTGTGTCTGTGTGGGCATTGTGTGTGAAGGAGACATTTCCTATCGGTGTGTGTCTGTGTGGGCATTGTGTGTGAAGGAGACATTTCCTATCTGTGTGTGTGTGTGTGTGTGTGTGTGGGCATTGTGTGTGAAGGAGACATTTCCTATCGGTGTGATGTGTGTCTGTATGTGAAGGAGACATTTCCTATCGGTGTGATGTGTGTCTGTGTAGGCATTGTGTGTGAAGGAGACATTGCCTGTCGGTGTGATGTGTGTCTGTATGTGAAGGAGACATTTCCTATCGGTGTGTCTGTGTGGGCATTGTGTGTGAAGGAGACATTGCCTATCGTTGTGATGTGTGTCTGTATGTGAAGGAGACATTTCCTATCGGTGTGTCTGTGTGGGCATTGTGTGTGAATGAGACATTACCTATCGGTGTGATGTGTGTCTGTGTGGGCATTGTGTGTGAAGTAGACATTTCCTATCGGTGTGTGTGTGTCTCTGTGGGCATTGTGTGTGAAGGAGACATTTCCTATCGGTGTGATGTGTGTGTGGGCATTGTGTGTGAAGGAGGCATTTCCTATCGGTGTGATGTGTGTCTGTTTGAAGGAAACATTTCCTATTGGTGTGATGTGTGTCTGTGTGGGCATTGTGTGTGAATGAGACATTTCCTATCGGTGTGATGTGTGTGTGTGGGCATTGTGTGTGAACGAGACATTTCCTATCGGTGTGATGTGTGTGTGTGGGCATTGTGTGTGAAGGAGACATTTCCTTTCGGTGTGATGGGTGTCTGTGTGGGCATTGTGTGTGAAGGAGACATTTCCTATCGGTGTGATGGGTGTCTGTTTGTGAAGGAAACATTTTCTATCGGTGTGATGTGTGTCTGTGTGGGCTCTGTATGTGAAGGAGACATTTCCTATCGGTGTGTGTCTGTGTGGGCATTGTGTGTGAAGTAGACATTTCCTATCGGTGTGATGGGTGTGTGTGTGGGCATTGTGTGTGAAGGAGACATTGCCTATCGGTGTGATGTGTGTCTGTATGTGAAGGAGACATTTCCTATCGGTGTGATGTGTGTGTGTGGGCATTGTGTGTGAACGAGACATTTCCTATCGGTGTTATGTGTGTCTGTGTGGGCATTGTGTGTGAAGGAGACATTTCCTATCGGTGTGATGTGTGTCTGTGTGTGTGTGTGGGCATTGTGTGTGAAGGAGACATTTCCTATCGGTGTGTGTCTGTGTGGGCATTGTGTGTGAACGAGACATTTCCTATCGGTGTTATATCGGTGTTATGTGTGTCTGTGTGTGTGTGGGCATTGTGTGTGAAGGAGACATTTCCTATCGGTGTGATGGGTGTCTGTGTGGGCATTGTGTGTGAAGGAGACATTTCCTATCGGTGTGATGTGTGTCTGTGTGGGCATTGTGTGTGAAGGAGACATTTCCTATCGGTGTGATGGGTGTCTGTGTGGGCATTGTGTAAGAAAGTGGTGAATCTTCTGTGCGCGGTAGTGGTGAGATATTGGCGCTGTCCGCTTTGTATCACACTCTAGCACAGCTCGGCGTTGCTCATCCGCCCGGTACTGCCGTGTCTGTGACGCCCATTCATCATATTACATATATTTCTTCCCTTTTTCGCCAATACGATTATTGATGAAGAAGCTTTCTGCTGCGGGGTACACTGGGCTCCACATGGATAGACATTGGGGTGTAGAGTAGGATCTTGGTCCGAAGCACCAACAGGCTCAAAAGCTTTGACATTCTTCCCAAGATGCATAGCACCGCCTCCTATATCGCCCCGCCTCTGTGCACAGGAGCTCAGTTTGTAGTTGGCGCTTGCAGTGCAAGTGACAGGAAGAGCTGCTCACAGCAGCTCTAGAAAAAGCTTTTTCTGAGGAAAAAAGAAGACTACAAGGACTGCAGCAGAGGCACAGATTGTGCTGGATGTCAGAAGACATCACCTACTGCAGCTCCATCTCTCCCCCAGCGGCGCTGCACACTCCCGAGCCCTGGTTGCCGGGTACCTACAGCAGGAGGCTCCGGTTTTCTTCCAAGTCAGTCACACACGGCTGGGGCTCTCCGGGATCGCGTGGCCGCGCTTCGGGAGGTAGTAAATGGGTCCTGCTCGCGGGACCTGCGCTTTATCGCGATCAGGCGTGCGCTGGCGGTGGACACTGTGGCATACAGGCGATCCCACTAGATCACCAGGGCATGGGTGCAGGTCAGGTTTTCTCTCTAAACCATACCTCCCAACTGTCCCGATTTTTGTGGGACAGTCCCGTTTTTTGGGGACTGTCCCACTGTCCCACCCGCGGGCCACAGTGTCCTGCGGTGGGGGGGGCAGTTGGGAGGCTCTGTCAATCGCTGCTCTGCTTAGCAGAGCAGCGGTGAATAGACGCTGTGCGCATGCACACAGCGTCTATTCAGTGGAGTCAGAGGGAGAGGGAGCATGCCAGCTGCTCAGAGTGCTGGGCATGCCCCCTCAGTGATGAAAACGGGGGCGTGGCTCGTGATAGCGGGTCCTCCCGTGAAGCCACGCCCCCTTTCCATATACCACGCCCCCTTTTCGGGAGCGCGCACGAGTGGCCCGCTCCACAAGAACAGAAAGTTGAGAGGTATGTCTAAACCTTTTTACTAGTAGCCCGCAGTACCAGGTGGTTAAGCCAGCAGACGGGATAAGGCTTAGACCTGTAGCCCCTCCCCCAGCCCCAGGGCGCCATTTACAGTAAATGTTCCCGCCCTGGAGCTGCATATCTGTCTCTCCCTCACTCCCTGTCAGTGTCTGGGCGTCATTTCCCTAGCTACACTGTTCCTGGGAATGCTTGGGCAAATCCTCCTGTGTAAAGCCGCCTGATAGCGCTGTGCCTTTACAAGACACTTAAGTATTAATGTATTCTACATGTCGTTTAGGCAGTGATAGTTAAGAAAAAGTGCATTTAGTCAGGGTTCTCTGGTACAAGTACCCTGTGATATACATCCAGTCTTTACTGTGCAGTGTTATATCTATTGATTACATAGCTATATATATATATATATATATATATATATATATATATATATATATATATATATATATATATATATATATATATATATAAAAAAGCTAGTCCAGTGCAGTATTATTGTTTGTAATAACCTCTGCATTGTACAACTGTGACTACATGTGTGTGCATTAGCTTGCTGGGTGACCTCCATTTTGTGTCTCTCACTCAGCTTGCTATCCCTATATTCTATAACCTGAGGGGGCTTGGTGCGTCAGGTTTATAATACTGTAATATAGGATATTCACAAGATATACTGTAATTGTATTTTTCTCTGTGATTTTAGTCACCATATCTCTCCTGAATCCCTGTTTGTGCTGACTACACTGCGCAGGGGTTTGGGTAAGAGGTATTGTGCTGCTGACAATTTGTACTATGTTACCTGATACTGCAAGTTATAACATGTCTGCTTATGAGGGTAACTGTTCTGGGGCTGAACACACTGGTAGTGGTGCTGAGGCCACACATACTTTTGAGGAAATTACAGTAACTGAGGGCTCTGGTTCTGGGGGTTCCTATAGCAACGGGGGTCCAGAATGACCCGCCGTGGGCTACCGTCTCTACGCTACTGAATACGCTAGTTACTAAACTAACGCCCCCTATGGGACCTCCATATAGGGTCCCCGCGGCAGATTGTTCGCTCAGTTATGAACCAGTCCCTGACTACTAAAAAGTCTAACCCTCGCCCGCATAAGACCAAGGAGTCCTCTAAGCGGGCCATTACTTCCTCACAATCCACTGCTGTCACTGACACCTCGTCTGATGAAGATGGAGTTTACACTGACCCCACAGATTGACACTGATAATACTGATGGGGATAGTAGTTCACAAGTGGATGTTCCTGATCTATTGGAGGCTATTACGGATGACCCCAAGCCATCCGTTCCTCCTAAGAAACCAGATAGATTCAAGCGTCAGAAGGTGGTTAAAACAAGTTTTACCTCACTCTGATCACCTGGTCGATATACGTCAGGAATCCTAGGAAAAATCCAGGGAAGAAGTTCGTGCCTCACAAGAAGCTGCTGGCTCGCTAACCCCTCGCGCCAGAGCTGTCTAAAAATTGGAAGACACCTCCTCCAGTGGACTCGCATGTGGCAAGGATGGTGGTTTCCTCAGCTCTACCTGTCACTACCGTCACGTCTCTGAAAGGGCCTACGGATAAACGTGTGGAGGGCTGTCTGAAAGCGATTTACACACTCACGGGTGCTGCGCATAGGCCCACTATTGCAGCAACATGGGCTGCAGAAGCTATTGAAGCGTGGGCACAGGAGTTGGAGGCTGAAATCTAGTCTGACCATGCTAGACTAGGCTTGTCATATATTATCACAGCTTCACACTATAGAAACAGAATTTGACGGCAGATAAGAACCACTTGGCCCATCTAGTCTGCCCCTTTTTTTTTTATCCTTTAGGTAATCTCAACCCTTTTTGAACCTTAATTCTTTGTAAGGATATTCATATGCCTATCCCAAGCAATATTAAAGAGGCGGCTTCTGATGCCGGTGTTCTGGCAGCCAAGGCTTCTACTACATCAGTCCTGGCTCGCCAGATATTGTGGCTGAGATCCTGGTCTGTGGATCTGGATTCTAGAAAAACCCTGGAGGTACTCCCTTTCAAGGGAAATATCCTGTTCGGAGGGGACTTAAATAAGATAGTAGCTGATTTGGCTACTGCCAGAACAGTCTGTCTGCCAAATACTGCTCCTTCTGTGACGAAGGCTAAAAGTACTTTCTTTCGTCCTTCAGGTAAAGCAAAAGGTCAGGCGTACCATAAACAGGCCGCACAAGCCCAAAAGAACCTGGGCTGCCCGTCAGCCAGCTTCCAAGACCGATAAGCCTGCCGCATGATGAGGCGGGCCACCCCCTGGGGGACCCCAGGGTGGGGGGCCGGCTTCTAGGGTATACCCAGATGCCTGGGTACGGGAAGTCGTCATTCGAGGTTACGCCATAACCTTCAAAAACGTCCCCCTCATCTATTTTGCCAGACAGACGTCCCTTCGGACCAGACAAAGGCAAAGACTCTTCATTCGGTGGTACAGACCCTCTTGGACACAGGAGTGGTAGTACAGGTGCCTCTTGCTTAGAGGGGCCAGGGGTATTATTCTCCGCTGTTTCTAGTCCCGAAACCGAATGGGTCCTCCCGGCCCATTCTCAAACTCAAGACATTGATGGCCTTGGAACCTGGGGATTATATGGTCTCCCTGGACATACAGGATGCTTACCTGCATATCCCTATAGCAGTGTCGCGTCAGCAATACCTGAGGTTTTTGGTTGGCAACCTCCATTACCAGTTTCGGGCTTTACCTTTTGGTTTAACCACGGCTCTGCAAGTCTTCACCAAGGTTATGGCGGTAGTACTCCATTGTCAAGGGGTCAGGATCCTACCATATCTGGATGACTTGTTGATCCTGGCAAATTCCCCAGATATTCTCTTACGTCACCTAGATCTGACTGTCCGGTTTCTACAAGCCCACGGGTGGCTCATCAACTGGAAGAAATCCTCTCTGGTCCCTGCTCAGTGCATGGTGCACCTGGGAGCACTATTGGACACTCACAACCAACGGTTGTTCTTGTCTCAGGAGAAAGTCCTGAAGCTTCAGGACAGGATTCGTTGCTTCCTCTCTCGTCCGCAAGTGTCGATACATTCGGCGGTGCAGGTGCTGGCCTCATGGTGTCAGCACTCGACATGGTGGAGTATGCTCAATTCCATTCTCTCCCTCTCCAGAGGCCAAGTGGGACGGCCTGCCTCACCGGATAAGGTCTCTCATGATCTCATTGACTCCGGAGGTCCGTCTGTCGCTGTACTGGTGGCTCCAGGACCAACGATTGTGCAGGGGCCGTCCCTTCTGGATATCCGACTGGGTCCTGCTGATGACAGATGCCAGTCTAAGGGGTTGGGGCGCGGTGTTGGAGCAACTCTCCCTTCAGGGTCGGTGGACCAAGGAGGAGTCTCTCCTCCCGATCAGCATTCTGGAATTGCGGGCGGTCTTCAACTCATTGAACCTGGCCCAGCATTTAATTCAGAACCGTCCTGTTCAAATACAGTCGGACAACGCCACCATGGTGGCTTACATAAATCATCAAGGCGGCACTCAAAGCCGCTTGGCAATGAAGGAAGTCTTACGGATTCTTCAATGGGCAGAGTGCCATCTACCGGCCATATTGGCGATATTCATTCCGGGAGTCCTGAATTGGGAAGCAGACTTTCTCAGGCGCCAGGACATAGACGCCGGAGAGTGGGGCCTCCATCCAGAAGTGTTTCAACTCCTAGTGGAAAGGTGGGGCCTTCCAGACGTGGATCTGATGGCGTCTCGACACAATCACAAGGTTCCGGTCTTCGGAGCAAGGACAAGGGATCCTCAAGCAGCATTCGTGGATGCGCTGGCGGTGCCGTGGAAGTTTCGGCTGCCGTACGTTTTCCCTCCAGTGTCGCTCCTATCCAGGGTAATTCGGAAGTTCAAGCAGGAAGGAGGAATCCTGCTTCTCATAGCTCCAGCGTGGCCCAGATGGCACTGGTTTTCAGACCTCCAGGGCCTCTCATCAGAGCGTCCAATTCTACTTCCATAATGCCCAGACCTCCGCGTTCAGGGCCCCTGTGTCTACCAGGACCTGGCCCGGCTGTCTTTGACGGCGTGGCTCTTGAAGCTTCCGTCTTGAGGGCTAAAGGGTTTTCTGAGGCGGTCATTAAAACTATGTTGTGGGCCCGGAAACCGGCTTCTGCTAGGATTTACCATAGGGTCTGGCATTCTTACTTTGTTTGGTGCGCATCTAACAATTATGACGCTTCCAAGTTTAGTACAGCCAAGCTTTTGGCTTTTCTTTAGCAGGGACTGGATTTAGGCCTGCGTCTGACCTCCCTCAAGGTTCACATTTCAGCCTTGTCGGTGTGGTTTCAGAGAAAAATTGCGACCTTACCTGATGTGCATACCTTTACTCAGGGTGTTTTGCGTATCCAACCTCCCTATGTCCCGCCTGTGGCTCCTTGGGGCTTGTCGGTGGTTTTGGAGGCGTTACAAGAGTCTCCGTTTGAACCTCTTGGTTCAGCTGATCTTAAGCGGCTTTCCCTTAAGGTGGTGTTTCTGATGGCTATTGCTTCAGCTAGAAGAGTGTCGGATTTGGGTGCCTTGTCTTGTAGTTCCCCATATCTGATATTTCACCGTGACCGGGCGGTTCTTAGGACTCGTCCCGGATATTTACCTAAGGTGGTTTCTTCGTTCCACCTTAACCAGGAGATTGTGGTTCCGGCACTTGTTTCTCCTGATCTGTCCCCCAAAGAGCGGTCTTTGGATGTGGTACGGGCTCTCCGTATCTATGTGAAGAGAACCGCTCCTATTAGGAAATCTGATTCTCTTTTTGTTGTGTTTGGGTTTCACAAACGTGGCTGGCCTGCTCACAAGCAAACTCTGGCCAGATGGATTAGAATGGTGATTGCACATGCTTATGTGAAGGCTGGTCTCTGCTCCTGATCACATTAAGGCCCATTCTACTCGGTCTGTTGGCCCTTCTTGCACGGCCCAACGTGGTGCGACCCTTGAACAATTGTGCAAGGTGGCTACGTGGTCCTCAGTGAACACGTTCATAAGGTTCTATGCCTTCGATACTGCCTCTTCCCAGGATGCTTCCTTTGGACACGGGGTTCTTGTGCCCGCTACAGTGCGTCCCCTCCCATAAGGAACTGCTTTATGACATCCCCAATATCTATCCTTGTGGAGCCCAGTGTACCCCGCAGCAGAAAACAAGATTTATGGTAAGAACTTACCGTTGTTAAATCTCTTTCTGCGAGGTACACTGGGCTCCACAAGGCGCCCACCCTGACGCACTTAGCTTCTTTGGGTTGGTGTGGCATTAGCTGCTGACACTTTCTCCTGTCGTGAGAGTGTGGTGTTTGTGGCAACTTGCAGTTGTCGTCTCTTTTACTTGCTACTGCATTGGGCTGATTAACAAAACTGAGCTCTTGTGCACGGAGGCGGGGTGATATGCATCTTGGGAAGAAGGTCAAAGCTTTTGAGCCTGTTGGTGCTTCGGATCAAGATCCTACTCTACACCCCAATGTCTATCCTTGTGGAGCCCAGTGTACCTCGCAGAAAGAGATTTAACAACGGTAAGTTCTTACCATAAATCTCGTTTTTGTGTATTGACGAGTTTTCATATACTACTACTTCTTCTTCGGGATCCATAGGGAGTCCACAGGGAATACCATGGGGGTGTAGGTGGTGGTAAAGGTCCAGGTACCAAACAGTTAAGCTTTTGGCATCCCAAGATGCTCTGTTCCTCTCCCGCCTCCATGCTCCGGCAGCCATTGTTTTGGTGCCGGCAGGAGCCGCACCTTTATACAGTGGGGGGCGCTTTTACATTTTATGTTTTCTTGATAGGTACTTTCCGTTGGGTTGGGTTGGGTTGGGTTTGGACAGGTGTTTGTGGATGGAGCTGACACAGAGGGATTATAAATGAATTGAGGTTTTCACCAGGTTTGGTGCATAGACTTGAAAGAATCGTTGGTGTTTTAGCAGTGACACGCCTAGAGGCAATTATAATAAAGAATATAACCTTTATTACAGAACAACAGCCATGATTCTCTGCAGTTACTGTATGCTGACAGAAGATACCACATTAGCCACAGAGGTGATAACTGGAATGAAATTGGATTGTAGAAGACAAAGGGCCTAATTCACAGAGGAGATAAATTTAGCACCGCTACGATCAGGCACACTGACATGCGGGAGGACGCCCAGCACAGAGCTAGCCCGCCCTGCACGCTGGCTGGGAGCTACTCGTCGCTGCCCGCGCCACCGTCCTACCCAACGACCGCCTTTGCCTGTCAGGCAGAGGCGATCGCTGGGCTACGACAGCTGTCGGCTGTCTGCCATGTGCCGGCGCATGTGCAGTTCAGACCTGAACGCTGCTATGCGAAAACGCACAGCAGCGGTTGGGTCTAAATGTCCCCCAAAGTTCAAATAACAACAATATCCGAAATTAAACTGGATTGGATTGTAGTGCTGACCGGACTTGATCCGGAATCTTGACACTTGACAGTATGACATGTCAGAGTCGAAAAAATACTGCAGTACACACATCACGTACAAACTACACACACATGCCCACTGCGCGTGCACTTGTTCTGTCGTGCGTGCACATACTCGCAATTTGCGTATGGTCGCTCCCGCGGTCCTGCGCATCGGCGCGTGGTATGGGTATTTACGGAAGAGTTTGTGAACGCATGGAGAGCTATCAGAACACATTACATATTTAATCCAAATAGCGCACAATGTACACATAGTCTCCTTGCACCACATCAGAAAGTTATCGCTGTTTAAATGGTAACAGAACAAAGGGATTCACCTTTACACGATAGGAGGAGACAGAACAAGGTTATAAGGTGGTGTTTGGTATCCAGCTGTAGGGTATTTTAAGGGTAACATTCCGGTGTTGGTCTGCGGAAGATCGCATGTTCCTGCGGATAGTTATGTGCAGAAGCAGAATATAGATATAAACTGTATTTACTGTATATTATGTATGCGGCGGGAATCCAGAGGAGACCACCCACAAGAGCAGTTGGGAAAGACATCGCCCACCTTTTCAAATCGACCTATGACCTCTCCTGTACTGTAAAAGTGCATCCCTGTGTCCAATGGGCAAAGGGATTACAGTATCCATTGTATTGCTTTTGGAAGGATTGTATAAATAAAGCCTGCTGCAGCCCGGCCTGGCACAAGACTCACAACGTTATCTATTTGATGACGGAGGACCGGACCGGGAAGCGCACGCGAATATACTCGCGTATGTACATTGACTGTAGCCATTATTCTGTTATATTATCTTGTATTGTAGTGTATAATTTGTATTGTAAACCCCCTTTCAGAAATAATCCACTGTGGTGTCGGAACCCAGCGGTAAAATCACAACTGGTGTCGTGTCCTCATTGCCCTGCTAAGGTTTAAAGTGTGTTATCATTGCATTGCATTGCATAGTGGTTAAGGGTTTGCGGTGTATCTCTGGGTGTGTACGCGCTGTGAGTACTTTGTACCGTCAGCGCGGCGTGTGTACGCAAAGTCCGTACACTGTACGGGATTCTGTACGCTAATAGCGTCAAAGGTGCATAGAGTGTGAATTAAGTATAGCGGCCGCAGCGGCTAAAGGTTTAAAGTGTAGTTACGGTGTGTTTAAGGTATAGTTTTCATTCCTGTAAAGATAACCGGCTTTATCAATTGGGGGCTGTCCGGTTTTCCACATTTTTACTGCTTAACAGGTCACAAGCAGACATAATCTATCAGCATAAGGGTGGACGGGGGATCCTACGTATCCTTTTCTTGGTCGGTGGATATACTGAAAACCCTACTTAATTGCTGATTAGATGGTGTCTGCTCTGTATGGTTTGTAGGGATGCTGGTAAGAACTCGTAAGGTAAGCAGGAAAAAAGCTATTTAAAATCTGTGAATTTATTTTTGGCGTCAAGTGCGTACACAACAAAAGCGTACACCCATACTCTGTGCATACTCTCCCACATTGTTGCCATAACATTCAGATTACTAGATTCATAATATAAATAATAAGTAAGTAAGCGTAATACACAAACGCAGTCTGGCCTAGTTATAAAGGTTTATACAGAAAAGAAACTGTGTGGCGTGTTAAGTGAGCAATTATAGTTAATATTGCTCACATTTATAGAAATTGTGTGAATTGTTTTATTGCGTCCGCACATTGGTACACGTGGTACGGAACGTGAGGACAGCGTACACAAAACGTGCACGTAGCGCAAGGCCGCACACGTGGCATAGAGGTACGCACAGTTGCGTAATTACGTAAGCTTGCGTAGCATTGTGTGCGCATAATAAAACCACACGATAGTTTGTTTAGTCTAAAGGTGGGATAGTAGCCACGCTACAATAACACAAGATTGCCCAGTTTCCAAAGTTTAGTATAAAACCCTTATTTGCTGTATTGCCTCTGGGAGTAAAGCTGCTTGTCTGAATGATAATTTTCTGTACAGAAAAATAAAGTATATTTGAGTGAGCGAGTGCAGGAGTGAGTGGATACTGAACCCAAGAACTAGATTTGCTAGGTGGTCTAGGTGAACACACTGGGTTAGTAGAGGCCCGGTGGCGTAAGGTTCGCAACCCTGCGTTATTAACTAGGTGGTCTTGGTGGACTGAGTGGTATCCCATACAACTCTAGGTGGTCTACAGCAATCGTAGGGCATATAGATAACTAGTATCTATAGGCTGTGCTATTGCATCACATGTCCGTTTGTTCTGCATAGCGCAACGTGATATTATTGTGTCACATTTGCTGTGGAAGAGCATACGCAGACGTGATTGTATAGACAAAAGGGTTTTTCTTTGACAACGTCGGGAAATCTCCCTGGTGGGCTTCACCGGAAAGGGTGAAAGATAGTTATCTAATTTCTCTGTTTTTCACCCTACAAACAATTCCAGTGAAAGAAACCGAAAAGGAAATTTTCACTGCCTCTCTCAGGAAAATATTCCAAACAGAACTTCCACCGAAAGAAATTACGGTGTAAGGTCTGATAGGAGCCCTAAGTTGGGTACATTGCGATCCGCTATCAACAGCGTATCGTTGTATTGGCCAGCGTGGGCGCGAGCGAGTGGAAGGCGCTCAGGTATACTTCCACCGTCTACTTATAGAGTATTTTGGTGTTTGTGGGAATTTTTTAAAGAGATTAGAAGAGACCCACAAATATGGGAGCCAGTTTCTCAAGTAAAAGACGTTTAGACAGGGTTCAGGCAGAATTGTGGCCAAAAGGCTCAGCAAGGTTTATCATGTGTGAAAAATATGGTTCACACACAGAAGGATTATGCATTGAGTTGATATGTATGACCAACAATGATAGGGTACCATTCCCTAGAGTGGGCAGCTTTGATCCAGAGGTATTACAGAACTTAAGGTTAAGGATATGTCTGATAAAATCCAAGAAACAAAGGATTAAACATACAGACTGTTTAAATTTATGGCAACAGGAGGGGGATATGCAAAAGGAATTAGCTCGCGCAGCAGGTTCCAAACCTAGCGGGAAAACAATGGCGACGGCACCACCACCATATATTGTTGGGGAGAAAATGGCTACAGGCAATGATACATTGGTACAGAATAAGAGTGTAATTGCAAAATGTACTAACACTAACCCTTGCCAGTTGTACCCTGTTTTAAATTTTCCCCAGGACTTCGAACAAGAAGATGAGCCCAGCACGATATCGGCACTCTCTCTAGCAGCCACCATACAAGACACTCAGGTGGGCACGGCCCAACCACCAAGAGCAGTTGTCAGGCCCCCTAGCGGAGGGATAAGTGAGGTCGTGTCCACAGGTAAGTACGGTACCGTACATTATGCAGAAACCATAGCACCCCACATTGTAGAATCAAACCAGAATGATGTAATTGAATTAAATCCTGTCAGGGTGATCGCGGTCCCCAATGGGAGGACTGATGCTCAGGAAGTAACTCCCATCAGGAACATTGCCATGCATTGTCCCTGGTCCCGGACAGAATTAAGGTAAATTATGTCAGAATTTCCTGATCCCAGAAAAGATCTAGTCGCATGCCAGAGGTTCATTAAAGAGTTTGGTAACGCCACCGAACCCACAAACAAAGATTGGCGAACAGTGCTACGGATATGTTTACCCTCCGATATTGACCCCGCGAAGTTTATAGCTGATTGCAACTTAGAAGCAGAAATACCTCTCACTGATGAGTACACTCAGGAGACTGTACGACAAATCAATCTGCAATTAGGAATATATTTCCCTACTGTTGTCAAATGGAATAAAATCTTTTCCATAAGACAAAAGGAAGGTGAAACGGCATCCGAATATTTCCATCGAGCACTGCAGAAAATGGCTAGATACACTGGGGTCGAGGACATTAGAGACAATGCACATCATAGGGTGGTAGCTGTTTCAGTATTAATGGACGGGTTGAAGGAAGCACTCAGAACAAGGGTACAGACCTCTCTACCAAACTGGAGAGGTATCTCAGTGGCTGCATTGAGAGAGTCCGCTGTCGAGCATGATAGGAACATAATTAAACACAGGGAGTCACAGGGGGATAAACTGATGACGGTAAGTATACAGGCCCTTACGGCAAAACCCCATCAGCCAAAAACCCGGACCCCTGTTGTTTGGGACAGACCTAGAACATGTTACATTTGAGGAAGGAAGGGCATTTTGCCAAAGATTGTAGGAGTAGTAGAGCGCATAGCCAGGATAGACCCCTAGACAGAGAATATGAACCACACTACTACTCACATAATTGGGATCAGGGACCACATAGGAGAAGTTATGAGCCACGTGCAGGGGAAACAAGGAGGTACCCCCCAAGGAGAGATGGGCAGACCTCCGGAAATTCTCAGCTACCTCCCCCACATATCGTAGCTGCCAATGCGCTGCGGGAGGGTCTCACCACACAATAGTGGTTGGGCCACACCTGTAGTCTGCAGCCAGTGAAGTTGATTGCTAGCCTTGGTAGTGAACCTGAGGTCACGGTTGATGTAGCTGGTGTACCATTACCTTTTCTTGTAGACACAGGGGTGGCCAGGTCAGTGTTAAATTCAACTGTAGGTATGAAAACCACGGGTAAAACAATTTCGGCAATGGGAGTAACAGGAATAGTGCAACACTACCCTTTGAGTAGACCTGCGGAGATTACCATAGGGCCCTTGCAAACCAAACATTCTTTCCTGTTGGCTGCATCGGCTCCGACTAATCTACTTGGGAGAGATTTATTGTGTAAAATGAGGTGTGTCATATATTGTACTCCTGAGGGTGTCTTCTTGGATATACCCGAGAATCACGTTCAGGAAGTACAAGATATATTAGACACCCCTCAAAGGCTAATGTCACATTCTGCTGTTATAGACAAGTGTCCATCAAAGGTAGAGGAAATGATCTCACAAATACCGGGTTCCCTTTGGACCAAAGATGGACAAGACACTGGATTGATGGCGAATGTGGCTCCGGTAGTAGTGCAAGTAAAAGACAGTAGGATAGCTCCAAAAATCCCTCAGTATCCTCTGAAGCCAGAGGTAGAATTAGGAGTGTACCCCGTCATAGAGCGGTTGCTACAACAGGGCATACTAGTCAGGACGTCCAGCACTGCCAATAGTCCCATCTTCCCTGTGAAAAAGAGTGGGGGGAGGGGTTACAGGCTAGTGCAGGATCTAAGGGGGATAAACAAGATAGTTGAGAGCCAATTCCCCGTAGTGCCCAATCCAGCTGTAATCCTCATGCAAATTCCCCCTACTGCGAAATTTTTCACTGTTATTGACCTCTGTTCTGCTTTCTTTTCGGTCCCTCTGTACCCTGACAGCCAATACCTCTTTGCATTTACATACAGGGGAGTACAGTACACCTGGACTCGTCTCCCCCAAGGTTTCATTGACAGCCCAAGTATTTTCTCCCAGGCTTTGCATGACTGTTTACAATCCTTTCAACCTGAGAGTGGATCAGTACTAATACAGTATGTCGATGACTTATTGCTGTGTTCTGATTCACTCGAATCATCCTTGAAAGACACAAAACAGCTTCTGTTTCATCTTTCCCATACGGGACACAAGGTTTCAAAGGATAAGTTACAGTTGTGCCAGACCAGGGTAAAATATTTGGGACATTGCTTGATTAAAGGACTTAGACATCTCACCGCTGATAGAATACAGGCGACCCTGCCACAAACCAAGCAACAGATCCGCACTTTCCTTGGAATGTGTGGGTACTGCCGAAACTGGATCCCAGGATTCTCCATACTGGCTTTACCTTTGCAAGAAATGGTCTCCTCGAACAAACCAGATCGGATCTCGCACACAGATGAGTCCGAATTGGCCTTTGAGAGACTCAAACAGTGCCTATCACAGGCACCTGCATTAGGTATGCCAGATTATGAGACGCCCTTTGAATTATACGGTACAGAAAGTGCAGGGTGCGCAGCAGGAGTTTTAACCCAGAGACATGGTGATGCCAGCAGGCCGGTAGCTTACTACAGTGCACAGTTGGACACCGTAGCGCGGTCTCTCCCCACATGCTTGCGAAGTGTTGCAGCGATAGCTTTGCTAGTGAGTAAAAGCGAAGACGTAGTGTTAGGACACAACCTGACCATCCATACACCTCATGCAGTATCAGCCTTACTGAACTCCGCCCAAACCAGACATGTCTCATCGGCACGGTTTACAAAGTGGGAATTAGCACTAATGGCCCCTGTAAACATCACCATAAAGAGATGCAGCTTATCTGCCAAGTGTGCCTGGACAGGCACAAAGGGTGGAGGATGAGAATGATGGTGAAGGAGGATTTAGTGCAGATACTGATACGCATGATTGTATGGAATACCTGAATCAGACTTTCACTGCGAGACCTGACATTAGTGACAACCCACTGGAAGGCGTAGACTTTACCTTTTACACTGACGGTAGTTGCCACAGACAAACAGAATCGGGAGACCTGTGTACTGAATACGCAGTTGTAGACGACAGAGGTATCATAGAAGCTGAACCCCTGGGCCCACCGCACTCAGCACAAGTTGCTGAGTTGGTCGCCCTAACCAGAGCATGTGAATTGGCCAAGGGTAAGTCAGCTAATATATACACAGATTCTAGGTATGCCTTTGGAGTGGTGCATGATTTCAAGGCCCTATGGCGCCTCAGAAATTTCATGACAGCAGCTGGCACACCTGTAGCGCATGCGACCCACATCAAAAGGTTTCTAACAGCGATACAAGAACCAGACAGAGTGGCTGTTATCAAGTGCAAAGCACACACTTACAACCAAGACCCAATTTCACTTGGTAACAGCCGGACAGACAAAGCTGCTAAATCAGCAGCCAGCACCCCCATACAAACGAACATCACATCACTGATGACATTCACCACAATCAACACACAAAAATGAATTGAAATGCAAAATTTGTGTTCTCCACAGGAAAAGGCGGTCTGGAGGTCAAAGGGATATGGTCAGGAGTTCTCAGGACTCTGGACAGGTGGACACGGTAAGCCAGTGGCCCCCAGAGCATATCTTCCAAGTTTAGCTGAGGCGGCACACGGTCTGACTCATCTGGGTAAAGAGGGTATGTGTAAGCTGGTGAGAGCCTACTGGTGTGTGCGAGGATTCTCTTCTCAGGCAGGTAAGAGAGCAATGACATGTCTTACTTGCTTGAGGAAGAATATTGGAAAGTCAATACCAACAGAGCCATCCCATATCCCTCCGACAGACGGCCCTTTTCAGGTAATACAACTTGATTTCATACAGTTACCACCCTGTAGGAATTTAAAATGTGTTAGTCTGTATTGATGTGTTTTCCAATTGGGTAGAAGCGTTCCCTGCTGCCACAAATACTGCTACGTTCACTGCAAAGAAAATTGTGCAGGAATTTGTGTGTAGGTATGGTATCCCTAGAATAATTGAAAGCGATAGGGGTACCCATTTTAAGTCTTTCAGGTTATGTGCAAACTGATGGGAATTAATAGTAAGCTGCATACTCCGTACCGACCACAGGAGAGTGCAAAAGTGGAGAGAGTGAACAGCACTATTAAGAACAAGCTGAGCAAAGTGATGGCTGAGACTGGATTGTTTTGGCCAGAAGCTTTGCCACTAGTATTGTACAGCATCAGAACCACTCCCAGGTCTCCCCTTAGCCTATCACCCTTTGAGATACTTTTTGGCCGACAACCTCATGTAATGATAGACCCCCAGGATGATTTGAAATGCAATAACGAAGTGACTGTGAAACATTTGGTTAAGATGAGCCAGCAGCTGAGGAATCAAAATAGGAATCTAAAGCTGGTGATTCCTTACCTACCGAACTGTAATTGTCATGATATTGAACCTGGGGATTATGTAATGATTCTAAATTTTCTACGCTCAGGATGCCTCATTGACAGGTGGGAAGGACCGTACCAAGTCTTGCTAACTAGCACGACAGCATTAAAGGTTGCCGAAAGAGAGACTTGGGTCCACTCGTCCCACTGTAAGAAGGTCGCTGACCCGGAGAGAACCCGTGACAAAGAGCAGAGTGTAGAGAACATCGTATCACTGGAGTGTCTGTTCCGGGAAGGTTGAGAGGCAGGACTGTTGAGACGGCACCTGAGCGCGGAGAACAACAAGACCAGAGGCGGTTGTCGCACCAGTTTTTTTATTTTTCTCCATCTCCCACTACCCTCCTTCTCTTTCTCCCCCTTCTTGTTTCCCTTCTCTTCCCTTAACAAGATGGACTTACCCCAAGAGACTGCGTTCCGGGTTTTCCTGTTAATCCTGTTGTTGACCAGGACAGTCTGTTTCGGTGAGGGTCCCAGAGAGGTCGAGAAAGGATCTGGAATGGTTCTGATGGCGAGGATGGATTTGTAGAATCTCAAGAGCAACACACTAATCGAGCAAAGGCGAGTATCAGAAAGCGCTCTGGTAGTCAAGGAGCTCGGAGGCACTGTGAAGGGTTATTGTCTGAGGAAAATTGCATTTGTAGGAATTGTAAGAACATAGTCCAGGATGGGTGCATCCAAAGATGTCAGTCCAGCCTTAATATCAACATGGACCGTCATCCGTTGAGTGATTACCACTCACTAGTGGGTAAGGTCTTAAACCAGACAGAATGTTGGGTGTGCTCACAAGTACCTCAAGGTCAGAGCAAGTCAGGATTAGTACCGTACCCTTTAGCAATAGATGAGGTACTCGAATTACGGGGTGGGAGACCGGTGGACAAGAAATGTAGTATTTCTAGGCCCCCTAGCTTGAAGCTCCACCAGTATCATGTAGATAGATCCTTATTATGTTTCAATATTTCCAATTACCGAAAACCGGGAAATTGGGAAGTGACGTGGAATAACCAGACAATGACCTTTTCACACAGAGCTGATAGGATACCCATAGACTCTCAACTTGTACGCCAAATAGCCAACAGGTATTTCCGGTATAGGTATACTCGAGGAAGCAAGACCATGGGTATTTACGGCAGAGTTTGTGAACGCATGGAGGGCCATCAGAACACATTACATATTTAATCCAAATAGCGCACAATGTACACATAGTCTCCTTGCACCACATCAGAAAGTTATAGCTGTTTAAATGGTTGCAGAACAAAGGGATTCACCTTTACAGGATAGGAGGGGACAGACTAAGGTTATAAGGTGGTGTTTGGTATCCAGCTGTAGGGTATTTTAAGGGTAACATTCCGGTGTTGGTCTGCGGAAGATTGCATGTTCCTGTGGATAGTTATGTGCAGAAGCAGAATATAGATATAAACTGTATTTACTGTATATTATGTATGCGGCGGGAATCCAGAGGAGACCACCCACAAGAGCAGTTGGGAAAGACATCGCCCACCTTTTCAAATCGACCTATGACCTCTCCTGTACTGTAAAAGTGCATCCCTGTGTCCAATGGACAAAGGGATTACAGTATCCATTGTATTGCTTTTGGAAGGATTGTATAAATAAAGCCTGCTGCAGCCCGGCCTGGCACAAGACTCACAACGTTATCTATTTGATGACGGAGGACTGGACCGGGAAGCGCACGCGAATATACTCACGTATGTACATTGACTGTAGCCATTATTCTGTTATATTATCTTGTATTGTAGTGTATAATTTGTATTGTAAACCCCCTTTCAGAAATAATCCACTGTGGTGTCGGAACCCAGCGGTAAAATCACAACTGGTGTCGTGTCCTCATTGCCCTGCTAAGGTTTAAAGTGTGTTATCATTGCATTGCATAGTGGTTAAGGGTTTGCGGTGTATCTCTGGGTGTGTACGCGCTGTGAGTACTTTGTACCGTCAGCGCGGCGTGTGTACGCAAAGTCCGTACACTGTACGGGTTTCTGTACGCTAATAGTGTCAAAGGTGCGTAGAGTGTGAATTAAGTATAGCGGCTAAAGGTTTAAAGTGTAGTTACGATGTGTTTAAAGTATAGTTTTCATTCCTGTAAAGATAACCGGCTTTATCAGACAGTATTAAGAAAGACACAGTTCAAATGACGATAGCATCCAGAATGGAACCGGAACGGACTGGAGTGCTAACCGGGCCATACTTACCTACTTTACATTTCTCCTCTCCTGGAGAAGCCCGGAGAGAAGACGCTGCAGAAGACTTCGGGGGGCGGGGCCGGGCTGTGACATCACCAAGCTCCGCCCCCACATCGGGAAACACCGCAATTTGCGGGTCTGCGGGAAGGGGGCGGGGCTAAAATGATGCGATTTGCGTCATTTGAACCCCTTCCCCACCCCATGGACCCGTGAATACGGGATATTATCTCCATCCTGCCCGCATCACTAGGGTGCGAACAGGATGCGGGAGACCTGCCTACTCTTCCGGGGGTGCTGGGGGCTACCCCAAAAAACGGGAGCCTCCCGCGGCTTCCGGGAGAGTAGGCAAGTATGAACCGGGCTTGATCCGGAATCTTAACACTGGCAGTATTGCAGAAAGACACTGAAGAAAGGTAAAGTCCAAATAGCAATGGTAGCCGGAATGGAATCGGGACGGACTAGATCACACAAAGTCACTGGGATGAAGGCGCTCAGCACAGAGCGGTTACTTCCTGGATAGAGACCATTGTACTGACGAATTGGTAATCCCAGGGAGCTGCCTTTATACCTTGAAGTGTGGATTCATTGGATGCTGCAGTCAGCTGACGAAAGGAGCTCCAGGATTGGACAATGGAGGATCAGCTGATGGAATCCAAGATGGCAGCGCTCATGTCCGAACCTGGGGGAAAACTCTGACTAGGCCCAAACACCAGGAAGTGAGCACAATGAGAAATAAACACTGAAACAATGGAGGACAGCGCTGTGAAGTGCTATGCACAGAAGCAGCAGCCGCTGCAGGAGACTTGATGCTGGATTAGCGCTGGTGGACTTCTGGGAGCGATGTGTACATACAGCGCGCATGGACCTTTGCGCCAGCCAGGACAGACATTGCATAGGTAAGAAAGTACTGGAGTGTGACACAGCACAGCCAGCACCACTGACCCCCAAGACCGCATGCTGGCATCGGAGGCAGGTACCGCGGGACCCACGTCTTTATCGCAGTCCACCTCCGGTAGCGGGAGACGGACCGAAGGAGCCAGTATGGACCCCGGTTCGTCCGCTGGACTCTACCAGGGCATAAATTGTACTGGTGCAGGCTTAAAAAGGCCAGGGGTACCTGGTGGGTAATGCTGGCATAGGGGAGGACTGCCCTTTTCCTGCGGCCCTTCCCCCAGCTCAGGGCACCAGTCCACTGCGGTCTTTCCCACTGCTGAAATGCTTCGCCTCCCCCGTGATGACAGCGTGCCCTCCATTGTGTGACAGCGCGCCCTCCATCGTATGACAGTGCGCCTTCCCCCGTGTGACAGCACGCCTTCCTCTGCTTGATAACATGCTTTCTCCCGTGGGTCAGTGCGCCCTCCCCCGTCTGACAGCATGCCTTCCACTGCATGACAACATGCTTTCTCCTGTGTGACAGCTCGCCCTCCCCCGTGTGACAGCGCGCCTTCCCCCGCATGATAACATGCTTTCTCCCGTGTGATGGTGTACTCTTGTACACTCATGTCTTCTCCTGATCCCCCAGCAGAAGGCGGCGTAGAGGAATCCATACCAGAGTGGGGCACCCCCTTCCCCACTACACCAGGGGGGGGGGGCACCCCTTCGCCACTACACCAGGGGGGGGCACACTTTTCCCCACTACACCAGGGGGGCACACCCTTCCCCACTACACCAGGGTGGGGCACCCCCTTCCCCACTACACCAGGGGGGGCACCCCCTTCCCCACACCACCAGGGGGGGGCACACCCATCCCCACTACACCAGGGGGGGCACCCCCTTCCCCACTACACAAGGGGGGGGCACCCCTTTCCCCCACTACAGGGTTGGCACCCCTTCCCCACTACACCAGGGTGGGGCACCCCCTTCGCCACTACACCAGGGTGGGGCACCCCCTTCGCCACTACACAAGGGGGGGGGGCACCCCCTTCCCCACTACACCAGGGGGGGGCACCCCCTTCCCCACACCACCAGGGGGGGGCACCCCCTTCCCCACTACACAAGGGGGGGGGGGGCACCCCTTTCCCCCACTACAGGGTTGGCACCCCTTCCCCAGTACACCAGGGTGGGCACTAATCGTTACGTTTCTAAAGGCTTCACGGTTAATGCTGGAAGCTGCTGAGATTGTCGGATTCCGTGCAGGTTGCTATGACAACAGGTTGTTCCTGGGAATGATAGAACAAGGGGTATTTTCCACGTTGTGCTTTCTGCAGCCGCGTCATCTAGAGATACGTTCCCATAATACAGCAATACAGGCAGGGGTGTCACAGGTTGTCCAGGCCTGGACTAGAAGGAAGGAGAAGACACACATGGGGTGGGGCTAGTTTTGGAGTAGAGATGGGAGCATGAACAGGGGATGTCATGACGCAGTGTTTTGGCGGTGACGTGGGTGCAAAATCAAGATCAGAGGAGGGACATGAAGGCAGCAAAGAGACGGGGGGGGGGGATTGGTCTTAAATTAGGACAATTTATAGTGACATAGGAGAGAACCGCATGAGTGTGACTTTCTCCAGAGCTGTTCAGCAGTATGGGGGCAGTTTTGTAAGTCGCGGGGGTAGTAAGGTGCATGCGCCATAGTTGGGGTAGGGACTCGCAAGGCTCATAGTGGCAGCTGGGGACGGCGGCTGCCACATATGTACCCTAAGGTGAAGTTATTGATGACAGTGGGCTGCGCTATCTAGCTGCTTCTGATTGGCTAATTACCCAATAATATTGTCCCTCCAGCTGATCACTTGGCAATGCAGGAATATTATATCACGGAGATCTGTTTGGATTATTTGGTGTTTGTATTTAGTCACATTTTATATGAATAATGCGGGTTTCATGTTTATTATTTACAGTTGATGCATTATTAATTCTCATTGGCCCTGGTGACATGCCATCCGGCGCTGGTAGCCCTGGCAAGGCTGGCGAACTGGGAAACACCCGGCTGCTCCCAGGAACAAACCTGGCACAGAATATGAAGGTGTCTCATGCACCAAGTGGTTATCAGACTGAGCTAAGCAAGGAGGCAAAGGGGCAAGATCCCGGATGAGTTTGGATGCATAGGCCACTTGCCCCATTCAGAGGGGGACTCCGCAGATGACAAGACTTCTCCTCGAGCAATGCAGCTGAGGAAACCGAAGAAGCTCATAGGAGGTTTAATCTGGATAATTGTGAAATCCTGCTTAAATATATGTATAAATCTATGACTATGACTGAGGCAGTATCATCCATATCAGCTGAAAAATGCGTTCTCCAGCAGCACATCTTTAGGAACAATATTCTTAGGACATCAAGTCATAGACGATTTTAATGGGTACCGGTGGAGCGGCGTCTGTCTCATTTTCTTAGACTAGAATGCATGCATACATTTAATTGTGAAATTGAGCCTGGAACCTAAAGTAGATGCAGGGGTGTATCTACCCATTGGCCAGGATGGCACGTGCCAGGCAAGGAGGGGGTGCCGCCTGGGAGTACCATCCACATCCCGGGGGTAGAATCCAGTAGTACTGTCAGACTTGGTGACTGTTAGTGCCGGCGCCAGTGTCAGGCGGCAGCGCACCACACCTCATTTGTAATCAGACGCAACATAAACTACAGCTCCCAGCATCCCTTGTTGCCGGGAGCTGCAGTTTATTTTGAGTCCGACTGAGCAATAGTGCTGTGCCGCTGGACCCCGGCGCCGGCAGTAACAGACAGTCACAAGGTACAATCCGGATTAAGTGAGGGGAGAGGTGGCACAAGACTGCACGGCATTGGCCTTCGGGAAGTGGGCGGAATGGAAAAAGGGTGGTAGGGCTACACGACACTCAGTCAGTGCCAGGCAACCAAGCAGCATAGAGGAAAGAGAGGGAGAGGACAAGGAGCTACTAAAGTACATGCATTGTGTACCCTGTCTGTGAAGTGAGGGGGGTAAACACTATATAGTCTGTCTGTGTCTGTGACTGCATTTATGTATGTGACTATATGTGTATGGATGTTTGTGTGTGGTGTATAATGAATACTTGCCTACCTGACCCTCTCCATGAGGGAGAAAATGCTCTGTTCCTGGACTCTCCTGGTAATGTATGATTGCCGTCACCTGTGGTGAGCTAGTTAATTGATAAGAAAGGTGTTTCACCACAGGTGATGGCAATCATACATCACCAGGAAAGTCCAGGAACAGAGCATTTTCTCCCTCATGGAGAGGGTCAGGTAGGCAAGTATGATATGTATGTGACTGTATATATGTTTGTAACTATTTGTATATACTGCATGTGTGACTGTACTGTATATCATATGTACGGTATGTATTTTATGTGTGACTGTATGTAAGTGTAAATGTATGTGCCTGTGGGTGGGATCAGATGTACTATGGCAGTGCGGGTTATTCGGTAAGGATGGCAGATTCTGCTTTTTTTCTATTGCATGCTGGGGGATGCTCATCCATCGCAGGTAAGGCGGTCCTGCATGCCGAATGGCCTGCTCAGCGACCTCAATTTAATTGGGGTCACAGCAACTGTGGATGATCCCCTGCTGCTGCAGCTAGGCTGCGTATGCAGGTGGTCCGCCGCCATTTTTCACATAGGGGTGGCTGCGTGTGATGTCACTCAGCTGCCCCGAAAATACAGACGGCCTAACCCTGTTTTTCCCACGCCGCCTCCGCAATGGTCCATCACTGCCCCCCGCCCACCGCCTGTCAATCAGGCAGAGGTGTTTACAGCCAATGTGATCCAATCGACGGAGCGCTGAGATCAGGGATATTGCAGTCACATCCCTGAATGCGGTATGACCGCATTCCACTTATAAAGATAGAAATATATTTATTAGCACTGGTCCACATTTCTTTTTTCTGTTTGCATTTCCCATATGCCTTCTACAGACGGGTGTAGTATGGTATGCCGGCGGTCAGGCTCCCGGCGACCAGCATACCAGCGCCGGGAGCCCGACCGCCGGCATACTGACAGTGTGGCGAGTGCAAATGAGCCCCTTGCGGGCTCGCTGCGGACTATTTTATTCTCCCTCCAGGGGGGTCGTGGACCCCCATGAGGGAGAACAAGTGTCGGTATGCCGGCTGTCAGGATTCCGGCGCCAGTATAATGTGCGCCGGGATCCGGACAGCCGGCATACTGAAGACCACCCCTACAGACAGTGTTTCCTATAGGGGTACTACTGTGTGGCATAACGTGAATATGAGACACTACTGTGCGGTGTAATGTGATACTGTGTGGCATAACATGATTAAGAGACACTACTGTGTGGCATAATCTGAATTAAAAGTACTATTGTGTGGCCACGCCCCTTCCCCACAAGACCACGCCTTTTTTTATACACCCTCCTTATTTCAAATGTGTGGGTGTGGGTGTGGGGGGGGGGGGGGGCGGCACCAGCCCTTACTTTGCCAGGGGCGCTCGGACCCCTAGATACACCCCTGAGTAGATGTAGCCATAGCTGGCATGTCTGCTAAAAGTGGCGTTCCTCGAAGATGAGGATCCTCTTGAAGACCTCCTAGAAAAATATTGAATCAGAAACCACACTGAGATCAAAGACCACCATGACAGCCTCCGTAGCCAAAGACCACAGATGTTCCATGTAGATATCCAGGAGAAGCAAATTGAGAACAACCATTTAAGAGGTGTTTATATGAAGGTATATATGATATATAGATATATGCTAATTATATGAAGAGGGCTACAGTTCCTATGTGAAGCACCTTCTTTAGCTCCATGTATGACATGGACAGTTTGGGTAGAAGAGCCTTCTGGGTATACCCCTGGGCAGCAAGTGCCCAGTCTCAGAATAGCAGGGCTCATTTCCCATTTTAAGGGACCTTGCCATCTGGAGAAAACTTGGACTCCATTATTAAAGTCTTCAAAGCCACATGAGCAATTGTCTACGTTCTTCACCTTTTTCCATCACCCCAGCAACTAAACAATGCAAAAAATCTATAAACCAAGCAGACCATAATGCAGGCAGGATATTTCTTCCCATAGACAGCCCTTTCTTGCCCTAAAGATGAAAGGTAAATTCAGAGAACCCCACATTGATTACTGTGAGACTCAGGAGAATCGCATCCCTCTAATGCTTGTGGGAGTCAGAATTGAGGACTATGGGAATACATGGTCACATTCCATCAAAGATCACAGGTTTTTAGAGATTGTAAGAAATGGACACATGATAGAATTTCATCATTATCTAAAAGGAACTGTCTGTCCGTTGTAGGACTCCATCAGGCTCAGCAACGTTATCAGCTTTACATTGCAGCCTGTAAACCTTAAAGCTGGAGAAATTTCCCCAGGCCCTTCAGGTGAGAAGATCAGAGGTTTCTATTCCAAACCGTTCCATGTCCGGAGCCTTTCGCACTATTTTGAACCTGAGGAGACGCTCCAGGTTTGCCAAAGCATGAAGGAGGTTTTCTCACATCCTTGGATCTTCAAGATGGTAGTTTTCATGTTCCAGTTGCAGTTCAGTACATCCGGTTCCCAGGTTCTGGATTATTTGGCCTGGCAACATCTCCAAGAGCCTTTACAAATTTAGTGGTGATGTTCGTTAAGAAAACGTCATCATATGGCCATATTTGTATGACATACTGGTGACCGGAAGAACGTAATCTGTGGTATATGACAAGACGAAGGTATGGCTGTATTGGGAACAGGACAAAGTGAGAAGGTGCGTAAGTAGATACCATATAGAACAAGGTGACTGTTAGAGGAAACCATTCTCAGTATACGGTACAGGGCATACCAACCACACAACCATTACCAGACGGAGCGTGTTTCAGTGGCTGAGAATGTTGTCTTCCTCCATCAGGCTGGTTCCCTGTGTATATGACTGCCCTTCTCTGGGACGTGGCAGCCAGGTTGGCTCAGCAGCGGGCTTGTCGTGGAAAAGTTGGCGGGTTGGTGGATATACGAATTTTAAAGAGAAAGAAGTCAATCAACTTGAATAGCAGCACTCTTCCCCTTCAGAAAGAGATTCAATTCTTCTTTAATGAGAAAAACAACAACATGTTCTATACTTTATTATTAAAATTGAGGTTACGATACCCATATGTGATGTAAATGTATTTGATATTACCACATATGATGTATTATGTCCTTTTAAAGAAGGATATACAAGTGAAATATAAAATCGATAGAGACAGAAATGTGTAAGAAAGAAAAATATTTTTTAATTTTTTTTTTACGTGAATACATTTTATTAAAAGAAAATGCTTGTGTGCTGTCTTTATTTTCTTTTAATAAAATTTATTCACGTAAAAAAAATTAAAAAAAATATTTTTCTTTCTTACACATTTCTGTCTCTATCGATTTTATATTTCACTTGTATATCCTTCTTTAAAAGGACATAATACATCATATGTGGTAATATCAAATACATTTACATCACATATGGGTATCGTAACCTCAATTTAATAATAAAGTATAGAACATGTTGTTGTTTTTCTCATTAAAGAAGAATTGAATCTCTTTCTGAAGGGGAAGAGTGCTGCTATTCAAGTTGATTGACTTCTTTCTCTTTAAAATTCGTATATAATATACAATCAACAAGCAGCACCACATATATGTGCGTTATGTTGGAACATTTGATTTGTCAACATAGACTGGTACGCCATTAATATTCCCTGTGTGATCATTTATTGATAAAATCTGGTGCGGGAGTACTTTTGTTTTAAAAGGTTGGTGGATATGATGTCACCGGTATTGTGAAGTGGGGGGCACAATGAAGTGATATTAGCGCTAATCATGTCATCAGCTGCCCTCTCTCACTCAGTAAGTGTGCAGCTGTGGGCTGTTTGGGGTAGGTAGCATGCGGCTCCAGGAGCACCACCCTATTTTTAGGAGTTTCCCGGCCATTCCGGGAAAATAGGCATAACTGAACTATTATCTCTGCGGGATCACATCAGCCCGCTCTGGCTCACATCAGATTATCAAAAGCAACCAAGAAGCCTAACACGTGATGGCAAAACCCAAAACTGGACGTAAGATATGACCAACACCAACCACAGATTCCAGCGCTACAGACTGGGAAGCTTGCGTCCTCACAAGGCACATAGATACGCCATATACATGTATTGGGAATGAGAGTGTGGTGAGGAGCGGTTTCATCCACCATTAGTGGGGAAACATCTCAGGTTATTCTCAGACAACACAACCGTGGTGACCATTATTAACCGTCGGAGAGGCACCACCAGCAGCAGAGCCAGGATGGTGGAGGTCACAGAGCTGATAGTCTAGGCAGGAGGAATCCAACAGACACTTCCAGCCTGGAGACTGATGGTTACCTGAGCCGGAGGCAACTTGTTTCAGGGAAAAGGACGCTACATCAAGATGCCTTCCATCCCCTGATAGAGATATTGGGCTTCCTCAGCTGGACATTATAGCAACACTCCACAAAAGGTCTTTTCTGGGAGCAGAGAGCATGCATTATATACCATCCTGGGTTTTATCTACCTTCCGTAGATGGGAAGCTGCCTCACTGTAATCAGTAATAATAATTCAATGTATTTGTGGAATGGTAACGGAGCTTCAGTGACTTCACCATCCTTAGGTTGAGGTACACCCTTAGGTTGAGGTACAGTATACTCGCTTGTTTTGAGGTGGAAGAATCTTGGGGTTTGTCTCACTTACAGACAAGTATGGTGGCTTTTGTTTTGTTCTTTTACTCTGTACATCCAGTGCAGAAATATATCAGTCTCTATGGGGTTTATTCATGAAGCAGTGAAAAGTGTGGAGAAGTTGCCCGTGGCAACCAATCAGCTGCTATGTATAATTTGCTGAATGCACTTTATAAATGTTACCTCTTTGTTTACCGCGTCTTGAATTAACGCACTTATAGCCTGTATCCCAAAAAAGTGCAAACTATTATTGGACAACAGTGTAGAAGTCTATTAGGGGGCAAAAAACAAGTATTTGGGGCTCTTTGAAGGCGTCAAATGGCTGATTTTGGCATTGTTTAATAGCAGTGGCAAATGAATAGAAAGCGACTGCGTCTCGGCTCATTACATGCTGTAGGTGAATTCAGGGTGGGAGAGGTAAGTGCCTGTAAGCTGGTTTTTATTTTGTCCTTTTTCTACTTTTAAAAAAAGATTGAAAAAACACCAGTACCTCCCACCTGCAAGGCTAAAAACACCTGTCCCATATACCTGTGCTACTTCACTACAGCACCCCCATATACCTGTGCTGCATCAATACAGCACCCCCATATACCTGTGTTACATCAATACAGCACCCCCATATACCTGTTACATCAATACAGCACCCCCATATACCTGTGCTACATCAATACAGCACCCCCATATACCTGTGCTACATCGATACAGCACCCCATATACCTGTGCTACATCGATACAGCACCCCATATACCTGTGCTACATCGATACAGCACCCCATATACCTGTGCTACATCGATACAGCACCCACGTATACCTGTGCTACATCGATACAGCACCCCCGTATACCTGTGCTACATCAATACAGCACCCCCGTATACCTGTGCTACATCGATACAGCACCCCCGTATACCTGTGCTACATCGATACAGCACCCCATATACCTGTGCTACATCGATACAGCACCCCATATACCTGTGCTACATCGATACAGCACCCCCGTATACCTGTGCTACATCGATACAGCACCCCCGTATACCTGTGCTACATCGATACAGCACCCCCATATACCTGTGCTACATCAATACAGCACCCCCATATACCTGTGCTACATCAATACAGCACCCCATATACCTGTGTTACATCAACACAGCACCCCCGTATACCTGTGCTACATCAATACAGCACCCCATATACCTGTGCTACATCGATACAGCACCCCCATATACCTGTGCTACATCGATACAGCACCCCCATATTCCTGTGCTATATCGATACAGCACCCCCGTATACCTGTGCTACATCAATACAGCATCCCCGTATACCTGTGCTACATCAATACAGCACCCCCGTATACCTGTGCTACGTCAATGCAGCACCCCAGTGTAACCTGTGCTACGTCAATGCAGCACCCCCGTATACCTGTGCTATGTCAATACAGCACCCCCGTATACCTGTGCTACGTCAATACAGCACCCCCGTATACCTGTGCTACATCGATACAGCACCCCCATATACCTGTGCTACATCGATACAGCACCCCCATATTCCTGTGCTACATCAATACAGCACCCCCGTATACCTGTGCTAAATCAATACAGCACCCCCGTATACCTGTGCTACATCAATGCAGCACCCCCGTATACCTGTGCTACGTCAATGCAACACCCCAGTGTAACCTGTGCTACGTCAATGCAGCACCCCGTATACCTGTGCTACGTCAATGCAGCACCCCCGTATACCTGTGCTACGTCAATACAGCACCCCCGTATACCTGTGCTACATCAATACAGCACCCCCGTATACCTGTGCTACATCACTACAGCACCCCCGTATACCTGTGCTACATCACTACAGCACCCCCGTATACCTGTGCTACATCACTACAGCACCCCCGTATACCTGTGCTACATCAATACAGCACCCCTATATACTGTGCTACATCAATACAGCACCCCTATATACCTGTGCTACATCAATACAGCACCCCATATACCTGTGCTACATCAATACAGCACCCCATATACCTGTGCTACATCAATACAGCACCCCCATATACCTGTGCTACATCAATACAGCACCCCCATATACCTGTGCTACATCAATACAGCACCCCCATATACCTGTGCTACATCAACACAGCACCCCCGTATACCTGTGCTACATCAATACAGCACCCCCATATACCTGTGCTACATCAATACAGCTCCCCCATATACCTGTGCTACATCAATCCAGCACCCCCATATACCTGTGCTACATCAATCCAGCACCCCCATATACCTGTGCTACATCAATCCAGCACCCCCATATACCTGTGCTACATCAATACAGCACCCCATATACCTGTGCTACATCAATACAGCACCCCATATACCTGTGCTACATCAACACAGCACCCCATATACCTGTGCTACATCAATACAGCACCCCCATATACCTGTGCTACATCAATACAGCACCCCCATATACCTGTGCTACATCAACACAGCACCCCATATACCTGTGCTACATCAATACAGCACCCCCATATACCTGTGCTACATCAATACAGCACAGCACCCCCATATACCTGTGCTACATCAATACAGCACCCCGTATACCTGTGCTACATCGATACAGCACCCCATATACCTGTTACATCAATACAGCACCCCATATACCTGTGCTACATCAATACAGCACCCCCATATACCTGTGTTACATCAATACAGCACCCCGTATACCTGTGCTACATCGATACAGCACCCCCATATACCTGTGTTACATCAATACAGCACCCCATATACCTGTGCTACATCAATACCGCACCCCCATATACCTGTGCTACATCAATACAGCACCCCCATATATGCTACATCAATACAGCACCCCCATATATCTGTGCTACATCAATCCAGCACCCCCATATACCTGTGTCATACATCACTACAGCACCCCCATATACCTGTGCTACATCAATACAGCACCCCCATATACCTGTGCTACATCAATACAGCACCCCCGTATTCCTGTGCTACATCAATACAGCACCCCCATATACCTGTGCTACATCAATACAGCACCCCCATATACCTGTGCTACATCAATACAGCACCCCCGTATACCTGTGCTACATCAATACAGCACCCCCATATACCTGTGTTACATCAATACAGCACCCCATATACCTGTGCTACATCAATACAGCTCCCCCATATACCTGTGCTACATCAATCCAGCACCCCATATACCTATGCTACATCGATACAGCACCCCCATATACCTGTGCTACATCAATACAGCACCCCCGTATACCTGTGCTACATCAATACAGAAACCTATTAATCTGCATTTTGCATAATATCACCCAAAAATGGCATGTCATCTTGGCCAAATAAAGGTAATTAAAAACATATAAGAGACTGATTAATCATTAAGGGGAGGGTCCCAAGGGTTCTGAACCATGTCCAACATTTTCCCTTTAAAATAGGGACCTTCTCAACTCTTCATCCGCTCTTAGGGACCGATTCAGGTTAGGACGCGTCTGAGATGCGTTCTCACTCTCCCCGTGGCTGCCACAGTGCGCACCTGCAGGACCTGTACTGCGCGTGCGTGAGCCGGGGAGATGCGATCACTTCTCAGTATGCGAATGTCTCTGCCTGATTGGCAGAGGTGCTCGCGGGGCGGCAATGCGGGGGTCGGTCCGGCTAGGTGTCTTCACGCGTGGCCGCTGCAACCCAGAAGATGGCTGCCCTGCACCTGCTTTCGCAGCCTGGCAGCAGAGATAGGGGGGCTCCCACAAAATTGCGATGCAATTACATTGAGATGGCATTGCTGCAGGGTATTTGCATGCTGGGCGGCCCCAGCATGCAATCGCATACAGCTGCAGTTAGGCTGCGAGATAAAAGAACGCAGCCAAATGAATCCCCCCACGGAGAGAGGAAGCGGTGAGGCAGAATGAATGCTAGTGGTGGGAGAATATTTCTGCAGGAGGTGGGCACAGGACTGTACTGTCACAATCTTTGCACATGTACTGTAAATGAAGCGCGTCAGGGTAGAGACACAAGCGGAGGACGGAAACGCCAAGTACATAATCCTATTACCCTTCATGCAAATAATAGGATTGAAAAGTAAGAAAATCTTTTAGGATAGACGATAACTGAATCCGTTTAATGCTGAGACTCTGCACTTAGTACTTTACCATTGTGATTACTTGGTGTGTGTCAGCCCTGACTGTGTATTGTGCGTTGTGTGTCTGCTATAATAGTGATATCGCTGTCTTGTATCTCATTGTAATCAGGGGCGGATTTAGAAGTCAGGTTCCCCCAAGGCACTATATTGTGCCCCCCACCCCATTCAATATTGTGCCCTCCACCCCATTCATGCCCCCCATTATGTCAAGGCCAGTCCCAATGCCTACAGACCTCCAAACAGCCCCAACCTCACCCCACCAGCACCACAATTTCAGCCAGTTTCCCACCTCTGGCAGTTGCAAAATGAAAGAATAAAAAAAATAAGATTTTAAACCTACCGGTAAATCTTTTTCTCGTAGTCTGTAGAGGATGCTGGGGACTCCGTAAGGACCATGGGGATAGACGGGCTCCACAGGAGACATGGGCACTTTAAGAAAGAACTTTAGGTATGGGTGTGCACTGGCTCCTCCCTCTATGGCTCTCCTCCAGACCTCAGTTAGAGAAACTGTGCCCAGAGGAGACGGACAGTATGAGGAAAGGATTTTTGTTAATCCAAGGGCAAGATTCATACCAGCCCACACCATCCACACCGTATAACTTGTGATATACAAACCAGTTAACAGTATGAAACAACACAGCATCAGTCCAAGACCGATGAAAACTATAACATAACCCTTATGTAAGCAAAACTATATACAAGTATTGCAGAAATAGTCCGCACTTGGGACGGGCGCCCAGCATCCACTACGGACTACGAGAAATAGATTTACCGGTAGGTTTAAAATCTTATTTTCTCTTACGTCCTAGTGGATGCTGGGGACTCCGTAAGGACCATGGGGATTATAGCAAAGCTCCCAAACGGGCAGGAGAGTGCGGATGACTCTGCAGCACCGATTGAGCAAACAGGAGGTCCTCCTCAGCCAGGGTATCAAAGTTGTAGAACTTTGCAAAGGTGTTTGAACCCGACCAAGTAGCAGCTCGGCACAGTTGTAGTGCCGAGACCCCACGGGCAGCCGCCCAAGAAGAGCCCACCTTCCTAGTGGAATGGGCTTTCACTGATTTTGGAAGCGGCAATCCAGCCGTAGAATGAGCCTGCTGGATCGTGTTACAGATCTAGCGAGCAATAGTCTGCTTAGAAGCAGGAGCGCAAACCTTGTTGGCTGCATACAGGACAAACAGAGCTTCTGTTTTTCTGATTCTAGCCGTTCTGGCCACGTAAATTTTCAACGCCCTGACCACATCAAGGGACTCGGAATCCTCCAACTCACGTGTAGCCACAGGCACCACAATAGGTTGGTTCATATGAAAAGATGACACCACTTTTGGCAAGAATTGAGGACTGGTCCGGAATTCCGCTCTATCCATATGGAAAACCAGATAGGGGCTTTTATGAGACAAAGCCGCCAATTCCGACACTCGCCTAGCCGAAGCCAAGGCTAACAACACGACCACCTTCCAAGTGAGATATTTTAACTCCACCGTTTTAAGTGGTTCAAACCAGTGCGACTTAAGGAAACTCAACACCACGTTAAGGTCCCAAGGCGCCACCGGAGGTACAAAAGGAGGTTGAATATGCAGCACTCCTTTCACAAAAGTTTGTACTTCTGGGAGAGAAGCTAATTCCTTCTGAAAGAAAATGGATAAGGCCGAAATCTGAACCTTAATGGAGCCTAGTTTTAGGCCCAAATCCACTCCAGTTTGTAGGAAGTGAAGGAAACGGCCCAGATGGAATTCTTCCGTAGGAGCATTCCTGCCTCACACCAAGAAACATACTTTCGCCATATACGGTGATAATGTTTAGCGGTCACGTCCTTCCTAGCCTTAATCAGAGTAGGAATTACCTCATCCGGAATGCCCTTTTCCGCTAGGATCCGGCGTTCAACCGCCATGCCGTCAAACGCAGCCGCGGTGAGTCTTGGAACAGACAGGGCCCCTGTTGTAACAGGTCCTGTCTTAGAGGAAGAGGCCACGGATCTTCTGTAAGCATTTCCTGCAGATCCGGATACCAGGCCCTTCTTGGCCAATCTGGAACAATGAGAATTGTCTTCACTCCTCTTTTTCTTATTATTCTCAGCACCTTGGGTATGAGAGGAAGAGGAGGAAACACATAGACCGACTGGAACACCCACGGTGTCACTAGGGCGTCCACAGCTACCGCCTGAGGGTCTCTTGATCTGGCGCAATACCTCTGTAGCTTTTTGTTGAGGCGGGACGCCATCATGTCTATCTGTGGCAGTCCCCACTGACTTGCAATCTGTGCGAAGACTTCCTGATGAAGTCCCCACTCTCCTGGATGCAGGTCGTGTCTGCTGAGGAAGTCTGCTTCCCAGTTGTCCACTCCCGGAATGAACACTGCTGACAGTGCGCTTACATGATTTTCCGCCCAGCGAAGAATCCTGGTGGCTTCCGCCATTGCCACTCTGCTCCTTGTGCCGCCTTGGCAGTTTACATGAGCCACTGCAGTGATGTTGTCTGACTGGATCAGAACTGGTAGGTCGCGAAGCAAGGTCTCCGCTTGACGAAGGGCGTTGTATATGGCCCTCAGTTCCAGGATGTTGATGTGAAGACAAGTCTCTTGACCAAAGACCTTGGAAGTTTCTTCCCTGTGTGACTGCTCCCCAGCCTCGGAGGCTCGCGTCCGTGGTCACCAGGATCCAGTCCTGAATGGCGAACCTGCGGCCCTCTAGAAGGTGAGCACTCTGCAGCCACCACAGGAGAGAGACCCTGGCTCTGGGGGACAGGGTGATCAACTGATGAATCTGTAGATGTGACCCGGACCACTTGTCCAGTAGGTCCCATTGGAAGGTCCTCATATGGAACCTGCCGAAGGGAATGGCCTCGTATGATGCCACCATCTTTCCCAGGACTCGAGTGCAGTGATGCACTGACACCTGTTTCGGTTTCAATAGGTTCCTGACCAGAGTCATGAGTTCCTGAGCTTTTTCTATCGGAAGATAAACCCTTTTCTGGTCTGTATCCAGAATCATGCCCAAGAAGGTCAGACGAGTCGTAGGAACCAACTGCGACTTCGGGATATTGAGAATCCAGCCGTGTTGCTGTAACACCTTCAGTGAAAGTGATACGCTGTTCAGCAACTGCTCTCTTGATCTCGCTTTTATGAGGAGATCGTCCAAGTACGGGATAATTGTGACACCTTGCTTGCGCAAGAGCACCATCATTTCCGCCATTACCTTGGTGAAAATCTTCGGGGCCGTGGAAAGCCCAAACGGCAACGTCTGAAATTGGTAATGACAATCCTGTACCGCAAATCTCAGGTACGCCTGATGAGGTGGATATATGGGAACATGAAGGTATGCATCCTTTATGTCTAGAGATACCATAAAATCCCCCCCCTTCCAGGCTGGCGATGACCGCTCTGAGCGATTCCATCTTGAACTTGAACCTTTTCAAGTATAGGTTCAGGGATTTTAAATTTAAAATGGGTCTGACCGAACCGTCCGGTTTCGGGACTACAAATAGGGTTGAGTAATATCCCCTTCCTTGTTGAAGCAGGGGAACCTTGACCACCACCTGTTGAAGATACAATTTGTGAATTGCATTTAACACTATCTCCCTTTCTGGGGGGAAAGCCGGTAGGGCCGATTTGAAAAACCGGCGAGGCGGCACCTCTTCGAATTCCAGCTTGTAACCCTGAGAAACAATTTCTATTGCCCAGGGATCCACCTGTGAGTGAACCCAGATGTGGCTGAAATTTCGAAGACGTGCCCCCACTGGGGCGGACTCCCTTAGCGGAGCCCCAGCGTTATGCGGTGGATTTTGTAGATGCCGGGGAGGACTTCTGTTCTTGGGAACTAGCTGTGTTGTGCAGCTTTTTCCCTCTGCCCTTACCTCTGGCAAGAAAGGACGCACCTCGTACTCTCTTGTTTTTCTGTGATCGAAAAGACTGCATTTGATAATGTGGCGCTTTCTTAGGCTGTGAGGGAATATAAGGCAAACAATTTGATTTACCAGCTGTAGCTGTGGAGACCAGGTCCGACAGACCTTCCCCAAACAATTCCTCACCCCTGTAAGGTAAAACCTCCATATGCCTCTTTGAGTCGGCATCACCTGTCCATTGCCGGGTCCATAGGACTCGTCTAGCAGAAATCGACATAGCGTTGACTCTAGAACCCAGTAGACCAATGTCTCTTTGAGCATCTCTCATATATAAGACAGCATCTTTTATATGGCCTAGTGTCAATAAAATGGTATCCTTATCTAGGGTCTCAATTTCCGCTGATAAGGTATCTGTCCATGCTGCTACAGCGCTACAAACCCAGGCCGACGCAATTGCCGGTCTGAGTAAGGTACCAGAATGTGTGTAAATGGACTTCAAGGTAACCTCCTGCTTGCGATCAGGAGGATGCCTGAGGGTAGCCGTATCTTGGGATGGCAGCGCTACCTTTTTGGATAAGCGTGTCAACGCCTTGTCCACCCTAGGGGAGGATTCCCACCGTATCCTGTACTTTGCCGGGAAAGGATGCGCTATAAGAATCCTTTTGGGAACCTGCAGTTTTTTGTCAGGAGATTCCCACGCTTTTTCACACAACTCGTTCATCTCATGAGAGGGGGGAAAGGTTACCTCAGGTTTCTTTCCCTTATACATGTGTACAGGTTGAGTATCCCATATCCAAATATTCCGAAATACGGAATATTCCGAAATACGGACTTTTTTGAGTGAGAGTGAGACAGTGAAACCTTTGTTTTTTGATGGCTCAATGTACACAAACTTTGTTTAATACACAGTTATTAAAAATATTGTATTAAATTACCTTCAGGCTGTGTGTATAAGGTGTATATGAAACATAAATGAATTGTTTGAATGTAGACACACTTTGTTTAATGCACAAAGTTATAAAAAATATTGGCTAAAATTACCTTCAGGCTGTGTGTATAAGGTGTATATGAAACATAAATGCATTATGTGCTTAGACTTAGGTCCCATCACCATGATATCTCATTATGGTATGCAATTATTCCAAAATACGGAAAAATCCCATATCCAAAATACCTCTGGTCCCAAGCATTTTGGATAAGGGAGACTCAACCTGTACCCTCGTGTCAGGGACAGGGGGTTCCTCTGTGATATGCAAAACATCTTTTATTGCAATAATCATATATCGAATACATTTAGTCAATTTTGGCTGTAACTTTGCATCATCATAGTCGACACTGGAGTCAGAATCCGTGTCGGTATCAGTGTCTACTGTTTGGGATAGTGGGCGCTTTTGAGACCCCGAAGGTCCCTGCGACATAGGGACAGACATGGGTTGACTCCCTGGCTGTTCCCTAGCTTCAGCTTTGTCTAATCTTTTGTGCAATAAATCCACATTAGCACTTAAAACATTCCACATATCCATCCAGTCAGGTGTCGGCGTTGTCGACGGAGACACCACATTCATTTGCTCCACCTCCTCCCTAGGAGAGCCTTCTACCTCAGACATGTCGACACACGCGTACCGACACACCACACACTCAGGGAATTCTCTTATCTGGAGACAGTTCTCCCACAAGGCCCTTTGGAGAGACAGAGAGAGAGTATGCCAGCACACACCCAGCGCTAATGACCCAGGAAAAAACACAATATGTTTACCCAGTAGCGCTGTAATCTGTATATATGCGCCAAATTATGTGCCCCCCCTCTTCTTCAAAACCCTCTTTCACCGTGGATAAGCAGGGGAGAGTCCGGGGAGCTTCCTCTCAGCGCTGTGCTGTGGAGAAAATGGCGCTGGTGAGTGCTGAGGAAGAAGCCCCGCCCCCTCAGCGGCGGGCTTCTGACCCCCTCAAATATAGAAAAAACTGGCGGGGGCTCTTTATATATACAGTGCCCAGCTGTATATAATATATACACTTTTATGCCAGAAATTAGGTTTATATTGCTGCCCAGGGCGCCCCCCCTGCGCCCTGCACCCTTACAGTGACTGCCGTTTGTGTGTGCTGTGTGGGAGCAATGGCGCACAGCGTTACTGCTGTGCGTTACCTCAGTGAAGATCTGATGTCTTCTGCCGCCTCTGAAGTCTTCTTTTCTTCTCATACTCACCCGGCTTCTATCTTCCGGCTCTGCGAGGAGGATGGCGGCGCGGCTCTGGGACGGATGGCGAGGGTGAGACCTGCGTACCAATCCTTCTGGAGCTAATGGTGTCCAGTAGCCTAAGAAACAGAGCCTAACATCAAAGTAGGTCTGTTTCTCTCCCCACGATGCAGGGAGTCTGTTGCCAGCAGGCTCCCTGAAAATAAAAAACCTAACAAATATACTTTCTTTCAGGAAACTCAGGAGAGCTCCCTGTAATGCACCCAGTCTCCTCTGGGCACAGTAGTAAACTGAGGCCTGGAGGAGGGGCATAGAGGGAGGAGCCAGTGCACACCCATACCTAAAGTTCTTTCTTAAAGTGCCCATGTCTCCTGCGGAGCCCGTCTATCCCCATGGTCCTTACGGAGTCCCCAGCATCCTCTAGGACGTAAGAGAAATAAGTTGTAATATATATTTAAAAAAATCACCTGGCCTCATCCGCCTCCTGTGCCGCCCCCACAGCAAGTGCCTCATCCCAGCACGTGCCTCCCCCACAGCAAGTGCCGCACGCACAGCAAGTGCCCCACACCCAGGAAGTGCTACATCCCAGCAAGTGCCGCATCCCAGCAAGTGCCGCCCCCGTAGCAAGTGCTGCCCCCCCAGGAATGCCGCATCCCAGCAAGTGCCACCCCCACAGCAAGTGCCGCCCCCACAGCAAGTGCCGCCCCCCAGGAAGTGCCGCCCCCACTGCAAGTGCCCACCCCCAGGAAGTGCTGCATGCGAGCAAGTGCCGGCCCCATAGCAAGTGCCCCCCCCCCCAGGAAGTGCCGCATCCCAGCAAGTGCCGGCCCCACAGCAAGTGCCCCCCCAGGAAGTGCGCCGGCCCCCCATGAAGTACTGCATCCCTGCAAGTGCCCCCCACCAGGAAGTGCCGCATCCCAGTAAGTGCCCCCCCCCCAGGAAGTGCCGCATCCCAGCAAGTGCCGGCCCCACAGCAAGTGCCCCCCCAGGAAGTGCGCCGGCCCCCCATGAAGTACTGCATCCCTGCAAGTGCCCCACCCCCAGGAAGTGCCGCATCCCAGCAAGTGCCACTCCTAGGCACGTGCCTCACCATTTTTCAATTCAGCGCCTAAAGGTTTATATGATTGAACCCCAATGTCTGTGAGTGAGCTGTTAGATACTAAGCCTTGGAGAGAGATAAAGTACCAGCCAAACAGCTCGTAGCTGGCATGTCAGTTGGAGCTGGTTGGTCAGTACTTTATCTCTCTCCAAGGCTTAGTACATCTGCCCCATTGGTCCCGATATTGGGTTGTACAGTGCTCTTCAGGAAACACGTCACTATAGATGGAACAGATTACCTCAATGTCCTTATCTGGCGGCAGCACTGTACGCGCGGGTTATGGTGGCAAATGAGTGGTAATGTCGACGAATCTCCAGATTTCATTGTACTGCGCATGCGCCAAAGGAAGAAAATCGCCAACTGCGAATGCACCAGATCAGGTATACGCACACGAATGGAGATCCTTAGTGCATACGAGCGGATCTGCCCGGAAAAAGGCTACATTGTCTGTGAAATGCGGAAAAGCAACTGCAGCCGCGTCCGCGTGAGAATGAGGCCCATTATCTGCATATTTACACAGGAACAGCAAAATAACTCATTTCCCTCCCAAATAATTACTCACATGTTCCTTGCAGCTTATAATCTAATTTTAGCATCTGGAAACCATCGGTAAAGTATCTTTATAAACCATAACCACATAACGTGTGAGGTCAATAGTGGCGTATAAATGGAAAAGTGGTAAAACCAGCGCAGCTGCTCCGCACGTTACGCTGCAATCCTTACACAAGGAGACAGGAGTCATATCCAGCAATGGGCGCTGCCATCCGGAGCGGCTCTCGCTACGTCATACATAAAGGCATCACATAGAGCGCCACCTTACGCCTGCTGGGAGTGCCCTCTGATTTTGTGAAGACCGGTGCGGAATACCGACACGTGTCAGAATGCCGACACCGGAATTCAGACAGCTGGAATCTCAAACTTATGTATGCCGGAGACGGTTACGGTTAGGCTGCGGTGGTGGTTTAAGTATGCGCTGCGGGCAGGGAGCATTAGGCTGCGGGGGAGGGGGAGAGGGTTAGTTTAGTTGAGTGCCCCTGACGGGATTTTTGGTAGTTGGGATGCCGGTGTCGGTATTCTGTCCTCCGACATCCTGACTGCCGGTATTCTGTACCTAGGTTCTAATTCAGACCTGATCACCGGGCTGCTCATTTTGTTATCCTGCGATCAGACAGCGGAGAGCTGCAAAACCGTTCCCATCACACTCACCGTCGAATGATTTTTCCAGTGTGTGGGCAGCCCAGGACTTACTCCTACAGTGCCATACAAACAGGCTGATCGGGGCCGGAGCTGATGTCACACACCCGTCCTGAAAACACTTGGGTACGCCTGCGTTATTCCTGACACTCCCAGAAAACGGCCAGTTACCAGCCCCAAACGTCCACTTCCTTTTAATCATCTTGCAAACGCCTGTGCGATCCAAATTTTTGCACCATCCTGTCGCTGTTTGGTGATGCACGTGCAATCTTTAGCAATACAAACGCAGGAGGAGGTGCATATCACCTCCACCTTGCATGTGCGCTGCAATCGCATCCACAATGACCGTCACAACCACCCACTGCTGTAACCATTATCATCACTTTCAGCTGAGCTACACGGGGTGCGGGCGATCTGTCACAGACTTCTCTTTCCCTGCACGCGCAACTCGGAATAGATAAGAAGTATAGCGACACGCCCTTGACACAGATCTATTGCATGTGACTGCAGCGGCACCGCTCAGAAATGCACGTTTCAAGCAAAGCGAGGTCCGACCAAGATCTATCCTAATTACTCATCCGGAGAAAAATACGTGGAAATTCCCTTCCAGCAATGCGCGGTCTGCTCAGATTCGCTGTTGGCACGCGTGTAAGGAACTGCGCGACTCATAAAATCAGGCGACATGCGGGAAATGTGTTCAGCAGCATAGTGTCATTAATTGCCCCAAGGACAGAACTGCCCCCATTATTATTCCTGCATGCAGCTGGCGGTGAAGTGACGCTTATTACTATTATAGAAGTGTGATTGGAAATAACACACAGCGAGCGTTTTATAGGTATTTATGTACAAGTAGCAGAAATAATGCGGCTGCATTGATGGGACCTGCAGCAACGGTCAGTATAATGCGGCAGTGAAACGATGCAAAGTAACAGATCAGAGTATAAATGACTGGAACGTCATCAGTGGGAGATGGAGAACCAGGATGTGCGCCAGCGCTGAAGGAAACAGATTGTGTCATTCTTCCCTGAGGATCGCCAGGCAGGACGCAAGGCCATCCATCTGCCGAGGCCTCGCCACTCACAAGCTATGTGTTTCTTAGTAAATCTACAAGCAGGTCCTAATTGCACCAATACACCAGATTCTGTTCCTCTGCGTGACCTCGGCGGATCTGGTTCACGTTCGGCTGACAGAGAACTGGTGTATACTATTAGTGTAATAACTATGGGGGGAATTCAGACCTGATCGCTAGGCTGCGTTTTCACACAGCGGGCGATCAGGTCTAAACTGCCCTTGCGTATGCAACGCAATGCGCAGGCGCGTCACACGGGTACAAAGCGGATCGCCGCTCAGCGATGGGTTTGTGTGAAGGATCCATTTGCACAGGCGTTCGTAAGGTGATTGACAGGCAGAAGGCGTTTGTGGGTGGCAACTGACCGTTGTCTGGAAAATCGCAGGTGTGTCCAAGCGTTTGCAGGGCGGGTGTCTGACGTCAGTTCCGGTCTCGGACAGGCTGAAGTGATCGCAGCGGCTGAGTAAGTCCTAGGTTACTCAGAGACTGCACAAAATCAGTTTGTACAGCTCAGCTACACATGCGAGCGCACACTTACACAGCTAAAATACCCTCCCCTATGGGCGGCGACTATCTGATCCCAGCAGTGCAAAATTAGGTCTGAATTAGGCCCCATGTTATGTGATCTGCATATTACTTCTGACGCCGCAGTGGGGTCTGTTAGAGGCTAGTTCATTGCAGGTACCGGCTTGTGCGCCTCAATTCATTCACCAGACGCTTCCTCCTTCCCATATGCAAGGTACAGACTAAAGCCGCACGATATCGGTGCACAGAAGATTTGGGGATGTTGGGGCAGGGGCTGAGATGTGCGCAGCCCGGTGTTGCGGACACACATTGTACAGAATACAGGCCTTAGAATGATGTGACTTGTCATGAATCCGCATTATTAATGTTCAGCAGGTAGCACCGGTTCTAGCAGCCACGATGGAAGCCTACTACATACAATGGGGATGATGCGGACTTCACGCAGGCCTGTAGGCGGATCATGGGGGGGGGGGGTGTTAGCACATGCCCCATAGCCAGGTGCACACATATGTAGCTGAATGGGGGTAACTTGGTGGCAATGGGGCATGAGCGCATGAAGAGGGTGTGTAGATGGAACGGCCGGCCATGCTGAGTCGTGAGTCTGACTGCCGACACATTTGTTGCCCCAAGGATATGGCAAGAACACGTTAAAATGCTGGCGGCTATGAACGCGATCACATGTGTAGGAGCTGTGCGGTGGCGTCTGTGCCAACGGTATGGTTCATTCGTTTGACAGTAAGAAGGCAGACAGCGTCTAGATCAACTCCAAAAGGTCGACATGAAAATGTTCAACACATGAAAATGCTGACATGAGTTGTTTAGGTTTTTAGTCCCCTTCACTCACCGTGCTTCGGGCAAGGTGCCTCGCTCCACTACCGCTGCGCTCGCCACAGATTACCGCTCCCAGTGGTCCGCGTGGATGGTAAAGTATGAAAAAGTTATAATAATGAAAAAAAATTGTGAAAAACTCACGTTGACCAGATGCTGTTGTCGACCATTGTCATAGTAACATAGTATCTAAGGTTGAAAAAAGACAATTGTCCATCGAGTTCAACCTATTTGTGGTCTCCTATGCATGATCATTTTGTATAAAATTTTGACTGAAGTTGATGACTGCCGTTCCGATTAACCCCTCTTTTTTATAATAACCATAGTGCGTGACTATGCCCCGTAACCCTGGATATCCTTATCCATTAGGAATTTATCTAACCCATTCTTAAAGGTGTTGACTGAGTCGGCCATTACAACTCCCTCAGGCAGGGAATTCCAAACACGTATCGTCCTTACCGTAAAAAAGCCTTTACGCCGTATTGTGTGAATCTCCTCTCCTCTAACCTGAGCGAGTGTCCACGAGTTCTCTGTGTTGATCTAACCAAAAACAGGTCCTGCGCAAGATCTGTATATTGTCCCCTTATATATTTGTAAATGTTGATCATGTCCCCTCTTAATCTCCTCTTTTCCAGTGTAAACATGCCTAGTCTTGCACGCCTTTCCTCGTATTCCAGCATCTCCATACCCTTAATTAGTTTGGTCGCCGCCTTTGAACCTTTTCTAGCTCCAGGATATCCTTTTTGTAGTAAGATGCCCAGAATTGTACACAGTATTCAAGGTGTGGCCTCACAAGTGATTTATATAACGGGAGTATAATACTCTCGTCCCTAGCATCAATTCCCCGTTTTATGCATGCTAATATCTTATTAGCCTTCTTTGCTGCAGTCCTACTTTGGGTACTACTGCTTAGTTTGTTAACTATGAGGACACCTAATTCCTTTTCCAGTACAGAATCCCCTAATTTTACCCCATTTAGTAGGTAGGTGTTATTTTTGTTCTTGTTACCACAGTGCATTACCTTACACTTGTCTGTATTGAAGCGCATTCTCCATTTCGCTGCACAAGCTTCTAATTTAACTAAGTCATTCTGAAGCGACACAGCATCCCCCTCCGCATTTATAACTTTACACAATTTGGTATCATCTGCAAAAATTGACACCATGCTCTCTAGACCTTCTGTTAGGTCGTTAATGAAAATATTGAACAGTAGCGGTCCTAATACTGAGCCTTGCGGCACACCACTTAGCACTTCAGTCCAAGTTGAAAAAGATCCATGTTGACCCTTTGACCATGAAGTCATGTTGACCCTTTGACCATGTCGACCAATAGTGGTTGACCTATTGACTGTCTGCCTTCTTACTGTCGACCTAAAGATCGGATGCCGACGACAACACCTCAGCATAAGGCAAGTTCCTACATTGAGCCCATTGCACGTAATGTTCTGTCCCGATCTCACTGATGTAACGGTCTGACAGAGGGCAGCGCCATTATTCCCAGGTCACCCTCAGTCTGACTGGCACTAGATGCAGTTCTATGTGGTAATGTAAAGCTTCTTCAGGCAGGGCTGCCATCAGAAAGTGTGGGGCTCAAGGCTTTGGAAACAGACAGGGCCCCCCCACATCCTACCCGCTACCTCCAACTCAGTGGATGAAGAGGTGTAGCATGCTACATATGTGTTACAGGTTATTATTTGGGAAATGATAACTGGGTCTTACATATAAGTGTATATGGAGCTTAGAATCTGCCGACTTGGAGAGTGTAGTTCCTGAAAGTAACTTCTGTGGTGGCAGATTTGTGGCAAACTAATAGTGAGTGGAAGAGACGGTGGGCAGTGGCGTAACTACTGCCCCTGCAGCCCTCACGGTGGCTTGGGGGCGAGGGGCTGTGGGGGCGCCACTGATTTAGCGCAGATTGACATGCGGACAAGCGTCCGCATGTCAATCTGCGGTCTTCTCACCCTGCGGTCTCCTCCTTCCCTCCGCTGCTGTAAGGAGGGTGTGAATGCCAAATTGTTTCCTCACAAATATTTAAAATGCCCGCTCTAATATATATTGTAAACGCCTGCACATCTTATTACCATGTGCCATGAATGTGCACTATACATAGCAAAACACTGCATCCCATAAGAGAAAACAATACACCCACACATTATCAGAGTTCCAAAGCTCATTGATGTATATATTTGTAATTAAAAGGATATGGATTCAATATATTACAAAGTACAGTATACCTATAGTTACATGGTTACACTCACACAATAAGCAGTTAAAACATATAGTTACTTACAGTTACATGCCAGCATACAATACCATTATCCTTAAGTTATATAAATTTGTCTTTCCATATCACTCTCTCTCTCTCTGTAAAGTAATGCTGGGACTCCATCTTCCTCTGAGACCAAAACAGGAACTATCCTCCTGTGTGATCAGCAAGTGTTATCTAGTTTTTGGGGGAGGGATTCATGATGAGTCACTAGTCTCTTTGTTTATGCTAATCAGGTTCAGCCTTGAAGACATCCAAAGGGATAGCCTGAGTTTCCTGTCCACAACCTGTTTGGAATATCTATTGTTCTAATAAAAGTGATTTTAGCTTTTATACATTTAATCATAATTATCCGCTGCAATGTCCCACAACTTCACAACAAGCATCAAATGAATCTACACATCAATCTGGTTGCTTCAATAGTAAACATGACTGGTCTATCTTGTTTCGTCAAATAATACACATACATTACTTCATTATATATAATTTTAAATCATCATGATGTCTGGTGCTTGATATTATTATAGTTATGTACTGTATGAAATAAGTGTCGAATCCATCTCTGTGGCATGTCCGTGTAAATGCGTGTGTTACCATATATTGCTGTGCTCGCTGCGCGTATTTGCAAGTATAGCGACTTATATGTGTGTAGTTTGTATGTTCTTTTTATGTAATATTTTTTACTTCGACAAGGGACACGGAGGGCACAGCGCGCGCCTCTCCTGTGTCCCTCCTGGGTCTCCGGCAGGTCTAATAAAGGAAGTGCCGTTCGTGAGCTCTGATTGGCTCACGAACTGGCACTTCCTTTAACAGACCCGCCGGAGACCCAGGAGGGACACAGGAGAGGCGCGCGCTGTGCCCTCCGTGTCCCTCCATCACAAAACAGAGGGGGAGCGTGGGGGGGAGGTTACTGGGGGAGCATATGCGGCACAGGGGGAGGGGGCTTATGTGGCACTGGGGGCATGTGGCACAGGGGGAGGGGGGCTTATGTGGCACTGGGGGCATATGTGGCACTGGGGGGGTATATGTGTACCTGGCACATGGGGGGGAAGGGGGCTGTATTTGGCACTGGGGGCATGTGAGTACCTGGCACTGTGGGGGAATATCTGGCACTGGGGGCATATGTGGCACTGGGGGGGGGGGTATATGTGTACCTGACACATGGGGGGGGCTATATTTGGCACTGGGGGCATGTGAGTACCTGGCACTGTGGGGGAATATCTGGCACTGGTGGCATATGTGACACTGGGGGGTATGTGTACCTGACACATGGGGGGGCTATATTTGGCACTGGGGGCATGCGAGTACCTGGCACTGTGGGGTAATATCTGGCACTGAGAGCATATGTGGCACTGGGAGAGCACAGCCCTAGCAACAAGCACTACCCCCTGGCAATGAGCATGACACCCAGTGCATGAAACCCCTGGCAACGAGCATGACACCCAGTGCATGAAACCCCTGGCAACGAGCATGACGCCCTGAGCATGAAAACCCCTGGCACCGGGCATGGAACCAAGAGCCTGAAACCCCTGGCGACGAGCAGGTAATTTAAAAGTAATTAGAAGCCTTACTGTAGGACTTAATGTGTAATGGGCATTACGGTGTGTGGCATAATGTATCACGGACATTGCGGTGTGTGTCATAATGTGTCAGAGGCATTACGGTGTGTGGCATACTATATCACGGTCATTGTGGTATGTGGTATAATGTCTCAGGGACATTGCAGTGTGGCATAATGTATAACGGGCATTGCGGTGTGTGGCATAGGGTATAACAGGCATTGCGGTATGTGTCACAAACATTACGGTGTATGGTATACTATATCACGGGCATTGTAGTATGTGATATAATGTCTCTGGGTCATTGCGGTGTGTGTCATAATGTGTCACATACATTGTATGTGCTATAATGTATCAGGGGCATTGCAGTGTGTAGCATAATGTATAACGGGCATTGCGATTCCTGTCATAATGTGTCACAGGCATTACGGTGTGTTGTATACTATATCACGGGCATTGTGGTATGTGATATAATGTCTCTGGGTCATTGCGGTGTGTGTCATAATGTGTCACAGACATTGTATGTGCTATAATGTATCAGGGGCATTGCAGTGTGTAGCATAATGGATAACGGGCATTGCGATTCCTGTCATAATGTGTCACAGGCATTACGGTGTGTGGCATAATGTGTCGGGGGCATTACGGTGTGTGCATTATTGTGTGTGGCATAATGTCTAAGGGCCATTGCAGTATGTGGCATAATGTATACTGGGCATTACTATAAGAAGGAAAAATGACAAATAATGTAAGGGGCATGAATCAGGATTATTTTTCTTTCCTGTGGTGGCTAACGTCTGGGCGTGCAGGTTGCAAAACTGGGGTATGAGGTAGTCTTTTCCTGCAATGTCACGCCCCTTTATGCGAAGCCATGCCCATTTCAATGAAGTCACACCCCTTTTTGCGCCACGCTGTAAACAGACCCACGTGGTTGTTTTTGATTAACACAGTATCAGATGCAGACTCAAGTGAGTTCAGTGGTTAGAGATTGGAGTATCTTGGAACCAGGGCCAGTATTTACTAAAAATCCGAGTTTGGCCAATTTGTGTTTTTTTTTACTAAGTCCCAACACAGGAATTCACTAAGCACAAATCTCGGCAATGTTTGGGACATTCGTAATGGTTTGAACGGCAAAGTACACAAATACGAATGAATAGACCATCGGTCAAACGCGCCTGTTATTTCATACAATACGGGAATTCACTATTCATTCGTATTTGGTTGTTAGTCTCTGAGTGCTCAATTGCGGTCGGATTTGTTTGCGATTCGTAAAAAAACGCAGCAAAAAAATAGACCTGCTTTTTTCAGCCGTGTTTACATGTGTTGACACTTACAAATCCTTCTAACCTGAATTAGGATGCCTATAAAAGGGACACAAACTTCTCTCATGCAAAATAATTTATTTCCTTATGTTTGCTGGCCAAAAATTGTAGATTTGTAAGGCAATACACATTTAACAACATATATCCATCATTACACACATTTGTGCTCAACTTTCAAATATTTCAAATGTTGTTGTTTCTGCATCATGTTTTTAAATCTGATTACTTATTTTTAACACACACAAACATGGCACAACAATAATGTCAGTCATTTTCGGACTGAATTATCTAAATATTACTCCCAACATATTAGGACACTTTTAGCCAACTCAATTGTGTTTTTCTTGTCAATTCGTCTAGAGAAGAAATGTAAAACAGTTACAATTCACATTGTAAGTTGTATTGGTCATGGATGAATCTGCCTGGCTGCCAATTAGTCTGTCTGCTGACTCAAAGAATGATTAGAATCTAGAAAGAGTAATGATTAGAAAAAATCAAGTGGTCTGCTTTCTGCCTGCTTAAGACAATCTGCCTGGCTGCCAATTAGTCTGTCTGCTGGCTTAAAGAATGATTAGAATCTAGAAAGAGTAATGATTAGTGTGGCCGGAGAGACTAGCCAGCCACACGTGTAATGGCGTCTGCGGCACTGAAGGGGTTAACCCTCGTGCCCAGCGCCATGTTGCGGACTGTTTAAAAGTTTGTTGAATGATGTGTTTTAACATGTCATATGTAGTGCTCTGTGCACCATTGCAGGAAGACATGTTTAAATGTATTTATTTTATATTCAAGACAGGCTTGGTGTATATTTAAAGGGAAACACGTGTTTAAATGAAATGTATTTAAAGGAAAAATGCAGTTACTATAGATGTCTGAATAAGCATCTCTTAGCCTCTGGAAATAGGAAGTGGCATGCTAAGGGCCCTGTCCTAGCAGCGAGGTGTGAAGGACAATACCTTTTGATGTGTAAGTTCCTTAGAGAGAGATACTAATCACTGGGTCTATGGGCTTGGAATCTGTTTCATGTAGGCGATTTGATATACGATCCCTGAATGGCAGATAAAGGAAGGAAGACCGTTTGTTTGTATTGTAGCCATTCCTGTTGTAATCTCAAAGACTGGGATTGCCTGGAGATGTGAATGACCAGAAACATCTGTATTTTGAAGATATGTGATAAATTTATCAATAGTGAATGTTAATCTGATACCAAACGTTGTCTGGGTGACAGGAAGGAGGATATTGTTTTATTGCACTTATATCCTTGTAAAATGTAATTTATTGGTATTTTGTAAAATAACCTGATTGGTTGGAGAAGACAGGGAGGGCTTACCCCCATGTGGTACTGTGTGGAAAACTGACATAAAAAGGAGACCTGCGTGCCTCCAGAGTTGTAGTATTATACCATCTTATTCTGCTGAAAACATCTGATTGTATGCTGTTACCCCTAGCAATAGGGAGGAGCCTTTTTAAAGGTTATTTGAGCAATAAACATCTTTGCCTCAAGAAGACTGCTTCATCTTGTGACCAACAGGGTTAGGCCAAACCTAGCCCCGTCCTCCGGCTGTCCAGGGAAGCACCTAGCGTCTCCAAGCTCCGCCTTCCGCCAGCTACCGGTAGAGGCCTAGCAAGTGGCTAGTGGGGATTTGTCAGCACCACACAGGGGTGGTAAGGCAGTGCGTCGGCACATACAGAGCAGAACCGTGGTTCCAAACGCCACGGCAGGTTAGGAGTTTGGTGGTGGCAGCGAGAACCCACCCACAGTGCAGTGGGTGGAGTCAGTAACAGGCGGTTACTGACGGTAAGCAGGAATCCCCTATGTGGTCAGGCCTCGTGCGGCTTGACCTTCCATTCTGTGCGCAGCCAACGGGACGCGAAAGCGGCGAGTGCTTTCGTACGGTACCGTCCTGTCACAGAAATTGGTGGCATAGTGGTGGGATATTCCCAGGCGGCTTTTCATCACCCGATTGGAGAAGCCGAGTTACTCAGGAGAGGAGTAACTGCAGCGCAGGAGAACGCACAAGATGGCGGAATTCAGCGGAATGTCCAAGGAGGATCTGGAGATCGTATGCCAGGGGAAGGGTGTGGATATCCCTTCCAACGCGTCCAGAAGCGTCATGAAGGCGGCGCTCAGGAGCGTGGAGGAGTCTCATCGGGCGGAGGTGGAAAGCACTGACGGCGTCAGCATCGCAGAGGACGGCCCAACAGTGGACCTTCATAAGGAACCGGTGAGAACCACAAGCCCCGCCCTCTCTCACAGCAGCAATGTTTCCCAGCAATCCCTAGCAGGGCCAGGATCCCAACGTCCCAGGGGGGGCGGCCCGGATACCCTAGCAGATCGGCTAGCGGAATTGGGGGAAAGGGCAACGGAGCAAGAACGCATGCTTGTCATTCGGATGTGGCATGCGGAGCGGGCATCACAGGCCGTGGTACCCCGGGAGCCGTTGTCAGCTGTTGTACACAGATCAGGACGAGTTCAGTTTGCCAAGTTTGCAGACAGTGATGGGGACATTGATGGACATTTACAAGTTTTTGAAAGGACTTGCAAACTACACGATCTACCCAAGTCGGAGTGGGTGAGACACCTTGTGCCCACTCTGCATGGAGAGGCCTTGGAGGCCTATCGAGGAGTGGCCGTGGAGGACTGTGGGAACTACGATGAAGTCGCGAAGGCCCTCCTCCAGCGATTCTTCATCACTCCAGAGTCTTACCGGAAGAAGTTCAGAGACTTGCCCAAGAATCCTAGCAGCACCCATGAGCAGTTCGCCACCCAGCTGCGGCAGTACGTGGTGAAGTGGGTGAAGGATTCTGAAGCCACTACATGGGACACACTGATCGACCTGATCTGCAGGGAGCAGTTCTACCGCAGGTGCGCCCAAGAAGTGAAGGAGTGGGTGCTAGATCGGGAGCCACCCAGCTTAAAGATGGCTGCCCAATTAGCAGACAAGTATGTGGCAATTCGGCCACAGGGTCAGAAGCGCCCAGCCAGCAGCCAGCTCCAAAAGACTGCACCACCAAGGGGACCCCCTCTTCAGCTCATCACCCCCAAAGACAAGCATCTTCCAACCCGGGTGCTCTTGGCCAGCAACCGCACCGCAGCGTCCCTGCAAGTGATCAGAGGTCATCGGTGCCACGACTGGAGAAGAAGTGCTACGGCTGTGGGAAAATCGGACATCTGAGGATGAACTGTCCTGCATCCCAAGCACCCCAGACTCGTGCCCCAAATCCGAGTGCTGGAGCCCGGATCGCTTGTTTGACGAGAGGAGATGAGCCTACAGAGACTGTTCGCCCTCCAGTCAGTCCGATGGAGTGTGGCGAGAGACAGGTGCACTCTGCGGAGAGAGTCACCTGCATGGCCAAACAGCCCCTACACAACATGTGGAGGCACCTGCAGCCAGTCCACGTGGGACCTCTGCAGGGAGAAGGCCTAAGAGACTCTGGGGCCTCAATCACTGTGGTGAGCCCCCACCTTATAGATCCTGCTGCAGTATTGCAGGGTCGCACTGCCACGGTCACCCTGGCAGAAGGAACAGAGAGAGCGGTTCCCATGGCAAGAGTCTACCTGGACTGGGGAGCTGGACCAGAGTTGCGAGAAGTTGCCGTCATGGATGGTCTCCCAACTGATGTGGTCCTAGGAAATGATCTGGGTGGTGGGATCGTCACTACGTTTGTTGGCGCCATTCCCCGGAGTCAAGTTCCACAACCACCGTTGACATCAGCTACTCCAGCACAGCCCAGCCCAGAGGAAAAGACTACAGCTGCAAGACAACTGCCAGCAGAGCCAACCACAGCATCAACCAGCCCAGAGGAAAAGATTACAGCGGCTAGATCGGTACATCGACCCCGCATGCCTTTTGCCTCTGGTATGCCTACGTCCCCTAGCAACGCAGAGGATGTCGGGTCCAGCTCGTTTGATCCTGTGGGGGTGCCCAATGATGCTCCTGACCCAAGTGGTTTGCCAACTCCGGCGGTGAGTATGAGAAACCACACTGACTTTTCCATGACTGACCCCTACCAGACTGACCCTAGTAGTCCCCACCTAGATCCCCCTGTAGAGTGTCCCAATTTAGGAGAGATTGAGGGCCACAGGCAGGAGTTTAGGGAGGCTCAACTCTCTGACCCATCCCCGAAAGGTATGAGGCGCCACTCTGGCAGCGGCCTTGACGGGGTTGGGGCGGGGAGTTTGACCTGGCGGGAAGGGTTAAGGTACAGGGTAGCCAGGAAAGTGGGAGGGGATAGACCAGATAGGGAATGTGTCCAACTGGTCCCCTCAGGGAACGTTCCTGCGCAACCGGTGTCGGTTGCCAGCGAAACCCCTTTGGACAGTAACCCGGAGACAGACCGTACCCTGAAGTGCCTGACACAGTGCTTACCCTGGTCTGGAATGTCGGATGACGCCCAGACCAACTGTAAGGCTGGTGCCATGCGTTGGCAGCCGGGGCACTCCAGCGGTTGTGTTGTCTATAGGCCTCTGCCCATAGGAGAACCCTTGCAGCAAGTTGCTGTGGACATAGCAGGTCCCCTGCCTGTGCGCAGTAGATCGGGGAAGACACGCAGCCTCCCTGTAGTGGATGCCACACAGGATCCAGAGGCTGGTGGTCTGGCCGCCATCACTGTGGCACAGGTAGCGGACGAGGAGGAAGGAGTAGGCCTAGGTGACAGGGTAGGTTTCCCGAGTCATAGGTCGACAGAAGAGGATTGGAGGGCAGGTCTGACAGTTAGGGCAGACAGTTGCCAGATAGGTATGACGAAGGTGCAGTGCCTGGGGCACCATGTGGGAGGAGACAGGGGTAGGCCCAACACAGAGGGGGTGGAGGCAACCAGAGGCTGTCCCCGGCCCACATCACCCAGACCGGTACTGACCTTAGAACCTGTAAGGCCCTACGGACATGTTGTCATTGACTTTAGTCCTGTAGTGAACCCCTTGACAGAGATGGCTAGGAAGGGCATTCCTAAGTCAGTGGACTTTGCACCCGCTTGCGAGTTGGCATTCCAGTCATTGAAGGAGGCTCGGGTACCCGCTCCAGTGCTGATGGCGCACATTCTTGACCAGGACTGTGTGTTACGAACTATTGCGCCACTGCACGGACTGGGAGCTGTACCGAGCCAGAAAGAGCCATGTGGGCAGGAGCACCCTGTGGCCTGGTTGAGCAGTATACTGCTATTGTGGGAGGTGGGGTATGCCACGATTGGGACACCTTGGGTGGCACTTGTTTGTAACCGGCCCCCCACCGTGGTGACTTACCACCTACCCGTTAGGTGGCGGCAACCTACCTTGGGGAAATTGGACAGACTTTTGTGGTGGAGCCTTGCACTTGGACTTCAGGTGGACTATTTGAACATTGTGCACCCACGAAGAGAGGCCCACTGCACTATGGATGAACTGTCTAGGCCGGAGCCTACACACCCTAGGTAGCATCCCCTTCAACACAAGGGACTGCGGGACCAGGACCCAAATCGTTGGGACATGGGTCCCTGGTTGACCCGCTTGAATGGGGGGGAAGGAATGTGGCCGGAGAGACTAGCCAGCCACACGTGTAATGGCGTCTGCGGCACTGAAGGGGTTAACCCTCGTGCCCAGCGCCATGTTGCGGACTGTTTAAAAGTTTGTTGAATGATGTGTTTTAACATGTCATATGTAGTGCTCTGTGCACCATTGCAGGAAGACATGTTTAAATGTATTTATTTTATATTCAAAACAGGCTTGGTGTATATTTAAAGGGAAACACGTGTTTAAATGAAATGTATTTAAAGGAAAAATGCAGTTACTATAGATGTCTGAATAAGCATCTCTTATCCTCTGGAAATAGGAAGTGGCATGCTAAGGGCCCTGTCCTAGCAGCGAGGTGTGAAGGACAATACCTTTTGATGTGTAAGTTCCTTAGAGAGAGATACTAATCACTGGGTCTATGGGCTTGGAATCTGTTTCATGTAGGCGATTTGATATACGATCCCTGAATGGCAGATAAAGGAAGGAAGACCGTTTGTTTGTATTGTAGCCATTCCTGTTGTAATCTCAAAGACTGGGATTGCCTGGAGATGTGAATGACCAGAAACATCTGTATTTTGAAGATATGTGATAAATTTATCAATAGTGAATGTTAATCTGATACCAAACGTTGTCTGGGTGACAGGAAGGAGGATATTGTTTTATTGCACTTATATCCTTGTAAAATGTAATTTATTGGTATTTTGTAAAATAACCTGATTGGTTGGAGAAGACAGGGAGGGCTTACCCCCCTGTGGTACTGTGTGGAAAACTGACATAAAAAGGAGACCTGCGTGCCTCCAGAGTTGTAGTATTATACCATCTTATTCTGCTGAAAACATCTGATTGTATGCTGTTACCCCTAGCAATAGGGAGGAGCCTTTTTAAAGGTTATTTGAGCAATAAACATCTTTGCCTCAAGAAGACTGCTTCATCTTGTGACCAACAGGGTTAGGCCAAACCTAGCCCCGTCCTCCGGCTGTCCAGGGAAGCACCTAGCGTCTCCAAGCTCCGCCTTCCGCCAGCTACCGGTAGAGGCCTAGCAAGTGGCTAGTGGGGATTCGTCAGCACCACACAGGGGTGGTAAGGCAGTGCGTCGGCACATACAGAGCTGAACCGTGGTTCCAAACGCCACGGCAGGTTAGGAGTTTGGTGGTGGCAGCGAGAACCCACCCACAGCGCAGTGGGTGGAGTCAGTAACAGGCGGTTACTGACGGTAAGCAGGAATCCCCTATGTGGTCAGGCCTCGTGCGGCTTGACCTTCCATTCTGTGCGCAGCCAACGGGACACGAAAGCGGCGAGTGCTTTCGTACGGTACCGTCCTGTCACAATTAGAAAAAAATTAAGTGGTCTGCTTTCTGCATGCTAACATCTATGTGCAGCTCAAACAACAGTTTCCTGCTAACAAAAAATACAAAGATGATAAAGAAGAAATGTGTGTATAAAATTCCTTTTGTTGTTTGTACCAGTTATAATTAATGATGTTGTACAAATTGTCAAGGAGCTAAGTGTTATATATATTCTGTTAATCATACACTTGGTAAGTGTTTTTTTTTCTCTTCTCTTTAAAGAAATGGGTGTGTTTTTTTTATGTTTATTTGGGTGGTTGCTTGTCCTGGCCTTTGCCTTTACCACTGTCATGTTGGCGTGCTCTGGTGGAGCGCCTTGGTGGTGATGACACTGGCGTTACATTTGGAGTAGTCGTACCAGAACTGCTGCTTCTTTGCTGTTGCTGCAGGGATCTGAGTGTTTCATTGAGGTTACTGAGGGTGGCATTGAGTTCACGTGTTGCAGCATTTTGATTGTCTACAATTCTGGACATGGATTCATTGATCATTTGATTGCTTTCTAAAATGTTTATATAGCTTTGCTGTTGTCTGTGCTGTTCTTCCATTATGCGCTGTAAGTTGCCCATGACATGTGTAATGTCTGCACGCATGATTTCCATGGTATTGGCAATTCTTGTGTTTGTTTCATTTTGTCTACTCAGATTTCTGCTGATTCGTCTGAGGTGAGATGGTAGGCTTGCAAACATTTGGGTCTGCCTACGCAGGCAATCTTCATTAGTGGCCTGCTGTCTAGCCCAAATGGTCCAGAACACTTGATCAGGGCCTTGTGTTACTGGTTTTGTTGGGCTGTGTTGGGTTTGTGGTGTGCTTTGCTGTGGGGGAGTACTCACAGGTGCTGGGGGGCTGATTCCTTCGCTTACTTGATGCATTTCTAACATGATTGTGTCATCCATGTCACTGTGTTGCTGTTGTTGCGGAGGGATGCTTGTACCAGGACTAGAAGCTGAAATTAAAAACATTTATCCGTTACTTATCCATATGTTTAATACATTGGTACAAAGCACTAAACATGGAACACATGTAACGGACTGGTGCTTTCAGATATCCGGCCTAGCAACATCATCACTGTCACAACTGAGGGCCTGAGCTGACGGGAGGCAGCCTCAGTTGTAGGGGCTGAGATGTACCGGAACCTGGGAGGTTGTATCAGACCCCTGGACATGTAAGTAACATGAATAATAACTGCCCGAAGGCGTGACCACGACAACTTGGATAAAAGTCAATGATGTTTATTATGACAACTCCGCAACACAGCAGCAGTAAAAGAAAACTTAAAAGTCAGCAAATAATAAATACAGGTCCTGGGTACTACAGGATGGCAGGAGCCACAGGGCACTGGTAGTGTGAGATAGTTCTTATGATCTTCTAGATGGAAAGTCCTTACCAGGCCCGACTGTAGCAATGGAGATAACCCAGGATTGTGCCAGCTGGTGTTCCAGGAAAAGCTGGGTTGCTGAAGGTAAAACAGCTGCTGTGGATACTGGCTGGAACCAGACTGTTGTTAGCACGGAGTGGATACTGGCTGGAACCAGTTAAATAATAAATGAACTTGGGAGCGATGAAATATGAACTGAAATGTAGAACTTGAGAGCGGAGAAATAATAATACCGGTGGAGAGTGGTAAAGTGTAGAAAGGACACCGGCCCTTTAAGGGAAGCTGTACTCTGCTGGAAGCTGAGCTGGAAGCAGGTAATGTTGTAGCTGGAAACAGATGAATCCACAATGGATTGGAGAGTCAGGCTACACCGCAGGTGGAATGCTGGTGCGGGTCTCTATGGTGGAAGTCTTGAGACAGGAGCTGGAACCTGGAAGACAATCACAGGAGAGAGACAAACAGGAACTAGGTTTGACAACCAAAGCACTGACGCCTTCCTTGCTCAGGCACAGTGTATTTATACCTGCAGCAAGGAAGGGATTGGCTAGGCAATTATGCAGATTAACAATACTGACAACAGATTGGAGGAAATGATCAGCTGACAGAATCCAAGATGGCTGCGCCCATGCAGACACTTGGAGGGAAGTTTGGTTTGTAATCCATGTGGTAATGAAAACAGTAATGGCGGCGCCGGCCACTGGAGACAGGAGACGCCAGGCTGACAAGTGCACATCCAACTACGCGGACACAGCGGAGGCCGCGGCTGACGTAATCGCCACTCTGACACTCTGCATGCAGAAGCTCAGGGACGGCGGCGGAGGCCGCGGGAGACGCCATGCCAGATGTAATAAGGCGTTACTGTGACAGCGTCTCAGAGAGACAGGAGAGGATGCAGGAATGTGAACATTAGGATAACAGATGGGATCCGGTCCTGGAGCGCTGAGCCAGCCTTAGGAGGCATCTGATGGGTAAGAAATGGCGTCCAGATACCCGGATCGTGACAGCACCCCCCCCTTTAGGAGTGGCCCCAGGACACTTCTTTGGCTTTTGAGGAAACTTGGAATGGAATCTCCGGACCAAGGCAGGAGCATGGACATCAGAAGCATTGGTCCATGAACGTTCCTCAGGACCATAACCCTTCCAGTCAATAAGATATTGTAGTTGACCGTAACGGTGACGTGAGTCCAGGATCTTGGCCACTTCATACTCAACGCCTCGTTGAGTTTGGACTTTCGGAGTTGGAGGAAGTGAGGAATGAAACCGATTCAAGATCAGCGGTTTCAACAGGGAAACATGGAATGTCCTGGGTATTTTTAAGAAGGGAGGCAACTGGAGTCTGTAAGCAACAGGATTGATGACTTGTTCAATCTTGAAAGGACCGATATAGCGAGGTGCAAACTTCATACTGGGAACTCTTAACCTCAAATTCTTCGTGGATAACCATACCCGATCACCCACCTTGAGAGCAGGAACTGCTCGACGCTTCTTATCCGCAAACTTCTTGTACCTGAACGATGCCTTGAGCAGAGCTGATCGTACGCTCTTCCAGATATTGGCAAACTGATGCAAGGTGATATCCACTGCGGGAACAGAAGTTGCTGGAAGCGGTTGGAACTCAGGAACTTTAGGGTGGAATCCAAAGTTAGTGAAGAATGGTGTTGAAGCAGATGAAGAATGATACTGGTTGTTATGACAGAACTCGGCCCAGGGAAGTAATTGAACCCAGTCATCTTGAGAGGAGGACACATAGATGCGGAGGAAGGCCTCCAAGTCCTGATTCACCCTCTCGGTTTGACCATTGGTCTGAGGATGGTAAGCCGTGGAAAACTTTAGCTTGACTTGGAGGACTTGACATAAACTTCGCCAGAATTTGGCTGTGAATTGAACTCCTCGATCTGAGATAATTTCTTCAGGAAGACCGTGGAGTCGGAAGATCTCTTGTATGAATACTTGAGCCAACTTGGAAGCTGACGGAAGACCGGTGAGAGGAATGAAGTGTGCCATCTTGGTGAACCGGTCAACTACCACCCAGATGGTATTGAACTTGTTGCACATGGGTAAGTCTGTAATGAAATCCATCGACAAGTGGGTCCATGGTCGACGGGGAACGGATAGTGGAACCAGTTGCCCCGCAGGCGACTGGCGGGATACTTTATGTTGGGCACACTTTGGGCAAGATGCAATAAACTCCAAGACGTCCTTTTTCAGAGTTGGCCACCAATAGGACCTAGAGATAAACTCCAGGGTTTTTTGGATACCTGTATGTCCGGCAAAACGGGAAGCATGGGCCCAATGCATGAGCTTCTTCCTTAGCATCGGCTTCACAAAACTTTTCCCTGATGGGGGCGTAGAGTCCATCCCTACCGTGGAGAATGCCAACGGATTTATAATAGGATGCTTGTCTGAAGACTCTGACTCATTTTCTTGCTCCCATGAGCGGGAAAGGGCATCGGCCTTGCGATTCTGAGAGCCCGGACAGAACTGGAGTTTAAAGTCGAACCTGGAAAAGAAAAGTGCCCATCTGGCCTGACGAGGGTTGAGACATTGTGCGCCCTTCAGGTATAAAAGGTTCTTGTGGTCTGTAAGTATGGTGATTAAATGAGAAGCTCCCTCCAACAGATACCTCCACTCTTCTAGAGCGAGCTTGATGGCTAGCAACTCCTGGTCGCCAATGGCATAGTTGCGCTCAGCTGGGGAGAACTTCCGGGAGAAGAAACTGCAAGGATGTAAATGGCCATCTTTAGCCCTCTGAGATAACACCGCTCCTACTCCAACGGAGGAGGCATCCACCTCTAGGATGAAAGGAGAGTCGATGTCAGGCTGTTTCAGGACAGGCGCAGAGATGAACCTCTGTTTTAAAAGATGAAAAGCTTGCATGGCTTCTTCAGACCACTTGGACGGGTTAGCACCCTTCTTGGTGAAAGCAGTAATAGGCGCCACAATGGTGGAAAAGTCTCGTATAAACTTTCGGTAATAATTGGCGAACCCTAAGAACCTCTGGACCCCTTTGAGGGTTAAGGGTACCGGCCAATTCTGAATTGCTTGTAGTTTCTCAGGATCCATCTCTAGTCCGGAACCGGACACAATGTACCCTAGAAACGGAATGGACTTGACTTCAAAGACGCATTTTTCTAATTTGCAATAGAGATGATTGACACGGAGACGGGACAGAACCTCTTTAACCCAAAAACGATGTTCCTCTAAATCGTTGGCAAAAATGAGGATATCGTCTAGATAGACCACGACATGACGGTATAGAATGTCTCTGAAAATCTAATTGACAAAATGCTGGAAGACAGCTGGAGCATTGCTCAATCCGAAGGGCATGACGAGGTACTCATAATGTCCGTCACGGGTGTTAAAGGCGGTCTTCCACTCGTCACCCTCACGGATCCGGATGAGATTGTATGCACCTCGCAAGTCCAGCTTTGTAAAGATGGTAGCTCCGCTAACTCTGTCAAAGAGCTCAGTAATCAGGGGTAAAGGATAACGGTTCTTGATGGTAATGTCGTTCAAACCTCTGTAGTCGATGCACGGCCGCAGACCACCATCTTTCTTTTTCACAAAAAAGAAGCCTGCGCCGGCTGGGGAAGAAGAAGGTCGAATGAACCCCTTTGCTAGGTTCTCTTTAATGTATTCCTCCATAGAATGCGTCTCAGGCAGAGACAACGGATAAGTTCGGCCTCGAGGTGGAACCTTCCCTGGAACGAGATCAATCGGGCAGTCCCATTCTCTATGAGGAGGAAGGATATCAGCAGAAGCTTTACTGAACACATCCGTGAAATCTTGATATGGAGGAGGTGGAACATCAGACGACCTGGGGGAGGAAGAACAGACAGGCAATACTTTAAACAAACATGTCTCTGCACAGGAGGAACCCCATGCCAGGATTTGCGTAGTCGTCCAATCAATTGTAGGATTGTGAAGACGGAGCCATGGAAGGCCCAGGACCACAGGATGTGTGGCTCTTGGAATCACTAAAAGTGAAATAAGTTCGGAATGAAGAACTCCCACTCTCAGACGAACTAATAGAGTCCTTAGAGCAATAACAGTATCAAAAATTTTACTGCCATCCACGGCAGTTAAGGAAAAGGAGGAAGGAAGTCTCTCGGTGGGTAGGGACCACCGTTTAACATAGGCTTCAGTAATAAAGTTCCCAGCTGCTCCGGAATCAAGGAGAGCAATGACGTTCCGATAACGTTGAGCAACTTGAAGCGAGACTGGGAGATTACAATCATGAGGAGATGGAGAGGAGATCATTACTCCTAGCCGGCCCTCTCCTGGGCGAGCTAGGGTTTGGAGTTTTCCCAGACGTTCGGGACAGGCATTGATGGTGTGAGACGGAGCTGCACAGTAAAGACAAAGAGACTCAGAGAGACGTCTTCGGCGCTCAGCAGGAGTTAAACGGGAACGGCCAATTTGCATGGGCTCATCTTTAGATGGTGACAGTTGACGAGGAGGAGGAGCAGAAGATTTTGGAGCAGATGATCTTCCACACTCAGTTGCTCTCTCTCTGAAACGTAAATCAACTTTCGTGCAGAGTGAGATTAGCTCATCTAACTTAGTAGGTAAGTCTCTGGTAGCTAACTCATCTTTAATAAGCTCAGATAAGCCATGCCAGAATGCAGCATACAGGGCCTCGTCGTTCCATGCCAGTTCGGATGCCAGGATCTGGAACTGTATCAGATATTGTCCTACAGTACGTGACCCCTGGCGTAAACGGAGAATCTCGGATGAAGCTGAGGTTACCCGGCCTGGCTCGTCGAAGATGCGCCTGAATGTTGACACGAATGCAGTGTAAGAAGATAGCAGGGTGTCGGACCTCTCCCATAACGGTGATGCCCAGTCAAGGGCGGAGCCACTGAGAAGAGAGATGATGTAGGCAATTTTTGTACGGTCACTGGGAAAATTGCCAGGTTGTAGCTCAAACTGAATCTCACACTGGTTGAGAAATCCCCTGCAGAATCTTGGAGATCCGTCAAATTTTGCTGGCGTTGGAAGATGAAGACGTGGAGCAGAAATGGGTAAGGTGGGTGGGGTTATAGCTGGAGTCACTGTGGTTGACGCACCAGATGCGCCTGATCCACGGAGAGTTGTCTGAATCCCATCCAGCCGAGTAGAGAGATCCTGGAGACAGCGGATGATGTGGCCCTGTGCAGCCTCCTGATGTTCTAGTCGGGCTGCCAGTTCTTGCATCGGCCTGGCCGCTTGATCCTGGTCTCCGGCTGGATTCATTAGGTCAGTGCTTACTGTCACAACTGAGGGCCTGAGCTGACGGGAGGCAGCCTCAGTTGTAGGGGCTGAGATGTACCGGAACCTGGGAGGTTGTATCAGACCCCTGGACATGTAAGTAACATGAATAATAACTGCCCGAAGGCGTGACCACGACAACTTGGATAAAAGTCAATGATGTTTATTATGACAACTCCGCAACACAGCAGCAGTAAAAGAAAACTTAAAAGTCAGCAAATAATAAATACAGGTCCTGGGTACTACAGGATGGCAGGAGCCACAGGGCACTGGTAGTGTGAGATAGTTCTTATGATCTTCTAGATGGAAAGTCCTTACCAGGCCCGACTGTAGCAATGGAGATAACCCAGGATTGTGCCAGCTGGTGTTCCAGGAAAAGCTGGGTTGCTGAAGGTAAAACAGCTGCTGTGGATACTGGCTGGAACCAGACTGTTGTTAGCACGGAGTGGATACTGGCTGGAACCAGTTAAATAATAAATGAACTTGGGAGCGATGAAATATGAACTGAAATGTAGAACTTGAGAGCGGAGAAATAATAATACCGGTGGAGAGTGGTAAAGTGTAGAAAGGACACCGGCCCTTTAAGGGAAGCTGTACTCTGCTGGAAGCTGAGCTGGAAGCAGGTAATGTTGTAGCTGGAAACAGATGAATCCACAATGGATTGGAGAGTCAGGCTACACCGCAGGTGGAATGCTGGTGCGGGTCTCTATGGTGGAAGTCTTGAGACAGGAGCTGGAACCTGGAAGACAATCACAGGAGAGAGACAAACAGGAACTAGGTTTGACAACCAAAGCACTGACGCCTTCCTTGCTCAGGCACAGTGTATTTATACCTGCAGCAAGGAAGGGATTGGCTAGGCAATTATGCAGATTAACAATACTGACAACAGATTGGAGGAAATGATCAGCTGACAGAATCCAAGATGGCTGCGCCCATGCAGACACTTGGAGGGAAGTTTGGTTTGTAATCCATGTGGTAATGAAAACAGTAATGGCGGCGCCGGCCACTGGAGACAGGAGACGCCAGGCTGACAAGTGCACATCCAACTACGCGGACACAGCGGAGGCCGCGGCTGACGTAATCGCCACTCTGACACTCTGCATGCAGAAGCTCAGGGACGGCGGCGGAGGCCGCGGGAGACGCCATGCCAGATGTAATAAGGCGTTACTGTGACAGCGTCTCAGAGAGACAGGAGAGGATGCAGGAATGTGAACATTAGGATAACAGATGGGATCCGGTCCTGGAGCGCTGAGCCAGCCTTAGGAGGCATCTGATGGGTAAGAAATGGCGTCCAGATACCCGGATCGTGACAATCACTCATTACTTAAATACATACATATGCCTGTTTGTGGAAAATGTGTCTGGTTACTTCATTCTGAAAGCAAACACATGAGTTGTATGGTACATCAGACATACTCCTGCCTAAAAACACATTGTAATCCATAATGTGTTGCCTTATAGTGTCTCCAACCAAAACATAATGTTTTTGTATGCAGTTGGCAATGTTAGGACAAGCACACATGTGTAAATGATTCTAACAACCTTACTATTTGCAAAGCTTACACATGAGTTTCTGTTGCAGCATCTTCCACACAATGTGCTACTGTATGGCTGAAGTGGACATACATATCTTTACTGGATGTTGTGTAGGCCATTTTGTTTCGTTTCCATTTCATGTTTTACTGACTTGGGTAAGTATAGCAGATTTTGATGGGTATTGACTTAATGAGTTTAAGTAAATGGTTTTTTAAAGATCTGACATTTTTAATTGTTACCACAGTTTGTTACTCACAATCAAGATGAGGGGAGTGTGGTTGTCGTCTTGGAGGTGTGTCCAAAATTTGGAGTGGGGGCACCGAACAAACAGTAGATAATCTTCGTGGCGGGGTAGCCTGCTGTGGTTGGGCCTGGACATCAGACCTTGCTTTCTTTGCTGGCAGATGTTTTTTGTGGTGTGTTCCAGAAGTGCGCCTTCTGCTGCTTAAGACTTCTTTGGATGGACCTAGTATTGAAAGTGACATTTTGTTATGGCCATTCATTTACAAACCTAACCTATACTACAATGGACACTTTACCTGCTTCCGCAGCGTCATCATCATCAGATGTGATGGGAGTGACTGTAGGACGACCAGTACTGCTTTTTTTCAACACTGTAAATCTAAAAAAAAAAAAATTATTCATGCTATTGTTGATACATCCACCCATTATGCTTATAAACATTACATCTTTAAAAAATGGATGTTTTATTATGAATCTAAAAATAAGGACATTAAACACAAAAAGCACAACAACAAACCCAAAACATTGTCCAATAGCCATATGCACTATGGAAAGTGCAACACAGGGAATCATATACAGGACACAGACATAGGACACAATTCCAAAAACATACACTAACAAACCAAAACACACACAGCTTCATTTTCAAATAAAAATAAAAAATAAAAAAATACAGATGCGAGATAGAAATAGGTCTGTGATGTGGCACTCCAAACACACATTACCACAATATGAGCCCAACAAAAATTAAAAAAATTAAAAAAAAAACAAAAAAACAGGTAACAAAGTCTGCAGTTGTTGTGTCAGTGTACAAATACAGACTCAAAATGAACCAGCAAATAGTGGCCTTGACTTAAACAATATTACATTGAGTAGTACTAATGAAATTATACATGTAACTGCCTTCAAAGACACTTTGCACTACTCCAGCCTCTAACATATCAACCACTGATTTGGAAACATTGCACATGGATAACAGAATAAAAAAACATAGTCCAACTTTCAAAATGTACAATGTGCAAAAGTAAAACATTATTGCTGGACAATTCAATGACACACCAAGTCCAAACTACACATGGAAAATGTACTGTCCAAAAAACACCTGACATACAAGCAAGTAAGACGTTACATTGACTTTTGTATGAAACATGACCCAAAACAATGTATTTGATGACGCACACTTGAAGATGGGAGTAATATGCAACGTCACATGACACACATTTAAAACATACAGTAAGCCAGAAGTAATGTCATAGAATGTTAAGGCAAATACACATGCTCACCATCCTTCCTGGGGCGATCGGAATCCCGGACATGGGTTGCAGACACTACTTCTGGAGGGATTATAGTCCGCATGGGCTCCTCATAGTCCAGATATGTGGCAATAAAGGGTGGACCACCACCGGTTTTGCGAGCCAACTTCGCCTCCTTGGCCATTTTGGACTTGACACGTCGCTTTATGTCAAAGTACCGTTTGCGGCACGTGTCCTCCGTCCGCTTCACCACCCCCTCACTATTTACAGCAGCAACTACTTTCGCCCACAACACCGTCTTCTTCCGTGTTGGCACCTTGGCGGACTCAGGCCCAAATAGCTGCCGCTGATACTTCATCTGCTCCCGCACCAATGCCACATTTTCTGCATAACTAAACTTGACATTCCGCCCAGTCTTAGTAGTGGTGCGTGGCCGCGGAGCTGTCTGACTGTCATTATCACTGTCACTTGAGGCTGCTGCAGCAACCTCACCAACCTCCTCCACCTCACTAACCTCACTAACACTCACCTCCTCCACCTGACCGACCTCCTCCCCCTCACTAACACCCTCCACCTCACTCACCTCAGCCACCTCTGAGTCACAGATAATTGTGTGACTAAACAATTAACACAGAAAAAAAAGACAAAACAAAACACTCCTCCGCTACCACTACACTAATCACACACACACACACACACACACACACACACACACACACACACACACTGACAAGGGACTATAAATAAATAAAAAACTAGGACAAAAATTGAGACAAAACCAAAAAATACAAGACAACAAGAATGACAAAACTACTTTCAAACACAATATAACACTCAGAACTCGCAAATAATACTCCTCCAAACAAACACTACTCACCAAACTACACTGCACAACCTCTCTCCTCACCACTAACTAAACCCACGAGGTGCGGACGGTTTGGGGCGTATTTATATGGTTGCGCACAGACACTCCTACCATCTGAAACACAACCAATCACGAACAGGGATGAAAACCGAAACTAAAAGTGAAAATGCGGCCGCGGAAAAAAAAAAAACCCTGCCGCGTTTAACTTAGAAAAAAACCCAGCAAAAACAACACAAACACGTACGCAAACGACAATGACGGACGTAAATGTGCAAAAAAAAAATGACTGGCATCGACATCGGAAAACACGAAAACAATAAACTCGAATGCTTAGTAACTTGGCGTATATAGTTTCAAAAAGTTGCATGAAAATGCACCCGATACAAGACGAGTTTAAACACTACACAACCCGACACAAACACGAATATTAGTAAATATTGACCCAGGTCGGTGACACATATATACATATAACGGAAAAGAAAAAAATCTGAGCTGTGACTGCCAGCTATGGGCATAATTTTAGAGGAAGGCTCCAAGACCACTAGCATTACAGAGGTAAATCAGATAAACTCATTAGCTACGTATTGGATCCGGTCTTTTGGTCAACACTCATTAGGTCGACCACTATTGGTCAACGTGCATTAGGTCGACCTGATCACTAGGTCGACACATGAAAAGGTTGACATGAGGTTTGTTTGTTTTTTTTTTAATTAATTTTTTTAACTTTTTCATACTCACGATTCATGTGGACTACGAATGGGAATAGTAACCTTGGCCGAAGCATGGCGATTTAACACGGTGCACTAATTGGGGTTCCCGTCATGAGGGAAATGACACAAAAACAATTAAAAAAACTCATGTTGACCTTTTTCCATGTCGACCTTTTCCATGTCGACCCAATGGCAGTGTCGCCTTATTTCAGGTGTTGACCTAGTCACTGTTAACCAATAGTGGTTGACCTAATGACTGTTGACCCTATGACCCACACCCGAATCCTGACAGTACATTCACCAGGCAGCAATGTGCCTGACAACCTTTTATTGCTTTTTGTGTCACATATAAACGGGGGTATACATATATGTAAGGGTGTAGTATGGTATGCCGATGGTCGGGCTCCCGGCGGCCAGCATACCGGCGCCAGAATCCCGACCTCCGGAATACCGACAGCTGGGAGAGCGCAAATGAGCCCCTTGCGGGCTTGCTAAGCTCGATGCGCAGCGGGCACGGTGGCGCGCTACGCACGCCACGCTATCTATTCTCCCTCCAGGGGGGTCGTGGACTTCCAAGAGGGAGAAAAGGTGTCGGTATGCCGGGTGTTGGGATTTCGGCGCCATTATACTGTGCGCCGGGATCCCAACAGCCGGCAAACTGAAGACCACCCATATGTAATCCCATCATGAGAAATCCCTTTTTAACTTTAGCTACAGATTTATAATTTATATGAATAGTGTTTTATACAACTATTAAAGGAAAACAGCAATTGATACTGGGCAGAAAAAAAAAATTTAAGGCGCAATAATTAACGGGTGCCTATTGTTGCAATTCAATTGTTTTAGGCGCCCTTTAATTATCGAGCATATTATGCCCAATTAGTCAGGGTTTAGCTAAGTGGCTAAACATGTCAAAAGTAACAAATGTTGGGCGCCCAAACAGCCAACTTTTTGCACATTTCAGCTCGCCACCTCTGGGATTTGCGACCAGCAAAGTGACTGACTCGGCTAATGGACGTCTGATCGGAGCAACAATTGAATAGCTCCAATGGATGCTCATTAGTTTAGATTCCTGTAAAAACTAGAGATGTGCGGCTGGTACTTTTTGTGTTTTGGTTCTGGTTCTAATTCCCCGCTTGGTTTTGGTTTTGGGTTGGTTTTGCCAAAAACACCCTTTCGTGTTTTGATTTTGATTTTGGATCTGGATGATTTTTGAAAAAACATAAAAACAAATCACAAAATTTGGGGGTAATTTTGATCCTACGGTATTATTAACCTCAATAACATTCATTTCCACTCATTTCCAGTCTATTCTGAACACCTCACACCTTACAATATTGTTTTTAGGCCAAAAGGTTGCACCGAGGTGGCTGTATGACTAAACTAAGCGTCACAAGTGTGCGGCACAAACACCTGGCCCATCTAGGAGTGGCACTGCAGTGGCAGACAGGATGGCACTTAAAAAAACTAGGCCCCAAAGAGCACATGATGCAAAGAAGAAAAATAGGTGCAAAGAGGTAGCTGTACGACTAAGCTAAGCGACACAAGTGTGCGGCACAAACACCTGGCCCATCTAGGAGTGGCACTGCAGTGGCAGACAGGATGGCACTTCAAAAAACTAGGCCCCAAACAGCACGATGCAAAGGAAAAAAAAGAGGTGCAAGATGGAATTGTCCTTGGGCCCTCCCACCCACCCTTATGTTGTATAAACAGGACATGCACACTTTAACAAACCCATCATTTCAGTGACAGGGTCTGCCACACGACTGTGACTGAAATGACGGGTTGGTTTGGGCCCCCACCAAAAAAGAAGCAATCAATCTCTCCTTGCACAAACTGGCTCTACAGAGGCAAGATGTCCACCTCATCATCACCCTCCGATATATCACCGTGTACATCCCCCTCCTCACAGATTATCAATTCGTCCCCACTGGAATCCACCATCTCAGCTCCCTGTGTACTTTGTGGAGGCAATTGCTGCTGGTCAATGTCTCCGCGGAGGAATTGATTATAATTCATTTTAATGAACATCATCTTCTCCACATTTTCTGGATGTAACCTCGTACGCCGATTGCTGACAAGGTGAGCGGCGGCACTAAACACTCTTTCGGAGTACACACTTGTGGGAGGGCAACTTAGGTAGAATAAAGCCAGTTTGTGCAAGGGCCTCCAAATTGCCTCTTTTTCCTGCCAGTATACGTACGAAAAAGCAACCTCCTTCTTCTGAGGAAACAGCCATAGACATACGGCTGAGAAACGCGTCAAGAGTGCTCCTTGCGTGTGTGGACCTAATCGTGAAAACAGCTCATGAGTTCCCCCTTGTCGGCAAGGCACCTGGTAAAGCCTCGGGAACTGTGAAAACAGCGCGCAGTCGCTGACGGATACCGCCGGAGCTAACTAGTCCGACAGGCTGCATCATCACAAACATTCTGTGGCACTGTCACAGGAGAGGCGGGCCGTGAGATCTTTGGTGCAAGTGAAGCAGCTGTGTGCTGCCTATGATACCGACGGACGCCCGGCGGGAGCAGTAGCCGAGCCTAACAGGGGTGAGACCAGCCGTTTATGCGGCCTCCATTTACTGAATAAAAATTTATGAATGAACTGTGGAGCATGCATATCATCTAACAGGAGTTCTACTGTATTTATTCAAATTCTCATCACCAGACGGGGACGCCCGTCAGAACTGTCTATTAATTCAGTTTCAGTAGCCTCCAATTAAGAGACTGTATTACGAAAAGTGGCAACTGTATCTCCTATAATTCTGATATTGCTTGCTTCAAATCTGTACTTTTGGATGGATTATTGTCCCAGCGGGAGGAGATATATATAAATATTCTGTGCAATTAATTCAGATTTAAGGTGATCATATCTCTCCAGATATGTCTGGGACTGTGAACATTTAAATCCTTCCAATACTTCTATTTTTTAGGAGGCTGTTCAAAGGAGATCATTACCAAAAGGAAAAAACACTGAGTGGAGTAATATATAACATCTGATACAATTGTTTCACTTGGAATAGAGTGTGTCAATTTAATGCAAGTGTATCCACTGTGTTTAAACTGTTTCATTATTAGGTACCACTGAAAATTAGTTATGGTCCGCAATATGCTTTGATATCTAACTTTTAGATTAGTATTGATTAGTGATTATATGTGAACTAGTGATTTTATAATTTTTTAACCAAATAAGAAACTCTTTTATTGTGGACAGCGCTTTCAACCTTTTGTCCTTTGATCAGTATACATACGGACTGTCTGACATGCCTACTTGGATGCTGTCACTCATATAATCCTCCACCATTCTTTCAATGGTGACAGAATCATATGCAGTGACAGTAGATATGTCAGTAATCGATGGCAGCTCCTTCAGTCCGGACCAGATGTCAGCACTCGCTCCTGACTGCCCTGCATCACCGCCAGTGGGTGGGCTAGGAAATCTTTTCCTTTTCCTCCCAGCCCCAGTTGCGGGAGAAAGTGAAGGACGAGCTGTTGACGGGTCATGTTCCGCTTGAGTTGACAATTTTCTCACCAGCAAGTCTTTGAACCTCTGCAGACTTGTGTCTGCTGGAAAGAGAGGTACAACGTAGGTTTTAAACCTAGGATCGAGTATGGTGGCCAAAATGTAGTGCTCTGATTTCAACAAATTGACCACCCTTGAATCCTGGCAAAGCGAATGAAGAGCTCCATCCACAAGTTCCACATACTTTGCAGAATCGCTCCATCTTAGCTCCTCCTTCACTTTCTCCAGCTGCTTCTGCAAAAGCCTGATGAGGGGAATGACCTGACTCAAGCTGCCAGTGTCTGAACTGACTTCACGTGTGGCAAGCTCGAAGGGGTGGAGAACCTTGCACAAGACGGAAATCAATCTATACTGCGCTTGAGTCAGGTGCATTCCCCCTCCTTTGCCTATATCGTAGGTGGATGTATAGGCATGAATGGCCTTTTGCTGCTCCTCCATCCTCTGAAGCATATAGAATGTTGAATTCCACCTCGTTACCACCTCTTGCTTCAGGTGATGGCAGGGAAGGTTCACGTGTGTTTGATGGTGCTCCAGTCTTCGGCACATGGTGGCTGAATGCCGAAAGTGGCCCGCAATTTTCCGGGCCACCGACAGCATCTCCTGCACGCACCAATTTTTTTAAAAATTCTGCACCACCAAATTAATTGTATGTGCAAAACATGGGACGTGCTGGAATTTGCCCAGATATAATGCACGCACAATATTGATGACGTCCGATGTCACAAATCCCCCGGAGAGTCTAATTGGGGTAAGACATTGTGCAGTGATGGCCCTCAGTTTCCGTAAGAGGTTGTCAGCTGTGTGCCTCTTACGGAAAGCAGTGATAGATAGCGTAGCCTGCCTAGGAACGAGTTGGCATTTGCGAGATGCTGCTACTGGTGCCGCTGCTGTTGTTGCTGCGGGAGGCCATACATCTACCCAGTGGGCTGTCACCGTCATATAGTCCTTAGTCTGCCCTGTTCCACTTGTCCACATGTCCGTGGTTAAGTGGACAATGGGTACAACTGCATTTTGTAGGACACTGAATACACTTTTCTGATGTCTCTGTACATTCTCGGTATCACCTGCCTAGTGAAGTGGAACCTAGATGGGATTTGATACCGGGGACACAGTACCTCAAACAATTCTCTAAGTCCCACTGAACTAATGGTGGATACCGGACGCACGTCTAATACCAACCTAGCTGCCAAGGCCTCAGTGATCCGCTTTGCAAAAGGATGACTGCTGTCATATTTCATCTTCCTCACAAAGGACTGTTGGACAGTCAATTGCTTACTGGAAGTAGTACAAGTGGTCTTCCGACTTCCCCTCTGGGATGACGATCGACTCCCAGCAGCAACAACAGCAGCTGCAGCAACAGCAGACATACCACTCAAGGATCCTCCTGAGGAATTCCGGTAAGGAGAGGACTCCTAGTCTTGCCAGTGACATGGCTTGCAGGACTACTGACGTTCCTGACTGAGGAGAAAGTTGACGTTGAGGGAGTTGGTGGTGTGGCTTGCAGGAGCTTGGATTTAGATGTCAGTGGACTGCTTACGCTCTTACCCAAAGTTTCACACCTTGACACTGACTTCTGATGAGTGCGCTGCAGGTGACGTATAAGGGAGTGTTATGATCCTGATACTCAGGTCAGGGGAGATCTTATACGGTGGGACCTGAGTACCAGGACGTAATGCTGGGAAAGGGAAATGGAATGGGAATAGCCCCTGGCACCCTATCTCCGTTGTCTCACCCATGCTGTCAGTACACTCTTGCGACACTATGGTTTCTTGGGCCCATGGCAGCCGCGTTTGAAGGGCGGATTACGTCTGCCCAACTCCGATGCCCCCTCAGGTCTTAATGAGAGACAAAGAGTGAACTGAGACAGGGTGATAACAAGGGGCCCTCTAACTAAACAACAAGGCCAGGGGCTACTGGCAAACCTGAAACTAAAAGTATGCGCGGATTACCGCCAGGGAAAAGAACAACCAAAATATTCCACTTGTCCACTCTCCTACACGGCACCGCCGAGTACCGGAGAGGACTATGGAAGCGGAAACCTCCGCAAATGCACCAGTACAATGAAACAATACTAAATTGACCTAGGCCGCAACATGCGGCAGGCTGCCACTCACGAAATCAAGAGAGAACCTCAATCGACTGCCACAGGTAACTTTGGACCAGAAGAACTCCTTAGGACCAGGTGACTAAATCCAATATTCAGGAACTCAGAGAACTGGAGGGACCGGACACAGCTAACCAGGAACAGACGTTCACCAAACATGAGCAGCATGCAGGAAGCTATCACCGGCGTCTGTGTGAGGCACTGAGGAGGCATTTAACAGGGAACCCTGCAATCAGAGTACAGAGCCTAATTAAAATAAATGTTGTGCAGCTGTCTTGCTGCACGACCAGAGAAACGTGTGAACACTTCAATAATCAACCCTCCAACGGGGAACGCGGTCCGCCTGTGGCGTCCCCGGTCCTAAGGTCCTGGCGGCTCGGCGCGCCCGGCGTCCTAGCGTTGCTAGGGACCCGGCGGCTCAGCGCGCACGGCGTCCTAGCGTTGCTAGGAGGAAGCCCCGGACCGCGGCGCCTAACAGTACCCCCCCCCCCTTGAGGAGGGGTCAACGAACCCCTAAAGCCAGGTTTCAGAGGAAATTCTTGAAATAATAATCTCTTGAGTTTAGGGGCATGTAGATCCTTATCCAGGACCCAAGACCTTTCCTCCGGACCGTAGCCTTTCCAGTGAACCAAAAAATAAAGCCGGCCCCGGGAAACTTTTGAATCTAACACCTTCTCAACCAAGAACTCCTGTTGTCCCTGCACATCCACCGGAGACCTACCCTGGGGAGACCTCCGAGGAAATCTCCTGGAAGAAAAATACTGTTTCAAAAGGGAACAGTGAAAAGTATTTCCAATTCTGAGAGATCTTGGCAAGCGTAGCCGAAAAGCAACTGGATTGACCTTCTTAATGATAAGGAATGGTCCAATAAATTTGGGTCCCAATCTAGCCGAGGGTTGTCGGAGCTTGATGTTGCGAGTTGACAACCACACCTTATCTCCCACCTTAAAAGTGCAAGGACGTCGGAGCCTATCAGAAAATTTATTTTCTCGGAAGGCAGCTTTTTTTAGGGCAAGGTGCACTCTTCTCCAGTGGTGCAAGTGGGCGGGTACGGGTGGGTACGGCGTACCCGTAAGAATTTAGCCGTGGGTACGCCGTACCCACACCGACGGGCCGCCGCTCCTCGCACCGCCGCTGATGTGAGGGAAGGAGAGCGCAGCCTGTGCCTCTCCTTCCCCTCAGTCTCCGGAGGGTGTCATAGTTTAATTCAGCGCCGATCCGTGAGCCAATCAGAGCTCGCGGTGCGAGCTCTGATTGGCTCACGGATCGGCGCTGAATTAAACTGTGAGACACCCGCCGGAGACTGAGGGGAAGGAGAGGCACAGGCTGCGCTCTCCTTCCCTCACACAGGACGGCAGCGGCCAGCGGCAGCGGTGAGCAGGGGGGGGGGGGAGGGGGGGCATGTTATACCTGGCACTGGGGGATATCTGGCACTGGGGGGGCATTTCTATCTGGCACTGGGGGATATCTGGCACTGGGGGGGGCATTTCTATCTGGCACTGGGGGATATCTGGCACTGGGGGGCATATATACCTGGCACTGGGGGATATCTGGCACTGGGGGGCATATATACCTGGCACTGGGGGATATCTGGCACAGGGGGGCATGTATACCTGGCACTGGGGGATATCTGGCACAGGGGGGCATGTATACCTGGCACTGGGGGATATCTGGCACTGGGGGGGCATTTCTATCTGGCACTGGGGGATATCTGGCACTGGGGGGCATATATACCTGGCACTGGGGGATATCTGGCACTGGGGGGCATATATACCTGGCACTGGGGGATATCTGGCACAGGGGGGCATGTATACCTGGCACTAGGGGATATCTGGCACAGGGGGGCATGTATACCTGGCACTGGGGGATATCTGGCACTGGGGGGGCATGTATACCTGGTACTGGGGGATATCTGGCACTGGGGGCATATCTGGCACTGTAGGGGCATTTCTGTATCTGGCACGGGGGGCAATGTATATCTGACACAGTGGGAGCATTTGTGTATCTGGCACTGTGGGGCAATGTGTATCTGGCACTGTGGGGCAATGTATATCTGGCACTGTGGGGCAACGTGTATCTGACACTGCGAGGCAATGTATATCTGGCACTCTGGGGGCATTTCTGTATCTGGCACTGTGGGGCAATGTGTATCTGGCACTGTTAGTCAATGTGTATCTGGCACTGTGGGGCAATGTATATCTGGCACTGTGGGGCAACGTGTATCTGGCACTATTGGGGTCATACGTGTATCTGCCCCTCCCCCATATGTGTATCACGCCCCCATTTTCATTGGCCACGCCCCATGTGGCATTTGGCCACACCCATTTTTTTTTGCGCGCGCCTTCGGCGCGCGCAGTACCCGTAAGACATTTTTTCTACTTGCACCACTGCTCTTCTCCAAATAGTTCTGAGATGGGAGGTTAAGGTCAAGGAGGAGACTGGAGAATGATGGAAAAAAGAGTTGGCTCTAGGATGAAAACCACAGACTGAAAAGAATGGGGACTCCTTGGTGGAGGAATGACAGGAGTTATTATAAGCAAATTCGGCTAAAGGAAGAAATTCAGACCAATCATTCTGGAGTTTGGCCGAATACAAGCGTAAATATTGTTTTAATGACTGGTTGACTCGTTCGGTTTGCCCGTTAGACTGTGGATGGTAACCAGATGTTAAAGACCGTTTCATATTTAATGAGGCACAAAAACGTTTCCAGAATCGTGCGATAAATTGCGGACCCCGATCAGAGACAATATCAGTGGGCAAACCATGGAGCCTGAACACATGGCGGAGGAACAAAACTGCCAACCCTTGAGCAGAGGGTAATCGGGGAAGAGCAATGAAATGAGCCATTTTACTAAAACGGTCCACTACCACCCAAATGACTCGACATCCGGCTGAAAGGGGAAGGTCCACCACGAAATCCATGGATATATGAGACCATGGCCTGAGAGGAACGGCTAAAGGTATGAGTTGCCCGATCGGCAACGAACGAGGGACCTTATGCTGTGAACAAACCTGACAGGAGTGGACAAATTCTTTTACGTCTTTAGAAAGACTAGGCCATCACACCGAGCGAGAGACCAGCTCCAAGGTCTTAGTTATACCTGGATGACCAGAGACCTTGTTGTCATGAAACTCAGCTGAAACAGTGCCTCTCAAAAATTCAGGGACAAAAAGACGACCAGCAGGAGTAAGTCTAGGAGCCTGGTGTTGAAGCTGGTTTAACTGAGTAAATAAATCCTGTGTGAGGCCTGCCCGGATGACTGAAGATGGAACTATGGGGGTAGTAACAGGATTGCTATTGTGAACCGGAAGAAAGCAACGTGACAGGGCATCAGCTTTCGTATTCTTGGAACCAGGCCTGAAGGTGATAATAAACCTGAAACAAGTAAAAAACAATGCCCAACGTGCTTGCCGAGCATTAAGCCGTTTAGCTGACTCAATATATTGCAGATTTTTATGGTCAGTAAATACTGTAATAGTATGCCTAGCTCCCTCCAGCCAATGCCTCCACTCCTCGAAAGCCCATTTTACTGCCAGTAATTCTCGATTACCAACGCCATAGTTGGATTCTGCGGAGGAGAATTTCCTGGACATGAAGGCACAAGGATGTAGCTCCTGAGACTCCGGATCTTCCTGAGAAAGGATAGCCCCTACTCCAACCTCTGAGGCATCAACCTCAACAATAAAGGGGAGCTCCGGATTAGGGTGTCTGAGGACAGGAGCCGAGACAAAGGCCTGCTTCAAGGCCCGAAAGGCAGACTCAGCTTCAGGCGACCAACTGGAAGGATCCGCTCCTTTTTTAGTCAAAGCTACTATAGGAGCGACCAGGTCAGAAAAGGTATGAATGAACCGCCTATAATAATTTGCAAACCCTAAAAAGTGCTGAATTGCTTTTAAATTAGTGGGTTGTGCCCAATTAAGGATGGCCTGAAGTTTTTTCGGTTCCATAAAAAATCCCTGGGGAGAAATAATATACCCCAAGAAGGACACTTCTGTGATGTGAAAATCACACTTCTCAAGCTTAGCGTATAAATGATTCTCTCGTAATTTTTGAAGAACCTGACGCACCTGGGCAACATGTTGTTCCATAGACTCAGAGTATATCAAAATGTCGTCTAAATAAATGACCACGAACTTCCCAAGGAAGTCACGGAGAACATCGTTGATGAGGTCTTGAAATACCGCAGGAGCATTAGACAGGCCAAACGGCATCACCAGGTATTCATAGTGACCCGACTGAGTGCTGAAAGCCGTCTTCCACTCATCCCCAGATCTTATTCGGATGAGGTTGTAAGCTCCCCTAAGATCGATTTTTGAAAAGATCACGGCGGAGCGTAACTGATCAAAAAGCACAGAAATCAATGGCAAAGGATAGGTGTTCTTAACAGAAATTTTATTCAGAGCCCGAAAATCAATACATGGTCTGAGTGACCCATCTTTTTTCTCAACAAAGAAAAAACCTGCACTCAACGGAGATTTTGAAGGCCTAATAAAGCCTTTTTTAAGGCTTTCCTGAATGTAATTATTCATGGCCGTGGTTTCTGGCCCGGACAGGGCATATAATCTCCCCTTGGGCAAAGTGGCACCCGGTACTAACTCTATCGCACAGTCATAGGACCGATGGGGAGGCAGAATGTCCGCATTGCCTTTTGAGAACACATCCGCAAAATCCTGATATTCCACAGGAATAAGTTCTGGGACGACTGCCGCAACCCGGACTGGATGGGAAATACATTCCTTAACACAAAAAGGACCCCATTGGGAAATCTCCCCAGACCGCCAATCTATGGTGGGATTATGAAAGGCAAGCCAGGGGTGACCCAAAACTACAGGAACTGCCGGACAATGTGTAAGGTAAAATTCTATGTCTTCTGAATGTAAGGCCCCCACTGTCAATAATACTGGAGGTGTGCGGTGAGTAATTATCCCATTGGAAAGCGGACCCCCATCCAAGCCGTGCATGGTAATACGTTTATCCAATGGTATCTGTGGAATGCCTAAAGCCTTAGCCCAAGCTAAGTCCATAAAATTTCCTGCAGCTCCACTGTCGACGAAGGCCGACACCAATGAACTGAGGCTGCCAAAGGAAATCTTAACAGGAACTAATAGAGAATCATTTGAGGAGATAAGCTGCAGACCCAAGTGAACCCCCTCACAATTCACTTGGTCAGAGCGTTTCCCGACTTATTCGGGCAGTTACGAGCAATATGTCCTTTACCACCACAATACAAACAAAGACCAGACGTTAATCTTCTGGTTCTTTCCTCTGGGGACAGCCGGGAGAGACCCATCTGCATGGGCTCCTCGACGTCCTCAGGAAAGGTATAAACACAAGGATTAGGTTTAAAAGTTGTTCCTCTTTCAGCCCTCCGCTCTCGGAGACGACGATCTATTTTAATAGCAAGCTCCATGAGTTTGTCGAGAGTCTCAGGAGCGGGGTACTGAAGGAGACTGTCTTTAATAAGTTCAGACAAACCGAGGCGAAACTGACTGCGCAGGGCCGGGTCATTCCAGCCACAGTCGTTCGACCAACGGTGAAATTTGGTACAATACACCTCTGCTGGATTTTTGCCATGTTTAAGGGCACGCAGGTGACTCTCAGCTGAAGCCTCTCTATCTGGGTCATCATATAACAGGCCTAAAGATTTGAAAAAGGCGTCTACTGAAAACAAGGCAGGATCATCTGTTCTTAACCCAAACGCCCAGGTCTGAGGATCACCCTGGAGCAATGACATAACTATACCAACCCGCTGAGACTCAGTACCAGAGGAACGAGGCCTTAAACGAAAATAAAGCTTACAAGCTTCCTTAAAATTAAAGAAACCTGTTCGGTTACCCAAAAAACGGTCAGGTAAATGCATTTTTGGTTCTAGGACCACACTCGGGGAGGCTCGCAAAAGATCTTCCTGCGATTTCACCCGAAGAGTAAGGTCCTGAACCATCTGAGTTAGTTCTTGAATTTGGTTGACCAAAAGCTGACCGGGATTCGGCCCTAAAACTGCCGGATTCATGAAGCCGAATTTTAGACTAACCAAAACAAAGAATGGAAAAAATTAAACCCCTTTTTTTTTATTTTTATTTTTTTATGTTTTGTGCCGGTGATAATGTTATGATCCTGATACTCAGGTCAGGGGAGATCTTATACGGTGGGACCTGAGTACCAGGACGTAATGCTGGGAAAGGGAAATGGAATGGGAATAGCCCCTGGCACCCTATCTCCGTTGTCTCACCCGTGCTGTCAGTACACTCTTGCGAGACTATGGTTTCTTGGGCCCATGGCAGCCGCGTTTGAAGGGCGGATTACGTCTGCCCAACTCCGATGCCCCCTCAGGTCTTAATGAGAGACAAAGAGTGAACTGAGACAGGGTGATAACAAGGGGCCCTCTAACTAAACAACAAGGCCAGGGGCTACTGGCAAACCTGAAACTAAAAGTATGCGCGGATTACCGCCAGGGAAAAGAACAACCAAAATATTCCACTTGTCCACGCTCCTACACGGCACCGCCGAGTACCGGAGAGGACTATGGAAGCGGAAACCTCCGCAAATGCACTAGTACAATGAAACAATACTAAATTGGCCTAGGCCGCAACATCCGGCAGGCTGCCACTCACGAAACCAAGAGAGAACCTCAATCGACTGCCACAGGTAACTTTGGACCAGAAGAACTCCTTAGGACCAGGTGACTAACTCCAAGATTCAGGAACTCAGAGAACTGGAGGGACCGGACACAGCTAACCAGGAACAGACGTTCACCAAACATGAGCAGCATGCAGGAAGCTATCACCGGCTTCTGTGTGAGGCACTGAGGAGGCATTTAACAGGGAACCCTCCAATCAGAGTACAGAGCCTAATTAAAATAAATGTCGTGCAGCTGCCTTGCTGCACGACCAGAGAAACATGTGTGAACACTTCAATAATCAACCCTGCAACGGGGAACGCGGCCCGCCTGTGGCGTCCCCGTTGCTAAGGTCCTGGCGGCTCGGCGCGCCCGGCGTCCTAGCGTTGCTAGGGACCCGGCGGCTCAGCGCGCACGGCGTCCTAGCGTTGCTAGGGACCCAGCGGCTCAGCGCGTACGGCGTCCCTAGTTGCTAGGCGCCGGGCAAGGAGGAAGCCCCGGACCGCGGCGCCTAACAGGGAGGATGTTCCTAGGTGGTTAACGTCCTTACCCCTACTTATTACAGATTGACAGAGGCAACACACGGCTTGACACCTGTTGTCCGGATTTGTGGAGAAATAATTTCACACCGAAGAGGTAGCATTTTTGGTATTTTGTTCAGGCATCACAATGGGCTTCTTCATCCCACGGACAACAGGTGTCTCCCCCGGTGCCTGATTTAAACAAACCACATCACCATCAGAATCCTCATTGTCAACTTCCTCCTCAGCGCCAGCAACACCCATATCCTCATCCTGGTGTACTTCAACAGTGACATCTTCAATTTGACTATCAGGAACTGGACTGTTGGTGCTCCTTCCAGCACTTGCAGGGGGCGTGCAAATGGTGGAAGGAGCCACCTCTTCCCATCCAGTATTGGGAAGGTCAGGCATCGCAACCGCCGACACACTTGGACTCTCCTTGGGGATTTGTGATACCATCTCAGAACGCACAGTTCTTTTCTGTGCTCTTTCCAGCTTAACTCTCTTCATTTTTCTAGCGGGAGGATGAGGGCTTCCATTGTCATGAGCATAGGCCAGGGCCTTAGCCGTTCCTTGCAACTCCGTGTCGTAAATGGCATATTGCCAAGTTTACGTTTCTCCTCAGACCATTTAAATTTCTTTTTTGTTTTTTTTTTACTGAACTTTGGCGTTTTGGATTTTACACGCTCTCTACTATCACATTGGGCATCGGCCTTGGCAGACGACGTTGCTGGCATTTCATTGTCTATATCATGGCTAGTGGCAGCAGCTTCAGCACTAGGAGGAAGTGGTTCTTGATCTTTCCCTATTTTATCCTCCAAATTTTTGTTCTCCGTTATTTTTCTGGAGTTATATAACACAATGTGCAGCACAAGAGAGCGTACCCCTACACCTCACAGGGCAAACCCTGTGAAAATTATTTGGATTAAATATTAATAACCCCTTTATTTGGAGTAAATAATATACAGCTCAGGACAGCACCACTGAACTTATATGGCAGCACCACTGGACTGGACTTATACGGAATTATACGGCAGGATCACTGAACTTATACGCCAATACCACTGTAATTATACAGCAGGATCACTGGATTTATACGCCAGTACCACTGTAATTATACGTCAGGATCACTGGATTTATACGCCAGTACCGCTGGACATATACAGCAGTATCACTGGACTGGACTTATACGCCAGTACCACTGTAATTATACGGCAGGATCACTGGATTTATACGGCAGGATCACTGGATTTATACGGCAGGATCACTGTAATTATATGGCAAGATCACTGGAATTATATGGCAGGATCACTGGATTTATACGCCAGTACCACTGTAATTATACGGCAGGATCACTGGATTTATACGGCAGTAACGCTGGACATATACTGCAGTTTCAATGGACATATACGGCAGGATCACTGGACTTATACGCCAGTACCACTGTAATTACACGGCAGGATCACTGGATTTATACGGCAGGATCACTGTAATTATACGTCAAGACCACTGGAATTATACAGCAGGATCACTGGATTTATACGGCAGTACCGCTGGACATATACGGCAGTATCAATGGACATATACGGCAGGATCACTGGATTTATACGGCAGTACCGCTGGACATATACGGCAGTATCAATGGACATATACGGCAGGATCACTGGATTTATACGGTAGTACCGCTGGACATATACGGCAGTATCGAATGGACATATACGGCAGGATCACTGGATTTAGACGTCAAGACCACTGGAATTATACAGCAGGATCACTGGATTTATACGGCAGTACCGCTGGACATATACGGCAGTATCAATGGACATATACGGCAGGATCACTGGATTTAGACGTCAAGACCACTGGAATTATACAGCAGGATCACTGGATTTATACGGCAGTACCGCTGGACATATACGGCAGTATCAATGGACATATACGGCAGGATCACTGGATTTATACGGCAGTACCGCTGGACATATACGGCAGTATCACTGGACATACACAGCAGGATCACTGGACATATATACGGCAGCACAAGACACCATCACTGGACTGATGCAGCACAACACAGCACCACTGGACTGGACTTATACAGCAGCACCGGACAAATGGCAGCAGAGGACACCACCACTGTGACTGGACTGATGCAGCACAAGACACCACTACTCAGTGGCGTCATTAGGTGGGTGCGGGGGGTGCGCACCATCTAAAGGGGTGACACCACTTTTTCCCCTTCTATCCTGTCTCTGAGGATTGCTCCCTGCAGTAAAAGCACTCAGCAGTGGAGGGTTTGTTTGTTTTTTTGCTATTTTACCGTGCGCTATGCATTACACTCTAGGCACCAGCATGTCAGCTCTGCTCACCACCTGGGCATAGACGAATGATCAGCCCAGCTCCGCCCTAAAGCTTCTTGATCTTGATTGGCTTTCCTTTCATTGCTGCACTAGTCTCCAGTCCTCCTTACTGTAACTCTCTTCTTATGCCGAACCGGGACGCGCCGTGCTGTGGGCGGCTGTACCGCACCAAGAAAAATTCCCCAGCACAGGGATCTGGAGCCGCCCGTCACGGTCCCCGTATCCTGCTGCAGCCAAATAATAACAGGCAGAGCAGCAGTACAAAGGACCTTCTCTGTCTTCGCCCTCACTGCAGATCTAGGGCCAGTTCTGCAGCATATACCACAAGTCTCCCCCTTAGTAGAGTGCGGGCCCTCGTCCCTGGGTACCATCACCACCAGTACACAGGGTGAGTGAAATGCCATGTGTTAGCTAATATACTGTAGTGACTTGTGCATGTGTCCTGCAATACAGACACCTCACCACTCCTGTCCCCAAACAGAACACCCCCCTCCTCAACCCATCCCCTTCCATCTTCCATACACCACCCCACCAACCTAACTTGCCCCTGCTTCCACATTCCCTACCTCCAGGCACTAGCCATGCCTCCACTACCTGGCTCCAGAGACCCCCTTCCCTCCCTCCCTGCCTCTAGAACAACCATCCTCACCCTCCTGTCGCCAGTACCACTTACAGTACCCCTCCTTGTTTCCAAACACACTTTTCCTTGCTGCCAGTCAGCTCCCATCTTGCTGCTAACCAAACTACTACCATGCCACACTCTCTCCCTTACTGACATACTTCCTCCCCTTGCTGCCATACTCCACTCCATGGTGCCATGCTCCCCGCTCTTACTGTCCGTCCCCCCTTACTGCCAGTCCTCCCATCCTGCCACACTTCTTCCCATGTAGCCATTCTTCTTTTCCTTACTGCCACACTCCCACCCCTTACGTCCAAACTCTCCTCCACTGTGCCACCCCCCCCGGGCAGTTCTGATTATTAACTTTATGCACCCCATGACTGTAGCCGGCCAGCATCGCAGCAGCAACATCCCCAGAGGCAGGGATTATCAGCAGCCACCAGCCCCAAGCTCTGTACCTATACATTGTCCAGTGTAAGGGAGATACTGGCAGGGTGTGTGGGTACAGAGGGGCCTGCAGGAGAGTGGAGGTGCCCAGATCAGCCCTGACCAGCGCTACTCTCTGAGCAGGCATAGCGCTGCCACCTATCACCAGCAGCAGCTGTAGGGCCAACTATGGACAGGGAGGAAGAGAGGATGCTGGAGCATCAGCAGCGGCACCAGGCAGCCATACAGCGGAAGGTAAGACCTGCTGCTTAATGGGGAGAAGATGTGTGGGACATCACAATATGGAGGGAGGGGACAATTAAACTTTTTATGGACAGTGTAATATAGAGAGAGATGGGATATTTGGTGAGAAGGGGGCTTATGACAAAAGGGAAAGCGACCACACCCCCTTTCAGTTAGACCACACCTCTTACAGGAGCACTCGCAGTGTCACAAGCTTCAGTACCATGGGGGAGGGGGGGTGACACCATGACATGGCGCACTGGGTGACACCAACCCTGGTGACGCCACTACTGGACTGATGCAGCACAAGACAGCACCACTGGACCGGACTTATACAGCAGCACTGGACATATGGCAGCAGAGGACACCACCACTGTGACTGGACAGATGCAGCACAAGACACGGACACTGAGGACACTGAGGAGAGAGACACGTCCTCTCTCTATACTCTCCAATGCTGGAGTGAAAATGGCGGGGACGTGTGGCTCCTTATATGAAATCCAACCCCACGAGAATCCAACAGCGGGATGATGACTTTTTTTGCCTTGTTCTGGTTTCCGAGTCAGGCAGGAAAACCCGAGCCTGACTCGGATCCGGGTTCGAGTGGTGAAATCAGGTAGGGTTCGGTTCTCTGATAACCGAACCCGCTCATCTCTAGTAAAAACATTTGAATTCCGCAGCATAAGTCTTCTCTGATACATAATTTCACCTGAATCAGAACCCGCAGAGGGACAACTCCTATATCATCTCACCTGGATCAGCACCTGCTCCTGTATCATCTCACCTGGATCAGCACCTGCTCCTGTATCATCTCACCTGGATCAGCACCTGCTCCTGTATCATCTCACCTGGATCAGCACCTGCAGAGAGACAGCTCCTGTATCATCTCACCTGGATCAGCACCTGCTCCTGTATCATCTCACCTGGATCAGCACCTGCTCCTGTATCATCTCACCTGGATCAGAACCTGCAGAGAGACAGCTCCTGTATCATCTCACCTGGATCAGCGCTTGCAGATAGACAGCTCCTGTATCATCTCACCTGGATTAGCACATACAGAGAGACAGCTCCTGTATCATCTCACCTGGATCAGCACCTGCAGAGAGACAGCTCCTGTATCATCTCACCTGGATCAGCACCTGCAGAGAGACAGCTCCTGTATCATCTCACCTGGATCAGCACCTGCAGAGAGACAGCTCTTATATCATCTCACCTGGATCAGCACCTGCAGAGAGACAGCTCCTGTATCATCTCACCTGGATCAGCGCTTGCAGATAGACAGCTCCTGTATCATCTCACCTGGATCAGCACCTGCAGAGAGACAGCTCCTGTATCATCTCACCTGGATCAGCACCTGCAGAGAGACAGCTCCTGTATCATCTCACCTGGATCAGCACCTGCAGAGAGACAGCTCCTGTATCATCTCACCTGGATCAGCACCTGCAGAGAGACAGCTCCTGTATCATCTCACCTGGATCAGCACCTGCAGAGAGACAGCTCTTATATCATCTCACCTGGATCAGCACCTGCAGAGAGACAGCTCTTATATCATCTCACCTGGATCAGCACCTGCAGAGAGACAGCTCCTGTATCATCTCACCTGGATCAGCACCTGCAGAGAGACAGCTCTTATATCATCTCACCTGGATCAGCACCTGCAGAGAGACAGCTCTTATATCATCTCACCTGGATCAGCACCTGCAGAGAGACAGCTCTTATATCATCTCACCTGGATCAGCACCTGCAGAGAGACAGCTTCTGTATCATCTCACCTGGATCAGCACCTGCAGAGAGACAGCTCTTATATCATCTAACCTGGATCAGCACCTGCAGAGAGACAGCTCCTGTATCATCTTATCTGGATCAGCACCTGCAGAGAGACAGCTCTTATATCATCTCACCTGGATCAGCACCTGCAGAGAGACAGCTCTTATATCATCTCACCTGGATCAGCACCTGCAGAGAGACAGCTTCTGTATCATCTCACCTGGATCAGCACCTGCAGAGAGACAGCTCCTGTATCATCTCATCTGGATCAGCACCTGCAGAGAGACAGCTCTTATATCATCTCACCTGGATCAGCACCTGCAGAGAGACAGCTTCTGTATCATCTCACCTGGATCAGCACCTGCAGAGAGACAGCTCCTTTATCCTCTCACCTGGATCAGCACCTGCTCCTGTATCATCTCACCTGGATCAGCTCCTGTATCATCTCACCCGGATCAGCATCTGCTCCTGTATCATCTCATCTGGATCAGCACCTGCAGAGAGACAGCTCCTGTATCATCTCACCTGAATCAGCACCGGCAGAGAGACAGCTCCTGTATCATCTCACCCGGATCAGCACCTGCAGAGAGACAGCTCCTGTATCATCTCACCTGAATCAGCACCTGCAGAGAGACAGCTCTTATATCATCTCACCTGGATCAGCACCTGCAGAGAGACAGCTCCTGTATCATCTCACCTGGATCAGCACATGCAGAGAGACAGCTCCTGTATCATCTCACCTGGATCAGCGCTTGCAGATAGACAGCTCCTGTATCATCTCACCTGGATCAGCACCTGCAGAGAGACAGCTCCTGTATCATCTCACCTGGATCAGCACCTGCAGAGAGACAGCTCCTGTATCATCTCACCTGGATCAGCACCTGCAGAGAGACAGCTCCTGTATCATCTCACCTGGATCAGCACCTGCAGAGAGACAGCTCCTGTATCATCTCACCTGGATCAGCACCTGCAGAGAGACAGCTCTTATATCATCTCACCTGGATCAGCACCTGCAGAGAGACAGCTTCTGTATCATCTCACCTGGATCAGCACCTGCAGAGAGACAGCTCTTATATCATCTAACCTGGATCAGCACCTGCAGAGAGACAGCTCCTGTATCATCTCATCTGGATCAGCACCTGCAGAGAGACAGCTCTTATATCATCTCACCTGGATCAGCACCTGCAGAGAGACAGCTCTTATATCATCTCACCTGGATCAGCACCTGCAGAGAGACAGCTTCTGTATCATCTCACCTGGATCAGCACTTGCAGAGAGACAGCTCTTATATCATCTCACCTGGATCCGCACCTGCAGAGAGACAGCTCCTGTATCATCTCACCTGGATCAGCACCTGCAGAGAGACAGCTCCTGTATCATCTCACCTGGATCAGCACCTGCAGAGAGACAGCTCTTATATCATCTCACCTGGATCAGCACCTGCAGAGAGACAGCTTCTGTATCATCTCACCTGGATCAGCACCTGCAGAGAGACAGCTCTTATATCATCTCACCTGGATCAGCACCTGCAGAGAGACAGCTCCTGTATCATCTCATCTGGATCAGCACCTGCAGAGAGACAGCTCCTGTATCATCTCACCTGGATCAGCACCTGCAGAGAGACAGCTTCTGTATCATCTCACCTGGATCAGCACCTGCAGAGAGACAGCTCTTATATCATCTCACCTGGATCAGCACCTGCAGAGAGACAGCTCCTGTATCATCTCACCTGGATCAGCACCTGCTCCTGTATCATCTCACCTGGACCAGCACCTGCAGAGAGACAGCTCCTGTATCATCTCACCTGGATGAGCACCTGCAGAGAGACAGCTCTTATATCATCTCACCTGGATCAGCACCTGCAGAGAGACAGCTCCTGTATCATCTCACCTGGATCAGCACCTGCTCCTGTATCATCTCACCTGGACCAGCACCTGCAGAGAGACAGCTCCTTTATCCTCTCACCTGGATCAGCACCTGCTCCTGTATCATCTCACCTGGATCAGCTCCTGTATCATCTCACCCGGATCAGCATCTGCTCCTGTATCATCTCATCTGGATCAGCACCTGCAGAGAGACAGCTCCTGTATCATCTCACCTGAATCAGCACCGGCAGAGAGACAGCTCCTGTATCATCTCACCCGGATCAGCACCTGCAGAGAGACAGCTCCTGTATCATCTCACCTGAATCAGCACCTGCAGAGAGACAGCTCTTATATCATCTCACCTGGATCAGCACCTGCAGAGAGACAGCTCCTGTATCATCTCACCTGTATCAGCACCGGCAGAGAGACAGCTCCTGTATCATCTCACCTGGATCAGCACCTGCAGAGAGACAGCTCCTATATCATCTCACCTGGATCAGCGCCTGCAGAGAGACAGCTCCTGTATCATCTCACCTGGATCAGCACCTGCAGAGGGACAGCTCCTGTATCATCTCACCTGGATCAGCACCTGCAGAGAGACAGCTCCTGTATCATCTCACCTGTATCAGCACCTGCAGAGAGACAGCTCTTATATCATCTCACCTGGATCAGCACCTGCAGAGAGACAGCTCTTATATCATCTCACCTGGATCAGCACCTGCAGAGAGACAGCTCCTGTATCATCTCACCTGTATCAGCACCGGCAGAGAGACAGCTCCTGTTTCATCTCACCCGGATCAGCACCTGCAGAGAGACAGCTCCTGTATCATCTCACCTGTATCAGCACCGGCAGAGAGACAGCTCCTATATCATCTCACCCGGATCAGCGCCTGCAGAGAGACAGCTCCTGTATCATCTCACCTGGATCAGCACCTGCAGAGGGACAGCTCCTGTATCATCTCACCTGGATCAGCGCTTGCAGAGAGACAGCTCCTGTATCATCTCACCTGGATCAGCACCTGCAGAGAGACAGCTCCTGTATCATCTCACCTGGATCAGCACCTGCAGAGAGACAGCTCCTATATCATCTCACCTGTATCAGCACCGGCAGAGAGACAGCTCCTGTTTCATCTCACCCGGATCAGCACCTGCAGAGAGACAGCTCCTGTATCATCTCACCTGGATCAGCGCTTGCAGAGAGACAGCTCCTGTATCATCTCACCTGGATCAGCACCTGCAGAGAGACAGCTCCTGTATCATCTCACCTGGATCAGCGCTTGCAGAGAGACAGCTCCTGTATCATCTCACCTGGATCAGCACCTGCAGAGAGACAGCTCCTGTATTATCTCACCTGGATCAGCACCTGCAGAGAGACAGCTCCTGTATCATCTCACCTGGATCAGCACCTGCAGAGAGACAGCTCCTGTATCATCTCACCTGGATCAGCACCTGCAGAGAGACAGCTCCTGTATCATCTCACCTGGATCAGCACCTGCAGAGAGACAGCTCCTGCATCATCTCACCTGGATCAGCACCTGCAGAGGGACAGCTCCTGTATCATCTCACCTGGATCAGCGCTTGCAGAGAGACAGCTCCTGTATCATCTCACCTGGATCAGCACCTGCAGAGAGACAGCTCCTGTATCATCTCACCTGGATCAGCACCTGCAGAGAGACAGCTCCTGTATCATCTCACCTGGATCAGCACCTGCAGAGAGACAGCTCCTATATCATCTCACCTGTATCAGCACCGGCAGAGAGACAGCTCCTGTTTCATCTCACCCGGATCAGCACCTGCAGAGAGACAGCTCCTGTATCATCTCACCTGGATCAGCGCTTGCAGAGAGACAGCTCCTGTATCATCTCACCTGGATCAGCACCTGCAGAGAGACAGCTCCTGTATCATCTCACCTGGATCAGCGCTTGCAGAGAGACAGCTCCTGTATCATCTCACCTGGATCAGCACCTGCAGAGAGACAGCTCCTGTATTATCTCACCTGGATCAGCACCTGCAGAGAGACAGCTCCTGTATCATCTCACCTGGATCAGCACCTGCAGAGAGACAGCTCCTGTATCATCTCACCTGGATCAGCACCTGCAGAGAGACAGCTCCTGTATCATCTCACCTGGATCAGCACCTGCAGAGAGACAGCTCCTGTATTATCTCACCTGGATCAGCACCTGCAGAGAGACAGCTCCTGTATCATCTCACCTGGATCAGCACCTGCAGAGAGACAGCTCCTGTATCATCTCACCTGGATCAGCACCTGCAGAGAGACAGCTCCTGTATCATCTCACCTGGATCAGCACCTGCAGAGAGACAGCTCCTGTATCATCTCACCTGGATCAGCACCTGCAGAGAGACAGCTCCTGTATTATCTAACCTGGATTAGCACCTGCTCCTGTATCATCTCACCTGGATCAGCACCTGCAGAGAGACAGCTCCTGTATCATCTCACCTGGATCAGCACCTGCAGAGAGACAGCTCCTGTATCATCTCACCTGGATCAGCACCGGCAGAGAGACAGCTCCTGTTTCATCTCACCCGGATCAGCACCTGCAGAGAGACAGCTCCTGTATCATCTCACCTGGATCAGCACCTGCAGAGAGACAGCTCCTGTATCAGCTCACCTGGATCAGCACCTGCAGAGAGACAGCTCCTGTATCATATCACCTGGATCAGCACCTGCAGAGAGACAGCTCCTGTATCATCTCACCTGGATCAGCACCTGCAGAGAGACAGCTCCTGTATCATCTCACCTGGATCAGCACCTGCAGAGAGACAGCTCCTGTATCATCTCACCTGGATCAGCAACTGCAGAGAGACAGCTCCTGTATCATCTCACCCGGATCAGCACCTGCAGAGAGACAGCTCCTGTATCATCTCACCTGGATCAGCACCTGCAGAGAGACAGCTCCTGTATTATCTCACCTGGATCAGCACCTGCAGAGAGACAGCTCCTGTATCATCTCACCTGTATCAGCACCGGCAGAGAGACAGCTCCTGTATCATCTCACCTGGATCAGCACCTGCAGAGAGACAGCTCCTGTATCATCTCACCTGGATCAGCAACTGCAGAGAGACAGCTCCTGTATCATCTCACCTGGATCAGCACCTGCAGAGAGACAGCTCCTGTATCATCTCACCTGGATCAGCACCTGCAGAGAGACAGCTCCTATATAATCTCACCTGTATCAGCACCGGCAGAGAGATAGCTCCTGTTTCATCTCACCTGGATCAGCGCTTGCAGAGAGACAGCTCCTGTATCATCTCGCCTGGATCAGCACCTGCAGAGAGACAGCTCCTGTATTATCTCACCTGGATTAGCACCTGCAGAGAGACAGCTCCTGTATCATCTCACCTGGATCAGCACCTGCAGAGAGACAGCTCCTGTATCATCTCACCTGGATCAGCGCTTGCAGAGAGACAGCTCCTGTATCATCTCGCCTGGATCAGCACCTGCAGAGAGACAGCTCCTGTATTATCTCACCTGGATTAGCACCTGCAGAGAGACAGCTCCTGTATCATCTCACCTGGATCAGCACCTGCAGAGAGACAGCTCCTGTATCATCTCACCTGGATCAGCACCTGCAGAGAGACAGCTCCTGTATCATCTCACCTGGATCAGCACCTGCAGAGAGACAGCTCCTGTATCATCTCACCTGGATCAGCACCTGCAGAGAGACAGCTCCTGTATCATCTCACCCGGATCAGCACCTGCAGAGAGACAGCTCCTGTATCATCTCACCTGGATCAGCACCTGCAGAGACAGCTCCTGTATCATCTCACCTGGATCAGCACCTGCAGAGAGACAGCTCCGGTATCTTTTAGTAAAGCTGGATCTGCAGTATGGCCTTATGGCACTGGCGGGCATGACTCCTGGACAGATGCACCCCTATCTGGGGAACTGTAGATAGTTTTGGTCATTAATATTCGGTGAGAGTAAACATTACACTTTATTCATTTTAGTTCATGACAATGATCAGTTGATTTTCTGCCACCTGCCTGTAATACCCCGTATGGATATAATACAGTACACATGCTTTTATTAATTGTTTTTGTCTACACATTGTTGTATACATCAATATAATGACGTGCCTTCCTCTTCTTATAGCTGCCAAGTCGACTGTAAATGGATATTTGCATTATGCAGCCTCACAGGGGCTATAAGTGCTTGCTACGTATCCTCATTCTGTGCGATGTGCCCCCCGCCCGGGGAGAGTGGAAGGATGATGAATCACAGCGCGTGAGACTGACAGCTGGGCCCTGCAATGTGGGGGTGTCACACCGGCGTATGTGATGTGGATGCAGAACCCCATGGCTGCAGGCTGACGTCTGTTCATTCTTCTAGCAAAGGAAACGTAGTTACAATGTTTCACATAGAACTTAATTAAATGCTAATATCATTCAATCAGCCGCCAGAGAGACCCTGCCAGCGACGAAGGTGATTGTAGAGGTGTCAGCGATAGGAGAGTGCAGGGATACTGATAATTACCTCCAGGTGATATTATAGGGAGGACGCAACAATATGTATATAATGATCACTGTGGCAGGCTATATGTATCTATCATTACTGCAGGCGATACTCGCCGATAGCCGCAGCCAGCGTATCCTGTGCTAGGAAAAGCCTCATCTCCAGGGAAAACAATCACCATTAAGGCTTATTATCACCCCTTGATTAATAGATCCCATGGGTGCTAGCCATATCCTTACGCTGGGTACACACTGTAGCATGCTGATCGCTCAATGTGTGCCCAGGTTCCATATCTTTACTCTCTCTGCAGATTGATAAATAGACCTCATGGGCTCCTCTGGAATCCTGTCGGCTCAGGAGAGCACTGTAAAGTGATATTTCTGTGCTGTGATATCTCAGGAAGCAGTCCCAGGTGTGAGGTGTGGAGGGAGCAGGCCCAGGTGTGAGGTGTGGAGGGACAAGGCCCACGTGTGAGGTGTGAAGGAAGCAGGCCCACGTGTGAGGTGTGGAGGGAGCAGACCCAGGTGTGAGGTGTGGAGGGAGCAGGCCCAGGTGTGAGGTATAGAGGAAGCAGGCCCAGGTGCGAGGTGTGGAGGGAGCAGGCCCAGGTGTGAGGTGTGGAGGAAGCAAGCCCAGGTGTGAGGTGTGGAGGGAGAAGGCCCAGGTGTGAGGTGTGGAGGAAGCAGGCCCAGGTGTGAGGTGTGGAGGGAGCAGGCCCAGGTGTGAGGTGTGGAGGGAGCAGGCCCAGGTGTGAGGTATGGAGGGAGCAGGCCCAGGTGTGAGGTGTGGAGGGAGCAGGCCCAGGTGTGAGGTATGGAGGAAGCAGTCCCAGGTGTGAGGTGTGGAGGGAGAAGGCCCAGGTGTGAGGTGTGGAGGAAGCAGGCCCAGGTGTGAGGTGTGGAGGGAGCAGGCCCAGGTGTGAGGTATGGATTGAGCAGGCCCAGGTGTGAGGTGTGGAGGGAGCAGGCCCAGGTGTGAGGTGTGGAGGGAGCAGGCCCAGGTGTGAGGTGTGGAGGAAGCAGGCCCAGGTGTGAGGTGTGGAGGAAGCAGGCCCAGGTGTGAGGTGTGGAGGGAGCAGGCCCAGGTGTGAGGTATGGAGGAATAGGCCCAGGTGTGAGGTGTGGAGGGAGCAGGCCCAGGTGTGAGGTGTGGAGGGAGCAGGCTCAGGTGTGAGGTGTGGAGGGAGCAGGCCCAGGTGTGAGGTGTGGAGGGAGCAGGCCCAGGTGTGAGGTGTGGAGGGAGCAGGCCCAGGTGTGAGGTGTGGAGGAAGCAGGCCGTGGTGTGAGGTGTGGAGGGAGCAGGCCCAGGTGTGAGGTGTGGAGGGAGCAGTCCCAGGTGTGAGGTGTGGAGGGAGCAGGCCCAGGTGTGAGGTGTGGAGGAAGCAGGCCGTGGTGTGAGGTGTGGAGGGAGCAGGCCCAGGTGTGAGGTATGGAGGAAGCAGGCCCAGGTGTGAGGTGTGGAGGAAGCAGGCCCTGGTGTGAGGTGTGGAGGAAGCAGGCCTACGTGTGAGGTGTGGAGGGAGCAGTCCCAGGTGTGAGGTATGGAGGAAGCAGGCCGTGGTGTGAGGTGTGGAGGAAGCAGTCCCAGGTGTGAGGTGTGGAGGGAGCAGGCCCAGGTGTGAGATGTGGAGGGAGCAGGCCCAGGTGTGAGGTGTGGAGGGAGCAGGCCCAGGTGTGAGGTGCGGAGGGAGAAGGCCCACGTGTGAGGTGCGGAGGGAGAAGGCCCACGTGTGAGGTGTGGAGGGAGAAGGCCCACGTGTGAGGTGTGGAGGGACAAGGCCCACGTGTGAGGTGTGAAGGAAGCAGGCCCACGTGTGAGGTGTGGAGGGAGCAGACCCAGGTGTGAGGTGTGGAGGGAGCAGGCCCAGGTGCGAGGTGTGGAGGGAGCAGGCCCAGGTGTGAGGTGTGGAGGAAGCAGGCCCAGGTGTGAGGTGTGGAGGGAGCAGGCCCAGGTGTGAGGTGTGGAGGGAGCAGGCCCAGGTGTGAGGTGTGGAGGGAGCAGGCCCAGGTGTGAGGTGTGGAGGGAGCAGGCCCAGGTGTGAGATGTGGAGGGAGCAGTCCCAGGTGTGAGGTATGGAGGGAGCAGGCCCAGGTGTGAGGTATGGAGGAAGCAGACCCAGGTGTGAGATATGGAGGAAGCAGGCCCAGGTGTGAGGTGTGGAGGGAGCAGTCCCAGGTGTGAGGTGTGGAGGAAGCAAGCCCAGGTGTGAGGTGTGGAGGGAGCAGGCCCAGGTGTGAGGTGTGGAGGAAGCAAGCCCAGGTGTGAGGTGTGGAGGGAGCAGGCCCAGGTGTGAGGTGTGGAGGGAGCAGGCCCAGGTGTGAGGTGTGGAGGGAGCAGGCCCAGGTGTGAGGTGTGGAGGGAGCAGGCCCAGGTGTGAGGTGTGGAGGGAGCAGTCCCAGGTGTGAGGTGTGGAGGAAGCAGTCCCAGGTGTGAGGTGTGGAGGAAGCAGGCCCTGGTGTGAGGTGTGGAGGAAGCAGGCTCTGGTGTGAGGTGTGGAGGAAGCGGGCCTACGTGTGAGGTGTGGAGGGAGCGGGCCCACGTGTGAGGTGCGGAGGGAGCAGGCCCAGGTGTGAGGTGCGGAGGGAGAAGGCCCACGTGTGAGGTGCGGAGGGAGAAGGCCCACGTGTGAGGTGTGGAGGGACAAGGCCCACGTGTGAGGTGTGAAGGAAGCAGGCCCACGTGTGAGGTGTGGAGGGAGCAGACCCAGGTGTGAGGTGTGGAGGGAGCAGGCCCAGGTGTGAGGTATAGAGGAAGCAGGCCCAGGTGCGAGGTGTGGAGGGAGCAGGCCCAGGTACGGGGTGTGGAGGGAGCAGGCCCAGGTGCGGGGTGTGGAGGAAGCAGGCCCACGTGTGAGGTGTGGAGGGAGCAGACCCAGGTGTGTGGTGTGGAGGGAGCAGGCCCAGGTGTGAGGTACAGAGGAACCAGGCCCACGTGTGAGGTGTGGAGGAAGCAGGCCCTGGTGTGAGGTATGGAGGAAGCAGGCCCACGTGTGAGGTATGGAGGAAGCAGGCCCAGATGTGATGTATGGAGGAAGGTGAGGTGTGAGGTATGGAGGTATGGAGGAAGCAGGTCCAGGTGTGAGGTATGGGGGAAGGTGAGGTATGGAGGAAGCAGGCCCAGGTGTGAGGTATGGAGGAAGCAGGCCCAGGTGCGAGGTATAGAGGAATCAAGCCCAGGTGTTATGTATGGAGGAAGGTGAGGTGTGAGGTATGGAGGAAGCAGACCCAGGTGTGAGGTATGGAGGAAGGTGAGGTGTGAGGTATGGAGGAAGCAGGCCCAGGTGGGAACTTTTTACTATGACAGCTGCCCTTACCAGACCCAAGCTCTCTGGCTGCTTTATTTTCCCGGCTGTCCTGCTTTGCTGGCTGCATTATATTCCCGGCTGTCCTGCTGTGCTGGCTGCATTACATTACCGGCTGTCCTGCTGTGCTGGCTGCGGGAACGCTGCCCGGGAGAGCATCCTCAGTAACGAGCTCTTCCCTTGGCTGGCAGGAGGGCAGAACGCATTGTGCAGTACAGGGAACAGAGCAGCCGCACAGGACCCGGTAACATGTAACATATATTAGAGGTACACTTCTGTTATGTGCGGATGGTGCCAATACCCGAGTCTCTATTACACATGGCATCTATGCGTACGTATAATAATCTCTTACAGCGTCTGTCATACATTGCTCCATATGCTGTAGGCATGAATCACCTACCCGCCTCTGCCAACATACCGTATGTGCCTGCTGCACCCAGTCAGCCTGGCAGGCAGAAAACGTGGCTCGGGGTATTACCTTTAAGCAGGATTTACAAGTGCTCCAAATGTAAATTCATTTTCTAATGCCCCCGTTCCTCTGGTTACAATGTACATGTAACAGGGATAGAACCTGTGAGAGCAATACAGGAACCAGGCTGGCTGCAGGATGGAGCTACTGAGCGCCATCATATGGGAAGGTCATTACAATTACATACGCTCCAGCTGGGCCTTTCTACCAGGTGCAGGACCTTTTTTTTATTGTCTGTACCGATGTTTGACTCTAGAAATTCTATTGAAAGTATATAAGGGGGGCCACGCCCCTTTGCCCGTGGCCACACCCCTTTTCTGAATTTATATCGATTTTTATGAGTAAATGTTGGAGGGTGTGCAATCACTTGGGATTAGATCCCAATCTAATGAGGATTTTATATGATGATAATGTGACATCTATCCGGCCGGCAATAGGGACAAGAGAAATAGTAGCAGTCCTGAAAGGGAATTTAAGATGAGTATAGAGGGAAAAGAAAGGAAGGTATCAACTGTAAATAAGGCTGCACAGTGGATAGCATGGGTTTAATTCCAACCTCATATGTATCTATGTGGAGTTTGTATGTACTCCTTGTGTTTGTTTTGGGTCATAGCTGTGACACAGGCCACAAGGGACTACTATTAATGCTGGCTTAGAAGAACTCTGCCGCCGAAGCATTAAGTACATAAGGATGTCCGTTTCAGAGATGTCCGTTTCACATTAGTGGTAGGCAGCTTCAGCGGTGCCCCCAAGTCCCAGCACCCTAATGGCAGCGCCAGGCCTGACTGCAGTGCACAGCTGGTGGTATCTTCTGGGCACCCTCACAAAATCCTCCACCTTCACTTGGGAAGATCAGTGCAGACTGGGCCTGATTCTGATTTGGAAGTAAAGCAAAAAAAGCAAGTAACTGTGTCTGGAACAGACCACGCTGGGGGAGCAAATACATTGATATGTTTTTCTGTGCAGGGTAAATACTGGCTGCTCCTGCATGCAGCCCGCACATGTTAGCCAGCTTTATTCTTACACTGCAATTTAGATTTCAGTTTGAACACACCCCACCCAAATCTAACAATCTCTGCACATGTTACATCTGCCCCACCTGCACTGCACATTGTTTTGTCCGGGTGATCAGTTACTTGCTTTTTTTTTTTTTTGCTTTACTTCCAAATCAGAATCAGGTCCATGGCGGAGGTCGGGAAAGCAAAAGATGACTTTTATACTTACGTATTTTGTCAGTTAATAAATGCCCTCCATTGCTACCAAGCAACAAATAACTCATCTTTTGTATGTATATATTTCTAGCTATCAAAAGCAATTTGAACAATTGTGGACACTTTTAAATGGATTAGATAGCTTAGATATGGTCCGCATACCAATAACGCACATGTACTACAGAGTATAAGCTTGCGAGCAGGGCCCTCCTACCTCTATGACTGTTATTACTTGGGGGGTCATTCCGAGTTGTTCGCTCGGTAAAAATCTTCGCATCGCAGCGATTTTCCGCTTAGTGCGCATGCGCAATGTCCGCACTGCGACTGCGCCAAGTAAATTTGCTATGCACTTAGGAATTTTACTCACGGCTTTTTCATCGTTCTGGCGATCGTAATGTGATTGACAGGAAATGGGTGTTACTGGGCGGAAACAGGCCGTTTTATGGGCGTGTGGGAAAAAACGCTACCGTTTCCGGAAAAAATGCAGGAGTGGCCGGAGAAACGTGGGAGTGTCTGGAGAAACGGAGGAGTGTCTGGGCGAACGCTGGGTGTGTTTGTGACGTCAAACCAGGAACGACAAGCACTGAACTGATCGCAGATGCCGAGTAAGTCTGGAGCTACTCAGAAACTGCTACGAGGTGTGTAATCGCAATATTGCGAATACATCGTTCGCAATTTTAAGATGCTAAGATTCACTCCCAGTAGGCGGCGGCTTAGCATGAGCAAATCTGCTAAAATTCACTTGCGAGCGAACAACTCGGAATGACCCCCTTAGTTTTATTGTAACACTTTTTTTTCCAATTGTAAAGCGCACAGTATTTGCTGCGCTACAGTATATAAGAAACTGTTAATAAATAAATAATATACAAGTTAGAGTCAGTGTGGTGTTACACAAATCCAGGGGTTAAAGTGAGCCGGAACGGGGGCAGAACTGCATTCTGTCAGTTCCATTTGCTCACCTAATCCGATGTCAGCCAGCGCGCCGGGAAAGTTCTATGTAATTGACACTAAACTCAACTGGCGCTCCCAACAAATGTAACAAACACAATCGTATACGCAAACATATGATTGTATACTATACGTTCCCTGTGTCAGATGATTTCAGTCGTGCATGTCCAGGGGCATGGCTGTATATCCCTTTTTATTCCAATCAGGTTTAATTGGTTCTCCCAGTACGCATGTGGAAAATAGAATAAAAAATATATACAGTATATGGTGCAGAATGTCAAAGTCAGAAAAATATCACGCTACACACTGCCATATATGCACCTCATGCGAGTGCCTGCTGCGTGTGCATGAGCCCTCCCGTGCGTGCGCATACTCTCAGTTGCGTGCACCCGCAGGCGCACGGTATGCGCATTTACGGTAGAGTTTATGTGCGTCTAGCGGGCGACTCAATCGTAACATATTTTATTCATATAATGTATTTTGTAGATTATGGTCCCTTTGATAGAATCTGAAAGTTTAGTTAATGTAGTATGTTCAGGGACAAAGAGATCCCTCTTTGTTTGATACGAAGGGTCAGACAGGGGTTACACAGTGGTGTTTAGTATCCATCGGAAGAGAATATAATTAGCAATATTCCGGTGTTGGTTTGAAGCGGATTAATCGCTCGTGCGTATAGTTATGGACATAAGAAGTTTATGGACATTTACTATATTTGCACTTTATTACCCATGCGGCGGGAAACCCAGTTTCCCACCCACCTGAGCAGTTAGGAATAGTCACAGCCCACCTGTATGAACCAACCTATGACCTTTTGTTATAATGCGAAGACGAATTCCTGTGTCCAATGAACAATAAGAATGTAGGGACCATTGTACTGTATTGTGTGTAGTGTATAAAAGGACAAGCCGATCTGGGCCAGCTCTCTACTCTCTTCAACGGTTCTCATTGCTGATAATCGGGAGCTGGATATCCAGAAAGGCGCTTGCGATTGTTTCCCCTGGTGCGTAAGTTCTCTGCAACCATATTGTCTCTTATTTAATGTTATAAGCCATTCTCTCTCTCCTTCCCCTCCTTTAAATGTAACTGTATCTGTAGTGTATTTTATGTGTAGTTATCCGGTTAGGTATTTTATGTTATCTTGGTAGTGTATAACTTGTATTGTATTATTCTTTTGCGATTGAACGTTCATTCATTTCCTTAAAAGGCGTTAGACCCTTAGACCGGTATTTGAGTGTTTATTATATTGCTAAGGGGTTCTCTGAGAGTCACATACGCTCATACAGCTTTTAAACTAACAAGGTTACACTGTGTTGCATTTACACCTTATCACTGCACAAGGGTTTACAGTATAAGTACATTGTTTATGGTATTGTTTTAAAGGTTTAACACCGTGAGCGTCAGCGCCGCTTGTGATCTCCTCGCGGTCCCGAGCGTCCGCTACGCTGATAGCATATCATTACGTTAGTCGGCAGCCTATAGCGTGCTTGCCTTTACGCTCTAAGCCGTGAGCGAACGTGCCGCTCGTGCGTCTCGTCCACGGCTAAGCGTTCGTTATGCTACGTGCGTACTCTTACGGTATTTCCATACGCCAATTGCGTACTGTGTTCTTTAACCTTTTAGCGTGTTTTATACAAGGTATAGAATAGGCATTGTCAATTGGGGACTCGCCCGCTCTTCACATATCTGCACTAGGTAATTCCAGCAGACATTATCGGTCAGCAAAAGGCGGGAGGTAATATTCCTCGTAGTGCTGACCAGATAAGCGTCTGCTTCGCTTAGTAAGGAGTGCTGAAGGAATCCGGAACCAAAAGGTAGGAACAGTACGTTATTGTCTTTTAAAACCTGTTTAGTTTCTGTTTTGCGAACGTACGCATAAATACACACACCTGTATTCCTTGGTTAGTATTATTTGTCCGTATTTCATTCTCCTGATTGCCACACATTAGTGATAACGTGTTGAGACATTTGTTGTTATTAATAGTTAAAAGTAATATTTAAGGGAATAATTGTAAAAGGCACGCACACAATCTCGCCTAGAATACAAGGGAGATTTGAGTGGTGGTCAGTGAAGGATTACTGTTAAAGATCATTCACATTGATAAACGTGTAGTGTGTAACTGTGGACGTACTTGGTCTGTGTACACGTGTTCTTACAAGGGCAGGGCGTACGCAGCAAGGGTCGACGCACGGAGCGTGTATTACGCAACGGAGCGTACGGATACGCCCACATGATACAAACCGCACGATAGTATTGTTTAGTAAGCGATAAGGAAGTAACGCGAAAATAACACAAATCTATCTCAAATCCAAAAGTTTAAAAGTTAAAAGAAAAAGACTTTCTCTGTTGCAATTCTTCTGGGTTAAGCTAATACCGAATGAAAGGATTTCTGCGCAGAAATAAAAATTAAAGTGTACATGTGGTAAGAGTGTGTGTATATATAAGATTTCTCTTTTATTACGGAAGTGGGAACCATAGGCCAGTAGAAAGAGGTACACCAGCGAGAGTGATAGCGTGGGGTGGCTTGGGAGGCGTCCCTTGTTAGTCTCGACACATTTATGAGCAGTAGAGTCTGCTGTACATAACAGACCAGGAGGTCACAGACCAGGAGGTCACAGAACAGGAGGTTCAGGTACAGCAGACTAGAAGTAGAGAAGCACAACCGAAGAGGGTTGGTGCTAGACCCATATAGGCCAAAGAAGCTCATTGCTGAAGGAATTCGCAGCTGAAATTTTCGATTCCACTGATCATTCCGCACATAAGATTAGTTGCTTGTGTGCAGATACGATTGTACCACATGTGATTGTGTGCATTAGCGTGTCTTGAATTCAGAAGAACGCTACTTGCACATTGTTAACGTGATTTGTGTAATTTTTTTTATTTTAAGGGAAGTAGCCTGATCACTCAGGGACATTCCAGCGACTGACACTTGCTGGGGAGGGTAAGACACTCCCACACGCCCGAGCAAGTAGACGTACTTAGGTGCCCTAGGCTGGGTACGGAACCTCTGGGAACTTTGGTCGCCGTATTGGCCAGCGTTGACGGGAGTTAAGTGGGCGGACTTCGGAGCAAAACCCCCACCGCAGCCTTACCCCGAGCATCTTGGTTTTTGTAAGGGTTGCCGGAGACCCTGATTTGAAGTCAGAGGTAGTGAAAGCAGCACCTGCAGAGATGGGGGCCAGTTGTTCAGGTAAGGGGCGATCAACCCAGGTTCAGGTTGATTTGGTAAACCGACCAATCGGGTCGGCAAGGTATATCATGTGTGAGAAATATGGTCATCACACAGAAATGTTGTGCAATGAATGGGAAAGGATGACTGTGCATGACGGGGAAAAGTTTCCCCGGGTAGGTAGTTTTAACCCAGAAGTGTTACAGAAGAGTTTGTCTGATTAAGTCTTCAAAAAGGCGTATTAGACATTATGATTATTTAACATTGTGGCAACAGGAAGGTGAAATGCAAAGGGGGTTGGCGCAAGCCACTGGATCTAACCCTATCAGGAAACTGATAGCCACTGCTCCCCCACCACCATACATACCTGGAGAGAAATTGGTTGCAGAGAATGGCACTCAGGGTCATGTTAAATGTGTAGAAGTTAAGGATAATGTAACCAAAGTAATTAATGCTAACACTAATCCGTGCAAGTTGTACCCTGTTTTGAACTTTCCCCAGGATTGTGACCAAGAGGATGAGCCCACAACAATATCAGCACTCTCCCTAGCAGCCACCATATCAGAAACAGCAGTAGGCACGACTCAACCCGTAAGATTAGCATCAAAGGCCCCTAGCGGAGGGACAGGTGAGGTCGTATCGACTGGTAAGTACGGCACCATGCACTACGCTGAAACCATTTCACCAAGTATTGTAGAATCTACACAGACAGATGTTATTAGACTTAATCCCGTTAGGGTAATAGCAGTGCCAAATGGGAAGACTGATACTTCAGGGGCAACCCCTATCAGAAACATCGCCATGCACTGTCCCTTTTCCCGAACGGAATTAAGGTCAATGATGTCTGAATTCCCTGATCCTAGAAAAGACTTAGCTGCATGTCAAAAGTATATTAGAGAGCTAGGAAATTCTGCAGAGCCAAATAACAAAGATTGGAGGACAGTTTTGAGGGCATGTTTACCCCCCAGTGTTGATCCGTTAAAGTTTATCGCTGATTGCAAGTTAGATGAGGAAGTACCACTAACAGATGAGTATAATCAGGATAATGTAAAGAGAATCAACTTACAGTTAGGAGTATATTTTCCTGCAGTTGTAAAGTGGAATAAAATCTTTACAATAAAACAAAAAGAAGGTGAATCCACATCAGAGTATTTTCACCGGGCTCTGCAGGATATGGCTAGGTACACTGGTATAGATGACATTAAAACAAATGTACACCACAGGGAAGTAGCCGTTTCAGTATTGATGGACGGTCTAAAAGAGGTTTTAAGGAATAGAATACAAACCACTAGGCCTGATTGGAGAGGTATGTCGGTGGATGCATTGGGAGAGGCTGCTGCTGGGCATGATCGGAATATCATCAGACACAGGGAGTCACAGAGTGATAAGTTAATGGCTGTGAGCATACAGGCCCTCACTACCCGGCCACCTCAGACCAGAACTGTGACCCCTGTGGGTAAGTCAAGAGGTATAAAATGTTATAGTTGTCACAGAGAGGGACACATGTCATGTGATTGTAAAGCAAGACAAATACAAAATTCATATCAACCCTATAGACAACGAACTGATACGAGACACTGGGATCAAGGACCGAAAGGGCGGAGTTATGAGCCACATGCAGGGGAAACAAAAAGGTATCCCCCAAGAAGAGACTGGCAAATCTCTGATAGTTCCCATCTACCCCCGCCACAAGTAATTGCTGCCAGCGCGATTCAGGGAGGTCACCATACCCAATAGGGGTGTGGCCACACCTGTAATCTGCAGCCAGTGAAATTGATTGCAAGTCTTGGAAGTGAACCCGAGATCACAATTGATGTAGCTGGTAAATCATTAAATTTCCTTGTGGATACGGGGGCGTCCAAATCAGTGATAAATTCGACAGTGGGCATGAGAACCACTGGTAAAACAATTCCAGCCATGGGAGTAACGGGAGTAGTACAACACTACCCTGTTAGCAAACCAGCAGAGATTACAATAGGGCCTTTGCATACCAAGCATTCCTTTTTGCTGGCTGCATCGGCACCGACTAATCTCCTGGGAAGAGATTTACTGTGTAAAATGGGGTGCGTCATTTATTGTACTCCTGAAGGTGTATTCTTAGACATACCTGAGAATTACGCTCAGGAAGTACGAGACATGCTAGACTCCCCATCAAAATTAATGTCACAAACCGTTATGATAAATAGGAGTTCATCCCAGGTAGAAGAAATGACATCCCAAATACCAGAGTCACTTTGGACTAAAGATGGACAAGACACTGGATTAATGGCAAACGTAGCTCCAGTAGTTGTGCAAGTAAAAGATGGTAGGATAGCTCCAAAAATCCCACAATACCCTCTGAAGCCAGAGGTGGAGTTAGGAGTACACCCTGTAATAGAGCGCTTGCTACAACAGGGCATTCTGGTAAGAACATCCAGCACTGCCAATAGTCCCATCTTCCCTGTAAAAAAGAGTGGGGGGAGGGGTTACAGGCTAGTGCAGGATCTAAGGGGGATTAATAAAATAGTTGAGAGTCAGTTCCCCGTAGTGCCAAATCCAGCTGTCATCCTAATGCAAATCCCTCCCACTGCAAAATTTTTCACTGTTATTGACCTCTGCTCCGCCTTTTTCTCGGTACCTCTGCACCCCGACAGCCAATATTTGTTTGCATTCACATACAGAGGAGTCCAATACACATGGACTCGATTACCACAAGGTTTCATAGACAGCCCAAGTATATTTTCACAGGCTTTGCATGATTGTTTACAGTCTTTCCAACCAGAGAGTGGATCAGTATTGATCCAATATGTGGATGATTTACTACTATGTTCAGATTCACTGGAAGCGTCCCTGAAAGATACGAAACAGCTCCTGTTTCATCTTTCAGACACAGGACACAAGGTTTCCAAAGACAAGTTGCAATTATGCCAGACTAAAGTAAAATATCTGGGACACTGTCTGACACAAGGACTGAGACACCTGACCACTGATAGAATTCAAGCAATTAGAGACATGACTCTGCCACAAACCCAGCAACAGATCAGAACATTTCTAGGAATGTGTGGGTATTGCCGTAACTGGATCCCAGGTTTTTCCATTCTAGCATTACCTTTGCAGGAGATGGTCTCATCAAACAAACCTGATCGGATTTCGCATACAGACGAATCCGAGATGGCATTTGAGAGACTTAAACAGTGCCTAACGCAGGCACCAGCATTAGGTATGCCAGACTATGGGAAACCCTTTGAGCTGTACGGAACAGAAAGTGTTGGTTGCGCGGCAGGCGTCCTAACCCAAAAGTACGGTGATGCCAGCTGGCCGGTAGCATACTACAGCGCTCAGCTAGATACGGTAGCGCGATCCCTCCCCACATGCTTGCGAAGTGTTGCAGCGATAGCATTGCTAGTTACAAAAAGTGAAGATGTAGTGCTAGGACACAACCTCACAATCCATACACCGCATGCAGTGTCAGCCTTGCTGAATTCTGCCCAAACCAGGCACGTCTCATCAGCGCGGTTTACAAGATGGGAATTGGCATTAATGGCCCCCGTAAACATCACCATAAAGAGATGCAGTGCATTAAATCCTGCAACGTATCTCCCAGGTGTGCCTGGACAGGCACAAAGGGTGGAGGATGAGAGTGATGGGGAAGGAGGATTTAATACAAGAGATGACATGCATGATTGTATGGAGTATTTGACCCAAAATTTCACGGCAAGGCCTGACATCAGTGACAACCCACTGGAAGATGTAGATCTTACTTTCTACACTGACGGTAGTTGTCACAGACAGACGGACTCGGGAGACTTGTGTACTGGATACGCAGTCGTAGATGACCAAGGCACCATAGAAGCAGAACCGCTAGGCCCACCTCACTCAGCCCAGGTTGCTGAACTGGTTGCCCTGACCAGAGCATGTGAATTGGCTAAGGGCAAGTCAGCCAATATCTACACCGATTCTAGATACGCCTTCGGGGTAGTCCATGATTTCGGAGCCCTATGGCGCCTCAGAAATTTCATGACGGCAGCTGGTACACCGGTAGCGCATGCAGCTCACATCAAAAGGCTTCTAACAGCGATACAGGAACCCGACAGAGTGGCTGTTATCAAGTGTAAAGCACATACATATAGTCAAGACCCAGTATCACTTGGTAACAGCCGAGCAGACGAAGCTGCTAAGTTAGCAGCTGGTACCCCCAGACAGACAGACACCACACAACTGATGGTATTTAATACCGTCAACACACAGAAATTGTGTGAAATGCAAAATTTGTGTTCCACACAGGAAAAGGCAGTTTGGAGGGCAAAGGGATATGGCCAGGAGTCCTCAGGACTCTGGACAGATGGACAGGGTAAACCAGTGGCACCCAGAGCATACCTCCCAAGTTTGGCTGAAGCAGCACATGTGCTGACTCATCTAGGCAAGGAAGGGATGTGCAAGTTGGTAAGAGCATATTGGTGCGCCCCAGGATTTTCTTCCCATGCGGGAAAGAGAGCAATGTCATGCCTCACCTGCTTGAGGAAGAATATCGGAAAGGCAATACCAACAGAACCATCTCATATCCCACCTACAGGCGGTCCTTTTCAGGTAATACAGATTGATTTCATACAATTACCCCCTTGTCGAAATTTGAAGTATGTACTAGTTTGTATAGATGTGTTTTCAAATTGGGTCGAAGCATTTCCTGCGGCCACAAATACTGCAATGTTTACTGCTAAGAAAATTGTACAGGAATTTGTGTGTAGATATGGTATCCCTAGAATAATTGAAAGTGATAGGGGTACCCATTTTACAGGTGATGTCTTTCAAGGAATGTGTAAATTGATGGGAATTGATAGTAAGCTGCACACTCCGTACCGCCCCCAGGCGAGTGCGAAAGTAGAAAGAGTGAACAGCACTATTAAAAATAAATTGAGCAAAGTTATGGCGGAAACAGGATTAACATGGCCAGAAGCTTTACCCATTGTATTATACAGCATCAGAACCACTCCCAGGTCCCCTCTTAATCTGTCCCCTTTTGAAATTCTGTTTGGTCGACAACCGCATGTCATGATTAACCCTCAGGATGATTTGAAGTGTAACAATGAAGTGACTGTAAAGTATTTGGTTAAGATGAGTAAACAGCTAAAGAATCAGAATGATAATTTGAAGTTAGTGATTCCTGATCTGCCAGATAGTAATTGTCATGACATTGAACCTGGGGATTATGTAATGATACGGAATTTTCTACGCTCAGGTTGCCTTATTGACAGATGGGAAGGACCATACCAAGTCTTATTGATTAGCACGACAGCATTGAAGGTTGCCGAGAGAGAGACTTGGGTTCATTCGTCCCATTGTAAGAAGGTTGCTGATCCAGAGAGGTCCCGTGATAAGGAACAGACGGTAGAGGAAGTTGTATCACTGGAGTGTCTGTTTCAGGAGGACTGAAACGGCACCTGAGCATTGAGAATAATAAGATCGGAGGCAGTTGTCGATTCCCTGTTCCCTTTTATTGTTTTTCTCCACTTCCCATCCCATCTCCCTCAATTGTTTCTTTCCCCCTTCTCATTCTTCTCCATTTCCTCCTATAAGATGGACTTGCCCCAAGAGACTGTGATCCGGATTTTCCTGTTGACCATGATGTTGACCAGAGCAGTCTGTTCCAGCGAGAGTACCATGGAGGTCGAGAGAGGTTCTGGAATGGGTTCTGATGACAGAGATGGAGGCGTAGATTTCCAAGAACAACATAATCACCGAGTAAAGGCGAGTATCAGAAAACGATCTGGTAGCATTGACAATAGAAGAAATTGTGAAGGATTGTTAGCTGAAGAGAACTGTATCTGTAGACTCTGTGACAGTGTAGTTGAGGATGGGTGTATCAAGAAATGCCAATCCAGTTTTAATATCCACATGGACCGGCATCCATTGAGTGACTATCACTCCTTAGTGGGTAAAGTGTTAAATCAGACAGATTGTTGGGTATGCTCTCAAGTACCTCAAGGCCATAGCAAATCAGGATTAGTGCCCTTCCCTTTAACTATAGGGGAGCTACTTGAGCTAAGTGGTGGGAGGCCGGTGGACAGGAGGTTTAATATCTCCAGTCCTCCTAGTTTGTAGCTCCACCAATATCATGTGGATAGATCCCTAGTATGTTTTAACATTTCCAATCCCCGAAAGCCGGGAAATTGGGAAGTGTCATGGAATAACCAAACCATGACCTTTTCATACAGAGCCGATAGAATGCCTACAGATACAGAACTTATACGCCACATAGCCGGTAGTGGAAAATATTTCCGATATAGGTATACCCTAGGAAGTAGGGCCATGAGAGTTGGAGAGGTATCACCAGGATACTGTGCACATATCGTCCAAACTGATACGTGTACTAAACAGATGGGAGAATTAGGGTTAGGAGATTTCATATGGAAAATGTGTAATATGGTAATGTCCTACTCCGTCCCATATGTTCTCCCCGATGATGCATATTTCATATGCGGGAGGAAGGCGTATAAGTGGCTTGCTCCAAACTCAGAAGGGTTATGATACATTGGAAAAGTACTGCCTGAGGTAATGACCGTATCCCACACTAAAATGAAGGATATTCACCGCAGTGCCCAAGCTCCTTATACTCACACTCATTACGAGCACATCGTTAAACGGCACCTGATAGAAAGAACAGAGCACCCGGCCTCTGACCTGATCAATGAATCCACCAGGATTCAATTCCTAATCGCGTTAGATATCACTCGTACCGCCAGAGGAGTGATAAATTATAAATATATATCTGCGCTTGCAAATTTATTAGACAATATCACTGAAATGTATGATGACACATTCAGGTATACCGGAAGGGAGCTCCAAGCTTATAAAACAGAACTGGTTCAGCATAGGATGATTCTCAATTATCTCACAGCTGTGACAGGCGGGTATTGTGTTACCCTAGCGACTCAGTATGGAATAAAGTGCTGCACATATATTACAAACAGCACCGAGGACCCGGTCGAGGTCATAGACAAAAAGATGGATGACATTTTGCAATTAAAATGGGAGTTCCGAAGGAAACACAATCTCACCCTTGCCGCTGTGGGTAATGAGCTGACCAGTTGGGTGTCATGGTTGAACCCACGAAATTGGTTCTCTGGTTTAGGAGAATGGACTCAAGGAATTATCATGGATGTAGGGAAATTTCTTTTGTGTACTCTGGGTGTCATCATATTGGTCGGTCTGATATTTAGATGCGTTCGGGTTTTAACAAAGTGTAAACGTAGCGCCCGAGTGATGAGTTTAAGAAGTGAAGATACTGTAATAACAACGACTGATTTGGTTTATGACCCAACGATAGAGACAATGTTGTGATGAAAATGTGAGTCCACGGTCCGTTTCTTTCACCCGTTTCTCCTTTGTTTTCCTCCAAGGTAAAAAGACATCCGCTTGGAAGAAGAATTTGACAACCTTTTACACAGACAACTGATGGACTATGCCATAGACCCCCATATCCCTAGTACCTTTAATTTTACGCTAGCCCAACACTTTTTGTAAGTCTATGGACATTGAGAAAGCTTTTGTTCGCACTTTGGCAAAAGCCCAAGGAGACTACAGTCAACATGTACATCGAGACAAGACAAGACAAGACACAAGACAAGACCTCAATCGGCAAATGTATATTAAACTCACATAGTTTATCACTGCATTTACCATAATTGTTCTTTATCTTCACCTCTACCACCTTCAGGTAATAACACACATAGTCGATAGGGAATATAGGCACAGATATCAGCACTCACATATTCCCCCATTCATGTATCATCAACTAAAATGTGTTCCCCCATTTTGTTGCAACCAAAAGCCGAAGAGAGCTCGGTAAAGTTTGACAGCCCATTCACAGACCCGTACCACGGGATAAGAAGGAATTCAAATGTATACTTCGCAATACCTCGAAGCTTGATTTAAAACACGTATGGCACGATGATACATGACCCCCCAAACATGGATTCATACACACATACTTCTGCTATCTCACTAGGTCATACCCTTTTCCTACCTTCTCCTCTCCTCCCCTACCCAATCATAGAAATGTATTATACATGACATATATTTTTCTCTTTTTGAACTGTTTTAGGGAGTGGCAGTTATTGGTGACTGCCAAAGGGTGGACTGTCAAAGTCAGAAAAATATCACGCTACACACTGCCATATATGCACCTCATGCGAGTGCCTGCTGCGTGTGCATGAGCCCTCCCGTGCGTGCGCATACTCTCAGTTGCGTGCACCCGCAGGCGCACGGTATGCGCATTTACGGTAGAGTTTATGTGCGTCTAGCGGGCGACTCAATCGTAACATATTTTATTCATATAATGTATTTTGTAGATTATGGTTCCTTTGATAGAATCTGAAAGTTTAGTTAATGTAGTATGTTCAGGGACAAAGAGATCCCTCTTTGTTTGATACGAAGGGTCAGACAGGGGTTACACAGTGGTGTTTAGTATCCATCGGAAGAGAATATAATTAGCAATATTCCGGTGTTGGTTTGAAGCGGATTAATCGCTCGTGCGTATAGTTATGGACATAAGAAGTTTATGGACATTTACTATATTTGCACTTTATTACCCATGCGGCGGGAAACCCAGTTTCCCACCCACCTGAGCAGTTAGGAATAGTCACAGCCCACCTGTATGAACCAACCTATGACCTTTTGTTATAATGCGAAGACGAATTCCTGTGTCCAATGAACAATAAGAATGTAGGGACCATTGTACTGTATTGTGTGTAGTGTATAAAAGGACAAGCCGATCTGGGCCAGCTCTCTACTCTCTTCAACGGTTCTCATTGCTGATAATCGGGAGCTGGATATCCAGAAAGGCGCTTGCGATTGTTTCCCCTGGTGCGTAAGTTCTCTGCAACCATATTGTCTCTTATTTAATGTTATAAGCCATTCTCTCTCTCCTTCCCCTCCTTTAAATGTAACTGTATCTGTAGTGTATTTTATGTGTAGTTATCCGGTTAGGTATTTTATGTTATCTTGGTAGTGTATAACTTGTATTGTATTATTCTTTTGCGATTGAATGTTCATTCATTTCCTTAAAAGGCGTTAGACCCTTAGACCGGTATTTGAGTGTTTATTATATTGCTAAGGGGTTCTCTGAGAGTCACATACGCTCATACAGCTTTTAAACTAACAAGGTTACACTGTGTTGCATTTACACCTTATCACTGCACAAGGGTTTACAGTATAAGTACATTGTTTATGGTATTGTTTTAAAGGTTTAACACCGTGAGCGTCAGCGCCGCTTGTGATCTCCTCGTGGTCCCGAGCGTCCGCTACGCTGATAGCGTATCATTACGTTAGTCGGCAGCCTATAGCGTGCTTGCCTTTACGCTCTAAGCCGTGAGCGAACGTGCCGCTCGTGCGTCTCGTCCACGGCTAAGCGTTCGTTACGCTACGTGCGTACTCTTACGGTATTTCCATACGCCAATTGCGTACTATGTTCTTTAACCTTTTAGCGTGTTTTATACAAGGTATAGAATAGGCATTGTCAAGAACGTTTCAATACTTCATTGCAATAGTACAAAATGACACAACACGCATTAAAATCACATAAAACAAACACAACAAGGTATAGATAAAAGAGGATCTCTTTATGAAGACCCCTAGTCTCTGGTAATGCACTATGGCAGCACACAAATGTCAGGCAATGTCCCTAGGTATATAGAGGCTACGAACGGACAGTTCTCAAACAGGTTGTGTAGTGGTGGTATCGGATCCCCTCCCGGGAAATGCGTCATGAATCTCCTTCTCAGCTGCAAGATTCTTACCTCGGTATCACCGTGTGGGACCTCCTGTAGCACGCCAAAGCGTTTCAACCCTTGCTTGGGTCTTTTTCAAGGCAAGTGTGAAGGGAAAAGCCGGGCACCCACTGAGATTGTGTTACCAGCGGGTGCCTGGCTCCCTCCCCATGGCAGCAGCCGGAGGCAGGAGTTCACTCCTGAGCTCCGGCAGTGGGCGACGCTGCGCTATGAGAGAGATGTCATGACGTCTCTCCCATAGTTCCGAGGAGCGGGTGGCCAGGAGGAGAGCAGCGGGGCTTGGTGAGTATTGTGTTTTTTTTTTTTTGTGTGTGTAAACGGCGCTTCTAAAGGGGCATTACCACATGGGGCTAAACTATTGGGGGCATAACTACAGGGTCTAAACTACGGGGGGCATAACTACTGGGGGCATTACCACTGGGGGTATAACTACTGGGAGCTAAACTACAGGGGTTAAACTACAGGGGGCATAACTGCAGGGGGCTAAGCTACTGGGGGCATTACTACTGGGGGTATATCAACGGGGGCATTACCACAGGGGGCTAAACTACAGGAGGCTAAACTACAGGGGGTCATTACTACTGGGGGCATTAGCACTGGGGGCTAAACAACTGGGGGCATTACCACTGGGGGCTAAACTACTGGGGGTATTACCACTGGGGACTAAACTACTGGGGGCATAACTACAGGTAGCACTACTACAGGGGCATTACTACTGGGGGCAATACTACACAGGGGCATTACCACTAAGAGCATTACTACTAGGGGCACTACTAATGATAACATTATATAAGGGGCATCACTTCTGGGGACATATGGGGCACTACTATTGGGGGCATTGCATAAGTGGCACCACTACTATGGGATCTACATAAGGGGCACTACTACTGTGGGCATTGTATAAGGGGTGCTACTACTGTGGGCATTATGTGTATTATGTGCATTATGCATTTCCCTATAGATTGTAAGCTTGCGAGCAGGGCCTTCCTACCTCTATGTCTGTCTGTTTTTACCCAGTTTTGTTCTATTACTGTTGTTCTAATTGTAAAGCGCAACGGAATATGCTGCGCTATATAAGAAACTGTTAATAAATAAATAAATTAGGGGTGCTACTACTGTGGGCATAATGTGTATTAGGGGTGCTACCACTGTGGGCATTATGTGTATTAGCAGTGCTACCCTGTAGGCATTATGTGTATTAGGGGTGCTACTATTGTGGGCATTATGTGTATTAGCTGTGCTACGACTGTGGGCATTATGTGTATTAGGGGTGGTACTACTGTGGGCATTATGTGCATTAGCAGTGCTACCACTGTGGGCGTTTTGTGTATTAGGGGTGCTACTACTGTGGGCATTATGGGGGTCATTCCGAGTTGTTCGCTCGCTAGCTGCTTTTAGCAGCATTGCACACGCTAGGCCGCCGCCCTCTGGGAGTGTACCTTAGCATAGCAGAATTGCGAACGAAAGATTAGCAAAACTGCTACTAAATAATTCCTTGCAGTTTCTGAGTAGCTCCAGACCTACTCACAGATTGCGATCAGCTCAGTCCGTTTAGTTCCTGGTTTGACGTCACAAACACGCCCTGCGTTCGGCCAGCCACTCCCCCGTTTCTCCAGACACTCCCACGTTTTTCCCTGACACGCCTGCATTTTTTAGCACACTCCCGGAAAACGCTCAGTTACCTTCCTGAAACGCCCCTTTCCTGTCAATCACTCACCGATCAGCAGTGCAACTGAAAAGCGGCGCTGAAGCCACAGCAAAACTGCTAAGTTTTTTGTAAAATAACTAAGCGCATGCGCTCTGCGTACCATGCGCATGCGCATTTTGCAACAAATCGCAGCATAGCGAAAATCGGCAACGAGCGAACAACTCGGAATGACCCCCTATGTGTATTAGGGGTGCTACTACTGTGGGCATTATGTGTATTAGCGGTGCTACCACTGTGGGCGTTATGTGTATTAGGGGTGCTACCACTGTGGGCGTTATGTGTATTAGGGGTGCTACCACTGTGGGCGTTATGTGTATTAGGGGTGCTATTACTGTGGGCTTTGTGTATAAGGGGCACTAATGTGTGTCATAACATGAATAAGGGACACTACTATGTGGTGTAATGTGAATAGGATTGTGCTACTGTGTGGCATAATTTTAATTGGGGGATACTTTTGTGTGACCATGCCCCTTTCTGTTTGAGACCACGCCCCTTTTGGGGGGGCGCAATCCCTTTATTGCATGGGTGCCGGGAGGGAGGGGGGTGGGAGTACCACCACCTCCCTAGGACCACTTTAAGCACTACACAAATCAGTAACAGCTGTTGCGTAGAGAAATATACATTATATGTACCAGGTATAGTATATGACAAGCACTTGCCATTTGACAACATATTCAAGCTTGTTGACTAGACCTCGGTGTGAATACAATGAGATGTCCCCACCCTCCATCGTAATAAAGGAATATAAAGAAATAAATATCTGAGAACTAAGGGCCTAATGGAGACCTGACCGCAGCAGCAAAATTGTTCTCTAATGGGCAATCCATGTGCACATTAGAGAACAATTTTGCTGCTGCGATCAGATCTGCATTAGACCCAAAGTCCTTTATCTACCTGGGCAGGTAACGGATTGCCGGCTGTCAGGCTTAGGATTCTGTCTGGACTTTGAACAAGGACCTCTGGGATAAACTGGCTGGCACTGGAGTGAATGAAGATAGCTATAATGCTCTTCCTCATTCATGTATAACAAAAAGAGCAGTGTAAGGGATACCTGGAAATACTGTCCTGCACTGATAGCCAATGTGAACCAGCAAGGGTATGCTGTCTGGTGAGTAGATGGTGAACCTAGCAACCACCATTGGGTAACTGGGTACTGTACAATGGCACCGGTGAGGTCGGAGAGTGCCCTGTATAGGTAACATGCAGAGTGTCCCAGAATGCAGCTGGTGTGCACAGGTACAGCTGGGTAACTGGGTACTGTACAATGGCACCAGTGAGGATGAAGAATGTCCTGTATAGGTAACATGCAGAGTATCCCAGAATGCAGCTGGTGTGCACAGGTACAGCTGGGTAACTGGGTACTGTACAATGGCACAGGTGAGGACGGACAATGCCCTGTATAGGTAACATGCAGAGTATCCCAGAATGCAGCTGGTGTGCACAGGTACAGCTGGGTAACTGGGTACTGTACAATGGCACCAGTGAGGATGGAGAATGTCCTGTATAGGTAACATGCAGAGTATCCCAGAATGCAGCTGGTGTGCACAGGTACCGCTGGGTAACTGGGTACTGTACAATGGCACAGGTGAGGACGGAGAATGCCCTGTATAGGTAACATGCAGAGTATCCCAGAATGCAGCTGGTGTGCACAGGTACAGCTGAGTAACTGGGTACTGTACAATGGCACAGGTGAGGACGGACAATGCCCTGTATAGGTAACATGCAGAGTGTCCCAGAATGCAGCTGGTGTGCACAGGTACAGCTGGGTAACTGGGTACTGTACAATGGCACCAGTGAGGATGAAGAATGTCCTGTATAGGTAACATGCAGAGTATCCCAGAATGCAGCTGGTGTGCACAGGTACAGCTGGGTAACTGGGTACTGTACAATGGCACCAGTGAGGATGAAGAATGTCCTGTATAGGTAACATGCAGAGTATCCCAGAATGCAGCTGGTGTGCACAGGTACAGCTGGGTAACTGGGTACTGTACAATGGCACAGGTGAGGACGGACAATGCCCTGTATAGGTAACATGCAGAGTATCCCAGAATGCAGCTGGTGTGCACAGGTACAGCTGGGTAACTGGGTACTGTACAATGGCACCAGTGAGGATGGAGAATGTCCTGTATAGGTAACATGCAGAGTATCCCAGAATGCAGCTGGTGTGCACAGGTACCGCTGGGTAACTGGGTACTGTACAATGGCACAGGTGAGGACGGAGAATGCCCTGTATAGGTAACATGCAGAGTATCCCAGAATGCAGCTGGTGTGCACAGGTACAGCTGAGTAACTGGGTACTGTACAATGGCACAGGTGAGGACGGACAATGCCCTGTATAGGTAACATGCAGAGTGTCCCAGAATGCAGCTGGTGTGCACAGGTACAGCTGAGTAACTGGGTACTGTACAATGGCACCAGTGAGGATGGAGAATGTCCTGTATAGGTAACATGCAGAGTGTCCCAGAATGCAGCTGGTGTGCACAGGTACAGCTGAGTAACTGGGTACTGTACAATGGCACCAGTGAGGATGGAGAATGTCCTGTTTAGGTAACATGCACAGTATCCCAGAATGCAGCTGGAGTGCACAGGTACAGCTGAGTAACTGGGTACTGTACAATGGCACAGGTGAGGACGGACAATGCCCTGTATAGGTAACATGCAGAGTGTCCCAGAATGCAGCTGGTGTGCACAGGTACAGCTGAGTAACTGGGTACTGTACAATGGCACCAGTGAGGATGGAGAATGTCCTGTATAGGTAACATGCAGAGTGTCCCAGAATGCAGCTGGTGTGCACAGGTACAGCTGGGTAACTGGGTACTGTACAATGGCACAGGTGAGGACGGACAATGCCCTGTATAGGTAACATGCAGAGTATCCCAGAATGCAGCTGGTGTGCACAGGTACAGCTGGGTAACTGGGTACTGTACAATGGCACCAGTGAGGATGGAGAATGTCCTGTATAGGTAACATGCAGAGTATCCCAGAATGCAGCTGGTGTGCACAGGTACAGCTGGGTAACTGGGTACTGTACAATGGCACAGGTGAGGACGGACAATGCCCTGTATAGGTAACATGCAGAGTATCCCAGAATGCAGCTGGTGTGCACAGGTACAGCTGGGTAACTGGGTACTGTACAATGGCACCAGTGAGGATGGAGAATGTCCTGTATAGGTAACATGCAGAGTATCCCAGAATGCAGCTGGTGTGCACAGGTACCGCTGGGTAACTGGGTACTGTACAATGGCACAGGTGAGGACGGAGAATGCCCTGTATAGGTAACATGCAGAGTATCCCAGAATGCAGCTGGTGTGCACAGGTACAGCTGAGTAACTGGGTACTGTACAATGGCACAGGTGAGGACGGACAATGCCCTGTATAGGTAACATGCAGAGTGTCCCAGAATGCAGCTGGTGTGCACAGGTACAGCTGAGTAACTGGGTACTGTACAATGGCACCAGTGAGGATGGAGAATGTCCTGTATAGGTAACATGCAGAGTGTCCCAGAATGCAGCTGGTGTGCACAGGTACAGCTGAGTAACTGGGTACTGTACAATGGCACCAGTGAGGATGGAGAATGTCCTGTTTAGGTAACATGCACAGTATCCCAGAATGCAGCTGGTGTGCACAGGTACAGCTGAGTAACTGGGTACTGTACAATGGCACAGGTGAGGACGGACAATGCCCTGTATAGGTAACATGCAGAGTGTCCCAGAATGCAGCTGGTGTGCACAGGTACAGCTGAGTAACTGGGTACTGTACAATGGCACCAGTGAGGATGGAGAATGTCCTGTATAGGTAACATGCAGAGTGTCCCAGAATGCAGCTGGTGTGCACAGGTACAGCTGGGTAACTGGGTACTGTACAATGGCACAGGTGAGGACGGACAATGCCCTGTATAGGTAACATGCAGAGTATCCCAGAATGCAGCTGGTGTGCACAGGTACAGCTGGGTAACTGGGTACTGTACAATGGCACCAGTGAGGATGGAGAATGTCCTGTATAGGTAACATGCAGAGTATCCCAGAATGCAGCTGGTGTGCACAGGTACCGCTGGGTAACTGGGTACTGTACAATGGCACAGGTGAGGACGGACAATGCCCTGTATAGGTAACATGCAGAGTATCCCAGAATGCAGCTGGTGTGCACAGGTACAGCTGGGTAACTGGGTACTGTACAATGGCACCAGTGAGGATGAAGAATGTCCTGTATAGGTAACATGCAGAGTATCCCAGAATGCAGCTGGTGTGCACAGGTACAGCTGGGTAACTGGGTACTGTACAATGGCACAGGTGAGGACGGACAATGCCCTGTATAGGTAACATGCAGAGTATCCCAGAATGCAGCTGGTGTGCACAGGTACAGCTGGGTAACTGGGTACTGTACAATGGCACCAGTGAGGATGGAGAATGTCCTGTATAGGTAACATGCAGAGTATCCCAGAATGCAGCTGGTGTGCACAGGTACCGCTGGGTAACTGGGTACTGTACAATGGCACAGGTGAGGACGGAGAATGCCCTGTATAGGTAACATGCAGAGTATCCCAGAATGCAGCTGGTGTGCACAGGTACAGCTGAGTAACTGGGTACTGTACAATGGCACAGGTGAGGACGGACAATGCCCTGTATAGGTAACATGCAGAGTGTCCCAGAATGCAGCTGGTGTGCACAGGTACAGCTGAGTAACTGGGTACTGTACAATGGCACCAGTGAGGATGGAGAATGTCCTGTATAGGTAACATGCAGAGTGTCCCAGAATGCAGCTGGTGTGCACAGGTACAGCTGAGTAACTGGGTACTGTACAATGGCACCAGTGAGGATGGAGAATGACCTGTTTAGGTAACATGCACAGTATCCCAGAATGCAGCTGGTGTGCACAGGTACAGCTGAGTAACTGGGTACTGTACAATGGCACAGGTGAGGATGGAGAATGTCCTGTATAGGTAACATGCAGAGTGTCCCAGAATGCAGCTGGTGTGCACAGGTACAGCTGAGTAACTGGGTACTGTACAATGGCACCAGTGAGGATGGAGAATGTCCTGCATAGGTAACATGCAGAGTGTCCCAGAATGCAGCTGGTGTGCACAGGTACAGCTGGGTAACTGGGTACTGTACAATGGCACCAGTGAGGATGGAGAATGTCCTGCATAGGTAACATGCAGTGTGTCCCAGAATGCAGCTGGTGTGCACAGGTACAGCTGAGTAACTGGGTACTGTACAATGGCACCAGTGAGGATGGAGAATGTCCTGTATAGGTAACATGCAGAGTGTCCCAGAATGCAGCTGGTGTGCACAGGTACAGCTGGGTAACTGGGTACTGTACAATGGCACAGGTGAGGACGGACAATGCCCTGTATAGGTAACATGCAGAGTATCCCAGAATGCAGCTGGTGTGCACAGGTACAGCTGGGTAACTGGGTACTGTACAATGGCACCAGTGAGGATGGAGAATGTCCTGTATAGGTAACATGCAGAGTGTCCCAGAATGCAGCTGGTGTGCACAGGTACAGCTGAGTAACTGGGTACTGTACAATGGCACCAGTGAGGATGGAGAATGTCCTGTTTAGGTAACATGCACAGTATCCCAGAATGCAGCTGGTGTGCACAGGTACAGCTGAGTAACTGGGTACTGTACAATGGCACAGGTGAGGACGGACAATGCCCTGTATAGGTAACATGCAGAGTGTCCCAGAATGCAGCTGGTGTGCACAGGTACAGCTGAGTAACTGGGTACTGTACAATGGCACCAGTGAGGATGGAGAATGTCCTGTATAGGTAACATGCAGAGTGTCACAGAATGCAGCTGGTGTGCACAGGTACAGCTGAGTAACTGGGTACTGTACAATGGCACCAGTGAGGATGGAGAATGTCCTGCATAGGTAACATGCAGAGTGTCCCAGAATGCAGCTGGTGTGCACAGGTACAGCTGGGTAACTGGGTACTGTACAATGGCACCAGTGAGGATGGAGAATGTCCTGCATAGGTAACATGCAGAGTGTCCCAGAATGCAGCTGGTGTGCACAGGTACAGCTGAGTAACTGGGTACTGTACAATGGCACCAGTGAGGATGGAGAATGTCCTGTATAGGTAACATGCAGAGTGTCCCAGAATGCAGCTGGTGTGCACAGGTACAGCTGGGTAACTGGGTACTGTACAATGGCACAGGTGAGGACGGACAATGCCCTGTATAGGTAACATGCAGAGTATCCCAGAATGCAGCTGGTGTGCACAGGTACAGCTGGGTAACTGGGTACTGTACAATGGCACAGGTGAGGACGGAGAATGTCCTGTATAGGTAACATGCAGAGTGTCCCAGAATGCAGCTGGTGTGCACAGGTACAGCTGGGTAACTGGGTACTGTACAATGGCACAGGTGAGGACGGACAATGCCCTGTATAGGTAACATGCAGAGTATCCCAGAATGCAGCTGGTGTGCACAGGTACAGCTGGGTAACTGGGTACTGTACAGTGGCACCAGTGAGGATGGAGAATGTCCTGTATAGGTAACATGCAGAGTATCCCAGAATGCAGCTGGTGTGCACAGGTACAGCTGGGTAACTGGGTACTGTACAATGGCACAGGAGAGGACGGACAATGCCCTGTATAGGTAACATGCAGAGTATCCCAGAATGCAGCTGGTGTGCACAGGTACAGCTGGGTAACTGGGTACTGTACAATGGCACCAGTGAGGATGGAGAATGTCCTGTATAGGTAACATGCAGAGTGTCCCAGAATGCAGCTGGTGTGCACAGGTACAGCTGAGTAACTGGGTACTGTACAATGGCACAGGTGAGGATGGAAAATGTCCTGTATAGGTAACATGCAGAGTGTCCCAGAATGCAGCTGGTGTGCACAGGTACAGCTGAGTAACTGGGTACTGTACAATGGCACCAGTGAGGATGGAGAATGACCTGTTTAGGTAACATGCACAGTATCCCAGAATGCAGCTGGTGTGCACAGGTACAGCTGAGTAACTGGGTACTGTACAATGGCACCAGTGAGGATGGAGAATGTCCTGTATAGGTAACATGCAGAGTGTCCCAGAATGCAGCTGGTGTGCACAGGTACAGCTGAGTAACTGGGTACTGTACAATGGCACCAGTGAGGATGGAGAATGTCCTGCATAGGTAACATGCAGAGTGTCCCAGAATGCAGCTGGTGTGCACAGGTACAGCTGGGTAACTGGGTACTGTACAATGGCACCAGTGAGGATGGAGAATGTCCTGCATAGGTAACATGCAGAGTGTCCCAGAATGCAGCTGGTGTGCACAGGTACAGCTGAGTAACTGGGTACTGTACAATGGCACCAGTGAGGATGGAGAATGTCCTGTATAGGTAACATGCAGAGTGTCCCAGAATGCAGCTGGTGTGCACAGGTACAGCTGGGTAACTGGGTACTGTACAATGGCACAGGTGAGGACGGACAATGCCCTGTATAGGTAACATGCAGAGTATCCCAGAATGCAGCTGGTGTGCACAGGTACAGCTGGGTAACTGGGTACTGTACAATGGCACCAGTGAGGATGGAGAATGTCCTGTATAGGTAACATGCAGAGTGTCCCAGAATGCAGCTGGTGTGCACAGGTACAGCTGAGTAACTGGGTACTGTACAATGGCACCAGTGAGGATGGAGAATGTCCTGTTTAGGTAACATGCACAGTATCCCAGAATGCAGCTGGTGTGCACAGGTACAGCTGAGTAACTGGGTACTGTACAATGGCACAGGTGAGGACGGACAATGCCCTGTATAGGTAACATGCAGAGTGTCCCAGAATGCAGCTGGTGTGCACAGGTACAGCTGAGTAACTGGGTACTGTACAATGGCACCAGTGAGGATGGAGAATGTCCTGTATAGGTAACATGCAGAGTGTCCCAGAATGCAGCTGGTGTGCACAGGTACAGCTGAGTAACTGGGTACTGTACAATGGCACCAGTGAGGATGGAGAATGTCCTGCATAGGTAACATGCAGAGTGTCCCAGAATGCAGCTGGTGTGCACAGGTACAGCTGGGTAACTGGGTACTGTACAATGGCACCAGTGAGGATGGAGAATGTCCTGCATAGGTAACATGCAGAGTGTCCCAGAATGCAGCTGGTGTGCACAGGTACAGCTGAGTAACTGGGTACTGTACAATGGCACCAGTGAGGAAGGAGAATGTCCTGTATAGGTAACATGCAGAGTGTCCCAGAATGCAGCTGGTGTGCACAGGTACAGCTGGGTAACTGGGTACTGTACAATGGCACAGGTGAGGACGGACAATGCCCTGTATAGGTAACATGCAGAGTATCCCAGAATGCAGCTGGTGTGCACAGGTACAGCTGGGTAACTGGGTACTGTACAATGGCACAGGTGAGGACGGAGAATGTCCTGTATAGGTAACATGCAGAGTGTCCCAGAATGCAGCTGGTGTGCACAGGTACAGCTGGGTAACTGGGTACTGTACAATGGCACAGGTGAGGACGGACAATGCCCTGTATAGGTAACATGCAGAGTATCCCAGAATGCAGCTGGTGTGCACAGGTACAGCTGGGTAACTGGGTACTGTACAGTGGCACCAGTGAGGATGGAGAATGTCCTGTATAGGTAACATGCAGAGTATCCCAGAATGCAGCTGGTGTGCACAGGTACAGCTGGGTAACTGGGTACTGTACAATGGCACAGGTGAGGACGGACAATGCCCTGTATAGGTAACATGCAGAGTATCCCAGAATGCAGCTGGTGTGCACAGGTACAGCTGGGTAACTGGGTACTGTACAATGGCACCAGTGAGGATGGAGAATGTCCTGTATAGGTAACATGCAGAGTGTCCCAGAATGCAGCTGGTGTGCACAGGTACAGCTGAGTAACTGGGTACTGTACAATGGCACAGGTGAGGATGGAAAATGTCCTGTATAGGTAACATGCAGAGTGTCCCAGAATGCAGCTGGTGTGCACAGGTACAGCTGGGTAACTGGGTACTGTACAATGGCACAGGTGAGGACGGACAATGCCCTGTATAGGTAACATGCAGAGTATCCCAGAATGCAGCTGGTGTGCACAGGTACAGCTGAGTAACTGGGTACTGTACAATGGAACAGGTGAGGACGGACAATGCCCTGTATAGGTAACATGCAGAGTGTCCCAGAATGCAGCTGGTGTGCACAGATACAGCTGGGTAACTGGGTACTGTACAATGGCACAGGTGAGGACGGAGAATGCCCTGTATAGGTAACATGCAGAGTATCCCAGAATGCAGCTGGTGTGCACAGGTACAGCTGAGTAACTGGGTACTGTACAATGGCACAGGTGAGGACGGACAATGCCCTGTATAGGTAACATGCAGAGTGTCCCAGAATGCAGCTGGTGTGCACAGGTACAGCTGAGTAACTGGGTACTGTACAATGGCACCAGTGAGGATGGAGAATGTCCTGTATAGGTAACATGCAGAGTGTCCCAGAATGCAGCTGGTGTGCACAGGTACAGCTGGGTAACTGGGTACTGTACAATGGCACCAGTGAGGTTTGAGAATATCCTGTATAGGTAACATGCAGAGTGTCCCAGAATGCAGCTGGTGTGCACAGGTACAGCTGAGTAACTGGGTACTGTACAATGGCACAGGTGAGGACGGAGAATGCCCTGTATAGGTAACATGCAGAGTATCCCAGAATGCAGCTGGTTTGCACAGGTACAGCTGGGTAACTGGGTACTGTACAATGGCACAGGTGAGGATGGAGAATGTCCTGTATAGGTAACATGCAGAGTATCCCAGAATGCAGCTGGTGTGCACAGGTACAGCTGGGTAACTGAGGCACAGGAGTGCACCGGGAGAGCGTGCACAGCAGAATGTAGAACAGAGGGATAACTTCAGGGACAAAGGGAGGGAGTCAGGAAGCTGCTGACCCCGGAACCAGGTGACCGGTAAGAACAAGTTGTTCTGGCAATGAACAGCTGTACCTGTGGAGTGTAAATAGGGTTCCCAGGATGCTCATTGGTTACTCTGGTGGAGTGGAAAAAGAGTGGTCAGTGATTGGGTGATCAACAGTCAGCTGACATGGCCAATATGGCGGCGCCCATGCATCGCTGGGTCCGGGAAATGGCGGCAAAGCAACAGAAACTAGTCAGACACAGCATTCCTAGATGTACTGTAATGTACTGCGGCATCACCACAGAGTGTACAATGGTAGCACAGAGTCTGGAGGTCTGATGTATGACACCGGCATTGTACAGCAGGGGGAGGTGCCATGATGACATCATTCAGTATGAACCGCATCATCAAGCCACCCGGACCTCACACTTCACATGGGAAGAGATGGCAGCGGGAGGCCTCTGAGGGATTTGCCTACTCTTCCAGGGGCCCCAGAAAGCGGACTGACATGGGACGTTCCCAGAGAGTAGGTTACTAGTATGTATAATGCTCCTCCCACCTTACGGTAACCGCACTCACATTCACCAGCTGCATTCATCTTATGTTCCCACACTGCCACAGTCATAACTTCCGCTTTATGTCATTAGCATGCCATTTCTTTATAAGAAGACCACCTCTGTTCCCCAACCCATACAGAGGACACCCTATAACGGGCGGTAGGGGCCCTGGACCGCCCCGTGTGTAGGGACCGCCAGATATGTCGGGCCTTGGATCGCCGGTCGCGTCATTGCTACACATCGTAGTGTGTGGGGCCTTTACAGTATCCACCAATCAGAGTGCTTACAGGTATTCACTATTTGGAAGCAAGTGGATAGCTTGTGGGGAACTGCAGGAGGGGTAAGTTATTATTTTTTCGTTTATTCGTGTGAATTGGTGGGTAGGGGCTCTGGCACTGCTGGCAGACACACGGGATGAGGGCAATCCTCTGCACTCCTTCTTGCAGTCACTCTACCAGGGCCGCTGAGGGGCAACAGAGTGAGGATCCTTCCGTGTACTCTCCTGTTCCTACACTACCCATGCGGCCACTCACTGCTGCTGCATCACTTCCCATCAGCTCACTAAACCACTGGGCTTTCAGATAATGAGCAACAAACAACATTCTGAGAAGAATCCTGGGCTCTGACACATGTGTGCCGCTCTCCCGATGATGCTACCATAAACCTCTGTGATGTCACTGTCAGAAACAGATGGAGGGAGTAATGCGCAGGCTTACACCGAGTAACCCTGGGACCTGCTTATAGGGAGTATATCGCTGATTTCAGTGAACTTTTAGTAACTTGATAGGATTATATGGGATGCGGCAAAGACAATTTAAGAGAGGAGGGGGCCCGTGTGCTAGATCCGAATGGGCCCCCTGCACACCGCACATCCTGCACTCATTATAGATGCACCAGTGGGATGCGGTCAACATACCTGACAGATTCTGGAGGTAAGTACAGGGGTTGGGGTTAGACTGTGGGAATGGGTGGGGTGGGGGGGGTAATTGGGGGTGTTTGGATTAGGGATGGTGAAACTACTTACTGGGATGTATAAGGATTCTGGTGCCAGTCTTCTGACTGCCGAGATTTTGTACCCGACCCGATTATATATACGCCTGTTTCTGCATCGCTGAGCGAATGTTCACACAGTTGAGCAATATTCTTTTTTGCTGCAAAAATCCCTAAAACCATGAACGGTGCATGCGTTATACAGAGTGTACCCGCAAAGGCGCTCTTGTGTCTGAGACGCGCGCTATCAGAAAAGTTTGGGTAAAGTGCTGGGAAACATCAGTCATAAGGCCGGGGCAAGGTTCTGTGGTGCGACCGATGGCGGGGTATAAAGACTCAACAATTGGTACATCAGTGCCTACGGGTGCTGACAGTGGGAGTCTCAGGGGTCTATGGGGGTCATTCCGAGTTGATTGCTCGCTAGCTATTTTTTGCAGCGTTGTGATCAGATAGTCGCCGCCCATAGGGGAGTGTATTTTCGCTTTGCAAGTGTGCGAACGCCTGTGCAGCTGAGCGTACAAAAACAGAACTTACTCAGCTGCTGCGATCACTTCAGCCTATCCGGTCCCGGAACTGACGTCAGACACTTGGACACGCCTGCGTTTCTCCAAACACTCCCTGAAAATGGTCAGTTGACACCCACAAACGCCCTCTTCCTGTCAATCTTCTTGCGATCGGCTGTGCGAATGAATTGTTAAATCCATCGCCCAGCAACAATCCGCTTTGCACTCGTATGACGCGCCTGCGCATTGCGGTGCATACGCATGTGCAGTTTTGCCGAGTTTTTGACCTGATCGCAGCGCTGCAAAAAATATACCTAGCGTGCGATCAGGTCGGAATGACCCCCCCATGTACTAAACTTTAGAGAGAGATAGAGTAGCAGCCAATCAGCATCTAACCACACTGTTAAAGGCTGAAAACTGACAGGAGCTGATTGGCTGGTACTTTAACTCTCTCTAATGCTTAGTACATAGACACCTAGGTCCTTGCACATTCGGAGACACAGGTGTACCGCAGGGAAGGGCTTTATAGCGGCATTTGGATAAAATTGCAGATGAATGACCGCTATAAGATACAGCCGCCTCTGAATCAAGCCTATATATCATTAGCTGGATTACTGAGCTATATTCTAACTGTAGATGCCACTAGGAATGAGGAGATTGATAGATGTATATGTACTGTATACCCGGGAACCTCTGAAATATCAAGCCCTTTCCTTACTATAAAATAAACATATACTACGTTTTGTGAAGGTTTTTGTAAAGAGTAGAATGAGAATAAACATGGTTACTGCAAACTAAATGCAATCCGGAGTTGTGTGTGATGCTTGTCACCATCCTTCTGGTCTTCACCTATAGCAGCCTCTCTTTCCCATAGAGAAATAACTCCTCACAGGTAAACCCCATCTGCTTACACAGCAGCCTCCTGGTGGTAAGTCCCAGTACTGCAGATATCCTTAAATATTCATACAAAGCAGTCTCAACAGGGAGGTGTCATCTCATCAGCATAGAGATCAGTGGTCGAAATAGGAATTTAGAAGTGGCAGTAAAAAATTTAATGGGATTGTAAAAAAAAAAAAAAAAACACATTTGCACTATAGGAAAAAAATAAAACACATTGTCCCCACAGGGAAAAAAACACATTGTCCCCCGCAGGAAAAACAAACTGTCAGGAACCAGCGTTCAGCGGTGTCTCACTTACCAGCGCGCAGCTTGATGCTGCAAGTGTACCCTGTCCACCGTGCTCTGAATCCACTACCTCCGTGCACCCCTGAATTCCATCTGGCGTGTACCCCGCTGTGTTCCCGCAATCTGTACTGCATTGTTGCCGCCATGACACTTGCGGTCAGCTGACTCGGTAACATCCAATCCTGCGCTGTGTCTGCACACATGACTCAATCATCCAATGCCTGCTGACCAGGGGGTATAAAGGAACACCGGCTCGGTATTATCGCCTGGAACAACGCGTCGCATCCAGTGCACAGCGTTTCCTGGCTCCAGTCACCTGTCTCATGAGATTCCCTTGTGTCAAACTCTTCCGTGGAACTACAGGCACCAGCCACTCAGTTTGTCTTCAGCTTCAGCTACACTCTGCTCCTACAACCACTTGCAGTAAGAGACTCTCCCCAGGTGCTGCATATCATACTCACCTGTGTGTTACTACCCTGCATCAGCACTGTGCTATTCAACCTGCACTAAAGTATACTGCTAGAGTTCAGCTGTCTCCTGCAATAATCAAACCTGGTTATGTTGTTGTATGCAAGCCTTGCCTATTGACTGTGTAGCTTTGTGGCAAGTTCCTATCGGTTTCCAGGCTGATCATCTGTATAACCAATTGCCTGTACAATCCTATTTCAAGTCACTAACGGTTTCCAGGCCGATCAGCGGTATTTCCAATTGCTTATACAACTCCTGTTTCAAGTCATCATCGGCTTCCAGGCCAACCATTGTTTATTCCAAGTTGTTACCAGTTTCCAGACCGACCTATTATACAGCATGTGACTGTTTTTGTTTCCTGAGACTTTATCAATTTCTCTCACTGAACTGCAGTTGTATTTACCATTGCTTCAGTTATTATTATATATCCTTTGTGTGCTTCAATAAAATAAGAATTTACTCACCGGTAATTCTATTTCTCGTAGTCCGTAGTGGATGCTGGGTACTCCGTAAGGACCATGGGGTATAGACGGGCTCCGCAGGAGACTGGGCACTCTTAAAAGAAAGATTAGGTACTATATCTGGTGTGCACTGGCTCCTCCCTCTATGCCCCTCCTCCAGACCTCAGTTAGGGAAACTGTGCCCGGAAGAGCTGACATTACTAGGAAAGGATTTTGAATCCAGGGTAAGACTCATACCAGCCACACCAATCACACCGTACAACTCGTGATAACTATACCCAGTTAACAGTATGAACAATAACTGAGCCTCTCTCAACAGATGGCTCATACAATAACCCTTTAGTTAAGCAATAACTATATACATGTATTGCAGAGAGTCCGCACTTGGGACGGGCTCCCAGCATCCACTACGGACTACGAGAAATAGAATTACCGGTGAGTAAATTCTTATTTTCTCTGACGTCCTAGTGGATGCTGGGTACTCCGTAAGGACCATGGGGATTATACCAAAGCTCCCAAACGGGCGGAAGAGTGCGGCTGACTCTGCAGCACCGAATGAGCAAACTCAAGGTCCTCCTCAGCCAGGGTATCAAACTTGTAGAATTTTGCAAAAGTGTTTGAACCCGACCAAGTAGCAGCTCGGCAAAGTTGTAAAGCCGAGACCCCTCGGGCAGCCGCCCAAGAAGAGCCCACCTTCCTCGTGGAATGGGCTTTTACTGATTTAGGATGTGGCAGTCCAACCGCAGAATGTGCAAGCTGAATCGTGCTACAGATCCAGCGAGCAATAGTCTGCTTTGATTCAGGAGCACCCAGCTTGTTGGGTGCATGCAGGATAAATAGCGAGTCAGTTTTTCTGACTCTAGCCGTCCTGGAAACATAAAGTTTCAGGGCCCGGACTACGTCCAGCAACTTGGAATCCTCCAAGTCCCTAGTAGCCGCAGGCACCACAATAGGTTGGTTCAAATGAAACGATGATACCACCTTAGGGAGAAATTGGGGACGAGTCCTCCATTCTGCCCTTTCCATATGGAAGATCAGATATGGGCTTTTACATGACAAAGCCGCCAATTCTGACACACGCCTAGTCCAAGCTAAGGCCAAAAGCATGACCACTTTCCACGTAAGATATTTTAGCTCCACGGTCTTAAGTGGCTCAAACCAGTGGGATTTTAGGAATCCAACACACGTTAAGATCCCAAGGTGCCACTGGAGGCACAAAAGGGGCTGAATATGCAGCACCCCTGTAACAACGTCCGAACTTCAGGCAGTGAAGCCAGTTCTTTTTGAGAGAAAAAGGGATAGGGCCGAAATCTTGGCCTTTATGGATCCTAATTTTAGGCCCATAGTCACTCCTGACTGTAGGAAGTGCAGGAATCGATCCCCCTGGAATTCCTCTGTAGGGCCTTCCCGGCCACACACCAAGCAACCTATTTTCGCCATATACAGTGAAAAAGTCTTGCTGTCACGTCTTTCCTAGCCTTTATCAGCGTAGGAATAACTGCATCCGGAATGCCCTTTTCCGCTAGGATCCGGCGTTCAACCGCCATGCCGTCCAACGCAGCCGCGGTAAGTCTTGGATCAGACAGGGTCCCTGTTGCAACATGTCCTGACTGAGAGGCAGAGGCCATGGGTCCTCTGAGAGCATTTCTTGCAGTTCCGGGTACCGAGTCCTTCTTGGCCAATCCGGAGCAAAGAATATTGTTCACACTCCTCCGTTTATTACAATTCTCAGCCCTTGGGTCTGAGAGGAAGAGGAGGGAATATATAGACCGACTGGAACACCCACAGTGTTACTAGTGCGACCACAGCTATCGCCTGAGAGTCCCTTGACCCAGCGTAAAACCTTTTTTATCTTTTTATTGAGGTGGGACGCCATGTAGTCCACCTGAGGCAGTTTCCATCAATTTGCAAAACTGCGTGAAGACTTCCTGATGAAGTCACCACTTTCCCGGGTGGAGGTCGTGTCCACTCCCGGAATGAACACTGCTGACAGTGCGCTTACTTGATTCTCCGCCCAGCAAAGAATTCTGGTGGCTTCTACCCTCGCCACCCTGCTCCTTGTGCCGCCCTGGCGGTTTACATGAGCCCCTGCGGTCTGATTGGATCAGAACCGGTTGGTCGCGAAGCAGGAACTCCGCTTGACTTAGGGCGTTGTATATGGCCCTTAGTTCCAGGATATTGATGTGAAGGCAAGTCTGTTGGCTTGACCACAAACCTTGGAATTTTCTTCCCTGTGTAACTGCCCCCCACCCTCGGAGGCTTGCATCCGTGGTCACCAGGACCCAGTCCTAAATGCCGAATCTGCGGCCCACGAGAAGGTGAGCACTCCGCAGCCACCACAGGAGAGACACCCTGGCCCTGGGGGATAGGGTGATTAACCGATGCATCTGAAGATGTGATCCGGACCACTTGTCCAGTAAGTTCCATTGTCCTTGCATGGAACCAGCCGAAGGGGATGGCCTCGTATGATGCCATCATCCTTCCCAGGACTCGAATGCAGTGATGCACTGACACCTGTTTTGGTTTTCAATATATTCCTGACCAGTGTCATGAGCTCCTGAGCTCTCTCTATCGGGAGATAAACCCTCTTCTGGTCTGTGTCTAGGACCATGCCTAGGCGAGGCAGATGAGCTGTAGGAACCAACTGTGACTTCGGAATATATAGAATCCAGTCGTGTTGCCGTTTCACTTCCAGAGAAGGTGATACGCTGTCCAGCAACTGCTCTCTTGATCTCGCTTTTATGAGGAGATCATCCAAGTATGTGATAATAGTGACACCTTGCTTCCTCAGGAGCACCATCATATCCGCCATTACCTTGGTGAAATTGGTAATGACAATCCCGTACCGCAATTCTGAGGTACGCCTGATGAGGTGGATAAATGGGGACACGAAGGTATGCATCCCTTATGTCCCGATTAATTTCAGGCTTGCAATGACCGCTCTTAGCGATTCCATCTTGAACCTGAACCTTTTCAGGTATATGTTCAGGAATTTTAATTCAATATGGGTCTAACCGAACCGTCTGGTTTCGGGATTATAACATGGTCGAATAATAACACCCTCTTGTTGAAGGAGGGGACCCTTGACCACCACTTGTTGAAGATACAATTTACGAATTGCAGTTAACACTGGCTCCCTCTCTTGGGGGGAAGCCCGCCGGGTCCTCGGTGAGGGGGATCTTCTCACAGTCCAGCCTGTATCCCTGCGATACAATTTCTATTGCCCAGGGATCTAACAGGGAATGAACCCACTTGTGGCTGAACTTACGAAGGCGTGTCCCCACCGGGCCTAGCTCCGCCTGTGGAGCCCCAGCGACATGCGGTGGATTTTTGTAGAGGCCGGGGAGGACTTCTGTTCCTGGGGACTAGCTGTGTTGTACAGCTTCTTTCCTCTGCCCCCGGCTCTGACAAGAAAGGACGCACCTCAGACTTTCTTGTTTCTTTATTCGAAAAGCTGCATTTAATAATGTCGTGCTTTCCTAGGCTGTGCAGGAATATAAGGCAAAATATCAGAATTACCAGCTATAGCTGTGGAGACCAGGCCGGAGAACCTTTCTCCACACAATCCTCAGCCTTCCATATGCCTCTTAAGTCGGCATCATCTGTCCAATGTATATTCTACAGGACACGTCAAGCAGAAATCGACATAGCTTTTGTCTCTAGGACCCAGTATACTCATGTCCCTTTGGGCATGCTTTATAATTATATATCTATCACTTAAGACAGCATCTTAAAATATTTATATGCATACTAGAGTCTCAATCTCTGCTGATAAGGTACCTGTCCACGCTGCCACAGCGCTATAAACCCATGCCGACACAATCGCCGGTCTGGGTAGTATACTAGAATGTGCACACTATCTGCAGGATCCCTGAGAATAGCTAGTGCAAACAGGACACCCAAGGGGAAGATTCTCAACACATCCTGGCCCTAGTGGGGAAAGGATACAGCCTGAGAATTCTCTTGTGGGAAGCTGCCGTCTCTTGTCTGGAGATTCCCGCTCTTTTTCCTCATGAGAGGAGGGAAATTTACCTCAGCATTCTTCCCCTTAACATGTGTACTCTCGTGTCAGGGACAGATGAGTCATCAGTGATATGCAAATCATCTTTTATTTCAATAATCATATATTGAATATCTTTTAGCCCTCTTGGCTGTAACTTTGCATTATCGTAGTCGACAGTGGAGTTAAACTCAGTGTCGATACTTTGTTATTTTGGATAGTGAGCATAGAGAGACTCTGAAGGACTCTGTGACATAGGGACAGACCAGGGTAGATTTCCTTTCTGTTCCCTAACCTTTTGTGCAATAATTTTACCTCAGCACTTACACATATCCAAACAGGTGTCGGCGTTGTTGACGGAGACACCCTCCCACACACTTATCCGCTCTATCACCTCCTTAGAGGAGCCTTTTACCTCAGACATGTCGACACACGCGTACCGACACACCACACACACAGGGGATGCTCTATTTGAAGACCGTTCCCCCACCAGGCCCTTTGGAGAGACAGAGAGAGAGTATGCCAGCACACACCACAGCGCTATATAATACAGGGATGTACACTATACTGAGTGATTTTTCCCCTATAGCAGCTTATATACACAGTTTTGCGCCTAAATTGATGTGCCCCCCCCTCTCTTTTTTACCCTTTGTGTACCAGGATACTGCAGGGGAGAGCCTGGGGAGCTTCCTTCCAGCTGAGCTGTGAAGAGAAAATGGCGCCGGTGTGCTGAGGAAGAAGGCCCGGCCCCCTCAGCGGCGGGCTTCTGTCCTTTTATGTACTTTAATGGCGGGGGTTAATGCACATATACAGTTTATCAGACTGTATTATGTGCTTTTCGCCAAGTAAGGTAATCTAATTGCTGCCCAGGGCGCCCCCCCAGCGCCCTGCACCCATCAGTGACCAGAGTGTGTGGTGTGCTAAGGGAGCAATGGCGCACAGCTGCAGTGCTGTGCGCTACCTTAATGAAGACCGGAGTCTTCAGCCGCCGATTTTCAACTTCTCTTCGTTCTTCTGGCTCTGCAAGGGGGACGGCGGCGCGGCTCCGGGACCGGACGACCGAGGACTGGTCCTGTGTTCGATCCCTCTGGAGCTAATGGTGTCCAGTAGCCTTAGAAGCCCAAGCTAGCTGCAAGCAGGTAGGTTCGCTTCTCTCCCCTCAGTCCCACGTAGCAGTGAGTCTGTTGCCAGCAGATCTCACTGAAAATAAAAAACCTAACAAATACTTTCTTTTCTAGGAAGCTCAGGAGAGCCCCTAGGGTGCATCCAGCTCTGGCCGGGCACAGATACTAACTGAGGTCTGGAGGAGGGGCATAGAGGGAGGAGCCAGTGCACACCAGATATAGTACCTAATCTTTCTTTTAAGAGTGCCCAGTCTTCTGCGGAGCCCATCTATACCCCATGGTCCTTACGGAGTACCCAGCATCCACTAGGACGTCAGAGAAATATCATTGCATACATGCGCAGGAACTTATTACAGCCTCCTCGTTTCCTTCACTGCACCTCCACTGACCCACTAGTGCCCCCTCCGGGAACGGACACAGACCTGACACAAACACACATACAAACTGGCTCCACAGGAAAAGAAAAACAAACACATTAGCACCCACAAGAAAAAAAAACACATTGCCCCCTGCAGGAAAAACAAACACACATACACATTGACCCCACAGGAAAAGAAAAACAAGCACATTGGCCCCACAGGGAAAAAACACATTGCCCCTCACAGGGAAAAAAACACAGTAGCCACCACAGGAAAAGAAAAACAAACACATTGGCCCTCACAGGAGAAGAAAACCACACACATTGGGCCCCCAGGAAAAGGAACAAACAAATTGGCACCAATAGGACAGAATTAAAACACATTGGCCCCCAATGGAAAAACAAACAAACATCTACACAGGAAAATAACTGTGTATGGTATTATTCAAGACCAGTTGCTTCTGTAATGTTGAATGTAACACCAGTCCACACTGCTGGGTTACCGTCGGTCGGGTTAATGGCAAAGTGATCAATGTGTCCTGTCCAGCCACGTCTGCAGGGTAAAGTAACTGCACAGGAAGCACAACACGTCACAGCTGAAAAAGTTGCAGATTCATCAGAGCTGGGGTGGAGACATGCTCCAGGCAGACTGTCTGCTGTAAGATGGCATCTGTGGGTGGTAGAGGTGGAGGGGGATCTGGAGGTGGTGTAGGGAACATACAGAAGGGGTGGAAAGGAGAGGAGTGGGGAGCGGAATTCTGCCCAGTGGCGGCCACACAGGACTCAGGTGCAGCAGTAGTCAGGTGAGGGGCAGGGGGATGCGGTCCAGGAACTGAGAGGACCCAGCAGCAGGGAACAGCTCCAGGGCTCAGACTGCAGAGAGTCACCTCTGAGGCCGGTATGATGGCAGTTTGACAACCCGGAACACTAGCCCTGAGGGTAGAGGACCAGCAGTGAGAAAAGCACAGCAGCGCTCCAGAGTGTGGCAGAGTGTCAGACTGCGCCATGCAGCCGTCTCCGCTCAGCATTCAAGCCACACCCCTGCTGTGCAGTGACTGCAGTCTGTGAAGCTTCAAGAAACTTCAGGGGGAGTGCAAAATTCTAAGTGCTGGTATGTCATACCATCGCACACTATGGGCACTGACAGAGATGATATTGGAGGACAAAAGTACTGAAGAGCTCACCCTGGGAGGATGTAGAGAAGGGACAATAAAAGGGAACAAAGAACACGAGGCTGAAGTTAGCTTCTTATTCACTTCTTATTCACTTCTTATTCAAGCTCTACCTTCTTATTCACTTCTTATTCACTTCTTATTCACTTCTTATTCACTTCTTATTCACTTCTTATTCAAGCTCTAGCTTCTTATTCACTTCTTATTCACTTCTTATTCACTTCTTATTCAAGCTCTAGCTTCTTATTCACTTCTTATTCACTTCTTATTCAAGCTCTAGCTTCTTATTCACTTCTTATTCAAGCTCTAGCTTCTTATTCACTTCTTATTCAAGCTCTAGCTTCTTATTCACTTCTTATTCAAGCTCTAGCGTCTTATTCACTTCTTATTCAAGCTCTAGCTTCTTATTCACTTCTTATTCAAGCTCTAGCTTCTTATTCACTTCTTATTCAAGCTCTAGCTTCTTATTCACTTCTTATTCAAGCTCTAGCTTCTTATTCACTTCTTATTCACTTCTTATTCAAGCTCTAGCTTCTTATTCACTTCTTATACACTTCTTATTCAAGCTCTAGCTTCTTATTCACTTCTTATTCACTTCTTATTCAAGCTCTAGCTTCTTATTCACTTCTTATTCAAGCTCTAGCTTCTTATTCAGTTCTTATTCAAGCTCTAGCGTCTTATTCACTTCTTATTCAAGCTCTAGCTTCTTATTCACTTCTTATTCAAGCTCTAGCTTCTTATTCACTTCTTATTCAAGCTCTAGCGTCTTATTCACTTCTTATTCAAGCTCTAGCTTCTTATTCACTTCTTATTCACTTCTTATTCACTTCTTATTCAAGCTCTAGCTTCTTATTCACTTCTTATTCAAGCTCTAGCGTCTTATTCACTTCTTATTCGAACTCCAGCTTCTTATTCAGATCATTCCGTTTTGCAAGGGTTCATGAGTCTTGGGTAACAAATTTGACACCTGAAATCAACAGAGTAGGTTCCCTTACATATGACCCACTTGTATTTTGCCTGGCCCAATGCTGTTTTGGGCATGAAATACACTGGCAAAGTGGGGGCACACACACACACACACACACACACCCCTCCCCCACGGTATCCGTTCACATGGTCGACCATGTTATGGTCGACAGTCATTAGGTCGACCACTATTGGTCGACATTGACATGGTCGACATGGACACATGGTCGCCACATGAAAATGGTCGACACATGAAAGGTCGACATGAGTTTTTTAACTTTTTTTTCTTTTGGGGAACTTTTCCATACTTTACGATCCACATGGACTACGATTGGAACGGTAAAGTGTGCCGAGCGAAGCGAAGGCACCATGCCCGAAGCATGGCGAGCGAAGCGAGCCATGCGAGGGGACGCGGTGCACTAATTGGGGTTCCCAGTCACTTTACGCAAAAAACGAAAAAAAAAAAAGTTAAAACTCATGTCGACCTTTTCATATGTCGACCTTTCATGGGTCGACCATTTTCATGTGTCGACCATATGCCCATGTCGACCATGTCAATGTCGACCAATAGTGGTCGACCTAATGACTGTCGACCATAACATGGTCGACCATTCATACCGGAACACACACACACACACACACACACACACACACACACACACACACACACACCATATTTTGCCATTTTGAATAAGTAGCTGTAGTTTTGGGCATGAAATACACTGGCAAAGTGGGCACAAACACCATATTTTACCATTATGAATAAGTAGCTGTAGTTTTGCAAGGGTTTGCCAGTCTTGGGCCACAAATTTGAAACCTGAAATCAACACAGGATGGTCACTTACATATGACCCACTTGTATTTTGCTTGGCCCAACGCTGGTTTGGGCATGAAATACACTGGCAAAGTGGGCAAACACACCATAATTTAACATTTTGAATAAGTAGCTGTAGTTTTGCAAGGGTTAACCAGTCTTGGGCCACAAATTTGACACCTGAAAACAACAGAGGGTGGTCACTTGCATGTGACCCACTTGTATTTTGCCTGGCACAACGCTGTTTTGGGCATGAAATACACTGGCAAAGTAGGCACAAACACCATATTTTACCATTATGAATAAGTAGCTGTAGTTTTGCAAGGGTTTGCCAGTCTTGGGCCACAAATTTGACACCTGAAATCAACACAGGGTGGTCACTTACACATGACCTACTTGTATTTTGCCTGGCCCAACGCTGTTTTGGGCATGAAATACACTGGCAAAGTGGGCACACACACCATTTTGTAAATGGCCATTTTGAATAAGTAGCTGTAGTTTTGCAAGGGTTAATTAGTCTTGGGCCACAAATTTGACACCTAAAATCAACAAAGCGTGGTCACTTACATATGACCCACTTGTACTTTGCTTGGCCCAACACTGTTTTGGGCATGAAATACACTGGCAAAGTGGGCACAAACACCATATTTTGTTCCTAGTTCTGAAACCGAATAGATCCTCCCGGCCCATTCTAAACCTCAAGTCTTTGAACAATTTTGTGAAGGTTTCCAAGTTTCGTATGGAAACCCTTCACTCTATTGTTCTGGCTTTGGAGCCCATGGACTATATGGTAGCTATGGACACACAGGAAACTTACCTACATATACCTATTGCCATATCGCATCAACAAAACCTGCGGTTTGCTATTGGCAACCTACATTATCAATTCCAGGCCTTACCTTTTTGCCTGACCACGGCTCCGCAAATCTTCAACAAGGTCATGGCGGTTATGACTGCCCTACTCCGCCGTTAGGGTATCAGGATCCCACCAGGTCTGGATGATTTGTTTATCCTGGGAAACTCCCCAGAGGTTCTCCTCCGTCATCTGGAACTGACGGTCCAATTTCTGCAAGCCCATGGGTGGCTCATCAACTGGAAGAAATCCTCCCTGGTCCCTGCTCAGAGCATGGTGCACCTGGGGGCATTGTTGGACACACTCAACCAACGGTTGTTCTGGTCTCAGGAGAAGGTCCTGAAGCGTCAGGACAGTATACAATACTTCCTTTCTCGCCCATGAGTGTCGATACACTCGGCGATGCAAGTACTAGGCCTCATGGTGTCGGCCTTGGACATGGTGGAGTATACTCAGTTCCACTCTCGCCCTCTGCAGAAGCTAATCCTTGCCAAGTGGGACGGTCTGCCTCACCGGATCAGATCTCACATGATATCCTTGACTCCAGAGGTTCATCTGTCACTGACATGGTGGCTACAGGACCAACAATTGAGCAGGGGTTGTCCCTTCTGGATCTCCAACTGGCTCCTTCTGACGACGGATGCCAGTCTGCGGGGTTGGGGTGCAGTGTTGGAACTACATTCTCTTCAGGGTCGGTGGACCGGGGAGGAATCTCTCCTCCCGATAAATATTCTGGAGTTGCGGGCAGTGTTCAATGCTCTGAAACTTGCCCTGACTCTGGTACAGAACAGGCCTTTTCAAGTACAATTGGACAATGCTACCACAGTGGCGTACATAAACCATCAAGGCGGCACTCGAAGCCGCATGGCAATGTTGGAAGTGTCAAAGATCCTTCACTGGGCGGAACGCCATCTGCCAGCCATATCGGCAGTGTTCATTCTGGGGGTCCTCAACTGGAAAGCGGACTTCCTCAGTCGTCAGGACATACATGCCAGAGAGTGAAGTATTTCAACTCCTAGTAGACAAGTGGGGTCTACCAGATGTAGACCTGATTGCGTCTCGACACAATGACAAGGTTACGGTCTTCGGAGCAAGAATTAGGGATCCTCAAGCAGCGTTCGTGGACACACTCGCAATTCCATGGAACTTTTGGCTGCCGTACGTGTTCCCTCCGGTGTCACTCCTGCCCAGGGTAATAAGGAAGTTCGAGCAAGAAGGAGGAATCCTACTTCTACTCGCTCCAGCATGTCCCAGAGTACATTGCTTCTCAGACCTACAGGGTCTCTCGATAGAGCGTCCTCTTCTACTTCCACAATGCGCAGACCTCTTAGTTCAGGTCCCCTGTGTCTACTAGGATTTGGCCCGTCTGGCTTTGACAGCGTGGCTCTTGAAGCTTCCGTCCTGAGTACCAAAGTTTTTTCTGAGGCGGTCATTCAAACGATGTTGAAAGCCTGTAAACCAGCTTCGGCTCGGATTTATTATAGAGTCTGGAATTCTTACTTCACCTGGTCTGCGGATAAGAATTATGATGCATACAAGTTCAGTACTGCAAAACTTTTGGCATTTCTGCAACAGGGCCTGGACTTAGGCCTTCGTCTGGCCTCCCTCAAGGTTTATATTTCAGCCTTGTCGATATGGATTCAGAGAAAAATAGCGTCTCTGCCTGACGTTCATACTTTCACTCAGGGTGTTCTAAGGATTCAACCTCCCTATGTCCCTTCGGTGGCTCCTTGGGATTTGTCTGGTGTTCTAGATGCCCTGCATGAGGCTACGTTTGAACCTCTTGAGTCTGTGGACCTTAAGTGGTTTACGCTTAAGGTCTTGTTCTTGCCGGCTATTACCTCTGCTAGATGGGTTTCGGACTTGGGTGCCTTGTCATGTCGGTCACACTTTCTGATTTTTCACTGTGACCGTGCGGTTCTTAGAACCCGCCCTGGTTATTTACCTAAGGTAGTGTCATCTTTCCACCTTAGCCAAGAGATTGTGGTTCCGGCCTTTATCTCTCCTGATTTGTCCTCCAAAGACCGGTATTTGGACGTGATACGGGCTCTCCGTATTTATGTGAAGAGAACCGCTTCCCTTAGGAGATCGGATTCCCTCTTTGTCCTTTTTGGTTTTCACAAATGTGGCTGGCCTGCGAATAAGCAGACCCTGGCCAGGTGGATTAGAATGGTGATTGCACATGCTTATGTACAGGCTTGTCTTCCAGCTCCTGCAACTATCAAGGCCCATTCTACTCGGGCTGTTGGACCTTCTTGGGCGTCCTGCCGTGGCGCCTCCCTCGAAAAATTGTGCAAGGCGGCTACGTGGTCCTCAGTGAACACGTTCATTAGGTTCTATGCCTTTGATACTTCCGCCTCCCAGGATGCTTCCTTTGGACGCGCGTTTCTTGTGCCCGCTACAGTGCGTCCCTCCCATGAGGAACTGCTTTAGGACATCCCCGATATTATTCCCTGGGGAATACCAGTGTGCCCCGCTACAGAAAAGGAGATTCATGGAAAGAACTTACCTTTGTTAAATCTCTTTCTGCGAGGTACACTGGATTCCACAAGGCGCCCACCCTGACGCACTTAGCTTCTTTGGGTTTGTATGGCATTAGCCGCTGATACCTTCTCCTGTTGTGAGAATGTGGATCTGTGTGGCTACTAACTGTTGTCGTATCTTTTACCTGCTACTGCATTGGGCTGGTTAACAAAACTGAGCTCCTGTGCAGGGAGGCGGGGTTATAGAGGAGGCGGTGCAGTGCATCCTGGGAACAGTCAAAGCTTTAGCCTGTTGGTGCCTCGGATCAATATCCAACTCTACACCCCGATGTTATTCCCTGCGGAATCCAGTGTACCTCGCAGAAAGAGATTTAACAAAGTTAAGTTCTGAAAATAAATCTCCTTTTTATCAGATTCTTACATAGCACAGCAAATTCCGTTGAACTTTACAGTTGTAAACAACTGTGAAAAAACAAAACTGGGTAAAAACAGACAGATATAAGGTAGGAAAAATGTACAAACAAAAAACTAGTTAACCCTTGCAAAACTACAGCTACTTATTCAAAATGGCAAAATATGGTGTGTGTGCCCACTTTGCCAGTGTATTTCATGCCCAAAACAGTGTTGGGCCAGGCAAAATACAAGTGGGTCACATGCAAGTGACCACCCTCTGTTGTTTTTGGGGGTCAAATTTGTGGCCCAAGACTAGTTAACCCTTGCAAAACTACAGCTACTTATTCAAAATGGTAAAATATGGTGTGTGTGTGCCCACTTTGCCAGTGTATTTCATGCCCAAACCAGCGTTGGGCCAAGCAAAATACAAGTGGGTCATATGTAAGTGACGACTCTCTGTTGATTTCAGGGGTAAAATTTGTGACCCAAGACTCATTAACCCTTGCAAAACGAAATTTTCTGAATAAGAAGCTGGAGCTCGAATAAGAAGTGAATAAGAAGCTGGCCGAATAAGAAGCTAACTTCAGCATCGTACAAAGAACAGAACCTTGAGGAACCCTAACAGGTAGTGGAAGAGAGGGAGCAGTGGGGTCATGGGAAAAGAGATGGAGAAGGACAGACAGGGGAGGGCAGTGTCATGCAGACCAAGGAATTGAAGGATTTGCAGGAGGAGAGGGTGGTCCACGGTGGTGGAGAGGTTATGGAGAATGAGCAGAGAGCACTAGCCCAAGGATTTGGCAGCAAGAAGGTCTTTACTGACTTTAGTGAGAGCAAGTGAAGGCATGGGTGTAACCGAAATCTAGGGAAATAATCTTTGCCATCAGGACCTATGTGTCTGTCACTTGGACACATGGTTCAATATCTGAACATATTCTTTTTATATAAATATAAAATATTCTGAACAAAGCCGTCTTGGGCCAATGCAGAGCATGATACTAAAGTGCAATTACTGGCTCGGATAGAGAGTTGTGAGCTTTAGCTGCACCGCTCTGTGTGATACCGTGAGGATGTAACTGAGATGCTCAGAGCTACACCATCTTGGTTCTGGAATTTGCATCCTAGGGGAGATATATTTAAGAATTTAAATCACCTAGCTAAGGCGGGCAATTGCATGCGTCTTTACTCCTGGCAAGTCCTATGCAGCAGCGTGGCTCAGCCGCACAGACTGACGGGATTACTTATGGTACAGAAGCTTCTCTCTTGATTTGCCAGACTGTACAGTAAATCTCTATAATTGGCCATCCGAGCAGCTACCACTGATGAACATGCTCATCACCAGATTATCATTCATTCCAGTTGTCAACACACAAAACATCAAAGAGCATAAAATCAACGCTGAAATGAACTTTCTATCTGGCTAATAAAACAGCAGACGGCGGTCCCTCCCCGCCAGGAACGAGGCTCAAACATTGCGCCATTCAATGCAACTATATCATACATCAGTGGCTACCAAACTGTGTGCCGTGACAGCCTGGGGTGCCTCGGGACACTTGCAGGGGGCTCTGGGTTGGTGGTCCAGGACCAATTAAAATTATTTATGGTCAATGTAATAGGCAAAACCAACGCTGATGGCTGCTAATCATACAATATGTGGACACACAGAAGTGATTCATGTTCCTCATCACATAATGGAACATTATGCTGGCTTACATTGGTACGCCCAGCATAAGATCTGATTCCACAACTAATTTCCCTTTAGTCCCCCTGGGAGCCCCTGGCACACCATTTTTTCTTTCTTTTACATACGATGAGGCATATGATCTATTGTACGATCGTATGCCTCACCGTAAGCATGTGATCACAAAAAGAAGTCATTTAAAAGGACGCTAATCGTATGCACCATCCTACGATGCATCGTATGTGCATACGATGTGCATACGATTACAACGGATAATATTGCCTGCACATATGATCTGAGAATGCGACATCGATCCACGGAGCCGCTCATTGCATTGTATCATAATATTATGCAAAACCTGTACGGTGTGCAAATGATGCATCGTACAATGTGACAAAATCGTATATTCGTATGCGAGATAGCTCTAGTGTGTGGCTAGCAATAAGGATGACCTATAAACCATATTAACTTAATTTAATTTTTTCTGAAGTTCTCATAAAGAAACTTCTGATATTCTAGTGCGCCGTGATTCAAATACATTTCGCAACCACTGATATACAGTATCATGCAGTATAGGCACCTGCTTTTACGGAACATGTGGGAGCTCACTGGCTAGGATAGTGCTTGCTACAGGGTAGAACATGGCGCAGAACATTGGAGGTGACACAGATTGGGTTTAGGCCAATACTTTGAACAAGGCACCATTCACATCATGATAATGACAGGTGACCCCCTTCCCCCTCCACAGCCTAACCCTTACCTACCCACACAGAGCCTAATTCTAACCCTTCTCCCTAGTGCCTAACCCTAACTTCCCTTGGGATGGAGGAATACCACGGTTACACCTCTCCCATGCCTTCTCTATGCACAGCTCAGTTGTACAGACCCTATTTCCTGACAGTGACCTGTTGGTAAAATGCGATGGTTAGGAGGGTAGTAAGGTTACACCTCTCACATGCCTTCTCTATGCACAGCTCAGTTGTACAGACCCTATTTCCTGACAGTGACCTGTGGGAAAATGCGATGGTTAGGAGGGTAGTAAGGTTACACCTCTCCCATGCCTTCTCTATGCACAGCTCAGTTGTACAGACCCTATTTCCTGACAGTGACCTGTGGGTAAAATGCGATGGTTAGGAGGGTAGTAAGGTTACACCTCTCCCATGCCTTCTCTATGCGGAGCTCAGTTGTACAGACCCTATTTCCTGACAGTGACCTGTGGGTAAAATGCGTTGGTTAGGAGGGTAGTAAGGTTACACCTCTCCCATGCCTTCTCTATGCACAGCTCAGTTGTACAGACCCTATTTCCTGACACTGACCTGTGGGTAAAATGCGTTGGTTAGGAGGGTAGTAAGGTCATACCTCTCCCATGCCTTCTCTATGCACAGCTCAGTTGTACAGACCCTATTTCCTGACAGTGACCTGTGGGTAAAACGCGTTGGTTAGGAGGGTAGTAAGGTTATACCTCTCCCATGTCTTCTCTATGTACAGCTCAGTTGTACAGACCCTATTTCCTGACAGTGACCTGTGGGTAAAATGCGTTGGTTAGGAGGGTAGTAAGGTTACACCTCTCCCATGCCTTCTCTATGTACAGCTCAGTTGTACAGATCCTATTTCCTGACACTGACCAGTGGGTAAAATGCGTTGGTTAGGAGGGTAGTAAGGTTACACCTCTAACATGCCTTCTCTATGTACAGCTCAGTTGTACAGACCCTATTTCCTGACAGTGACCTGTGGGTAAAATGCGTTGGTTAGGAGGGTAGTAAGGTTACACCTCTCCCATGCCTTCTCTATGCGGAGCTCAGTTGTACAGTCCCTATTTCATTACACTGACCTGTGGGTAAAACGCATTGGTTAGGAGGGTAGTAAGGTCATACCTCTCCCATGCCTTCTCTATGCACAGCTCAGTTGTACAGACCCTATTTCCTGACAGTGACCTGTGGGTAAAATGCGTTGGTAAGGAGGGTAGTAAGGTTACACCTCTCCCATGCCTTCTCTATGCACAGCTCAGTTGTACAGACCCTATTTCCTGACACTGACCTGTGGGTAAAATGCGTTGGTTAGGAGGGTAGTAAGATTACACCTCTCCCATGCCTTCTCTATGTACAGCTCAGTTGTACAGACCCTATTTCATGACACTGACCTGTGGGTAAAACGCGTTGGTTAGGAGGGTAGTAAGGTTACACCTCTCCCATGCCTTCTCTATGTACAGCTCAGTTGTACAGACCCTATTTCCTGACAGTGACCTGTGGGTAAAATGCGTTGGTTAGGAGGGTAGTAAGGTTACACCTCTCCCATGCCTTCTCTATGTACAGCTCAGTTGTACAGACCCTATTTCCTGACACTGACCAGTGGGTAAAATGCGTTGGTTAGGAGGGTAGTAAGGTTACACCTCTCCCATGCCTTCTCTATGCGGAGCTCAGTTGTACAGTCCCTATTTCAATACACTGACCTGTGGGTAAAACGCATTGGTTAGGAGGGTAGTAAGGTCATACCTCTCCCATGCCTTCTCTATGCACAGCTCAGTTGTACAGACCCTATTTCCTGACAGTGACCTGTGGGTAAAACGCGTTGGTTAGGAGGGTAGTAAGGTTACACCTCTCCCATGCCTTCTCTATGCACAGCTCAGTTGTACAGACCCTATTTCCTGACACTGACCTGTGGGTAAAATGCGTTGGTTAGGAGGGTAGTAAGGTTACACCTCTCCCATGCCTTCTCTATGTACAGCTCAGTTGTACAGACCCTATTTCCTGACACTGACCTGTGGGTAAAATGCATTGGTTAGGAGGGTAGTAAGGTTACACCTCTCCCATGCCTTCTCTATGCACAGCTCAGTTGTACAGACCCTATTTCCTGACACTGACCTGTGGGTAAAATGCGTTGGTTAGGAGGGTAGTAAGGTTACACCTCTCCCATGCCTTCTCTATGTACAGCTCAGTTGTACAGAGCCTATTTCCTGACACTGACCAGTGGGTAAAACGTGTTGGTTAGGAGGGTAGTAGGGTTATACCTCTCCCATGCCTTCTCTATGCACAGCTCAGTTGTACAGACCCTATTTCCTGACACTGACCTGTGGGTAAAATGCATTGGTTAGGAGGGTAGTAGGGTTACACCTCTCCCATGCTTTCTCAGTGCACAGCTCAGTTGTACAGACCCTATTTCCTGACACTGACCTGTGGGTAAAATGCGTTGGTTAGGAGGGTAGTAAGGTTACACCTCTCCCATGCCTTCTCTATGCACAGCTCAGTTGTACAGACCCTATTTCCTGACACTGACCTGTGGGTAAAATGCGTTGGTTAGGAGGGTAGTAAGGTTACACCTCTCCCATGCCTTCTCTATGTACAGCTCAGTTGTACAGACCCTATTTCCTGACACTGACCTGTGGGTAAAATGCATTGGTTAGGAGGGTAGTAAGGTTACACCTCTCCCATGCCTTCTCTATGCACAGCTCAGTTGTACAGACCCTATTTCCTGACACTGACCTGTGGGTAAAATGCATTGGTTAGGAGGGTAGTAAGGTTACACCTCTCCCATGCCTTCTCTATGCACAGCTCAGTTGTACAGACCCTATTTCCTGACACTGACCTGTGGGTAAAATGCATTGGTTAGGAGGGTAGTAGGGTTACACCTCTCCCATGCCTTCTCAGTGCACAGCTCAGATGTACAGACCCTATTTCCTGACACTGACCTGTGGGTAAAATGCGTTGGTAGGAGGGTAGTAAGGTTACACCTCTCCCATGCCTTCTCTATGCACAGCTCAGTTGTACAGACACTGTTTCCTGAAACTGACCTGTGGGTAAAATGCGTTGGTTAGGAGAGTAGTAAGGTTACACCTCTCCCATGCCTTCTCTATGTACAGCTCAGTTGTACAGACCCTATTTCCTGACACTGACGTGTGGGTAAAATGCGTTGGTTTGGAGGGTAGTAAGGTTACACCTCTCCCATGCCTTCTCTATGCACAGCTCAGTTGTACAGACCCTATTTCCTGACACTGACCTGTGGGTAAAATGCATTGGTTAGGAGGGTAGTAGGGTTACACCTCTCCCATGCCTTCTCTATGTACAGCTCAGTTGTACAGACCCTATTTCCTGACACTGACCTGTGGGTAAAATGCATTGGTTAGGAGGGTAGCAAGGTTACACCTCTCCCATGCCTTCTCTATGTACAGCTCAGTTGTACAGACCCTATTTCCTGACACTGACCTGTGGGTAAAATGCGTTGGTTAGGAGGGTAGTAAGGTTACACCTCTCCCATGCCTTCTCTATGCACAGCTCAGTTGTACAGACCCTATTTCCTGACACTGACCTGTGGGTAAGATGCGTTGGTTAGGAGGGTAGTAAGGTTATACCTCTCCCATGCCTTCTCTATGTACAGCTCAGTTGTACAGACCCTATTTCCTGACACTGACCTGTGGGTAAAATGCGTTGGTTAGGAGGGTAGTAAGGTTACACCTCTCCCATGCCTTCTCTATGCCAGCTCAGTTGTACAGACCCTATTTCCTGACACTGACCTGTGGGTAAAATGCGTTGGTTAGGAGGGTAGTAAGGTTACACCTCTCCCATGCCTTCTCTATGTACAGCTCAGTTGTACAGACCCTATTTCCTGACACTGACCTGTGGGTAAAATGCATTGGTTAGGAGGGTAGTAAGGTTACACCTCTCCCATACCTTCTCTATGCACAGCTCAGTTGTACAGACCCTATTTCCTGACACTGACGTGTGGGTAAAATGCGTTGGTTAGGAGGGTAGTAAGGTTACACCTCTCCCATGCCTTCTCTATGCACAGCTCAGTTGTACAGACCCTATTTCCTGACACTGACCTGTGGGTAAAATGCATTGGTTAGGAGGGTAGTAGGGTTACACCTCTCCCATGCCTTCTCTATGTACAGCTCAGTTGTACAGACCCTATTTCCTGACACTGACCTGTGGGTAAAATGCATTGGTTAGGAGGGTAGCAAGGTTACACCTCTCCCATGCCTTCTCTATGTACAGCTCAGTTGTACAGACCCTATTTCCTGACACTGACCTGTGGGTAAAATGCGTTGGTTAGGAGGGTAGTAAGGTTACACCTCTCCCATGCCTTCTCTATGCACAGCTCAGTTGTACAGACCCTATTTCCTGACACTGACCTGTGGGTAAAATGCGTTGGTTAGGAGGGTAGTAAGGTTATACCTCTCCCATGCCTTCTCTATGTACAGCTCAGTTGTACAGACCCTATTTCCTGACACTGACCTGTGGGTAAAATGCATTGGTTAGGAGGGTAGTAAGGTTACATCTCTCCCATGCCTTCTCTATGCACAGCTCAGTTGTACAGACCCTATTTCCTGACACTGACCTGTGGGTAAAATGCGTTGGTTAGGAGGGTAGTAAGGTTACACCTCTCCCATGCCTTCTCTATGTACAGCTCAGTTGTACAGACCCTATTTCCTGATACTGACCTGTGGGTAAAATGCATTGGTTAGGAGGGTAGTAAGGTTACACCTCTCCCATGCCTTCTCTATGCACAGCTCAGTTGTACAGACCCTATTTCCTGACACTGACCTGTGGGTAAAATGCGTTGGTTAGGAGGGTAGTAAGGTTATACCTCTCCCATGCCTTCTCTATGTACAGCTCAGTTGTACAGACCCTATTTCCTGACAGTGACCTGTGGGTAAAACGCGTTGGTTAGGAGGGTAGTAAGGTTACACCTCTCCCATGCCTTCTCTATGCACAGCTCAGTTGTACAGTCCCTATTTCCTGACACTGACCTGTGGGTAAAACGCGTTGGTAGGAGGGTAGTAAGGTTATACCTCTCCCATGCCTTCTCTATGTACAGCTCAGTTGTACAGACCCTATTTCCTGACAGTGACCTGTGGGTAAAACGCGATGGTTAGGAGGGTAGTAAGGTTACACCTCTCCATGCCTTCTCTATGCACAGCTCAGTTGTACAGACCCTATTTCCTGACACTGACCTGTGGGTAAAATGCGTTGGTTAGGAGGGTAGTAAGGTTATACCTCTCCCATGCCTTCTCTATGTACAGCTCAGTTGTACAGACCCTATTTCCTGACAGTGACCTGTGGGTAAAACGCATTAGTTAGGAGGGTAGTAAGGTTACACCTCTCCCATGCCTTCTCTATGCACAGCTCAGTTGTACAGTCCCTATTTCCTGACACTGACCTGTGGGTAAAACGCGTTGGTTAGGAGGGTAGTAAGGTTATACCTCTCCCATGCCTTCTCTATGTACAGCTCAGTTGTACAGACCCTATTTCCTGACAGTGACCTGTGGGTAAAACGCGTTGGTTAGGAGGGTAGTAAGGTTACACCTCTCCCATGCCTTCTCTATGCATAGCTCAGTTGTACAGACCCTATTTCCTGACACTGACCTGTGGGTAAAACGCGTTGGTAGGAGGGTAGTAAGGTTATACCTCTCCCATGCCTTCTCTATGTACAGCTCAGTTGTACAGACCCTATTTCCTGACAGTGACCTGTGGGTAAAACGCGATGGTTAGGAGGGTAGTAAGGTTACACCTCTCCCATGCCTTCTCTATGCACAGCTCAGTTGTACAGACCCTATTTCCTGACACTGACCTGTGGGTAAAATGCATTGATTAGGAGGGTAGTAAGGTTATACCACTCCCATGCCTTCTCTATGCGGAGCTCAGTTGTACAGACCCTATTTCCTGACACTGACCAGTGGGTAAAAAGCGATGGTTAGGAGGGTAGTAAGGTTACACCTCTCCCATGCCTTCTCTATGCACAGCTCAGTTGTACAGACCCTATTTCCTGACACTGACCAGTGGGTAAAATGCATTGGTTAGGAGGGTAGTAAGGTTACACCTCTCCCATGCCTTCTCTATGCGGAGCTTAGTTGTACAGTCCCTATTTCCTTACACTGAACTGCGGGTAAAACGCATTAGTTAGGAGGGTAGTAAGGTCATACCTCTCCCATGCCTTCTCTATGCACAGCTCAGTTGTACAGACCCTATTTCCTGACACTGACCTGTGGGTAAAACGCGATGGTTAGGAGGGTAGTAAGGTTACACCTCTCCTATGCCTTCTCTATGCACAGCTCAGTTGTACAGACCCTATTTCCTGACACTGACCAGTGGGTAAAATGCGTTGGTTAGGAGGGTAGTAAGTTTACACCTCTCCCATGCCTTCTCTATGCGGAGCTCAGTTGTACAGACCCTATTTCCTGACACTGACCTGTGGGTAAAACGCGATGGTTAGGAGGGTAGTAAGGTTACACCTCTCCCATGCCTTCTCTATGCACAGCTCAGTTGTACAGACCCTATTTCCTGACACTGACCAGTGGGTAAAATGCGTTGGTTAGGAGGGTAGTAAGGTTACACCTCTCCCATGCCTTCTCTATGCGGAGCTTAGTTGTACAGTCCCTATTTCCTTACACTGAACTGCGGGTAAAACGCATTAGTTAGGAGGGTAGTAAGGTCATACCTCTCCCATGCCTTCTCTATGCACAGCTCAGTTGTACAGACCCTATTTCCTGACACTGACCTGTGGGTAAAACGCGATGGTTAGGAGGGTAGTAAGGTTACACCTCTCCTATGCCTTCTCTATGCACAGCTCAGTTGTACAGACCCTATTTCCTGACACTGACCAGTGGATAAAATGCGTTGGTTAGGAGGGTAGTAAGGTTACACCTCTCCCATGCCTTCTCTATACGGAGCTCAGTTGTACAGACCCTATTTCCTGACACTGACCTGTGGGTAAAACGCATTAGTTAGGAGGGTAGTAAGGTCATACCTCTCCCATGCCTTCTCTATGCGGAGCTCAGTTGTACAAACCCTATTTCCTGACACTGACCTGTGGGTAAAACGCGTTGGTTAGGAGGGTAGTAAGGTTACACCTCTCCCATGCCTTCTCTATGTACAGCTCAGTTGTACAGACCCTATTTCCTGACACTGACCAGTGGATAAAATGCGTTGGTTAGGAGGGTAGTAAGGTTATACCTCTCCCATGCCTTCTCTATGCACAGCTCAGTTGTACAGACCCTATTTCCTGACACTGACCTGTGGGTAAAACGCGATGGTTAGGAGGGTAGTAAGGTTACACCTCTCCCATGCCTTCTCTATGCACAGCTGAGTTGTACAGACCCTATTTCCTGACACTGACCTGTGGGTAAAATGCGTTGGGTAGGAGGGTAATAAGGTCATACTTCTCCCATGCCTTCTCTATGCGGAGCTCAGTTGTACAGACCCTATTTCCTGACACTGACCAGTGGGTAAAACGCGTTGGTTAGGAGGGTAGTAAGGTTATACCTCTCCCATGCCTTCTCTATGCGGAGCTCAGTTGTACAGACCCTATTTCCTTATACTGACCTGTGGGTAAAATGCGTTGGTTAGGAGGGTAGTAAGGTTACACCTCTCCCATGCCTTCTCTATGCGGAGCTCAGTTGTACAGACCCTATTTCCTGACACTGACCTGTGGGTAAAACGCATTAGTTAGGAGGGTAGTAAGGTCATACCTCTCCCATGCCTTCTCTATGCGGAGCTCAGTTGTACAAACCCTATTTCCTGACACTGACCTGTGGGTAAAACGCGTTGGTTAGGAGGGTAGTAAGGTTACACCTCTCCCATGCCTTCTCTATGTACAGCTCAGTTGTACAGACCCTATTTCCTGACACTGACCAGTGGATAAAATGCGTTGGTTAGGAGGGTAGTAAGGTTACACCTCTCCCATGCCTTCTCTATGCACAGCTCAGTTGTACAGACCCTATTTCCTGACACTGACCTGTGGGTAAAACGCGATGGTTAGGAGGGTAGTAAGGTTACACCTCTCCCATGCCTTCTCTATGCACAGCTGAGTTGTACAGACCCTATTTCCTGACACTGACCTGTGGGTAAAACGCGTTGGGTAGGAGGGTAATAAGGTCATACTTCTCCCATGCCTTCTCTATGCGGAGCTCAGTTGTACAGACCCTATTTCCTGACACTGACCAGTGGGTAAAACGCGTTGGTTAGGAGGGTAGTAAGGTTATACCTCTCCCATGCCTTCTCTATGCGGAGCTCAGTTGTACAGACCCTATTTCCTTATACTGACCTGTGGGTAAAATGCGTTGGTTAGGAGGGTAGTAAGGTTACACCTCTCCCATGCCTTCTCTATGTACAGCTCAGTTGTACAGACCCTATTTCCTGACACTGACCTGTGGGTAAAACGCGTTGGTTAGGAGGGTAGTAATGTCATACTTCTCCCAGCCTTCTCTATGCGGAGCTCAGTTGTACAGACCCTATTTCCTGACACTGACCAGTGGGTAAAACGCGTTGGTAGGAGGGTAGTAAGGTTACACCTCTCCCATGCCTTCTCTATGCGGAGCTCAGTTGTACAGACCCTATTTCCTTATACTGACCTGTGGGTAAAACGCGATGGTTAGGAGGGTAGTAAGGTCATACTTCTCCCATGCCTTCTCTATGCACAGCTCAGTTGTACAGTCCCTATTTCCTTACACTGAACTGCGGGTAAAACGCATTAGTTAGGAGGGTAGTAAGGTTACACCTCTCCCATGCCTTCTCTATGCGGAGCTCAGTTGTACAGTCCCTATTTCCTGACACTGACCTGTGGGTAAAACGCATTGGTTAGGAGGGTAGTAAGGTTACACCTCTCCCATGCCTTCTCTATGCACAGCTCAGTTGTACAGACCCTATTTCCTGACACTGACCTGTGGGTAAATTGCGTTGGTTAGGAGGGTAGTAAGGTTACACCTCTCCCATGCCTTCTCTATGCACAGCTCAGTTGTACAGACCTGATTTCCTGACACTGACCTGTGGGTAAAATGCATTAGTTAGGAGGGTAGTAAGGTTATACCTCTCCCATGCCTTCTCTAAGCACAGCTCAGTTGTACAGACCCTATTTCCTGACACTGACCTGTGGGTAAAACGCGTTGGTTAGGAGGGTAGTAAGGTTACACCTCTCCCATGCCTTCTCTATGCACAGCTTAGTTGTAAAGGCCCTATTTCCTGACACTGACCTGTAGGTAAAACGCATTGGTTAGGAGGGTAGTAAGGTTACACCTCTCCCATGCCTTCTCTATACACAGCTCAGTTGTACAGACCCTATTTCCTGACATTGACTGGTGAGCAAAATGCGTTGGTTAGGAGGGTAGTAAGGTTATACCTCTCCCATGCCTTCTCTATGCATAGCTCAGTTGTACAGACCCTGTTTCCTGACAATGACCAGTGGGTAAAATGCGTTGAAATGGAGGGCAGCAGGGTTACTCCCTTTCTGATTTCAGCTTCATGGGCTGACGATGTCGCCATGGTGCCACCTTACTGGTGACAGGTTTCAGGCCATATTCCCACCACCCTAATAATGGCAGAACAGTGTGACAGGCCAGAGCCTCCATGTTGTTGTGGCGCGGACATGTGGCGTGCGAGGTGGCTGCGCAGCTGACTGAAGGTGTTAGTCAGGTCCATCAGTGACAGGAAAGCCCATACCCCCAGATATGGCACTGGTGGGGCTGCTGTGACTTCTATTAGCAGCTGCTGCAGCCATCAGTGCCAGAGTGGCACTTACATTCCTGGGCATTACCTTCTGCACCTACAGAGCGGCACTTACATTCCTGGGCATTACCTCCTGCACCTACAGAGCGGCACTTACATTCCCGGGCATTACCTCCTGCACCTACAGAGCGGCACTTACATACCTGGGCATTACCTCCTGCACCTACAGAGCGGCACTTATATTCCCGGGCCAGAGGCGGAACTACCGCCAGTGCAACCAGTGCGTTGCACTGGGGCCCGCCTCTGTCCAGGGGCCCAAAGCATGTAATGAGTCAAACTGACTCATTACATGCCGCTGTGCGCTGCGGGCAACCTCTGCCCGCAGCGCACAGCCGCCCGGAGAGGAGAGGAGCAGCGGTACGGGGGAAAAGGAGGAGGAGGGAGCCGAAGGAGGGAGCCGCAGCAGCGCTTTACTACTGGTGGAGGCGCTGCTGCTGCTGCCCCTCTGCTTCACTATAGGCTGTCTTCCGAGAACAGCCTATAGTGAAGCAGAGGGGCAGCAGCAGCAGCGCCTCCACCAATGACACAGCGCTGCTGCGGCTCCCTTCTCCACCTCCCTCCTCCTTCTCTCCAGCCCGGGAATCATCTGACGCTGCACCGAGGAGCCTGAGCCAGCGGAGAGGGTAAGTATAATTCTTTCTTTCTGTCTCTTTCTTTCTGTCTCTTTCTTTCTTTGATGGGACTGCCTGCCGCTATGTGTAAAAATGGGGGACTGCCTGCCGCAATGTGTAAAAATGGGGGACTGCCTGCCGCAATGTGTAAAAATGGGGGACTGCCTGCCGCAATGTGTAAAAACGGGGGACTGCCTGCCGCAATGTGTAAAAATGGGGGACTGCCTGCCGCAATGTGTAAAAATGGGGGACTGCCTGCCGCAATGTGTAAAAACGGGGGACTGCCTGCCGCAATGTGTAAAAAGGGGGAATCTGCCTGCCGCAATGTGTAAAAAGGGGGGACTGCCTGCCGCTATGTGTAAAAAGGGGGAATCTGCCTGCCGTAATGTGTAAAAAAGGGGAACTGCCTGCCGCTATGTGTAAAAAGGGGGGACTGCCTGCCGCTATGTGTAAAAAGGGGGAATCTTCCTGCCGCAATGTGTAAAAAGGGGGAACTACCTGCTGCTATGTGTAAAAAGGGGGAATCTGCCTGCCGTAATGTGTAAAAAGGGGGACGCTGTCTGCCATAATGTGTAACAAGGGCACGCTGTCTGCCGTAATGTGTAAAAAGGGGACGCTGTCTGCCGTTATATGTAAAAAGTGCACGCTGTCTGCCGTAATGTGTAAAAAGGGGGACGCTGTCTGCCGTTATGTGTAAAAAGTGTACGCTGTCTGCCGCTATGTTTAACAAGGGCACGCTGTCTGCCGTAATGTGTAAAAAGTGTACGCTGTCTGCCGTTATGTGTAAAAAGTGTACGCTGTCTGCCGCAATGTGTAACAAGGGCACGCTGTCTGCCGTTATGTGTAAAAAGTGGACGCTGTCTGCCGTTATGTGTAAAAAGTGCACGCTGTCTGCCGTAATGTGTTAAAAGGGGACGCTATCTTCCGTTATGTGTAAAAAGTGTACGCTGTCTGCCGCTATGTTTAACAAGGGCATGCTGTCTGCCGTTATGTGTAAAAAGTGTACGCTGTCTGCCGCTATGTGTAACAAGGGCACGCTGTCTGCCGTAATGTGTAAAAAGGGGGACGCTGTCTGCCATAATGTGTAAAAAGGGGGACGCTGTCTGCCGTAATGTGTAAAAAGGGGGACGCTGTCTGCCGTAATGTGTAAATAGGGGACGCTGTCTGCCGTAATGTGTAAAAATAAGATTTTACTTACCGATAAATCTATTTCTCGTAGTCCGTAGTGGATGCTGGGACTCCGTAAGGACCATGGGGAATAGCGGCTCCGCAGGAGACAGGGCACAAAATAAAAGCTTAAGGATCAGGTGGTGTGCACTGGCTCCTCCCCCTATGACCCTCCTCCAAGCCTCAGTTAGGATACTGTGCCCGGACGAGCGTACATAATAAGGAAGGATATTGAATCCCGGGTAAGACTCATACCAGCCACACCAATCACACCGTACAACTTGTGATCTGAACCCAGTTAACAGTATGATAAACGCAAAGGAGCCTCTGAAAAGATGGCTCACAACAATAATAACCCGAATCTTTGTAACAATAACTATATACAAGTATTGCAGACAATCCGCACTAGGGATGGGCGCCCAGCATCCACTACGGACTACGAGAAATAGATTTATCGGTAAGTAAAATCTTATTTTCTCTGACGTCCTAGTGGATGCTGGGACTCCGTAAGGACCATGGGGATTATACCAAAGCTCCCAAACGGGCGGGAGAGTGCGGATGACTCTGCAGCACCGAATGAGAGAACTCCAGGTCCTCCTCAGCCAGGGTATCAAATTTGTAGAATTTAGCAAACGTGTTTGCCCCTGACCAAGTAGCTGCTCGGCAAAGTTGTAAAGCCGAGACCCCTCGGGCAGCCGCCCAAGATGAGCCCACTTTCCTTGTGGAATGGGCATTTACTGATTTTGGCTGTGGCAATCCTGCCACAGAATGTGCAAGCTGAATTGTACTACAAATCCAACGAGCAATCGTCTGCTTAGAAGCAGGAGCACCCAGCTTGTTGGGTGCATACAGGATAAACAGCGAGTCAGATTTTCTGACTCCAGCCGTCCTGGAAACATATATTTTCAAGGCCCTGACAACGTCAAGCAACTTAGAGTCCTCTAAGTCCCTGGTAGCCGCAGGTACCACAATAGGTTGGTTCATGTGAAATGCAGAAACCACCTTAGGTAGAAATTGAGGACGAGTCCTCAATTCCGCCCTGTCAGAATGAAAAATTAAGTAAGGGCTTTTATATGATAAAGCCGCCAATTCTGACACACGCCTGGCTGAAGCCAAGGCTAACAGCATCGACACCTTCCATGTGAGATATTTTAAGTCCACAGTGGAAAGTGGTTCAAACCAATGTGACTTTAGAAAACTCAACACCACATTGAGATCCCAAGGTGCCACTGGAGGCACAAAAGGAGGCTGTATGTGCAGCACCCCTTTTACAAATGTCTGAACTTCAGGTACTGAAGCCAGTTCTTTCTGGAAGAAAATCGACAGGGCCGAAATTTGAACCTTAATGGACCCTAATTTTAGGCCCATAGACAGTCCTGTTTGCAGGAAATGAAGGAAACGACCCAGTTGAAATTCCTCTGTAGGGGCCTTCTTGGCCTCACACCACGCAACATATTTACGCCAAATGCGGTGATAATGTTTTGCGGTTACGTCCTTCCTGGCTTTGACCAGAGTAGGGATGACTTCTTCTGGAATGCCTTTTTCCCTCAGGATCCGGCGTTCAACCGCCATGCCGTCAAACGCAGCCGCGGTAAGTCCTGGAACAGACAAGGCCCCTGCAGTAGCAGGTCCTTTCTTAGAGGTAGAGGCCACGGTTCGTCCGTGAGCATCTCTTGAAGTTCCGGGTACCAAGTCCGTCTTGGCCAATCCGGAACCACGAGTATAGATCTTACTCCTCTCCTTCTTATGATTCTCAGTACTTTTGGTATGAGAGGCAGTCGAGGGAACACATACACTGACTGGTACACCCACGGCGTTACCAGAGCGTCCACTGCTATTGCCTGAGGGTCCCTTGACCTGGCGCAATATCTGTCCAGTTTTTTGTTTAGACGTGACGCCATCATGTCCACCTTTGGTTTTTCCCAACGGTTTACAATCAGGTGGAAGACTTCTGGGTGAAGTCCCCACTCTCCCGGGTGAAGGTCGTGTCTGCTGAGGAAGTCTGCTTCCCAGTTGTCCACTCCCGGAATGAATACTGCTGACAGTGCTATCACATGATTTTCCGCCCAGCGAAGAATCCTTGCAGCTTCTGCCATTGCCCTCCTGCTTCTCGTGCCGCCCTGTCTGTTTACGTGGGCGACTGACGTGATGTTGTCCGATTGGATCAACACCGCCTGACCCTGAAGCAGAGGTTTTGCTTGACTTAGGGCATTGTAAATGGCCCTTAGTTCCAGAATGTTTATATGAAGAGACGTTTCCAAGCTTGACCACAGGCCCTGGAAATTCCTTCCCTGTGTGACTGCTCCCCAGCCTCTCAGGCTGGCATCCGTGGTTACCAGGATCCAATCCTGAATGCCAAATCTGCGGCCCTCTAGTAGATGAGCACTCTGCAGCCACCACAGGAGAGACACCCTTGTCCTTGGCGACAGGGTTATCCGCTGATGCATCTGCAGATGCGATCCGGACCATTTGTCCAGTAGATCCCACTGAAATGTTCTTGCATGGAATCTTCCGAATGGAATCGCTTCGTAAGAAGCCACCATTTTCCCCAGGACCCTCGTGCACTGATGCACTGAGACCTGTCCTGGTTTTAGGAGGTTCCTGACTAGCTCGGATAACTCCCTGGCCTTCTCCTCCGGGAGAAACACCTTCTTCTGGACTGTGTCCAGAATCATTCCTAGGAACAGTAGACGTGTCGTTGGAATCAGCTGCGATTTTGGAATATTTAGAATCCACCCGTGCTGACGTAACACTACCTGAGATAGTGCTACTCCGACTTCTAACTGTTCCCTGGATCTTGCCCTTATCAGGAGATCGTCCAAGTAAGGGATAATTAAAATGCCTTTTCTTCGTAGAAGAATCATCATTTCGGCCATTACCTTGGTAAAGACCCGAGGTGCCGTGGACAATCCAAACGGCAGCGTCTGAAACTGATAATGACAGTTTTGTACTACAAACCTGAGGTACCCTTGGTGAGAAGGGTATATCGGGACGTGGAGATAAGCATCTTTGATGTCCAGAGACACCATATAGTCCCCTTCTTCCAGGTTTGCTATCACTGCTCTGAGTGACTCCATCTTGAATTTGAACCTTTTTATGTAAGTGTTCAAGGATTTCAGATTTAAAATTGGTCTCACCGAGCCGTCCGGCTTCGGTACCACAAACAGCGTGGAATAATACCCCTTTCCTTGTTGCAGGAGGGGTACCTTGATTATCACCTGCTGGGAATACAGCTTGTGAATGGCTTCCAAAACTGCCTCCCTGTCGGAGGGAGACTTTGGTAAAGCAGACTTCAGGAAACGACGAGGGGGAAACGCCTCGAATTCCAGTTTGTACCCCTGCGATACTACCTGTAGAATCCAGGGATCCACTTGCGAGTGAGCCCACTGCGCGTTGAAATTCTTGAGACGGGCCCCCACCATATCTGAGTCTGCTTGTAAAGCCCCAGCGTCATGCTGAAGACTTGGCAGAAGCAGGGGAGGGCTTCTGCTCCTGTGAAGCGGCTGCATGGTGCAGTCTTTTTCCTCTTCCTCTGCCCCGGGGCAGAAAAGAGTGGCCTTTTGCTCGCTTGTACTTATGGGAACGAAAGGACTGAGTTTGAAAAGACGGTGTCTTTTTCTGCTGATGTGGAGTGACCTGGGGTAAAAAGGTGGATTTTCCAGCCGTTGCCGTGGCCACCAGGTCCGATAGACCAGCCCCAAATAACTCCTCCCCTTTATACGGCAATACTTCCATGTGCCGTTTGGAATCCGCATCCCCTGACCACTGTCGCGTCCATAACGCTCTTCTGGCAGAGATGGACATAGCACTTACTCTTGATGCCAGGGTGCAAATATCCCTCTGTGCATCACGCATATATAGTAATGCATCCTTTAAATGTTCTATAGTTAACAAAATATTGTCCCTATCCAGGGTATCAATATTCTCGGTCAGGGAATCCGACCATGCGACTCCAGCACTGCACATCCAGGCTGAGGCGATTGCTGGTCGCAGTATAACACCAGTATGTGTGTATATACTTTTTAGGATATTTTCCAGCCTTCTATCAGCTGGTTCTTTGAGGGTAGCCGTATCAGGAGACGGTAACGCTACTTGTTTTGATAAACGTGTGAGCGCCTTATCTACCCTAGGGGGTGTTTCCCAACGCGCCCTAACCTCTGGCGGGAAAGGATATAATGCTAATAATTTTTTAGAAATTAGCTGTTTTTTATCGGGGGAAACCCACGCTTTTTCACACACCTCATTTATTTCCTCTGACTCAGGAAAAAATATTGGTAGTTTTTTCTCACCCCACATAATACCCTTCTTTGTGGTACTTGTAGTGTCAGAAAGGTTCAATGCCTCTTTCATTGCCGTGATCATGTAACGTGTGGCCCTACTGGACATTACGTTTGTCTCGTCACCGTCGACACTAGACTCAGTATCTGTGTCAGGGTCTGTGTCGACCCACTGAGGTAACGGGCGTTTTAGCGCCCCTGACGGTGTCTGAGACGCCTGGACAGGCACTAATTGATTTGCCGGCTGTCTCATGTCGTCAACAGTTTTTTGCAAATTGCTGACATTATCACTTAATTGTTTAAATACAATCATCCAGTCAGGTGTCGACTCCCTAGGGGGTGACATCACCAACACAGGCAACTGCTCCGCCTCCACATAATTTTCCTCCTCATACATGTCGACACACGCGTACCGACACACAGCACACACACCGGGAATGCTCTGATAGAGGACAGGACCCCACTTAGCCCTTTGGAGAGACAGAGGGAGAGTCTGCCAGCACACACCCAGCGCTATATATATATATATACAGGGATAACCTTATATAAGTGTTATTCCCTTATAGCTGCTGTTATTATCGTTATTTGCTGCCAAAAATGCCCCCCTTCTCTTTTTTACCCTGATTCTGAAGCAGGACTGCAGGGGAGAGTCAGGGAGCCGTCCTTCCAGCGGAGCTGTGAGGGAAAATGGCGCTTGTGTGCTGAGGAGATAGGCTCCGCCCCTTCACGACGTCCTTATCTCCCGCTTTTTTGTGTAAAATGGCAGGGGATTAAAATACATCCATATAGCCCAGGAGCTATATGTGATGTATTCTGTTTTGCCACCTAAGGTATTCTGTTATATTGCGTCTCAGGGCGCTCCCCCCCCAGCGCCCTGCACCCTCAGTGACCGGAGTGTGAAGTGTGCTGAGAGCAATGGCGCACAGCTGCGGTGCTGTGCGCTACCTTAGTCTGAAGACAGGATGTCTTCTGCCGCCGATTTCACCGGACCTCTTCGTCTCTTCTGGCTCTGTAAGGGGGACGGCGGCGCGGCTCCGGTGACCCATCCAGGCTGAACCTGTGATCGTCCCTCTGGAGCTAGTGTCCAGTAGCCTAAGAAACCCGATCCACTCTGCACTCAGGTGAGTCCGTTTCTTCTCCCCTTAGTCCCACGATGCAGTGAGCCTGTTGCCAGCAGGACTCACTGAAAATAAAAAAACCTAACTAAACTTTTATTCTAAGCAGCTCAGGAGAGCCACCTAGATTGCACCCTTCTCGGCCGGGCACAAAAATCTAACTGAGGCTTGGAGGAGGGTCATAGGGGGAGGAGCCAGTGCACACCACCTGATACTTAAGCTTTTATTTTGTGCCCTGTCTCCTGCGGAGCCGCTATTCCCCATGGTCCTTACGGAGTCCCAGCATCCACTAGGACGTCAGAGAAAAGAGGAATCTGTCCGCTGTAAGGTGTAAAAGTTTCTGTACCTGGTGTAGTGGTGCTACTGTGCGGCATAATTTGAAGAATGGAGACTACTGTGCACCGTTTTATGAATTGGTATTATTTTGTGGCCACACCCCTTCCCCACGAAGCCACGCCACTATGTATTTTTGAGCGCGCCTACGGCGCGCACTGCCCCTGTTTTGCATGCAGGGGTGGGGCTCCAATGCCATTTCTTGCACACAGTGCTAAAATGTCTAGTTACAGCACTGTTGCTAGGTATCCATTTCTCTGGCCCTGAGCAGGTCCCCCTCACCAGATCCTCTCCAGGGGTGAGTGGGTGGACTTGGATGGGATGTGGGGGGGGGGCCCAAAGCATTTTGTCGCACCTGGGCCCACCGCTCGCTAGTTCCGCCACTGTCCCGGGCATTACCTTCTGCACCTACAGAGCGGCACTTACATTCCCGGGCATTACCTCCTGCACCTACAGAGCGGCACTTACATTCCCGGGCATTACCTCCTGCACCTACAGAGCGGCACTTACATTCCCGGGCATTACCTCCTGCACCTACAGAGTGGCACTTACATTCCTGGGCATCACCGCCTGCACCTACAGAGTGGCACTTACATTCCCGGGCATCACCTTCTGCACCTACAGAGTGGTACTTACATTCCTGGGCATTACCTCCTGCACCAATACGTGTTTGGAATTCCCTGCCCGAGGGAGTTGTAATGGCGGAATCTGTCAACACCTTTAAGAATGGGTTAGATAAATTCCTATTGGATAAGGATATCCAGGGGTATGGTGCATAGTCATGCATTATAGTTACTATTTAGTCAAATCATCATGCAGAGGACACCACAAATAGGTTGAACTCGATGGACAACTGTCTTTTTTCAACCTCAGATACTATGTTACTATGTTACCTACAGAGTGGCACTTGCATTCCTGGGCATCACCGCCTGCACCTACAGAGTGGCACTTACATTCCCGGGCATCACCTTCTGCACCTACAGAGTGGTACTTACATTCCTGGGCATTACCTCCTGCACCTACAGAGCGGCACTTGCATTCCTGGGCATCACCGCCTGCACCTACAGAGTGGCACTTACATTCCCGGGCATCACCTTCTGCACCTACAGAGTGGTACTTACATTCCTGGGCATTACCTCCTGCACCTACAGAGTGGCACTTACATTCCTGGGCATTACCTCCTGCACCTACAGAGTGGCACTTACATCCCCCGGCATTACCTGATGCACCTACAGAGTGGTACTTACATTCCTGGGCATAACCTCCTGCACCTACAGAGTGGCACTTACATTCCTGGGCATTACCTCCTGCACCTACAGAGTGGCATTTACATTCCCGGGCATTACCTCCTGCACCTACAGAGTGGCACTTACATTCCCTCGGCATTACCTCATGCACCTACAGAGCGGCACTTACATTCCTGGGCATTACCTCATGCACCTACAGAGTGGCACTTACATTCCTGGGCATCACCGCCTGCACCTACAGAGTGGCACTTACATTCCCGGGCATCACCTTCTGCACCTACAGAGTGGTACTTACATTCCTGGGCATTACCTCCTGCACCTACAGAGTGGCACTTACATTCCTGGGCATTACCTCCTGCACCTACAGAGTGGCACTTACATTCCTGGGCATTACCTCCTGCACCTACAGAGTGGCACTTACATTCCTGGGCATTACCTTCTGCACCTACAGAGTGGCACTTACATTCCCGGGCATTACCTCCTGCACCTACAGAGTGGCATTTACATTCCTGGGCATTACCTCCTGCACCTACAGAGTGGCACTTACATTCCTGGGCATTACCTTCTGCACCTACAGAGCGGCACTTACATTCCTGGGCATTACCTCCTGCACCTACAGAGCGGCACTTACATTCCCGGGCATTACCTCCTGCACCTACAGAGCGGCACTTACATACCTGGGCATTACCTCCTGCACCTACAGAGCGGCACTTATATTCCCGGGCCAGAGGCGGAACTACCGCCAGTGCAACCAGTGCGTTGCACTGGGGCCCGCCTCTGTCCAGGGGCCCAAAGCATGTAATGAGTCAAACTGACTCATTACATGCCGCTGTGCGCTGCGGGCAACCTCTGCCCGCAGCGCACAGCCGCCCGGAGAGGAGAGGAGCAGCGGTACGGGGGAGAAGGAGGAGGAGGGAGCCGCAGCAGCGCTTTACTACTGGTGGAGGCGCTGCTGCCCCTCTGCTTCACTATAGGCTGTCTTCCGAGAACAGCCTATAGTGAAGCAAAGGGGCAGCAGCAGCAGCACCTCCACCAATGACACAGCGCTGCTGCGGCTCTCTTCTCCACCTCCCTCCTCCTTCTCTCCAGCCCGGGAATCATCTGACGCTGCACCGAGGAGCCTGAGCCAGCGGAGAGGGTAAGTATAATTCTTTCTTTCTGTCTCTTTCTTTCTGTCTCTTTCTTTCTTTGTTGGGACTGCCTGCCGCTATGTGTAAAAATGGGGGACTGCCTGCCGCAATGTGTAAAAATGGGGGACTGCCTGCCGCAATGTGTGAAAACGGGGGACTGCCTGCCGCAATGTGTAAAAACGGGGGACTGCCTGCCGCAATGTGTAAAAAGGGGGAATCTGCCTGCCGCAATGTGTAAAAAGGGAGAACTGCCTGCCGCTATGTGTAAAAAGGGGGGACTGCCTGCCGCTATGTGTAAAAAGGGGGGATCTGCCTGCCGCAATGTGTAAAAAGGGGGAACTGCCTGCCGCTATGTGTAAAAAGGGGGAATCTGCCTGCCGTAATGTGTAAAAAGGGGGACGCTGTCTGCCATAATGTGTAACAAGGGCACGCTGTCTGCCGTAATGTGTAAAAAGGGGGACGCTGTCTGCCGTTATGTGTAAAAAGTGTACGCTGTCTGCCGCTATGTTTAACAAGGGCACGCTGTCTGCCGTAATGTGTAAAAAGTGTACGCTGTCTGCCGTTATGTGTAAAAAGTGTACGCTGTCTGCCGCTATGTGTAACAAGGGCACGCTGTCTGCCGTTATGTGTAAAAAGTGGACGCTGTCTGCCGTAATGTGTAAAAAGTGCACGCTGTCTGCCGTAATGTGTTAAAAGGGGGACGCTATCTTCCGTTATGTGTAAAAAGTGTACGCTGTCTGCCGCTATGTTTAACAAGGGCACGCTGTCTGCCGTTATGTGTAAAAAGTGTACGCTGTCTGCCGTTATGTGTAAAAGTGTACGCTGTCTGCCGCTATGTGTAACAAGGGCACGCTGTCTGCCGTAATGTGTAAAAAGGGGGACGCTGTCTGCCGTAATGTGTAAAAAGGGGGACGCTGTCTGCCGTAATGTGTAAAAAGGGGGACGCTGTCTGCCGTAATGTGTAAATAGGGGACGCTGTCTGCCGTAATGTGTAAAAAGAGGAATCTGTCCGCTGTAAGGTGTAAAAGGGTCTCTACCTGGTGTAGTGGTGCTACTGTGCAGCATAATTTGAAGAATGGAGACTACTGTGCACCGTTTTATGAATTGGTATTATTTTGTGGCCACACCCCTTCCCCACGAAGCCACGCCACTATGTATTTTTGAGCGCGCGTACGGCGCGCACTGCCCCTGTTTTGCATGCAGGGGTGGGGCTCCAATGCCGTTTCTTGCACACAGTGCTAAAATGTCTCGTTACAGCACTGTTGCTAGGTATCCATTTCTCTGGCCCTGAGCAGGTCCCCCTCACCAGATCCTCTCCAGGGGTGAGTGGGTGGACTTGGATGGGATGTGGGGGGGGCCCAAAGCATTTTGTCGCATCTGGGCCCACCGCTCGCTAGTTCCGCCACTGTCCCGGGCATTACCTTCTGCACCTACAGAGCGGCACTTACATTCCCGAGCATTACCTCCTGCACCTACAAGTGGCACTTACATTCCTGGGCATTACCTCCTGCACCTACAGAGCGGCACTTACATTCCCGGGCATCACCTTCTGCAGCTACAGAGTGGTACTTACATTCCTGGGCATTACCTCCTGCACCTACAGAGTGGCACTTACATTCCTGGGCATCACCTTCTGCACCTACAGAGTGGTACTTACATTCCTGGGCATTACCTCCTGCACCTACAGAGTGGCACTTACATTCCCGGGCATTACCTTCTGCACCTACAGAGCGGCACTTACATTCACGAGCATTACCTCCTGCACCTACAGAGTGGCACTTGCATTCCTGGGCATCACCGCCTGCACCTACAGAGTGGCACTTACATTCCCGGGCATCACCTTCTGCACCTACAGAGTGGTACTTACATTCCTGGGCATTACCTCCTGCACCTACAGAGTGGTACTTACATTCCTGGGCATTACCTCCTGCACCTACAGAGTGGCACTTACATTCCTGGGCATTACCTCCTGCACCTACAGAGTGGCACTTACATCCCCCGGCATTACCTCATGCACCTACAGAGCGGCACTTACATTCCTGGGCATTACCTCATGCACCTACAGAGTGGCACTTACATTCCTGGGCATCACCGCCTGCACCTACAGAGTGGCACTTACATTCCTGGGCATCACCTTCTGCACCTACAGAGTGGTACTTACATTCCTGGGCATTACCTCCTGCACCTACAGAGTGGCACTTACATTCCTGGGCATTACCTCCTGCACCTACAGAGTGGCACTTACATTCCTGGGCATTACCTCCTGCACCTACAGAGTGGCACTTACATTCCTGGGCATTACCTCCTGCACCTACAGAGTGGTACTTACATTCCTGGGCATTACCTCCTGCACCTACAGAGTGGCACTTACATTCCTGGGCATTACCTCCTGCACCTACAGAGTGGTACTTACATTCCTGGGCATTACCTCCTGCACCTACAGAGCGGCACTTACATTTCCGGGCATTACCTCCTGCACCTACAGAGCGGCACTTACATTCCTGGGCATTACCTCCCGCACCTACAGAGCGGCACTTACATTCCTGGGTATTACCTCCTGCACCTACAGAGCGGCACTTACATTCCTGGGCATTACCTCCCACACCTACAGAGCGGCACTTACATTCCTGGGCATCACCGCCTGCACCTACAGAACGGCACTTACATTCCTGGGCATTACCTCCTGCACCTACAGAGCGGCACTTACATTCCTGGGCATTACCTCCTGCACCTACAGAGCGGCACTTACATTCCTGGGCATTACCTCCTGCACCTACAGAGCGGCACTTACATTCCCGAGCATTACCTCCTGCACCTACAGAGTGGCACTTACATTCCTGGGCATTACCTCCTGCACCTACAGAGCGGCACTTACATTCCCGGGCATCACCTTCTGCAGCTACAGAGTGGTACTTACATTCCTGGGCATTACCTCCTGCACCTACAGAGTGGCACTTACATTCCTGGGCATCACCTTCTGCACCTACAGAGTGGTACTTACATTCCTGGGCATTACCTCCTGCACCTACAGAGTGGCACTTACATTCCCGGGCATTACCTTCTGCACCTACAGAGCGGCACTTACATTTACGAGCATTACCTCCTGCACCTACAGAGTGGCACTTGCATTCCTGGGCATCACCTCCTGCACCTACAGAGTGGCACTTACATTCCCGGGCATCACCTTCTGCACCTACAGAGTGGTACTTACATTCCTGGGCATTACCTCCTGCACCTACAGAGTGGTACTTACATTCCTGGGCATTACCTCCTGCACCTACAGAGTGGCACTTACATTCCCGGGCATTACCTCCTGCACCTACAGAGTGGTACTTACATTCCTGGGCATTACCTCCTGCACCTACAGAGTGGCACTTACATTCCTGGGCATTACCTCCTGCACCTACAGAGTGGTACTTACATTCCTGGGCATTACCTCCTGCACCTACAGAGCGGCACTTACATTTCCGGGCATTACCTCCTGCACCTACAGAGCGGCACTTACATTCCTGGGCATTACCTCCCGCACCTACAGAGCGGCACTTACATTCCTGGGTATTACCTCCTGCACCTACAGAGCGGCACTTACATTCCTGGGCATCACCGCCTGCACCTACAGAACGGCACTTACATTCCTGGGCATTACCTCCTGCACCTACAGAGCGGCACTTACATTCCTGGGCATTACCTCCTGCACCTACAGAGCGGCACTTACATTCCTGGGCATTACCTCCTGCACCTACAGAGCGGCACTTACATTCCCGAGCATTACCTCCTGCACCTACAGAGTGGCACTTACATTCCTGGGCATTACCTCCTGCACCTACAGAGCGGCACTTACATTCCCGGGCATCACCTTCTGCAGCTACAGAGTGGTACTTACATTCCTGGGCATTACCTCCTGCACCTACAGAGTGGCACTTACATTCCTGGGCATCACCTTCTGCACCTACAGAGTGGTACTTACATTCCTGGGCATTACCTCCTGCACCTACAGAGTGGCACTTACATTCCCGGGCATTACCTTCTGCACCTACAGAGCGGCACTTACATTTACGAGCATTTCCTCCTGCACCTACAGAGTGGCACTTGCATTCCTGGGCATCACCTCCTGCACCTACAGAGTGGCACTTACATTCCCGGGCATCACCTTCTGCACCTACAGAGTGGTACTTACATTCCTGGGCATTACCTCCTGCACCTACAGAGTGGTACTTACATTCCTGGGCATTACCTCCTGCACCTACAGAGTGGCACTTACATTCCTGGGCATTACCTCCTGCACCTACAGAGTGGTACTTACATCCCCCGGCATTACCTCATGCACCTACAGAGCGGCACTTACATTCCTGGGCATTACCTCATGCACCTACAGAGTGGCACTTACATTCCTGGGCATCACCGCCTGCACCTACAGAGTGGCACTTACATTCCTGGGCATCACCTTCTGCACCTACAGAGTGGTACTTACATTCCTGGGCATTACCTCCTGCACCTACAGAGTGGCACTTACATTCCTGGGCATTACCTCCTGCACCTACAGAGTGGCACTTACATTCCTGGGCATTACCTCCTGCACCTACAGAGTGGCACTTACATTCCTGGGCATTACCTCCTGCACCTACAGAGTGGCACTTACATTCCCGGGCATTACCTCCTGCACCTACAGAGTGGTACTTACATTCCTGGGCATTACCTCCTGCACCTACAGAGTGGCACTTACATTCCTGGGCATTACCTCCTGCACCTACAGAGTGGTACTTACATTCCTGGGCATTACCTCCTGCACCTACAGAGCGGCACTTACATTTCCGGGCATTACCTCCTGCACCTACAGAGCGGCACTTACATTCCTGGGCATTACCTCCCGCACCTACAGAGCGGCACTTACATTCCTGGGTATTACCTCCTGCACCTACAGAGCGGCACTTACATTCCTGGGCATTACCTCCCACACCTACAGAGCGGCACTTACATTCCTGGGCATCACCGCCTGCACCTACAGAACGGCACTTACATTCCTGGGCATTACCTCCTGCACCTACAGAGCGGCACTTACATTCCTGGGCATTACCTCCTGCACCTACAGAGCGGCACTTACATTCCTGGGCATTACCTCCTGCACCTACAGAGCGGCACTTACATTCTCGGGCATTACCTCCTGCAAAGTGGTAAAGCAATGGATAGAGAATGAACCAAAGACAGAAAAACTTCAGATTTTGTGCGCACTAAATTGAAATGCAGCTACACAATACACAGGTGTGTGTATCCACCAAACACACAGAAAACAGGCAATGGGTAAAAAAATGTGTATTTAACAGTAGCGCTCTCCAACCACCATATTTAGACCTTCACTACCATAGTGAAACAAAAGAATTGCAAATGATACACCATGAGGATAATAAGAATTTACTCACCGGTAATTCTATTTCTCATAGTCCGTAGTGGATGCTGGGGACTCCGTAAGGACCATGGGGATTAGCGGCTCCGCAGGAGACTGGGCACAACTATAAAGAAAGCTTTTAGACTACTGGTGTGCACTGGCTCCTCCCACTAAGACCCTCCTCCAGACCTCAGTTAGGATACTGTGCCCGGAAGAGCGTACACAATTAGGAAGGATTTTGAATCCCGGGTAAGACTCATACCAGCCACACCAATCACACCGTACAACTTGTGATCTGAACCCAGTTAACAGCATGATAACAACTGAGCCTCTCAACAGATAGCTCAACAATAACCCTTTAGTTAAGCAATAACTATATACAAGTATTGCAGACAATCCGCACTTGGGATGGGCGCCCAGCATCCACTACGGACTATGAGAAATAGAATTACCGGTGAGTAAATTCTTATTTTCTCTAACGTCCTAAGTGGATGCTGGGGACTCCGTAAGGACCATGGGGATTATACCAAAGCTCCCAAACGGGCGGGAGAGTGCGGATGACTCTGCAGCATCGAATGAGAGAACTCAAGGTCCTCCTCAGCCAGGGTATCAAATTTGTAGAATTTTGCAAACGTGTTTGCCCCTGACCAAGTAGCAGCTCGGCAAAGTTGAAGAGCCGAGACCCCTCGGGCAGCCGCCCAAAAAGAGCCCACTTTCCTCGTGGAATGGGCTTTTACTGATTTAGGATGCGGCAGTCCAGCCGCAGAATGTGCAAGCTGAATCGTACTACAGATCCAGCGAGCAATAGTCTGCTTAGAAGCAGGTGCACCCAACTTGTTGGGCGCATACAGGATAAAGAGCGAGTCAGTCTTCCTGACTCCAGCTGTCTTGGAAACATAAATTTTTAGGGCCCTAACTACATCCAACAACTTGGAAGCCTCCAAGTCATTTGTAGCCACAGGCACCACGATAGGTTGGTTCAGATGAAAAGCTGATACTACTTTGGGGAGAAACTGGGGACGAGTCCTCAATTCTGCCCTATCCACATGGAAAATCAGATAAGGGCTTTTACATGACAAAGCCGCCAATTCTGAAACACGCCTGGCTGAAGCCAAGGCCAACAACATGACCACTTTGCACGTGAGATATTTCAAATCTACGGTTTTCAGTGGCTCAAACCAATGTGACTTTAGGAAATCCAACACCACGTTGAGATCCCAAGGTGCCACTGGAGGCACAAAAGAGGGGTGAATATGCAGCACTCCCTTAACAAAAGTCTGAACTTCAGGTAGTGAAGCCAATTCTCTCTGGAAGAAAATCGATAGAGCCGAAATCTGGACCTTAATGGAACCCAATTTAAGGCCCATAGTCACCCCTGACTGTAGGAAGTGCAGGAACCGGCCCAGCTGAAATTCTTCCGTTGGGGCCTTCCTGGCCTCACACCACGCAACATATTTTCGCCATATGCGGTGATAATGGTTTGCGGTTACTTCTTTCCTAGCTTTTATCAGCGTAGGAATGACTTCCTCCGGAATGCCCTTTTTCTTCAGGATCCGGTGTTCAACCGCCATGCCGTCAAACGCAGCCGCGGTAAGTCTTGGAACAGACAGGGCCCTGCTGCAGCAGGTCCTGTCTGAGCGGTAGAGGCCATGGGTCCTCTGACATCATTTCTTGAAGTTCCGGATACCACGCTCTTCTTGGCCAATCCGGAACAATGAGTATAGTTCTTACTCCTCTTCTCCTTATTATCCTCAGTACCTTTGGTATGAGAGGAAGAGGAGGGAACACATAAACCGATCGGTACACCCACGGTGTTACCAGAGCGTCCACAGCTATCGCCTGCGGGTCTCTCGACCTGGCGCAATATTTTTCTAGCTTTTTGTTTAGGCGGGACGCCATCATGTCCACCTGTGGTTTTTCCCACTGGTTTACAATCATTTGAAAGACTTCTGGATGAAGTCCCCACTCTCCCGGGTGGAGGTCGTGCCTGCTGAGGAAGTCTGCTTCCCAGTTGTCCACTCCCGGAATGAACACTGCTGACAGTGCTAACACGTGATTTTCCGCCCATCAGAGAATCCTTGTGGCTTCTGCCATCGCCGTCCTGCTTCTCGTGCCGCCCTGTCGATTTACATGGGCGATCGCCGTGATGTTGTCTGACTGGATCAGTACCGGCTGGTTTTGAAGCAGGGGTTTTGCCTGACTTAGGGCATTGTAAATGGCCCTTAGTTCCAGAATATTTATGTGCAGGGAAGTCTCCTGACTTGACCATAGTCCTTGGAAGTTTCTTCCCTGTGTGACTGCTCCCCAGCCTCGAAGGCTGGCATCCGTGGTCACCAGGACCCAGTCCTGTATGCCGAATCTGCTGCCCTCTTGAAGATGAGCACTCTGCAGCCACCACAGCAGAGACACCCTTGTCCTCGGAGACAGGGTTATCAGACAATGCATCTGAAGATGCGATCCGGACCACTTGTCCAACAGGTCCCACTGAAAGGTTCTTGCATGAAACCTGCCGAATGGAATCGCTTCGTAGGAAGCTACCATTTTCCCCAGGATCCGCGTGCAATGATGCACCGACACCTGTTTTGGTTTTAAGAGGCCTCTGACTAGAGATGACAGCTCCTTGGCCTTTTCCTCCGGGAGAAACACTTTTCTCTGTTCTGTATCCAGAACCATCCCTAGGAACAGCAGGCGTGTCGTAGGGACCAGCTGTGACTTTGGAATGTTTAGAATCCAGCCGTGCTGTTGTAGCACTTCCCGAGATAGTGCTACCCCTACCAACAACTGCTCTCTGGACCTCGCCTTTATCAGGAGATCGTCCAAGTACGGGATAATTAAAACTCCCTTCCTTCGAAGGAGTATCATCATTTCCGCCATTACCTTGGTAAAGACCCTCGGAGCCGTGGAGAGACCGAACGGCAACGTCTGAAATTGGTAATGACAATCTTGTACCACAAACCTGAGGTACTCCTGGTGAGGATGGTAAATGGGGACATGTAGGTAAGCATCCTTGATGTCCAGCGATACCATGTAACCTTCCTCATCCAGGCTTGCAATAACCGCCCTGAGCGATTCCATCTTGAACTTGAATTTTTTTATATATGTGTTCAAGGATTTCAAATTTCAAATGGGTCTCACCGAACCGTCCGGTTTCGGTACCACAAACATTGTGGAATAGTAACCCCTTCCTTGTTGAAGTAGGGGCACCTTTACTATCACTTGTTGTGAATACAGCTTTTGAATTGCCTGTAACACTGCCTCCCTGCCTGAGGGAGTGGTTGGCAAGGCAGATTTGAGGAAACGGTGGGGGGGAGACGTCTCGAATTCCAGTTTGTACCCCTGAGATACTACTTGAAGGATCCAGGGATCCACCCGTGAGCGAGCCCACTGATTGCTGAAATTTTTGAGACGGGCCCCCACCGTACCTGGCTCCGCCTGTGGAGCCCCAGCGTCATGCTGTGGACTTAGAGGAAGCGGGGGAGGACTTTTGCTCCTGGGAACTGGCTGTATGCTGCAGCTTTTTCCCTCTACCTCTGCCTCTGGGCAGAAAGGACGTGCCTTTAACCCGCTTGCCCCTATTGGGCCGAAAGGACTGTACCTGATAATACGGTGCTTTCTTTGGTTGTGATGGAACATGGGGTAAAAATGTAGACTTCCCAGCTGTTGCTGTGGAAACGAAGTCCGAGAGACCATCCCCGAACAATTCCTCACCCTTATAAGGCAGAACTTCCATGTGTCGTTTGGAATCTGCATCACCTGTACACTGCCGAGTCCATAACCCTCTCCTGGCAGAAATGGACATTGCACAAATTTTTGGATGCCAGCCGGCAAATATCCCTCTGTGCATCCCTCTTGTATAAAAGTGCGTCTTTTATATGCTCTACGTTTAGCAAAATAGTGTCCCTGTCTAGGGTATCTATATTTTCTGACAGGGAATCTGACCACGCAGCAGCAGCGCTGCACATCCAGGCTGAAGCTATAGCCGGTCTCAGTATCACACCTGTGTGTGTATATATAGATTTCAGGATAGCCTCCTGCTTTCTATCAGCAGATTCCTTCAGGGCGGCCGTATCCGGAGACGGTAGTGCCACCTTCTTTGACAAGCGTGTGAGCGCTTTATCCACGCTAGGGGATGTTTCCCAGCGTGACCTATCCTCTGGCGGGAAAGGGTACGCCATTAGTAACCTCTTAGAAATTACCATCTTTTTATCAGGGGAAGCCCACGCTTCTTCACACACTTCATTTAACTCTTCAGATGGAGGAAAAGCTACTGGTAGTTTTTTCTCTCCAAACATTATACCCTTTTTTGTGGTACCAGGGGTAACATCAGAAATGTGCAACACATTTTTCATTGCCTCAATCATGTAACGTGTGGCCCTACTGGAAGTTACATTAGTCTCTTCGTCGTCGACACTGGAGTCAGTATCCGTGCCTACATCTGTGTCAACCATCTGAGGTAGCGGGCGTTTTAGAGCCCCTGATGGTTTTTGAGACGCCTGGGCAGGCACAGGCTGAGAAGCCGGTTGTCCCACATTAGGTATGTCGTCAAACCTTTTATGTAAGGAGTCGACACTATCACGTAATTCCTTCCACAGCACCATCCACTCAGGTGTCAACCCCGCAGGGGGTGACATCACATTTACAGGCATCTGCTCCGCCTCCACATAAGCCTCCTCATCAAACATGTCGACACAGCCGTACCGACACACCGCAAACACACAGGGAATGCTCTGACAGAGGACAGGACCCCACAAAGCCCTTTGGGGAGACAGAGAGAGAGTATGCCAGCACACACCAGAGCGCTATATAACACTGGGATCCCACTATCAATGAGTGTTTTCCCTATAGCTGCTTTCTTATATATATTACATATATATAATATCTATACTGCGCCTAAATTTAGTGCCCCCCCTCTCTTTTTTACCCTTCTGTAGTATTCTTAGACTGCAGGGGAGAGTCAGGGAGCTTCCTTCCAGCGGAACTGTGAGGGAAAAATGGCGCCAGTGTGCTGAGGGAGAAGCCCCGCCCCCTTTTCGGCTGACTTTCTCCCGCTTTTTCTGTAATACTGGCAGGGGTAATTTTACATCTATATAGCCTCTGGGACTATATATGATGTATATTTTGCCAGCCAAGGTGTTATTTATTGCCCTCAGGGCGCCCCCCCCCCAGCGCCCTGCACCCATCAGTGACCGAAGTGTGAGGTGTACATGAGGAGCAATGGCGTACAGCTGCAGTGCTGTGCGCTACCTTGGTGAAGACCGAAGTCTTCTGCCACCGATTTTCCGGACCTTCTTCGTGCTTCTGGCTCTGTAAGGGGGACGGCGGCGCGGCTCCGGGAACGAACACCAAGGTCGGGTCCTGCGGTCGATCCCTCTGGAGCTAATGGTGTCCAGTAGCCTAAGAAGCCCAAACTACCACCTGTTAGGTAGGTTCTCTTCTTCTCCCCTTAGTCCCTCGCTGCAGTGAGTCTGTTGCCAGCAGATCTCACTGAAAATAAAAAACCTAAATATACTTTCTTTCTAGGTGCTCAGGAGAGCCCCTAGTGTGCATCCAGCTCAGCCGGGCACAAGAATCTAACTGAGGTCTGGAGGAGAGTCTTAGTGGGAGGAGCCAGTGCACACCAGTAGTCTAAAAGCTTTCTTTATAGTTGTGCCCAGTCTCCTGCGGAGCCGCTAATCCCCATGGTCCTTACGGAGTCCCCAGCATCCATTTAGGACGTTAGAGAAATGAGAGTAATCTGTCCTCCCTTTGCTTAAATCAGGACAGTGGAGTTGTTTTTATATGCCTCTGTGACAGGACGGTCCCGTACGAAAGCACTCGCCGCTTTCTCGTCCCGTTGGCTGCGCACAGAATGGAAGGTCAAGTCACACGAGGCCTGACCACATAGGGGATTCCCGCTTACCGTCAGTAACCGCCTGTTACTGACTCCACCCACTGCGTTGTGGGCGGGTTTATGCTGCCACCACCAAACTCCTAACCTGCCGTGGCGTTTGCAACCACAGTTCTGCTCTGTATGTGCCGACGCACTGCCTTACCACACCTGTGTGGTGCTGACGAATCCCCACTAGCCACTTGCTAGGCCTCTACCGGTAGCTGGCGGAAGGCGGAACTTGGAGACGTTAGGTGCTTCCCTGGACAGCCGGAGGACGGGGCTAGGTTTGGCCTAACCCTGTAGGTCACAAGATGAAGCAATCTTCTTGAGGCAATGATGTTTTATTGGCTCAATAGTTCTAAAGAGAACTCTTCCCTATTGCTAGGGGCAACAGCATACAGCAAGATGTTCCAGCAGAATAAGATGGTACTACTACAACCTGGAGGCTCACAGGCATCCTCTTTTTATCTCAGTTCTACACACAGTACCACAGGGGGGCAAGCCCTCCCTGACTTCTCCAACCAATCAGGTTTTTGCAGAAAATATAAATAAATACAAGTTACGTTTCAAAAGTTAAGAATTAGATAAAGCACATTCCTGCTCCTCTTCATATATAACCAAACCAGTGGCTTTCCCAAACACAATCTGATTATCATCTTCCTGTCTCTTTCACAAATGTAAATGTAACTTGCATTTCAATTGCATTCACCCTCTCACACATAGACAACGTTCTTATACTGTAAATTAAACATAATCTGCATCACACATAATGCAGCCTAAGAAATTTTACATCAAACTGTTGGTAAACGAAACCCACTAGTTTGCATTCATAAAACACAATCTGATTTAGCAGCCCCTTGTGTCTCCATGCAAAACCAGTTTTGAGTCATCACACCACAGGAGATGCTGAAGGCACAGTCTTCTTTCCAAACCTTCATTTGTACCTGAAAGAAAACATTTGCCGACCAAAAGGCCTGCTAATCGACACCCTGCTTTAGCTAGGACAAGTAACATATGACTGGCTATGTACAAGTTGCTGAACAACAATTGTCAAGGTCTTTTAGAAACAAAATACCTTGTACTTTTCTCATAAGTGCCCTGTCCACCAGTTCATCATTCTCCAACTGCGCACTGCGCAGCGATAGAACACATGACACCTTATTAAACATACTTTAAATACCCGATGCCTAGCACCCACAATACATTTAAAGATCGCAACTAGCGCCAGTGCACAGTTTAAAAGTGGCGCCAAGAGCCCATTGTCCTCCTAATGGCGCCGGGCACTAGGGGTTAACCCCTTCAGTGCCGCGGCTGCCATTACACGTGTGGCTGGTTAGTCTCTCCGGTCACAGCCTCTTTTAACTTTTTGTCTTGTAAGTGCGATCTGTGGAATAAAACTGTGTCAATTTTTAAGGATTGCTACACTATGTCCCTCTCTTTTTAAAGTGTTGTTTAGGGTGTCCAGTGAGAAGTAAAAACATCTCATCCCAATGTGGATTTCCTCAGGGCCTCTGGAGTATTCTCTATTTGTTTTGTGATCCAAAGAGAGGAGCAGGTGGAACTGCCTGTCCTGATTTAAGCAAAGGGAGGACAGATTACTCTCATATCCTCATGGTGAATCATTTGCAATTCTTTTGTTTCACTATGGTGGTGAAGGTCTAAATATGGTGGTTGGAGAGCGCTACTGTTAAATACACATTTTTTACCCATTACCTGCTGCACCTACAGAGTGGCACTTACATTCCCGGGAATTACCTCCTGCACCTACAGAGCGGCACTTACATTCCTGGGTATTACCTCCTGCACCTACAGAGCGGCACTTACATTCTCGGGCATTACCTCCTGCACCTACAGAGTGGCACTTACATTCCCGAGCATTACCTCCTGCACCTACAGAGTGGCACTTACATTCCCGGGCATTACCTCCTGCACCTACAGAGCGGCACTTACATTCCCGGGAATTACCACCTGCACCTACAGAGCGGCACTTACATTCCTGGGCATTACCTCCCGCACCTACAGAGTGGTACTTACATTCCTGGGCATCACCTCCCGCACCTACAGAGTGGTACTTACATTCCTGGGCATTACCTCCTGCACCTACAGAGCGGCACTTACATTCCTGGGCATCACCTCCCGCACCTACAGAGTGGTACTTACATTCCTGGGCATTACCTCCTGCACCTACAGAGCGGCACTTACATTCCTGGGTATTACCTCCTGCACCTACAGAGCGGCACTTACATTCCTGGGCATCACCGCCTGCACCTACAGAGTGGTACTTACATTCCTGGGCATCATCGCCTGCACCTACAGAGCGGCACTTACATTCCTGGGCATCACCGCCTGCACCTACAGAGCGGCACTTACATTCCTGGGCATTACCTCCTGCACCTACAGAGTGGTACTTACATTCCTGGGCATTACCTCCTGCACCTACAGAGCGGCACTTACATTCCTGGGTATTACCTCCTGCACCTACAGAGCGGCACTTACATTCCTGGGTATTACCTCCTGCACCTACAGAGCGGCACTTACATTCCTGGGCATCACCGCCTGCACCTACAGAGTGGTACTTACATTCCTGGGCATCACCGCCTGCACCTACAGAGTGGTACTTACATTCCTGGGCATCACCGCCTGCACCTACAGAGCGGCACTTACAGTCCCGGGCATTACCTTCTACACCTACAGAGCGGCACTTACATTCCTGGGCATTACCTCCCGCACCTACAGAGTGGTAATTACATTCCCGGGCATTACCTCATGCACCTACAGAGCGGCACTTACAGTCCCGGGCATTACCTCCTGCACCTACAGAGCGGCACTTACATTCCCGGGCATTACCTCCCGCACCTACAGAGTGGCACTTACATTCCCGGGCATTACCTCCTGCACCTACAGAGTGGCACTTACATTCCCGGGCATTACCTCCTGCACCTACAGCGAGGTACTTACATTCCTGGGCATTACCTCCTGCACCTACAGAGCGGCACTTACATTTCCGGGCATTACCTCCTGCACCTACAGAGCGGTACTTACATTCCTGGGCATTACCTCCTGCATCTACAGAGTGGCACTTACATTCCCGGGCATTACCTCCTCCACCTACAGAGTGGCACTTACATTCCCGGGCATTACCTCCTGCACCTACAGAGTGGTACTTACATTCCTGGGCATTACCTCCTGCACCTACATAGTGGCACTTACATTCCCGGGTATTACCTCCTGCACCTACAGAGAGGTACTTACATTCCTGGGCATTACCTCCTGCACCTACAGAGCGGCACTTACATTTCCGGGCATTACCTCCCGCACCTACAGAGCGGCACTTACATTCCTGGGCATTACCTCCCGCACCTACAGAGTGGCACTTACATTCCTGGGCATTACCTCATGCACCTACAGAGTGGCACTTACATTCCTGGGCATTACCTCCTGCACCTACAGAGTGGCACTTACATTCCCGAGCATTACCTCCTGCACATACAGAGTGGCACTTACATTCCCGGGCATTACCTCCTGCACCTACAGAGCGGCACTTACATTCCCGGGAATTACCTCCTGCACCTACAGAGCGGCACTTACATTCCTGGGTATTACCTCCTGCACCTACAGAGTGGCACTTACATTCCTGGGCATCACCACCTGCACCTACAGAGTGGTACTTACATTCCTGGGCATCACCGCCTGCACCTACAGAGCGGTACTTATAGTCCCGGGCATTACCTCCTGCACCTACAGAGCGGCACTTACATTCCTGGGCATTACCTCCCGCACCTACAGAGTGGTAATTACATTCCCGGGCATTACCTCCTGCACCTACAGAGCGGCACTTACAGTCCCGGGCATTACCTCCTGCACCTACAGAGCGGCACTTACATTCCCGGGCATTACCTCACACACCTACAGAGTGGCACTTACATTCCCGGGCATTACCTCCTGCACCTACAGAGCGGCACTTACATTCCCGGGCATTACCTCCCGCACCTACAGAGTGGCACTTACATTCCCGGGCATCACCTCCCGCACCTACAGAGCGGCACTTACATTCCCGGGCATTACCTCCTGCACCTACAGAGCGGCACTTATATTCCTGAGCATCACCGCCTGCACCTACAGAGTGGCACTTACATTCCCGGGCATAACCTCCTGCACCTACAGAGCGGCACTTACATTCCTGGGCATTACCTCCTGCACCTACAGAGCGGCACTTACATTCTCGGGCATTACCGCCTGCACCTACAGAGTGGCACTTACATTCCCGGGCATTACCTCCTGCACCTACAGAGTGGCACTTACATTCCTGGGCATTACCTCCCACACCTACAGAGCGGCACTTACATTCCTGGGCATTACTTCCTGCACATACAGAGCGGCACTTACATTCCTGGGTATTACCTCCTGCACCTACAGAGCGGCACTTACATTCCTGGGTATTACCTCCTGCACCTACAGAGCGGCACTTACATTCCTGGGCATTGCCTCCTGCACCTACAGAGTGGCACTTACATTCCCGGGCATTACCTCCTGCACCTACAGAGCGGCACTTACATTCCTGGGCATTACCTCCCGCACCTACAGAGTTGCACTTAAATTCCTGGGCATTACCTCCCGCACCTACAGAGTGGCACTTACATTCCCAGGCATTACCTCCTGCACCTACAGAGCGGCACTTACATTCCTGGGCATTACCTCATGCACCTACAGAGTGGCACTTACATTCCCGAGCATTACCTCCTGCACCTACAGAGCGGCACTTACATTCCTGGGCATTACCTCCTGCACCTACAGAGCGGCACTTACATTCCTGGGCATTACTTTCTGCACCTACAGAGCGGCACTTACATTCCTGGGCATCACCGCCTGCACCTACAGAGCGGTGTGAGTGTGACCCCATACATTGGCACAGATGGGGGAGGGGGTATATATATATATATATATATATATATATATATATATATATTATTAATCTGGTGTGAGGTAACACAGTGACGTCACCAGTACAGGGCTGGACACGTGACCGGCCGCTGCCATCAGGTCTCCCCCCCAGCCCGAGCACCCACTCTCTCCCTGTTGCTATAGAGACCATACGAAGCGAAGATGCAGCGAGAGCCGCAGGAGCGCGCACCCCGTGTCTCGGCTCAGCGGCCGGGCTGTCAGTGCGCAGGCGCGCTGTCCTGGGCACGCCCCCTCCTCTACTCTGTGCGCGCAGGTGTGGGGACGCGCACCTTCCCGGCTGACGGGTCAGCCACAGCAGCGGCAGCAGCAGCATCAGGAGTAGCGGCATCTGGCTCTGTGCGCGCCCCCTCCGTTCCCTCACTCACGTCCAGCAGCACTAGTCTGTGCGCGCCTCCCACGCCTCCTCTCAGCCTGTGCGCGCCTCCCCCTCAGTGCGCGCCCCCTCGCTCTCCCTCTCCGCAGTGTACAGCAGCGGGCAGCAGTCAGTGTGTGCAGCGGCGGCTGCGGGGCTCCCGGGAGGAGGAGGAGGATGTGCTGCTGCTGCGGCTGCTGAGAGAGAAGATGGCGGAGCTGCAGATGCTGCTGGAGGAGGAGATTCCCGGCGGCCGACGGGCCCTGCTGGACAGCTACACCAACCTAGAGCGGGTGGCGGACTACTGCGAGAACAACTACATCCAGGTCTGCTGCTGCTGTGTGTGTGTGACCCTGGATGATGCATAGGCATGAGTGAGAGGCAGTGCCCTGTGCTGCCCCAGTTCCACACTGGCTGTGCCCTATAGCCACCCTCCCCTCACACTGGCTGTGCCCTATAGCCACCCTCCCCTCACACTGACTGTGCCCATATACCAACCTCCCCTCACACTGGCTGTGCCCATATACCCTCCCCTCACACTGACTGTGCCCATATACCAACCTCCCCTCACACTGACTGTGCCCATATACCAACCTCCCCTCACACTGGCTGTGCCCTATATACCAACCTCCCCTCACACTGGCTGTGCCCTATATACCCTCCCCTCACACTGGCTGTGCCCTATATACCCTCCCCTCACACTGACTGTGCCCCATATACCCTCCCCTCACACTGACTGTGCCCATATACCAACCTCCCCTCACACTGGCTGTGCCCATATACCCTCCCCTCACACTGACTGTGCCCATATACCAACCTCCCCTCACACTGACTGCCTATATACCATCCTCCCCTCACACTGACTGTGCCCATATACCAACCTCCCCTCACACTGACTGTGCCCATATACCAACCTCCCCTCACACTGACTGTGCCCATATACCAACCTCCCCTCACACTGGCTGTGCCCATATACCAACCTCCCCTCACACTGGCTGTGCCCATATACCAACCTCCCCCTCACACTGGCTGTGCCCATATACCAACCTCCCCCTCACACTGGCTGTGCCCATATACCAACCTCCCCTCACACTGACTGTGCCCATATACCAACCTCCCCTCACACTGACTGTGCCCATATACCCTCCCCTCACACTGGCTGTGCCCATATACCCTCCCCTCACACTGGCTGTGCCCATATACCAACCTCCCCTTACACTGACTGTGCCCATATACCAACCTCCCCTCACACTGACTGTGCCCATATACCCTCCCCTCACACTGGCTGTGCCCATATACCAACCTCCCCTCACACTGACTGTGCCCATATACCAACCTCCCCTCACACTGACTGTGCCCATATACCAACCTCCCCTCACACCGGCTGTGCCCATATACCAACCTCCCCTCACACTGGCTGTGCCCATATACCAACCTCCCCCTCACACTGGCTGTGCCCATATACCAACCTCCCCCTCACACTGGCTGTGCCCATATACCCTCCCCTCACACTGTGCCCATATACCAACCTCCCCTCACACTGGCTGTGCCCATATACCAACCTCCCCTCACACTGGCTGTGCCCTATATACCAACCTCCCCTCACACTGACTGTGCCCATATACCAACCTCCCCTCACACTGACTGTGCCCATATACCAACCTCCCCTCACACTGGCTGTGCCCATATACCAACCTCCCCTCACACTGGCTGTGCCCATATACCAACCTCCCCCTCACACTGGCTGTGCCCATATACCAACCTCCCCCTCACACTGGCTGTGCCCATATACCCTCCCCTCACACTGTGCCCATATACCAACCTCCCCTCACACTGGCTGTGCCCATATACCAACCTCCCCTCACACTGGCTGTGCCCTATATACCCTCCCCTCACACTGACTGTGCCCATATACCAACCTCCCCTCACACTGGCTGTGCCCTATATACCCTCCCCTCACACTGACTGTGCCCATATACCAACCTCCCCTCACACTGGCTGTGCCCTATATACCCTCCCCTCACACTGGCTGTGCCCTATATACCCTCCCCTCACACTGACTGTGCCCATATACCAACCTCCCCTCACACTGTGCCCATATACCAACCTCCCCTCAAACTGACTGTGCCCATATACCAACCTCCCCTCACACTGACTGTGCCCATATACCAACCTCCCCTCACACTGGCTGAGCCCTATATGCCCTCCCCTCACACTGACTGTGCCCATATACCAACCTCCCCTCACACTGGCTGTGCCCTATATACCCTCCCCTCACACTGGCTGTGCCCTATATACCCTCCCCTCACACTGACTGTGCCCATATACCAACCTCCCCTCACACTGTGCCCATACACCAACCTCCCCTCACACTGGCTGTGCCCATATACCAACCTCCCCTCACATTGGCTGTGCCCATATACCAACCTCCCCTCACACTGGCTGTGCCCATATACCAACCTCCCCTCACACTGGCTGTGCCCTATAGCTCCCCTCCCCTCACACTGACTGTGCCCTATGTACCCTCCCCTCACACTGACTGTGCCCTATGTACCCTCCCCTCACACTGACTGTGCCCTATGTACCCTCCCCTCACACTGACTGTGTCCTATGTACCCTCCCCTCACACTGACTGTGTCCTATGTACCCTCCCCTCACACTGACTGTGCCCTATATACCCTCCCCTCACACTGACTGTGCCCTATATACCCTCCCCTCACACTGGCTGTGCCCTATATACCCTCCCCTCACACTGACTGTGCCCATATACCAACCTCCCCTCACACTGGCTGTGCCCTATATACCCTCCCCTCACACTGGTTGTGCCCATATACCAACCTCCCCTCACACTGACTGTGCCCATATACCAACCTCCCCTCACACTGACTGTGCCCATATACCAACCTCCCCTCACACTGGCTGTGCCCTATATACCCTCCCATCACACTGTGCCCATATACCAACCTCCCCTCACACTGGCTGTGCCCATATACCAACCTCCCCTCACACTGGCTGTGCCCTATATACCCTCCCCTCACACTGACTGTGCCCATATACCAACCTCCCCTCACACTGACTGTGCCCATATACCAACCTCCCCTCACACTGGCTGTGCCTTATATACCCTCCCCTCACACTGACTGTGCCCATATACCAACCTCCCCTCACACTGGCTGTGCCCTATATACCCTCCCCTCACACTGGCTGTGCCCTATATACCCTCCCCTCACACTGGCTGTGCCCTATATACCCTCCCCTCACACTGACTGTGCTCATATACCAACCTCCCCTCACACTGACTGTGCCCATATACCAACCTCCCCTCACAGTGACTGTGCCCATATACCAACCTCCCCTCACACTGACTGCGCCCTATATACCCTCCCATCACACTGACTGCGCCCTATATACCAACCTCCCCTCACACTGACTGTGCCCATATACCAACCTCCCCTCACACTGACTGTGCCCATATACCAACCTCCCCTCACAGTGACTGTGCCCATATACCAACCTCCCCTCACACTGACTGTTCCCTATATACCAACCTCCCCTCACACTGACTGTGCCCTATATACCAACCTCCCCTCACACTGACTGTGCCCATATACCAACCTCCCCTCACACTGACTGTGCCCATATACCAACCTCCCCTCACACTGACTGTGCCCTATATACCCTCCCCTCACACTGTGCCCATATACCAACCTCCCCTCACACTGGCTGTGCCCTATATACCCTCCCCTCACACTGAGTGTGCCCATATACCAACCTCCCCTCACACTGACTGTGCCCATTTACCAACCTCCCCTCACACTGGCTGTGCCCTATATACCCTCCCTTCACACTGGCTGTACCCTATAGCCACCCTCCCTTCACACTGGCTGTGCCCTATAGCCACCCTCCCTTCACACTGGCTGTGCCCTGTAGCCACCCTCCCCTCACACTGGCTGTGCCCTATAGCCACCCTCCCCTCACACTGGCTGTGCCCTATATACCCTCCCTCACACTGACTGTGTCCATATACCAACCCCCCCTCACACTGGCTGTGCCCATATACCAACCCCCCCCTCATACTAGCTGTGCCCTATAGCCACCCTCCCCTCACACTGACTGTGCCTTATAGCCACCCTCCCCTCACACTGGCTGTGCCCTGTATACCCTCCCCTCACACTGGCTGTGCCCTGTATACCCTCCCCTCACACTGACTGTGCCCTATATACCCTCCCCTCACACTGGCTGTGCCCTATATACCCTCCCCTCACACTGGCTGTGCCCTATATACCCTCCCCTCACACTGACTGTGCCCATATACCAACCTCCCCTCACACTGACTGTGCCCATATACCAACCTCCCCTCACACTGACTGTGCCCATATACCAACCTCCCCTCACACTGGCTGTGCCCTATATACCCTCCCATCACACTGACTGCGCCCTATGTACCCTACACTCTCACTGACTGTGCCCTATATACCCTCCCCTCTCACTGACTGTGCCCTAAATACCCTCCCCTCACACTGACTGTGCCCATATACCAACCTCCCCTCACACTGGCTGTGCCCTATATACCCTCCCCTCACACTGACTGTGCCCTATATACCCTCTTCTCACACTGACTGTGCCCTATGTACCCTCCCCTCACACTGACTGTGCCCATATACCAACCTCCCCTCACACTGGCTGTGCCCTATATACCCTCCCCTCACACTGGCTGTGCCCTATATACCCTCCCCTCACACTGACTGTGCCCATATACCCTCCCCTCACACTGTGTCCATATACCAACCCCCCTTCCCCCCTCACACTGGCTGTGCCCATATACCAACCCCCCCTCATACTGACTGTGCCCATATACCAACCTCCCCTCACACTGACTGTGCCATATACCAACCTCCCCTCACACTGACTGTGCCCTATAGCCACCCTCCCCTCACACTGACTGTGCCCTATAACCACCCTCCCCTCACACTGACTGTCCCTATATACCCTCCCCTCACACTGGCTGTGCCCTATATTCCCTCCCCTCACACTGGCTGTGCCCTATATACCCTCCCCTCACACTGGCTGTGCCCATATACCAACCTCCCCCTCACACTGGCTGTGCCCATATACCAACCTCCCCCTCACACTGGCTGTGCCCATATACCCTCCCCTCACACTGTGCCCATATACCAACCTCCCCTCACACTGGCTGTGCCCATATACCAACCTCCCCTCACACTGACTGTGCCCATATACCAACCTCCCCTCACACTTCCTGTGCCATATACCCTCCCCTCACACTGTGCCCATATACCAACCTCCCCTCACACTGACTGTGCCCATATACCAACCTCCCCTCACACTGTGCCCATATACCAACCTCCCCTCACACTGACTGTGCCCTATATACCAACCTCCCCTTACACTGACTGTGCCCTATATACCAACCTCCCCTCACACTGACTGTGCCCTATATACCAACCTCCCCTCACACTGACTGTGCCCTGTATACCAACCTCCCCTCACACTGACTGTGCCCTGTATACCAACCTCCCCTCACACTGTGCCCATATACCAACCTCCCCTCACACTGACTGTGCCATATACCAACCTCCCCTCACACTGTGCCCATATACCAACCTCCCCTCACACTGGCTGTGCCCTATATACCAACCTCCCCTCACACTGACAGTGCCCTGTATACCCTCCCCTTACACTGACTGTGCCCATATACCCTCCCCTCACACTGTGCCCTATATACCCTCCCCTTACACTGAATGTGCCCTATGTACCCTCCCCTCACACTGACTGTGCCCTATATACCCTCCCCTCACACTGTGTCCATATAACCTCCCCTCACACTGACTGTGTCCATATAACCTCCCCTCACACTGACTGTGCCCTATATACCCTCCCCTCACACTGACTGTGCCCTATATACCCTCTCCTCACACTGACTGTGCCCATATACCCTCCCCTCACACTGACTGTGCCCTATATACCCTCCCCTCTCACTGACTGTGCCCTATATACCCTCCCCTCACACTGACTGTCCCCATATACCAACCTCCCCTCACACTGACTGTGCCCTATATACCCTCCCCTCACACTGACTGTGCCCTATATACCCTCCCCTCACACTGACTGTGCCCTATATACCCTCTCCTCACACTGACTGTGCCCATATACCCTCCCCTCACACTGACTGTGCCCTATATACCCTCCCCTCACACTGACTGTGCCCTATATACCCTCCCCTCACACTGGCTGTGCCCATATTCCCTGCCCTCACACTGGCTGTGCCCATATACCAACCTCGCCTCACACTGTGCCCATATACCAGTCTCCCCTCACACTGGCTGTGCCCTATATACCAACTTCCCCTCACACTGGCTGTGGCCTATATACCAACTTCCCCTCACACTGGCTATGCCCTATATACCAACCTACCCTCACACTGACTGTACCCTCCCCTCACACTGACTGTACCCTCCACTCACACTGACTGTGCCCATATACCAACCTCCCCTCACACTGACTGTGCCCTATGTACCCTCCCCTCACACTGACTGTACCCTCCCCTCACACTGACTGTGCCCATATACCAACCTCCCCTCACACTGTGCCCATATACTAGTCTCCCCTCACACTGGCTGTGCCCTATATACCAACCTCCCCTCACACTGGCTGTGCCCTATATACCAACCTCCCCTCACACTGACTGTTCCCTATATACCCTCCCCTTACACTGACTGTGCCCTATGTACCCTCCCCTCACACTGACTGTGCCCTATGTACCCTCCCCTCACACTGACTGTGCCCTATATACCCTCCCCTCACACTGTGCCCATATACCCTCCCCTCACACTGACTGTGCCCATATACCAACCTCCCCTCACACTGGCTGTGCCCATATACCAATCTCCCCTCACACTGACTGTGCCCATATACCAACTTCCCCTCACACTGACTGTGCCCATGTACCAACCTCCCATCACACTGATTGTGCCCTATATACCCTCCCCTCACACTGACTGTGCCCTCTATACCCTCCCCTCACACTGACTGTGCCCATATACCCTCCCTTCACACTGACTGTGCCCTATATACTCTCCCCTCACACTGACTGTGCCCTATATACCCTCCCCTCACACTGACTGTGCCCTATATACCCTCTTTTCACACTGACTGCGCCCATATACCAATCTCCCCTCACACTGACTGTCCCCATATACCAACTTCCCCTCACACTGGCTGTGCCCTATAGCTACCCTCCCCTCACACTGACTGTACCCTATGTTCCCTCCCTCACACTGACTGTGCCCTATATACCCTCCCCTCACACTGGCTGTGCCCATAAACCCTGCCCTCACACGGACTGTGCCCATATTCCCTCCCCTCACACTGACTGTGCCCATATACTAACCTCCCATCACACTGGCTGTGCCCATATACCAACCTCCCCTCACACTGTGCCCATATACCAGCCTCCCCTCACACTGGCTGTGCCCTATATACCAACCTCCCCTCACACTGGCTGTGCCCTATATACCAACCTCCCCTCACACTGACTGTGCCCATATACCAACCTCCCCTCACACTGGCTGTGCCCATATACCAACCTCCCCTCACACTGACTGTGCCCTATATACCAACCTCCCCTCACACTGGCTGTGCCCTATATACCAACCTCCCCTCACACTGGCTGTGCCCATATACCAACCTCCCCTCACACTGGCTGTGCCCATATACCAACCTCCCCTCACACTGGCTGTGCCCTATATACCAACCTCCCCTCACACTGGCTGTGCCCATATACCAACCTCCCCTCACACTGGCTGTGCCCATATACCAACCTCCCCTCACACTGGCTGTGCCCTATAGCTCCCCTCCCCTCACACTGACTGTGCCCTATGTACCCTCCCCTCACACTGACTGTGCCCTATGTACCCTCCCCTCACACTGACTGTGCCCTATGTACCCTCCCCTCACACTGACTGTGTCCTATGTACCCTCCCCTCACACTGACTGTGCCCTATATACCCTCCCCTCACACTGTGCCCATATACCCTCCCCTCACACTGACTGTGCCCTATATACCCTCCCCTCACACTGACTGTGCCCTATATACCCTCCCCTCACACTGACTGTGCCCTATATACCCTCCCCTTACACTGACTGTGCCCTATGTACCCTCCCCTCACACTGTGCACTATATACCCTCCCCTCACACTGACTGTGCCCTATATACCCTCCCCTCACTGACTGTGCCCTATATACCCTCCCCTCACACTGACTGTGCCCTATATACCCTCCCCTCACACTGACTGTGCCCATATACCCTCCCCTCACACTGATTATGCCCATATACCCTCCCCTCACACTGACTATGCCCATATACCAACCTCCCCTCACACTGGCGGTTCCCATATACCAACCTCCCCTCTCACTGGCTGTGCCCATATAACTCCCCTCCCCTAACACTGTGCCCATATATCTCCCCTCACACTGACTTTGCCCATATACCAACCTCCCCTCACACTGACTGTGCCCATATACCAACCTCCCCTCACACTGGCTGTGCCCATATACCCTCCCCTCACACTGACTGTGCCCTATAGTCACCCTCCCCTCACACTGGCTGTGCCTATATACCCTCTCCTCACACTGACTGCCCATATACCCTCTCCTCACACTGACTGTGCCCATATACCTTCTCCTCACGCTGTGCCCATATACCATCCTCCCCTCACACTGGCTGTGCCCATATACCATCCTCCCCTCACACTGGCTGTGCCTATATACCATCCTCCCCTCACACTGGCTGTGCCCATATACCATCCTCCCCTCACACTGGCTTTGCCCATATACCATCCTCCCCTCACACTGGCTGTACCCATATACCAACCTCCCCTCACACTGGCTGTGCCCATATACCAACCTCCCCTCACACTGACTGTGCCCATATACAACCCTCCCCTCACACTGGCTGTGCCCATATACAACCCTCCCCTCACACTGGCTGTGCCCATATACCATCCTCCCCTGACACTGACTGTGCCCATATACCCTCCTCACATTGATGTGCATGCCCTTATGCCCTATACTGGTATTATCACACTGATGGCATGCCTTGTACATGTAATGGGTGTGATATGCCAGCTGTCATACTCTGATAATGGGTGTGTGTACTGCCAGCCTTTCCTTACCCCGATGCCCTATACTTGTAATTTTTGTGATATACCAGCATTCCCTGGCTTTGCCCATGTGCCAGTGTGTGTGGATTGCAAATATCTCCTGACACTACTGGCATGTCATACTGTGATAATGGGTGTGTGTACTGCCAGCCTCGACTTACCCTGATGGCATGGTGCCGCCACTCTGCCCATCTGTAATTGGGAGGACCAGTCACCATCCCACCTGTGGATATTAGTGGCTGGTACACATACATTGTGGTTATAGATTGGGTGAGACTGATGTTCTCTCTGGGTGTCATGTATAAGTATTGCTGCCTGATGCTGATCATTATTCCTATGGTGTGTATGTGTGTATATATATATATATATATATATATATATATATATTACACATATTTCTCTGACGTCCTAGTGGATGCTGGGGACTCCGTCAGGACCATGGGATTAGCGGCTCCGCAGGAGACAGGGCACAAAAATAAAGCTTTAGGATCAGGTGGTGTGCACTGGCTCCTCCCCCTATGACCCTCCTCCAAGCCTCAGTTAGGTTTTTGTGCCCGTCCGAGCAGGGTGCAATCTAGGTGGCTCTCCTAAAGAGCTGCTTAGAAAAAGTTTTTAGGTTTTTTATTTTACAGTGAGTCCTGCTGGCAACAGGCTCACTGCAACGAGGGACTTAGGGGAGAAGAAGTGAACTCACCTGCGTGCAGGATGGATTGGCTTCTTAGGCTACTGGACACCATTAGCTCCAGAGGGATCGAACACAGGCCCAGCCATGGAGTCCGGTCCCGGAGCCGCGCCGCCGACCCCCTTGCAGATGCCGAAAAGTGAAGAGGTCCAGAAACCGGCGGCAGAAGACTTTTCAGTCTTCATGAGGTAGCGCACAGCACTGCAGCTGTGCGCCATTGTTGTCACACACTTCACACCAGCGGTCACGGAGGGTGCAGGGCGCTGCAGGGGGCGCCCTGGGCAGCAATGAGAATACCTTGTTCTGGCTAAAAAATGCATCACATATAGCCCCTGGGGCTATATGGATGTATTTAACCCCTGCCAGGCCTCACAAACACCGGAGAAGAGCCCGCCGAAATAGGGGGCGGGGCCTATCTCCTCAGCACACAGCGCCATTTTCCTGCTCAGCTCCGCTGCGAGGAAGGCTCCCAGGACTCTCCCCTGCACTGCACTACAGAAACAGGGTAAAACAGAGAGGGGGGGGCACTTTTTTGGCTTTTTTTGATATATTAAGCTGCTATAAGGGAGACAACACTTCTATAGGGTTGTTCCTATATATTTATAGCGCTTGGGTGTGTGCTGGCAAACTCTCCCTCTGTCTCCCCAAAGGGCTAGTGGGGTCCTGTCTTCGATAAGAGCATTCCCTGTGTGTCTGCTGTGTGTCGGTACGTGTGTGTCGACATGTATGAGGACGATGTTGGTGTGGAGGCGGAGCAATTGCCGGTAATGGTGATGTCACCCTCTAGGGAGTCGACACCGGAATGGATGGCTTTGTTTATGGAATTACGTGATAATGTCAGCACATTACAAAAATCAGTTGACGACATGAGACGGCCGGCAAACCAGTTAGTACCTGTACAGGCGTCTCAGACACCGTCAGGGGCTGTAAAACGCCCTTTACCTCAGTCGGTCGACACAGACCCAGACACGGACACCGAATCTAGTGTCGACGGTGAAGAAACAAACGTATTTTCCAGTAGGGCCACACGTTATATGATCACGGCAATGAAGGAGGCTTTGCATATCTCTGATACTGCATGTACCACAAAAAGGGGTATTATGTGGGGTCTGAAAAAACTACCTGTAGTTTTTCCTGAATCAGACGAATTGAATGAAGTGTGTGATGAAGCGTGGGTTAACCCCGATAGAAAACTGCTAATTTCAAAGAAGTTATTGGCATTATATCCTTTCCCGCCAGAGGTTAGGGCGCGCTGGGAAACACCCCCTAGGGTGGATAAGGCGCTCACACGCTTATCAAAACAAGTGGCGTTACCGTCTCCTGAAACGGCCGCCCTCAAGGATCCAGCGGATAGGAGGCTGGAAACTACCCTGAAAAGTATATACACTCATACTGGTGTTATACTGCGACCAGCCATCGCCTCTGCATGGATGTGCAGTGCTGGGGTGGTTTGGTCGGATTCCCTGACTGAAAATATTGATACCCTAGATAGGGACAGTATTTTATTGACTTTAGAGCAATTAAAGGATGCTTTTCTTTATATGCGAGATGCTCAGAGGGATATTTGCACTCTGGCATCGAGAGTAAGTGCGATGTCCATATCTGCCAGAAGAAGTTTATGGACGCGACAATGGTCAGGTGATGCGGATTCCAAACGGCATATGGAAGTATTGCCGTATAAGGGGGAGGAATTATTTGGGGTCGGTCTATCGGATTTGGTGGCCACGGCAACAGCCGGGAAATCCACCTTTTTACCTCAGGTCCCCTCCCAACAGAAAAAGACACCGTCTTTTCAGCCGCAGTCCTTTCGTTCCTATAGGAACAAGCGGGCGAAAGGACAGTCATATTTGCCCCGAGGCAAAGGAAAGGGTAAGAGAGTGCACCAAGCAGCTTCTTCCCAGGAGCAGAAGCCCCCCCCGGCTTCTGCAAAGCCCTCAGCATGACGTTGGGGCTTTACAAGCGGACTCAGGGGCGGTGGGGGGTCGACTCAAGAATTTCAGCGCACAGTGGGCTCACTCACAGGTGGACCCCTGGATCCTGCAGATAGTATCTCAGGGTTACAGGTTGGAATTCGAGAAGTCTCCCCCTCGCCGGTTCCTAAAGTCTGCTCTGCCAACGTCTCCCTCAGACAGGGCGACGGTATTGGAAGCCATTCACAAGCTGTATTCTCAGCAGGTGATAGTCAAGGTACCCCTCCTACAACAGGGAAAGGGGTATTATTCCACACTATTTGTGGTACCGAAGCCGGACGGCTCGGTAAGACCTATTCTAAATCTGAAATCTTTGAACCTGTACATACAAAAATTCAAGTTCAAGATGGAGTCACTCAGAGCAGTGATAGCGAATCTGGAAGAAGGGGACTTTATGGTGTCCCTGGACATCAAGGATGCTTACCTGCATGTCCCAATTTGCCCTTCACATCAAGGGTACCTCAGGTTCGTGGTGCAAAACTGTCATTATCAGTTTCAGACGCTGCCGTTTGGATTGTCCACGGCACCTCGGGTCTTTACCAAGGTAATGGCCGAAATGATGTTTCTTCTGCGAAGAAAAGGCGTATTAATTATCCCTTACTTGGACGATCTCCTGATAAGGGCAAGGTCCAGGGAACAGCTGGGGGACGTAGTAGCACTAACCCAAGTAGTGCTGCAACAGCACGGGTGGATTCTGAATTTTCCAAAATCTCAATTGACCCCGACGACACGTCTGCTGTTCCTGGGAATGATTCTGGACACGGTTCAGAAAAAGGTGTTTCTTCCGGAGGAGAAAGCCAGGGAGTTATCCGAACTTGTCAGGAACCTCCTAAAACCAGGGAAAGTGTCTGTGCATCAATGCACAAGAGTCCTGGGAAAGATGGTGGCTTCTTACGAAGCGATTCCATTCGGCAGATTCCACGCACAAACTTTTCAGTGGGATCTGCTGGACAAATGGTCCGGATCGCATCTGCAGATGCATCAGCGGATAACCTTATCGCCACGGACAAGGGTGTCTCTTCTGTGGTGGTTGCAGAGTGCTCATCTGTTAGAGGGCCGCAGATTCGGCATACAGGACTGGGTCCTGGTGACCACGGATGCCAGTCTGAGAGGCTGGGGAGCGGTCACACAGGGAAGAAACTTCCAGGGAGTATGGTCAAGCCTGGAGATGTCTCTTCACATAAATATACTGGAGCTAAGAGCGATTTACAATGCTCTAAGCCTGGCAAAACCCCTGCTTCAGGGTCAGCCGGTGTTGATCCAGTCGGACAACATCACGGCAGTCGCCCACGTAAACAGACAGGGCGGCACAAGAAGCAGGAGAGCAATGGCAGAAGCTGCAAGGATTCTTCGCTGGGCGGAAGATCATGTGATAGCACTGTCAGCAGTGTTCATTCCGGGAGTGGACAACTGGGAAGCAGACTTCCTCAGCAGACACGATCTACACCCGGGAGAGTGGGGACTTCATCCAGAAGTCTTCCACATGATTGTGAACCGTTGGGAAGAACCAAAGGTGGATATGATGGCGTCTCGCCTCAACAAAAAACTGGACAGGTATTGCGCCAGGTCAAGAGACCCTCAGGCAATAGCTGTGGACGCTCTGGTAACACCGTGGGTGTTCCAGTCAGTGTATGTGTTTCCTCCTCTGCCTCTCATACCAAAAGTACTGAGAATTATACGGCAAAGGGGAGTAAGAACGATACTCGTGGCTCCGGATTGGCCAAGAAGAACTTGGTACCCGGAACTTCAGGAGATGCTCACGGAAGATCCGTGGCCTCTACCTCTAAGACGGGACCTGCTTCAGCAGGGACCGTGTCTACTCCAAGACTTACCGCGGCTGCGTTTGACGGCATGGCGGTTGAACGCCGAATTCTAAGGGAAAAAGGCATTCCGGAAGAGGTCATTCCTACACTGGTAAAAGCCAGGAAGGAGGTGACTGCACAACATTATCACCGCATTTGGAGATAATATGTTGCGTGGTGTGAGGCCAGGAAGGCCCCCGACGGAGGAATTTCAATTGGATCGATTCCTACATTTCCTGCAAACAGGATTGTCTATGGGTCTCAAATTGGGGTCCATTAAGGTTCAAATTTCGGCCCTGTCGATTTTCTTCCAGAAAGAATTGGCTTCAGTTCCTGAAGTCCAGACTTTTGTAAAAGGAGTACTACATATACAGCCCCCGGTTGTGCCCCCAGTGGCTCCGTGGGACCTTAATGTAGTTTTGGATTTTCTCAAATCCCATTGGTTTGAGCCACTCAAATCGGTGGATTTGAAATATCTTACATGGAAAGTAACCATGCTACTGGCCCTGGCTTCAGCCAGGAGAGTGTCAGAATTGGCGGCTTTATCGTATAAAAGCCCATATCTGATTTTCCATTCGGACAGGGCAGAACTGCGGACGCGTCCTCATTTTCTGCCTAAGGTGGTGTCAGCGTTTCACCTGAACCAGCCTATTGTGGTGCCTGCGGCTACTAGCGATTTGGAGGATTCCAAGTTGCTGGACGTTGTCAGGGCATTGAAAATATATATTTCAAGGACGGCTGGAGTCAGAAAATCTGACTCGCTGTTTATACTGTATGCACCCAACAAGCTGGGTGCTCCTGCTTCTAAGCAGACGATTGCTCGTTGGATTTGTAGCACAATTCAACATGCACATTCTGTGGCAGGCCTGCCACAGCCTAAATCTGTCAAGGCCCATTCCACAAGGAAGGTGGGCTCATCCTGGGCGGCTGCCCGAGGGGTCTCGGCATTACAACTCTGCCGAGCAGCTACGTGGTCGGGGGAGAACACGTTTTATAAAATTCTACAAATTTGATACCCTGGCTGAAGAGGACCTGGAGTTCTCTCATTCGGTGCTGCAGAGTCATCCGCACTCTCCCGCCCGTTTGGGAGCTTTGGTATAATCCCCATGGTCCTTACGGAGTCCCCAGCATCCACTAGGACGTCAGAGAAAATAAGATTTTACTTACCGATAAATCTATTTCTCGTAGTCCGTAGTGGATGCTGGGCGCCCATCCCAAGTGCGGATTATCTGCAATACTTGTACATAGTTATTGTTACAAAAATCGGGTTATTATTGTTTGAGCCATCTTTTCAGAGGCTCCTTTGCATTTATCATACTGTTAACTGGGTTCAGATCACAAGTTGTACAGTGTGATTGGTGTGGCTGGTATGAGTCTTACCCGGGATTCAAAATCCTTCCTTATTGTGTACGCTCGTCCGGGCACAGTATCCTAACTGAGGCTTGGAGGAGGGTCATAGGGGGAGGAGCCAGTGCACACCACCTGATCCTAAAGCTTTATTTTTGTGCCCTGTCTCCTGCGGAGCCGCTAATCCCATGGTCCTGACGGAGTCCCCAGCATCCACTACGGACTACGAGAAATAGATTTATCGGTAAGTAAAATCTTATTATTACACATATATTACACCGCAGCAGGTCTTCATGTGTTTCTTCTTTCTAGTCTTCAGAATCTATATACATGTAGTAATATGTGCGGCTCTGCTTGTGTTTCTCCCCTGTATTTACCAGTAGTATCCTGGAGGCTCCGTCTGTCGTATCACTGCTCTCACAGCTAAACAGGAGTGCATGTCTCTATTATTATTATTATTTGTTATCCTTTATTTATATGGCGCCACAAGGGTTCTGCAGCGCCCAATTACAGAGTACATAAATAATCAATCTGATTTCATATAATATATATTATTCTGTTTTACTTACTGCTGCCTGCTCATAGGCTCTTTGGCTGTGAAAGTGTTAATCTTCCAGTGTGCTGCGATGTGTGTATGTGATATGTTGTGCTGTATGCAGGCTGGTAATGAATGATTTGCCCCGACAGACCTGCAGGGAGGTAGATCCGTCATTGGGAACATATCTGTAATTGCAGAGTATTGTTATGTTGCTCCCACGGTGAGACAGTACATAGGAGGATCAGTGATGTCCCGTGTGTCATATTTTATCACGGATCACTGGGTTGTGAATGTATTGTCTGCATGTGTGTATTACTGATTGGGGGATGATGTTGCCCTGCGTGTACAGTGGGGGAATGATGCTGCCCTACGTGTACAGTGGGGGAATGATGCTGCCCTACGTGTACAGTGGGGGAATGATGCTGCCCTACGTGTACAGTGGGGGAATGATGCTGCCCTACGTGTACAGTGGGGGAATGATGCTGCCCTACGTGTACAGTGGGGGAATGATGCTGCCCTACGTGTACAGTGGGGGAATGATGCTGCCCTACGTGTACAGTGGGGGAATGATACTGCCCTGCGTGTACAGTGGGGGAATGATACTGCCCTGCGTGTACAGTGGGGGAATGATACTGCCCTGCGTGTACAGTGGGGGAATGATACTGCCCTACGTGTACAGTGGGGGAATGATGCTGCCCTACGTGTACAGTGGGGGAATGATGCTGCCCTACGTGTACAGTGGGGGAATGATGCTGCCCTACGTGTACAGTGGGGGGAATGATACTGCCTTGCGCGTACAGTGGGGGAATGATACTGCCCTGCGTGTACAGTGGGGGGAATGATACTGCCTTGCGCGTACAGTGGGGGAATGATACTGCCCTGCGTGTACAGTGGGGGAATGATACTGCCCTGCGTGTACAGTGGGGGAATGATGCTGCCCTGCATGTACAGTGGGGGGAATGATACTGCCCTGCGTGTATTACAGTGGGGGAATGATACTGCCCTGCGTGTACAGTGGGGGAATGATACTGCCCTGCGTGTACAGTGGGGGAATGATGCTGCCCTGCATGTACAGTGGGGGGAATGATACTGCCCTGCGTGTATTACAGTGGGGGAATGATACTGCCCTGCGTGTACAGTGGGGGAATGATGCTGCCCTACGTGTACAGTGGGGGAATGATGCTGCCCTACGTGTACAGTGGGGGAATGATGCTGCCCTACGTGTACAGTGGGGGAATGATGCTGCCCTGCGTGTATTACAGTGGGGGAACGATACTGCCCTGCGTGTACAGTGGGGGAATGATGCTGCCCTGCATGTACAGTGGGGGGAATGATACTGCCTTGCGCGTACAGTGGGGGAATGATACTGCCCTGCGTGTATTACAGTGGGGGAACGATACTGCCCTGCGTGTACAGTGGGGGAATGATGCTGCCCTGCATGTACAGTGGGGGGAATGATACTGCCCTGCGTGTATTACAGTGGGGGAATGATACTGCCTGCGTGTACAGTGGGGGGAATGATACTGCCTGCGTGTACAGTGGGGGAATGATACTGCCCTGCGTGTACAGTGGGGGAATGATACTGCCCTGCGCGTACAGTGGGGGAATGATACTGCCCTGCGTGTACAGTGGGGGAATGATACTGCCCTGCATGTACAGTGGGGGGAATGATACTGCCCTGCGTGTACAGTGGGGGGAATGATACTGCCTGCGTGTACAGTGGGGGGATGATACTGCCCTACGTGTACAGTGGGGGAATGATACTGCCCTGCGTGTACAGTGGGGGAATGATACTGCCCTGCGTGTACAGTGGGGGGAATGATACTGCCCTGCGTGTACAGTGGGGGAATGATACTGCCCTGCGTGTACAGTGGGGGGAACGATACTGCCCTGCGTGTACAGTGGGGGGATGATACTGCCCTACGTGTACAGTGGGGGAATGATACTGCCCTGCGTGTACAGTGGGGGAATGATACTGCCCTGTGTGTACAGTGGGGGGAATGATACTGCCCTGCGTGTACAGTGGGGGGATGATACTGCCCTGCGTGTACAGTGGGGGAACGATACTGCCCTGCGTGTACAGTGGGGGAATGATACTGCCTTGCGTGTACAGTGGGGGAATGATACTGCCCTGCGTGGACAGTGGGGGAATGATACTGCCCTGCGTGGACAGTGGGGGAATGATACTGCCCTCCGTGGACAGTGGGGGAATGATACTGCCCTCCGTGGACAGTGGGGGAACGATACTGCCCTGCGTGTACAGTGGGGGGAACGATACTGCCCTGCGTGTACAGTGGGGGGAACGATACTGCCCTCCGTGGACAGTGGGGGAACGATACTGCCCTGCGTGTACAGTGGGGGGAACGATACTGCCCTCCGTGGACAGTGGGGGAACGATACTCCCCTGCGTGTACAGTGGGGGGAACGATACTGCCTTGCGCGTACAGTGGGGGGGAACAATACTGCCCTCCGTGTACAGTGGGGGAATGATGCTGCCCTGTGTGGACAGTGGGGGAACGATACTGCCCTGCGGGTACAGTGGGGGAACGATACTGCCCTGCGGGTACAGTGGGGGGAACGATACTGCCCTGCGGGTACAGTGGGGGGAACGATACTGCCCTGCGTGTACAGTGGGGGATGATGTTGCCCTGCGTGGACAGTGGGGGAACGATACTGCCCTGCGGGTACAGTGGGGGAACGATACTGCCCTGCGGGTACAGTGGGGGGAACGATACTGCCCTGCGGGTACAGTGGGGGGAATGATACTGCCCTGCGTGTACAGTGGGGGGAACGATACTGCCCTGCGGGTACAGTGGGGGGAACGATACTGCCCTGCGGGTACAGTGGGGGAACGATACTGCCCTGCGTGTACAGTGGGGGGAACAATACTGCCCTGCGGGTACAGTGGGGGGAACGATACTGCCCTGCGTGTACAGTGGGGGGAACGATACTGCCCTGCGGGTACAGTGGGGGGAACGATACTGCCCTGCGTGTACAGTGGGGGGAACGATACTGCCCTGCGTGTACAGTGGGGGAACGATACTGCCCTGCGTGTACAGTGGGGGGAACGATACTGCCCTGCGGGTACAGTGGGGGGAACGATACTGCCATGCGTGTACAGTGGGGGAAACGATACTGCCCTGCGTGTACAGTGGGGGAAACGATACTGCCCTGCGTGTACAGTGGGGGAAACGATACTGCCCTGTGTGTACAGTGGGGGAAACGATACTGCCCTGTGTGTACAGTGGGGGAACGATACTGCCCTGCGGGTACAGTGGGGGAACGATACTGCCCTGCGTGTACAGTGGGGGGAACGATACTGCCCTGCGTGTACAGTGGGGGGAACGATACTGCCCTGCGGGTACAGTGGGGGGAACGATACTGCCCTGCGTGTACAGTGGGGGGAACGATACTGCCCTGCGTGTACAGTGGGGGGAACGATACTGCCCTGCGTGTACAGTGGGGGGAACGATACTGCCCTGTGTGTACAGTGGGGGGAACGATACTGCCCTGCGTGTACAGTGGGGGAAACGATACTGCCCTGTGTGTACAGTGGGGGGAACGATACTGCCCTGCGTGTACAGTGGGGGAGTGATGCTGCCCTGCGTGTACAGTGGGGGGAGTGATGCTGCCCTGCGTGTACAGTGGGGGGAGTGATGCTGCCCTGCGTGTACAGTGGGGGAGTGATGCTGCCCTGTGTGTACAGTGGGGGGAGTGATGCTGCCCTGCGTGTACAGTGGGGGGAGTGATGCTGCCCTGTGTGTACAGTGGGGGGAGTGATGCTGCCCTGCGTGTACAGTGGGGGAACGATACTGCCCTGTGTGTACAGTGGGGGGAGTGATGCTGCCCTGCGTGTACAGTGGGGGAGTGATGCTGCCCTGTGTGTACAGTGGGGGGAGTGATGCTGCCCTGCGTGTACAGTGGGGGAACGATACTGCCCTGCGGGTACAGTGGGGGGAACGATACTGCCCTGCGTGTACAGTGGGGGGAACGATACTGCCCTGCGTGTACAGTGGGGGGAACGATACTGCCCTGCGGGTACAGTGGGGGGAACGATACTGCCCTGCGTGTACAGTGGGGGGAACGATACTGCCCTGTGTGTACAGTGGGGGGAACGATACTGCCCTGCGTGTACAGTGGGGGAAACGATACTGCCCTGTGTGTACAGTGGGGGGAACGATACTGCCCTGCGTGTACAGTGGGGGAGTGATGCTGCCCTGCGTGTACAGTGGGGGGAGTGATGCTGCCCTGCGTGTACAGTGGGGGGAGTGATGCTGCCCTGCGTGTACAGTGGGGGAGTGATGCTGCCCTGTGTGTACAGTGGGGGGAGTGATGCTGCCCTGCGTGTACAGTGGGGGGAGTGATGCTGCCCTGTGTGTACAGTGGGGGGAGTGATGCTGCCCTGCGTGTACAGTGGGGGAACGATACTGCCCTGTGTGTACAGTGGGGGGAGTGATGCTGCCCTGCGTGTACAGTGGGGGAGTGATGCTGCCCTGCGTGTACAGTGGGGGAGTGATGCTGCCCTGTGTGTACAGTGGGGGGAGTGATGCTGCCCTGCGTGTACAGACTGCAGTCTCCTCCACTGGGTCAGATGTCATTAAACCATTTTGCTGCAATGAATACTTCAGTGTGTGCTCTGTAGCGTGTAATTCTGTCCCGATGACTGTAATGTTAGATATTAGGGCTAAGGGGTCAGTGTCATTGCCCCTGCTAGTGAAGGACGTGTCGGCAGTATGTGATGATGACACCACTCAGAGCATCACATCACATATGGGGCACACTGTTACACCACCCTCCTGCTGCTGCCTTACCCAATGTAATAAACATTAATCCATAGAAATAGTCATTTTGTAGGTTTTTATTCTCCTGTTATAGCCCCAAAAAATGGGTAGACTCCAATGTTTCTGATCAGAATGTGTGGGTGGTCCTCGCTTCCCCTGTGGTCTCACGTGGGTCCGGGCAGCAACGCTTTACACCTGGCTGATCCAGCTACAACACACAAAGCAGGTCACCTCCCGGAGAATGACCCTGGGGTGCAGTTCAACACACATTACCAAATTCAATCCCTTCTTTTCATTATCATTCATGATGAGATCTGGGCTTTGACTGGGCCATTCGTGAGTTCTGTGTAATTGATGTGAGGGTACAGAAGGAGGCATGCCAGGGGGGCAGTGGCAGAGCTGGCACACCAGATACATAAACGGTGCTTATTAGCCAGTGATTGGGGTCACTACGGTCTCTCTGCCGCCTGCGCTGACGATGTGACCTGTATGCTTTACAGCGGGAAATACTGTCAGTCTGTGTGACATCATTGTTGTGTGGTTACATTGTTGCATATAACGTTTAATGTACTCCATTTTAGATACACTGATATATGAGAGAAATTAATTTACTTGGAATAGATTATAGGGCCACTTTAATAGTTTAAAACCTTTGAAATATACCTCGGAGTTTATCAGATATGCAAATATCCATTTTCTGTGCTAGAGTTGCACTTATCCTGAAGAACATGGGGGGGTATTTCAGACCTGATCGCAGCAGCAAAATTGTGGGGCAGATGTAACATGTGCAGAGAGAATTAGATTTGGGTGGGGGGAGGTGTTCAAACTGAAATCTAAATTGCAGTGTAAAAATAAAGCAGGCAGTATTTACCCTGCACAGAAACAATTAACCCACCCAAATCTAACTCTCTCTGCACATGTTACATCTGCCCCCCTCCCTGCAGTGCACATGGTTTTGCCCAACTGCTTTCAAATTTGCTGCTGCGATCAACTCAGAATTACCCCCAGTGTAATTACATAGATCAGGTGATAACTTTACACATTTGGTTTCACTCTGACAAAATTAATTTGTTGCACCGATGATGTGGGGTCAATGCGTTTAAAAAAAACTTTTCTCTGACGTCCTAGTGGATGCTGGGACTCCGTCAGGACCATGGGGAATAGCGGCTCCGCAGGAGACAGGGCACAAAATTTAAAAGTTTGACCACTAGGTGGTGTGTACTGGCTCCTCCCCCTATGACCCTCCTCCAAGCCTCAGTTAGGTTTTTGTGCCCGTCCGAGCAGGGTGCAATCTAGGTGGCTCTCCTAAAGAGCTGCTTAGAAAAAGTTTGTTAGGTTTTTTATTTTCAGTGAGTCCTGCTGGCAACAGGCTCACTGCAACGAGGGACTTAGGGGAGAAGAAGTGAACTCACCTGCGTGCAGGATGGATTTGCTTCTTAGGCTACTGGACACTAGCTCCAGAGGGACGATCACAGGTACAGCCTGGATGGGTCACCGGAGCCGCGCCGCCGACCCCCTTGCAGATGCCGAATAGAGAAGAGGTCCAGAAACCGGCGGCAGAAGACGTCTCAGTCTTCATGAGGTAGCGCACAGCACTGCAGCTGTGCGCCATTGCTCTCCGCACACTTCACACCAGCGGTCACTGAGGGTGCAGGGCGCTGGGGGGGGCGCCCTGGGCAGCAATGTAATATACCTATTCTGGCTAAAATATATCACATATAGCCCCTGGGGCTATATGGATGTATTTAACCCCTGCCAGGTTCCAAAAAAACCGGGTGAAGAAGCCCGCCGAAAAGGGGGCGGGGCCTATTCTCCTCAGCACACAGCGCCATTTTCCTGCCCAGCTCCGCTGCGAGGAAGGCTCCCAGGACTCTCCCCTGCACTGCACTACAGAAACAGGGTAAAAACAGAGAGGGGGGGCACTTATTGGCGATATTTATAATATTTGAGCTGCTATAAAGGGAACACACTTATTAAGGTTGTCCCTATATATATTTATAGCGCTTGGGTGTGTGCTGGCAAACTCTCCCTCTGTCTCCCCAAAGGGCTAGTGGGGTCCTGTCTTCTATCAGAGCATTCCCTGTGTGTCTGCTGTGTGTCGGTACGTGTGTGTCGACATGTATGAGGACGATGTTGGCGTGGAGGCGGAGCAATTGCCTGTAATGGTGATGTCACCCCCTAGGGAGTCGACACCAGAATGGATGGCTTTGTTTATGGAATTACGGGATAGTGTCAGCACGCTACAAAAGTCGGTTGACGACATGAGACAGCCGGCAAACCAGTTAGTACCTGTCCAGGCGTCTCAGACACCGTCAGGGGCTGTAAAACGCCCTTTACATCAGTCGGTCGACACAGACCCAGACACTGACACTGAATCCAGTGTCGACGGTGAAGAAACAAACGTATTTTCCAGTAGGGCCACACGTTATATGATCACGGCAATGAAGGAGGCTTTGCATATCTCTGATACTGCAAGTACCACAAAAAGGGGTATTATGTGGGGTGTGAAAAAACTACCGATAGTTTTTCCTGAATCAGAGGAACTGAATGAAGTGTGTGATGAAGCGTGGGTTACCCCAGATAGAAAACTGCTAATTTCAAAGAAGTTATTGGCATTATACCCTTTCCCGCCAGAGGTTAGGGCGCGCTGGGAAACACCTCCTAGGGTGGATAAGGCGCTCACACGCTTATCAAAGCAAGTGGCGTTATCGTCTCCTGATACGGCCGCCCTCAAGGATCCAGCTGATAGGAGGCTGGAGAATACATTAAAAAGTATATACACACATACGGGTGTTATACTGAGACCAGCAATCGCCTCAGCCTGGATGTGCAGTGCTGGCGTGGCTTGGTCGGAGTCACTGTCTGAAAATATTGATACCCTGGATAGGGACAGTATTTTACTGACTATAGAGCAGTTAAAGGATGCATTTCTTTATATGCGAGATGCACAGAGAGATATTTGCACTCTGGCATCAAGAGTAAGTGCGATGTCCATATCTGCCAGAAGAAGTTTATGGACGCGCCAGTGGTCAGGTGATGCGGATTCCAAACGACATATGGAAGTATTGCCGTATAAGGGGGAGGAATTATTTGGGGTCGGTCTATCGGATCTGGTGGCCACGGCAACGGCCGGAAAATCCACCTTTTTACCCCAGGTCACCTCCCAGCAGAAAAAGCCGCAGGCTTTTCAGCCGCAGTCCTTTCGTTCCTATAAGAAGAAACGAGCAAAAGGACATTCCTATTTGCCCCGAGGCAAAGGAAAGGGTAAGAGACTGCAACAAGCAGCTCCTTCCCAGGAGCAGAAGCCCTCCCCGGCTTCTACAAAGGCGTCAGCATGACGCTGGGACCTTACAAGCAGACTCAGGGGCGGTGGGGGGTCGCCTCAAACATTTCAGCGCACAGTGGGCTCACTCGCAGGTGGACCCCTGGATCCTGCAGGTAGTATCTCAGGGTTACAGGTTGGAATTCGAGAAGTCCCATCCTCGCCGTTTCCTAAAGTCTGCTTTGCCAACGTCTCCCTCCGACAGGGCGACGGTATTGGAGGCCATTCACAAGCTGTATTCTCAGCAGGTGATAGTCAAGGTACCCCTCCTACAACAGGGACAGGGGTATTACTCCACGCTATTTGTGGTACCGAAGCCGGACGGCTCGGTAAGACCGATTCTAAATCTAAAATCTCTGAACCTGTACATACAAAAATTCAAGTTCAAGATGGAGTCACTCAGAGCAGTGATAGCGAATCTGGAAGAAGGGGATTTTATGGTGTCCTTGGACATCAAGGATGCTTACCTTCATGTTCCAATTTGTCCTTCACACCAAGGGTACCTCAGGTTCGTGGTCCAAAACTGTCATTATCAGTTTCAGACGCTGCCGTTTGGATTGTCCACGGCACCCCGGGTCTTTACCAAGGTAATGGCCGAAATGATGATCCTTCTTCGAAGAGAAGGCGTCTTAATTATCCCTTACTTGGACGATCTCCTGATAAGGGCAAGATCCAGAGAACAGCTGGAGGTCGGAGTAGCACTAACCCAAGTAGTGCTCCAACAACACGGGTGGATTCTGAATTTTCCAAAATCCCAACTGATCCCGACGACACGTCTGTTGTTCCTAGGGATGATTCTGGACACTGTTCAGAAAAAGGTATTTCTTCCGGAGGAGAAAGCCAGGGAGTTATCCGATCTAGTCAGGAACCTCCTAAAACCAGGAAAAGTATCTGTGCATCAATGCACAAGAGTCCTGGGAAAAATGGTAGCTTCTTACGAAGCGATTCCATTCGGCAGATTCCATGCACGAACTTTTCAGTGGGATCTGCTGGACAAATGGTCCGGATCGCATCTGCAGATGCATCAGCGGATAAAATTGTCCACAAGGACAAGAGTGTCTCTGCTATGGTGGTTGCAGAGTGCTCATCTGTTAGAGGGCCGCAGATTCGGCATACAGAACTGGGTCCTAGTGACCACGGATGCCAGCCTGAGAGGCTGGGGAGCGGTCACACAGGGAAGAAACTTCCAGGGCGTGTGGTCAAGCCTGGAGACGTCTCTTCACATAAATATACTGGAGCTAAGAGCAATCTACAATGCTCTAAGCCTGGCAAAACCTCTGCTTCAGGGTCAGCCGGTGTTGATTCAGTCGGACAACATCACGGCAGTCGCCCACGTAATCATCCCGGGAGTGGACAACTGGGAAGCAGACTTCCTCAGCAGACACGATCTGCACCCGGGAGAGTGGGGACTTCATCCAGAAGTCTTCCACATGATTGTGGTCCATTGGGAAAGACCAATGGTGGACATGATGGCGTCCCGCCTCAACAAAAAACTGGACAGGTATTGCGCCAGGTCAAGAGACCCTCAGGCAATAGCTGTAGATGCTCTGGTAACACCATGGGTGTACCAGTCAGTGTATGTGTTTCCTCCTCTGCCTCTCATACCAAAAGTCCTGAGAATTATACGGCAAAGGGGAGTAAGAACGATACTCGTGGCTCCGGATTGGCCAAGAAGAGCTTGGTACCCGGAACTTCAGGAGATGCTCACGGAAGATCCGTGGCCTCTACCTCTAAGACGGGACCTGCTTCAGCAGGGACCGTGTCTATTCCAAGACTTACCGCGGCTGCGTTTGACGGCATGGCGGTTGAACGCCGAATCCTAAGGGAAAAAGGCATTCCGGAAGAGGTCATCCCTACCCTGGTAAAAGCCAGGAAGGAGGTGACTGCACAACATTATCACCGCATTTGGAGAAAATATGTTGCGTGGTGTGAGGCCAGGAAGGCCCCCACGGAGGAATTTCAACTGGGTCGATTCCTACATTTCCTGCAAACAGGATTGTCTATGGGCCTCAAATTAGGGTCCATTAAGGTTCAAATTTCGGCCCTGTCGATTTTCTTCCAGAAAGAATTGGCTTCAGTTCCTGAAGTCCAGACTTTTGTAAAAGGAGTACTACATATACAGCCCCCGGTTGTACCCCCAGTGGCACCATGGGATCTTAATGTAGTTTTGGATTTTCTCAAATCCCATTGGTTTGAGCCACTCAAATCGGTGGATTTGAAATATCTTACATGGAAAGTAACCATGCTACTGGCCCTGGCTTCAGCCAGGAGAGTGTCAGAATTGGCGGCTTTATCGTATAAAAGCCCATATCTGATTTTCCATTCGGACAGGGCAGAACTGCGGACGCGTCCTCATTTTCTGCCTAAGGTGGTTTCAGCGTTTCACCTGAACCAGCCTATTGTGGTGCCTGCGGCTACTAGCGATTTGGAGGATTCCAAGTTGCTGGACGTTGTCAGAGCATTGAAAATATATATTTCAAGGACGGCTGGAGTCAGAAAATCTGACTCGCTGTTTATACTGTATGCACCCAACAAGCTGGGTGCTCCTGCTTCTAAGCAGACGATTGCTCGTTGGATTTGTAGCACAATTCAACTTGCACATTCTGTGGCAGGCCTGCCACAGCCTAAATCTGTCAAGGCCCATTCCACAAGGAAGGTGGGCTCATCTTGGGCGGCTGCCCGAGGGGTCTCGGCATTACAACTCTGCCGAGCAGCTACGTGGTCAGGGGAGAACACGTTTGTAAAATTCTACAAATTTGATACCCTGGCTAAGGAGGACCTGGAATTCTCTCATTCGGTGCTGCAGAGTCATCCGCACTCTCCCGCCCGTTTGGGAGCTTTGGTATAATCCCCATGGTCCTGACGGAGTCCCAGCATCCACTAGGACGTCAGAGAAAATAAGATTTTACTTACCGATAAATCTATTTCTCGTAGTCCGTAGTGGATGCTGGGCGCCCATCCCAAGTGCGGATTGTCTGCAATACTTGTACATAGTTATTGTTACAAAAAAATCGGGTTGTTATTGTTGTGAGCTGTCTGTTCAGAGGCTCCTACGTTTGTCATACTGTTAACTGGGTTCAGATCACAAGTTGTACGGTGTGATTGGTGTGGCTGGTATGAGTCTTACCCGGGATTCAAAATCCTTCCTTATTGTGTACGCTCGTCCGGGCACAGTATCCTAACTGAGGCTTGGAGGAGGGTCATAGGGGGAGGAGCCAGTACACACCACCTAGTGGTCAAACTTTTAAATTTTGTGCCCTGTCTCCTGCGGAGCCGCTATTCCCCATGGTCCTGACGGAGTCCCAGCATCCACTACGGACTACGAGAAATAGATTTATCGGTAAGTAAAATCTTATTTTCTCTAACGTCCTAGTGGATGCTGGGGACTCCGTCAGGACCATGGGGGATAGCGGCTCCGCAGGAGACAGGGCACAAAAGCAAGCTTTTAGGATCACATGGTGTGTACTGGCTCCTCCCCCTATGACCCTCCTCCAAGCCTCAGTTAGGTTTTTGTGCCCGGCCGAGAAGGGTGCAATCTAGGTGGCTCTCTTAAAGAGTTACTTAGAAAAAGTTTTTAGGTTCTTTATTTTCAGTGAGTCCTGCTGGCAACAGGCTCACTGCATCGAGGGACTTAGGGGAGAGATTTTCAACTCACCTGCGTGCAGGATGGATTGGATTCTTAGGCTACTGGACATAGCTCCAGAGGGAGTCGGAACACAGGGCTCGCCCTGGGGTTCGTCCCGGAGCCGCGCCGCCGACCCCCCTTGCAGACGCTGAAGATGAAGAGGTCCGGAACCAGGCGGCAGAAGACTCTCAGTCTTCATCAGGTAGCGCACAGCACTGCAGCTGTGCGCCATTGTTGTCAGCACACTTCACACAGCGGTCACGGAGGGTGCAGGGCGCTGGGGGGGGGGGGGGGGGCGCGCCCTGGGCAGCAATGTATAATACCTGTATGGCGAAAAATACATCACATATAGCCCTTGAGGCTATATGGATGTATTTAACCCCTGCCAGATATCTAAAACTCCGGAGAAGAAGCCCGCCGAAAAGGGGGCGGGGCCTATTCTCCTCAGCACACAGCGCCATTTTCCCTCACAGAAAGGCTGGTGGGAAGGCTCCCATGCTCTCCCCTGCACTGCACTACAGAAACAGGGTTAAAACAGAGAGGGGGGGCACTGATTTGGCGATATGTATATATATTAAAATGCTATAAGGGAGGAACACTTATATAAAGGTTGTCCCTGGATAATTATAGCGTTTTGGTGTGTGCTGGCAAACTCTCCCTCTGTCTCCCCAAAGGGCTAGTGGGTCCTGTCCTCTATCAGAGCATTCCCTATGTGTGTGCTGTATGTCGGTACGTGTGTGTCGACATGTATGAGGAAAATATTGGTGAGGAGGCGGAGCAAATTGCCTGTAATGGTGATGTCACTCTCTAGGGAGTCGACACCGGAATGGATGGCTTATTTATGGAAATTACGTGACAATGTCAACACGCTGCAAGCCGGTTGACGACATGAGAGGGCCGGCGAACAAATTAGTATCTGTCCAGGCGTCTCAAACACCGTCAGGGGCTGTAAAATGCCCATTTACCTCAGTCGGTCGACACAGACCCAGACACGGACACTGATTTCAGTGTCGACGGTGAAGAAACAAACGTATTTTCTTTTAGGGCCACACGTTAAGGGCAATGAAGGAGGTGTTACATATTTCTGATACTCCAAGTACCACAAAAAAGGGTATTATGTGTGAGGTGAAAAAACTACCTGTAGTTTTTCCTGAATCAGATAAATTAAATGAAGTGTGTGATGATGCGTGGGTTTCCCCCGATAGAAAATTATTGGCGGTATACCCTTTCCCGCCAGAAGTTAAGGCGCGGTGGGAAACACCCCTCAGGGTGGATAAGGCGCTCACACGCTTATCAGAACAAGTGGCGGTACCATCTACGGATAGGGCCGTACTTAAGGAGCCAGCTGATAGGAGGCTGAAAAATATCCTAAAAAGTATACACACACATGCTGGTGTTATACTGCGACCAGCGATCGCCTCAGCCTGGATGTGCAGAGCTGAGGTGGCTTGGTCGGATTCCCTGACTAAAAATATTGATACCTTTGACAGGGACAGTATTTTATTGACTATAGAGCATTTAAAGGATGCATTTCTATATATGCGAGATGCGCAGAGGGATATTTGCACTCTGGCATCAAGAGTAAATGCGATGTCCATATCTGCAAGAAGATGTTTATGGACACGACAGTGGTCAGGTGATGCAGATTCCAAACGGCACAAAGATGTATTGCCGTATAAAGGGGAGGAGTTATTTGGGGTCGGTCCATGGGACCTGGTGGCCAGGGCAATTGCTGGAAAATCCACCGTTTTTTACCCTAAGTCACATCTCTGCAGAAAAAGACACCGTCTTTTCAGCCTCAGTCCTTTCGTCCCTATAAGAGTCATATCTGCCCAGGGATAGAGGAAAGGGAAGAAGACTGCAGCAGGCAGCCCATTCCCAGGAACAGAAGCCCTCCACCGCTTCTACCAAGTTCTCCGCATGACGCTGGGACCGTACAGGACCCCTGGATCCTACAAGTAGTATCCAAGGGGTACAGATTGGAATGTCGAGAGGTTTCCCCCCTCGCAGGTTCCTGTAGTCTGCTGTACCAATGTCTCCCTCCGACAGGGAGGCAGTATTGAAAACAATTCACAAGCTGTATTCCCAGCAGGTGATAATAAATTTACCCCTCCGACAACAAGGAAAGGGGTATTACTCCACACTATATGGTGGTACTGAAGGCTAGGTGAGACCTAGTCTAAATCTGAAAAATTTGAACACTTACAAGGGTTCAAATCCAGATGGAGTCACTCAGAGCAGTGATAGCAAAGAACAAGGGGACTATATGGTGTCCCGGGACATCAGGGATGCTTACCTCCATGTCCCAAAATTTGCCTTTTCTCACCAAGGGTACCTCAGGTTCGTGGTACAGAACTGTCACTATCAGTTTCAAGACGATGCCGTTGGATTGTCCAAGGCACCCCGGGTCCTTACCAAGGTAATGACCGAAAGGAGGATTCGTCTTCAAAGAAAATGGACCTCCTCCTGATAAGAACAAGGTCCAGAGAACAGTTGGAGGTCGGAGTAGCACTATCTCAAGTAGTTCTACGACAGCACGGGTGGATTCTAAATATTCCAAAACCGCAGTTGTTCCGACGACACGTCTGCTGGTCCTAGGGATGATTCTGGACACAGTCCAGAAAAAGGTGTTTCTCCCAGAGGAGAAAGCCAGGGAGTTATCCGAGCTAATCGGGATCCTCCTAAAACCAGGAAAAGTGTCAGTGCATCATTGCACAAGAGTCCTGGTAAAAATGGTGGCTTATTACGAAGCGCTTCCATTCGGCAGATTTCACGCAAGAACTCTTCAGTGGGATCTGCTGGACAAATGGTCCGGATCGCATCTTCAGATGCATCAAGGATAACCCTATATCCAAGGACAAGGGTGTCTCTCCTGTGGTGATTACAGAGTGCTCATCTTCTAGAGGGCCGCAGATTCGGCATTCAGGATTGGATGCTCGTGACCACGGAGGCCAGCCTGAGAGGCTGGGGAGCAGTCACACAAGGAGTGTGATCAAGTCTGGAGAATTCTCTCCACATAAATATACTGGAGCTAAGAGCAAATTTATAATGCTCTAAGCTTAGCAAGACCTCTGCTTCAAGGTCAGCCGGTATTGATCCAGTGGGATAACATCACGGCAGTCGCCCACGTAAACAGAAAGGGCGGCACAAGAAGCTGGAGGGCAGTGGCAAAACTGCAAGGATTTTTCGCTAGGCGGAAAATCATGTGATAGCACTGTCAGCAGTGTTCATTCCGGGAGTGGACGACTGGGAAGCAGACTTCCTCAGCAGGCACGACCTCTACCCGGGAGAGTGGGAACTTCATCGGGAAGTTTTCCGCATGATTGTGAACCGTTGGGAAAGACCAAAGGTGGACATGATGGCGTCCCGCCCGAACAAAAAAAAATGGGACAGGTATTGCGCCAGGTCACGAGACCTTCAGGCGATAGCTGTGGACGTTCTGGTAACACCGTGGGTGTAACAGTCGGTGTATGTGTTCCCTTCTCTGCTTCTCATAACCAAGGTATTGAGAATTATAAGACATAGAGGAGTAAGAACTATACTCGTGGCTCCGGATTGGCCAAGAGGGACTTGGTAACCGGAACTTCAAGAGATGCTCACAGAGGACTAATGGCCTCGGGAGATAAGAAGGGATTTGCTTTCAGCAAGTACCATGTCTGTTCCAAGAGGAACCGTGGCATCGGCCTTTAAGAACGGACCTGCTCCAGCAGGGACCTTGTCTGTTCCAAGACTTACCGCGACTGCGTTTGACGGCATGGCGGTTTGAACGCCGGATCCTAAGGGAAAAGGCATTCCGGAAGAGGTCATACCTACCCTGGTCAAAGCCAGGAAGGAGGTGACCGCACAACGTTATCACCACATGTGGTAAAAATATGTTGCGTGGGTGAGGCCAGGAAGGCCCCACGAAAAAATTTCAACTAGGTCGACTTCTGCACTTCCTGCAAACAGGAGTGTCTATGAGCCTCAAATTGGGGTCCATTAAGGTTCAAGTTTCGGCCCTATAGATTTTCTTCCAGAAAGAATTGGCTTCAGTTCCTGAAGTCCAGACGTTTGTCAAGGGAGTATTGCATATACAGCCCTTGTGTGCCTCCAGTGGCACCGTGGGATCTCAACGTAGTGTTGGGATTCCTCAAATCATATTGGTTTGAACCACTCAAATCTGTGGATTTGAAATATCTCACATGGAAAGTGACCATGCTGTTGGCCCTGGCCTCGGCCAGGCGATTGTCAAAATTGGCGGCTTTGTCTTACAAAAGCCCATATTTGATTTTCCATTCGGACAGGGCAGAACTGCGGACTCGTCCCCAGTTTCTTCCTAAGGTGGTGTCAGCGTTTCACCTGAAACAACCTATTGTGGTGCCTGCGGCTACTAGGGACTTGGAGGACTCCAAGTTGCTAGACGTTGTCAGGGCCCTGAAAATATATATATATATATATATATATATAATTCCAGGACGGCTGGAGTCAGAAAGTCTGACTTGCTGTTTATATTGTAGGCACCCAAAAAGCTGGGTGCTCCTGCTTCTAAGCAGACTATTGCTCGTTGGATTTGTAGTACAATTCAGCTTGCACATTCTGTGGCAGGCCTGCCACAGCCAAAATCTGTAAATGCCCATTCCACAAGGAAGGTGGGCTCATCTTGGGCGGCTGCCCGAGGGGTCTCGGCTTTACAACTTTGCCGAGCAGCTACTTGGTCAGGGGCAAACACGTTTGCTAAATTCTACAAATTTGATACCCTGGCTGAGGAGGACCTGGAGTTCTCTCATTCGGTGCTGCAGAGTCATCCGCACTCTCCCGCCCGTTTGGGAGCTTTGGTATAATCCCCATGGTCCTGACGGAGTCCCCAGCATCCACTAGGACGTTAGAGAAAATAAGATTTTACTTACCGATAAATCTATTTCTCATAGTCCGTAGTGGATGCTGGGCGCCCATCCCAAGTGCGGATTGTCTGCATTACTTGTACATAGTTATTGTTACAAAAAAATCGGGTTATTATTGTTGTGAGCCATCTTTTTTAGAGGCTACTTCATTGTTATCATACTGTTAACTGGGTTCAAATCACAAGTTGTACGGTGTGATTGGTGTGGCTGGTATGAGTCTTACCCGGGATTCAAGATCCTTCCTTATTGTGTACGCTCGTCCGGGCACAGTACCTAACTGAGGCTTGGAGGAGGGTCATAGGGGGAGGAGCCAGTACACACCATGTGATCCTAAAAGCTTGCTTTTGTGCCCTGTCTCCTGCGGAGCCGCTATCCCCCATGGTCCTGACGGAGTCCCCAGCATCCACTACGGACTATGAGAAATAGATTTATCGGTAAGTAAAATCTTATTTTTTTTTTCTTCTTAATATGACCAATAGTCTAAAGAAGAAATGTTCTAGAAGAGTAGGGCGGGCAGTCTCCAGACTGTTGCCAGGTATTACATTCTTCAAAAGAATGGGATTCCCTCTCCTTCCAATAATTGTGATCTTGGATACGTTCATTTAGAGTATGTATGTATGTATGTATGTGTATATGTATGTATGTATATATATATATATATATATATATATATATATATATATATATATATATATATTTCTCTAACGTCCTAAGTGGATGCTGGGGACTCCGTCAGGACCATGGGGTTTAGCGGCTCCGCAGGAGACAGGGCACAATAATAAAAGCTTTAGGATCAGGTGGTGTGCACTGGCTCCTCCCCCTATGACCCTCCTCCAAGCCTCAGTTAGATTTTTGTGCCCGGCCGAGAAGGGTGCAATCTAGGTGGCTCTCCTGAGCTGCTTAGAATAAAAGTTTAAGTTAGGTTTTTTATTTTCAGTGAGTCCTGCTGGCAACAGGCTCACTGCTACGAGGGACTTAGGGGAGAGAAGTAAACTCACCTGCGTGCAGGATGAATTTGCTTCTTAGGCTACTGGACACCATTAGCTCCAGAGGGAGTCGGAACACAGGTCTCACCCTGGGGTTCGTCCCGGAGCCGTGCCGCCGACCCCCCTTGCAGATGCCGAAGTTGAAGAGGTCCAGAGGTCCAGAAACAGGCGGCAGAAGACTTTCAGTCTTCATAAGGTAGCGCACAGCACTGCAGCTGTGCGCCATTGTTGTCAGCACACTTCATACCAGCGGTCACTGAGGGTGCAGGGCGCTGGGGGGGGCGCCCTGGGCAGCAATGTATTATACCTTTTTTATGGCTAAAATACATCACATATAGCCCTTGAGGCTATATGGATGTATTTAACCCCTGCCAGATCTCACAAACTCCGGGAGAAGAGCCCGCCGTTTTAGGGGGTGGGGCCTATTCTCCTCAGCACACGGCGCCATTTTCCTGCTCAGCTCTGCTGTGAGGAAGGCTCCCAGGCTCTCCCCTGCACTGCACTACAGAAACAGGGTTAAAACAGAGAGGGGGGGCACTTATTTGGCGATATGATTACATATGTGAAAATGCTATAAGGGAAAACACTTGTATAAGGGGTTGTCCCTGTATAATTATAGCGTTTTTGGTGTGTGCTGGCAAACTCTCCCTCTGTCTCCCCAAAGGGCTAGTGGGGTCCTGTCCTCTATCAGAGCATTCCGTGTGTGTGTGCTGTGTGTCGGTACGTGTGTGTCGACATGTAGGAGGACGATGTTGGTGAGGAGGCGGAGCAAATTGCCTGTATTGGTGATGTCACTCTCTAGGGAGTCGACACCGGAATGGATGGCTTATTTAGGAATTACGTGATAATGTCAACACGATGCAAGGTCGGTTGACGACATGAGACGGCCGGCAAACAAATTAGTACCTGTCCAGGCGTCTCAGACACCGTCAGGGGCTTGTAAAAACGCCCATTTACCTCAGTTGGTCGACACAGACACGGACACTGACTTCAGTGTCGACGGTGAAGAAACAAACGTATTTTCCTTTAGGGCCACACGTTACATGTTAAGGGCAATGAAGGAGGTGTTACATATTTCTGATACTACAAGTACCACAAATAAGGGTATTATGTAGGGTGGGAATAATCTACTTGTAGTTTTTCCTGAATCAGATAAATTAAAGTGTGTGATGATACGTGGGTTTCCTCCGATAGAAAATTATTGGAGGTATACCCTTTCCCGCCAGAAGTGAGGGCGAGTTGGGAAACACACCTTAGGGTGGATAAGGGGCTCACACGCTTATAAAAACAAGTGGCGTTACCGTCTCCAGATACGGCCGCCCTCAAAGAGCCAGCTGATAGGAAGCTGAAAAATATCCTAAAAAGTATATACACACATACTGGTGTTATACTACGACCAGCAATCGCCTCAGCCTGGATGTGCAGCGCTGGGGGGGCTTGGTCGGATTTCCTGACTGAAAATATTGATACCCTTGACAGGAACAATATTTTATTGACTATAGAGCATTTTAAGGATGCATTTCTATATATGCGAGATGCGCAGAGGGATATTTGCATTCTGGCATCAAGAGTAGATGTGATGTCCATATCTGCCAGACGATGTTTATAGACACGACAGTGGTCAGGTGATGCAGATTCCAGATGGCACATGGAAGTATTGCCGTATAAAGGGGCGGTCCATCGGACCTGGTGGCCATGGCAACAGCTGGAAAATCCACTTTTGTTACCCCAAGTCACATCTCAGCAGAAAAGGACACAGTCTTTTCAGTCTCAGTCCTTTCGTACCCATAAAGGCAGGCGGGCAAAAGGCCAGTCATATCTGCCCAGGGTTAGAGGAAAGGGAAGAAGACTGCAGCAGGCAGCCCATTCCCAGGAACAGAAGTCCTCCACAGCTTCTGCCAAGTCCGCAGCATGACGCTGGGGCCATACAAGCGGACTCAGGTGCGGTGGGGGGTCATCTCAAGAGTTTCAGCACGCAGTGGGCTCACTCGCAAGTGGACTCCTGGATCCTACACGTAGTATCCCAGGTGTACATTGGAAATTCGAGACGTCTTCCCCTCACAAGTTCCTGAAGTCTGCTTTACCAACGTCTCCCTCCGACAGGGAGGCAGTATTGGAAAAAAATTCACAGGCTGTATTCCCAGCAGGTGATAATCAAAGTACCCCTCCTACAACAAGGGAAGGGGTATTATTCCACACTATATTGTGGTACTGAAGCCAAACGGCTCGGTGAGATCTAAAAGATTTGAACAATTACATACAAGGGTTCAAATCAAGATGGAGTCACTCAGAGCAGTGATAGCGAACCAGGACGATATGGTGTCACTGGATATCAGGGACGCTTACCTACATGTCCAAATTTTGCCCTTCTCACCAAGGGTATCTCAGGTTCGTGGTACAGAACTGTCACTATCAGTTCAGACGCTGCCGTTTGGATTGTCCACGGCACCCCGGGTCTTTACCATGGTAATGGCCGAAATGATGATTCTTCCTAAAAGAAATATGGACGCTTTCCTGATAAGGGCAAGGTCCAGAGAACAGTTGGCGGTCGGAGTAGCACTATCTCAAGTAGTTCTACGACAGCACGAGTGGATTCTAAATATCCCAAAATCGCAGCTTTTTCCGACGACACGTCTAATGTTCCTAGGAATGATTCTGGACACAGTCCAGAAAAGGATGTTTTCTCCCGGAGAAGAAGACCAGGGAGTTATCCGAGCTAGTCAGGAACCTCCTAAAACCAGGAAAAGTATCAGTGCATCATTGCACAAGGGTCCTGTGAAAAATGGTGGTTTCTTACAAAGCGATCCCATTCGGTAGATTTCACGCAAGAACCTTTCAGTGGAATCTGCTGGGAAAATGGTCCGGATCGCATCTTCAGATGCATCAGCGGATAACCCTGTCTCCAAGGACAAGGGTGTTTTCTTCTGCGGTGGCTGCAGAGTGCTCATCTATGAAAGGGCCGCAGATTCGACATTCAGGACTGGGTCCTGGTGACCACGGATGCCAGCCTGAGTGGCTGGGGAGCAGTCACACAAGGAAAAAATTTCCAGGGAGTGTGATCAAGTCTGGAGACTTCTCTCCACATAAATATACTGGAGCTAAGGGCAATTTACAAGGCTCTAAGCTTAGCAAGACCTCTGCTTCAAGGTCAGCCGGTATTGATCCAGTGGGACAACATCACGGCAGTCGCCCACGTAAACAGACAGGGCGGCACATGAAGCAGGAGGGAAATGGCAGAAACTGCAAGGATTCTTCGCTGGGCGAAAAATCATGTGATAACACTCTTAGCAGTGTTAATTCCGGGAGTGGAAAACTGGGAAGCAAACTTCCTCAGCAGGCATAACCTCCACCCGGGAGAGTGGGGACTTCAGCGGGAAGTCTTCCACATGATTGTAAACCGTTGGGAAAAACCAAAGGTGGACATGATGGCGTCCCGCCTGAACAAAAAACTAGACAAATATTGCGCCAGGTCAAGGGACCCTCAGGCAATAGCGGTGGACGCTCTGGTAACACTGTGGGTGTACCAGTCAGGGTATGTGTTCCCTCCTATGCATCTCATACCAAAAGTACTGAGAATCATAAGAAGGAGATGAGTAAGAACGATACTCGTGGTTCCGGATGGGTCAAGAAGGACTTGGTACCCGGAACTTCAAGAGATGCTCACGGAAGAACCGTGGCCTCTACCTTTAAGAAAGGACCTGCTCCAGCAGGGGCCTTGTCTGTTCCAAGACTTACCGCGGCTGCGTTTGACGGCATGGCAGTTGAACGCCGGATCCTGAAAGGGCATTCCAGATGAAGTCATCCCTACCCTGGTCGAAGCCAGGAAGGATGTAACCGCAAAACATTTTCACCGCATTTGGCGAAAATATGTTGCGTGGTGTGAGGCCAAGAAGGTCCCTACAGAGGAATTCCAACTGGGTCGTTTCCTACATTTCCTGAAAACAGGACTGTCTATGGGCCTAAAATTAGGGTCCATTAAGGTTCAAATTTCGACCCTGTCAAATTTCTTCCAGAAAGAACTGGCTTCAGTGCCTGAAGTTCAGACGTTTGTAAAAGGGGTACTGCATATACAGCCTCCTTTTGTGCCCCCAGTGGCACCTTGGGATCTCAATGTTGTTTTGAGTTTCCTAAAGTCACATTGGTTTGATCCACTCACCACTGTGGAATTAAAATATTTCACATGGAAGGTGAAGATTCTATTAGCCCTGGCTTCAGCCAGGCGTGTGTCAGAATGGGCGGCTTTATCATATAAAAGCCCTTACTTAATTTTTCATTCTGACAGGGCAGAATTGAGGACTCGTCCTCAATTTCTCCTTAAGGTGTTTTCTGTTTTTCACATGAACCAACCTATTGTGGTACCTGCGGCTACTAGGGACTTGGAGGACTCCAAGTTACTTGACGTTGTCGGGGCCCTGAAAATATATGTTTCCAGGACGACTGGAGTCAGAAAATCTGACTCGCTGTTTAGCCTGTATGCACCCAACAAGATGGGTGTTCCTGCTTCTAAGCAGACGATTGCTCGCTGGATTTGTAGTACAATTCAGCTTGCACATTCTGTGGCAGGCTTGCCACAGCCAAAATCAAAAAAAGCCCATTCCACAAGGAAGTGGGCTCATCTTGGGCGGCTGCCCGAGGGGTCTCGGCTTTACAACTTTGCCGAGCTGCTACTTGGTCAGGGGCACACCCTGACTGAGGAGGACCTGGAGTTCTCTCATTCGGTGTTGCAGAGTCATCCGCGCACTCCCGCCCGTTTGGGAGCTTTGGTATAATCCCCATGGTCCTCAGGAGTTCCCAGCATCCACTAGGACGTCAGAGAAAATAAGAATTTACTCACCGGTAATTCTATTTCTCGTAGTCCGTAGTGGATGCTGGGCGCCCATCCCAAGTGCGGTTTATCTGCAATACTTGTACATAGTTATTGTTAACTAAATCGGGTTATTGTTGAGCCATCTGTTGAGAGGCTCAGTTGTTTCATACTGTTAACTGGGTTTCATATCACGAGTTGTACGGTGTGATTGGTGTGGCTGGTATGAGTCTTACCCGCGATTCAAAATCCTTCCTTATTGTGTACGCTCGTCCGGGCACAGTATCCTAACTGAGGCTTGGAGGAGGGTCATAGTGGGAGGAGCCAGTGCACACCAGGTAGTCTGAAATCTTTCTAGAGTGCCCAGCCTCCTTCGGAGCCCGCTGTTCCCCATGGTCCTTACGGAGTTCCCAGCATCCACTACGGACTACGAGAAATAGAATTACCGGTGAGTAAATTCTTATTTTTTTGATTGTGGGAGGAAACCGGAGAACCCGGAGGAAACCCACGTACGGGGAGAATATACAAACTACACACAGTTAGGGCCACGGTGGGAATGGAACCCATGACCTCAGTACTGTGAGTCAGTAATACTAACCACTACACCATCCGTGCTGCCCTATGTGATATGCAGTTAAATGCAGAGCTGCTACAGCCTCCTAGGCTGCAGGGCTGAGTACAGAACACAGGGGACCTGGAGTCTAGTGCCCAGTGTACCAGCGCTACCTGGGCTGCAGGGCTGAGTACAGAACACAGGGGACCTGGAGTCTAGTGCCCAGTGTCCCAGCGCTACCTGGGCTGCAGGGCTGAGTACAGAACACAGGGGACCTGGAGTCTAGTGCTCAGTGTCCCAGCGCTACCTGGGCTGCAGGGCTGAGTACAGAACACAGGGGACCTGGAGTATAGTGCTCAGTGTCCCAGCGCTACCTGGGCTGCAGGGCTGAGTACAGAACACAGGGACCTGGAGTCTAGTGCCCAGTGTCCCAGCACTACCTAGGCTGCAGGGCTGAGTACAGAACACAGGGACCTGGAGTCTAGTGCCCAGTGTCCCAGCGCTACCTGGGACACTGGGCACTAGTAACTGCTGAACTCTGGGGAGCTGGGGCCTAGCTCCTGGTACCCCTTCAGCACTGAGATTATTTACGCAGCCTGTGTAAAAAATAAAATACTGTACAAATATTAAAATAAACTAGATGAAAATATATTTTGCTGTAAAGTGCGGTGACTTGGTATGCCAGGCACAAGGAATATATATTTTAGAAGTTTCTGGAAAATGTATAAAAATTTAGAATTTATTTAAAAGTAGCACCTTTCTCCTAACAGAAGATAGACATTATAAAGATAGACAGTCATTATTAGGTCAACACACAAAAATAAATTTGTTTTTTTAAAAACCTTTTCTCATACGTCCTAGAGGATGCTGGGGGTCACATCAAGAACCATGGGGTATAGACAGGATCCACAGGAGACATGGGCACTTTAAGACTTTCTAAGGGGTGTGAACTGGCTCTTCCCACTATGCCCCTCCTCCAGACTCCAGTTTAGAATCTGTGCCCAGGCAGACTGGATGCACACTGAGGAGTTCTACTGAGTTTCTCTGAAAAGACTGTTAGGTTTTTTATTTTCAGGGAGGCTGCTGGCAACAGGCTCCCTGCATCGTGGGACTGAGGAGAGAGAAGCAGACCTACTTCTGTGAGTTTAAAGGCTCTGCTTCTTAGGCTACTGGACACCATTAGCTCCTGAGGGTCTGATCGCTAGGTACGCCTAGATGCTCGTTCCCGGAGCTCGCCGTCACCACCCTCACAGAGCCAGAAGTCAGAAGACAGGTGAGTAAAAGAAGATCAGAAGACTTCAGTGACGGCTTTGAGGTACCGCACAGCGGCCGCGCTGCGCGCCATGCTCCCACACTCAGCGGCACTACAGGGTGCAGGGCGCTGGGGGGCGCACTGGGCAGGATTTTAGCCTCAAATAACTACCTGGCAAGAGCGGACTAAGTGCCAGGGCACTGTCTGGACCCCCGCCAGTATACATTTTTAAAAAAGAGAGCGCGTCTGAAGTGTGCCATTACGGGGGCGGGGCTTTGCCCTCACAGCACACAGCCCGGCCCCATTTTCTCTACACAAGGCTGCAGAGATGGGTTCCGGTATGAATGGTCGACCATGTTATGGTCGACCACTATTGGTCGACATTGACATGGTCGACATGGACACATGGTCGATACATGAAAAGGTCGACATGAGTTTTTTAACCTTTTTTGGTGTCGCTCGGCACAGATTACCGTTCCAATCGTAGTCCACATGGATCGTAAAGTATGGAAAAGTTCCCCAAAAGAAAAAAAAGTTAAAAAACTCATGTCGACCTTTTCATGTGTTGACCATGTGTCCATGTCGACCATGTCAATGTCGACCAATAGTGGTCGACCTAATGAATGTTGACCATAACATGGTCGACCATCTGAACGGATACCGCAGAGATGCTGGTCCTTCCTCACACTGCTATACAAGTAACAGGGTGCAAAACGGGGGGGGGGGGAGGCACAGTGATTTTGTGCATTATTTGTAACTTATAAAACGCCGCAGGTCTGGGACATTTTCTGTAGTGTTTTCGGACCGGGATTGGGCGCTGGGGATTGAGCTGGCAATATCTCCCTCTGTGTCTCTCTGACAGGCTTTGCGGTGGGTCTGTCCCCTATAGGCCCAGTGTATCTGCGTGTGGTGGGTGCACGTGTGTCGGCATGTCTGAGGCGGAGTGCTCTTCCCAGGAGGAGACTGTCAGGGACACAAACGGCTGTGGGAGTGACCCTGTCGGCACCGCTGACACCTGATTGGGTGAATGTTTTGAGTGCTCTGAATGCTAATGTGGCTCTGATCAATAAAAGATTGGATAAATCTGAGTCTCAGAACCAGGCTTGGAAGAAATCCGTAGAGGATGTGTTGTTTCAAGTCCAGACCCCCTCGGTTTCACAAAAACGTTCATTTGCCCAGCTGGCAGACACGGATACCGACACGGACACTGACTCAAGTGTCGACTATAGTGATGCCAGATTAGATCCAAAACTGGCAAAGAGCATTCAGTACATGATTGTGGCTATAAAAGATGTATTACATATCACTGAGGACCCTGCTGTTCCTGATACTAGGGCCTGTATGTATAAAGGAAAGAAACCTGAGGTAACGTTTCCTCCCTCTCATGAACTGAACACGCTTTGTGAAAAGGTTTGGGAAAGTCCTGACAAAAAGTTTCAGATTCCCAAAAGGATTGTAGTGGCGTATCCGTTTCCCTCTGGGGATAGGGAAAAATGGGAGTCACCCCCCCCCCCCCCCCCCCCATTGTGGTCAAAGCTCTGTCACGGCTGTCCAAAAAGGTGGCTCTCCCGTCCCCTGACACGGCAGCCCTAAAGGATCCTGCGGATCGTAGACAGGAAAATACACTGAAATCCATTTATGTCACCACGGGTACGCTACTCAGACCAGCCATTCTATCTGCGTGGGTGAGTAGTGCTATCGAAAAATGGACAGATAACTTGTCATCTGAAATCGATACCCTGGATAGGGATAGCATTCTTTTGACACTAGGTCATATCAGGGACGCTGCAGTCTACCTAAAGGAAGCTGCGAGGGATATTGGCCTCTTGGGATCACGGGCCAATGCCATGGCAGTCTCAGCTAGGAGAGCATTGTGGATTCATCAATGGAATGCTGATGCTGACTCTAAGAAAGCTATGGAGTCTCTACCGTATAAACGTGGTGTATTGTTTGGTGACGGCCTCGCTGATTTGGTATCTATGGCTACCGCGGGTAAGTCATAATTTTTACCTTATGTGCCTGCACCACAAAAGAAAGCACACCACTATCAGGTGCAGTCCTTTCAGCCCAATAAATACAGAAATGGCCAAGGGTCTTCCTTCCTTGCTACTAGAGGAAAGGGAAAAGGTAAACGATCACCGGCCGTAGCCGGTTCCCAGGAGCAGAAGTCCTCCCCGGCTTCTGCCAAGTCCACCGCGTGACGCTGGGGCTCCACTGTTGGAGTCCGCACCGGTGGGGGCACATCTCAGACTCTTCAGTCAGTTCTGGCCTTGTTCGGCCCTGGACCCATGGGTTTTAGAAATAGTGTCCCAAGGGTACAAACTGGAGTTTCAAGACGTCCTCCCTCACCGATTTTTCAAATCAGCCTTACCAGCTTCTCTTCCAGACAGGGAGGTGGTATGCTCCGCAATACAAAAATTGTCACAATCAAGTCTTTGTCAGGGTTCCCCCGTCACAACAGGGAGAAGGCTTTTATTCTAGCCTGTTCGTGATCCCGAAGCCAGACGGCTCAGTCAGACCAATCCTGAACCTCAAATCCCTCAATTTCTACCTAAAAAAATTCAAATTCAAGATGGAATCTCTCCGGGCAGTGATCTCCAGTCTGGAGGAGGGGGATTTTATGGTGTCAGTAGACATAAAGGATGCCTACTTACATGTTCCCATTTATCCCCCACATCAGGTTTGCAGTTCGGGATTGTCATTACCAATTTCAGACGTTGACGTTTGGTCTGTCCACGGCTCCGAGGGTTTTCACCAAAGTAATGGCCGAAATTATGGTTCTCCTACGCAAGCAAGGAGTCACGATTATCCCGTACTTGGGCGATCTCCTGATAAAGGTGAGATCCAGGGATCCGGCTGTCGTTTTTGGGAATGATTCTGGACACAGAATTACAGAGAGTCTTTCTTCCAGTGGAAAAGGGTCTTGAAATTCAGAACCTGGTCAAACAAATGCTGAAACCAGCAAGAGTATCGATCCATCAATGCACTCGGTTGCTGGGGAAGAAGGTGGCGGCCTACGAGGCCATTCAGTTTGGCAGATTCCATGCCAGAGTGTTTCTGTGGGACCTGTTGGACAAGTGGTCCGGGTCCCGTCTGCACATGCACCGAAGGATAACACTGTCTTCTAAGACCAGAATCTCTCTCCTGTGGGTGGCTGCACAGCTCTCACCTCCTAGAGGTACGCAGGTTCGGGATCCAGGACTGGATCTTAGTGACCACGGATGCGAGTCTCCGAGGCTGGAGAGCAGTCACGCAGGGGGAAAGCTTCCAGGGAAGATGGTCAAGACAGGAAATGTGTCTACACATAAACGTTCTGGAGTTAAGGGCCATTCACAACGGCCTTCTGCAAGCGGAACATCTTCTTCGCAATCGGCCCGTCTTGATTCAGTCGGACAACATAACAGCAGTAGCGTACATAAACCGCCAGGGCGGAACAAAGAGCAGAGCGGCAATGGCAGAGGCCACAAAGGTGCTCCGTTGGGCGGAAAGACATACAAGCGCTCTGTCAGCGATCTTCATTCCAGTAGTGGACAACTGGGAAGCAGACTTCCTCAGCAGACACGATCTCCATCCAGGAGAGTGGAGTCATCATCAAGAGGTATTTGCAGAAGTGACAAGTCTTTGGGGAATTCCTCAAATAGACATGATGGCGTCTCGCCTCAACAAGAAACTTCAGAGATATTGTTCCAGGTCGAGAGACCCTCAAGCAATAGCAGTGGACGCCCTAGTGACACCATGGGTGTTTCAGTTGGTGTATGTGTTTCCTCCGCTTCCACTCATTCCAAAAGTGATAAAGATCATAAGAAGAACAAAGGTTCCAGCGATCCTCATTGTTCCATACTGGCCAAGAAGGGCTTGGTATCCAGATCTTCAGGAATTACTCATAGGAGATCCCTGGCCTCTTCCTCTGAGGGAGGATCTGTTACAGCAGGGGCCGTGCGTGTTCCAAGACTTAACCGCGACTTTGTTTGGCGACTTGGAGGTTGAACGCCGGATCCTAGCCCGAAAGGGTATTCCCAAGGAAGTAATCCCCACTCTTATTCAGGCCAGGAAAGGAGTAACATCTAAACATTACCACCGTATCTGGAGAAAATACGTGTCTTGGTGTGAATCCAAGAAGGCTCCTACCGAAGAATTTCAGTTAGGACGTTTTCTCCATTTTCTACAAGCCGATGTGGATGCGGGCCTAAAGTTGGGCTCAGTTAAAGTTCAAATTTCAGCTTTATCGGTTTTATTCCAAAAACAATTGGCCTCCCTTCCAGAAGTTCAGACCTTCGTGAAAGGCATGTTGCACATCCAACCTCCCTTTGTGCCCCCTGTGGCACCATGGGATCTTAACATGGTGTTGCAATTCCTTCAATCTCATTGGTTTGAACCTTTACAGAAGGTAGAGTTGAAATTCCTTACTTGGAAAGTGGTCATGCTGTTGGCCTTGGCATCCGCAAGGCGGGTGTCTGAATTGGTGCCCTTGTCTCGCAAGAGGCCTTATTTGATCTTCCATGAAGATAGAGCATAGTTGAGGACTAGTCAGCAGTTTCTGCCGAAAGTGGTTTTGTCGTTCCACTTGAACCAACCTATTGTGGTGCCAGTGGCTACTGATGCTTTGCTGGAATCGAAGTTTCTCGATGTAGTAAGAGCTTTGAAAATGTATGTGGCCAGAACGGCTCAGCTTAGGAAAACAGAGGCTCTGTTTGTCCTGTATGCTCACAATAAAATTGGGGCTCCTGCTTCCAAGCAGACTATTGCGCGCTGGATCTGTCATACGATTCAGCAGGCTCATTCTACGGCTGGATTGCCGTTACCGAAATCGGTGAAGGCCCATTCTACCAGAAAGGTGGGCTCGTCCTGGGCGGCTGCCTGGGGGGGTCTCGGCATTACATCTTTGCCGAGCAGCTACTTGGTCGGGTTCAAACACCTTTGCGAAGTTCTACAAGTTTGATACCCTGGCCGAGGAGGACCTCATGTTTGGTTAATCGGTGCTGCAGAGTCATCCGCACTCTCCCGGCCGTTCTAGAGCTTTGGTATAACCCAATGGTTCTTGATGTGACCCCAGCATCCTCGAGGACGTATGAGAAAATAGGATTTTAATACCTACCGGTAAATCCTTTTCTCTTAGTCCGTAGAGGATGCTGGGCGCCCGTCCCAGTGCGGGCTGTATCTGCAGTTTGGTTTTAGTTACGCTCCTGTTGCGTTGAGTTCAGTCAGTCTGTGACTGTTGTTGTTCATGCCGTTGCATGCATTGTTTCTTGAATGCCATGTTATACGGCGTGTTTGTGGTGTGGGCTGGTATGTATCTCACCTTAGTTTAACAATAAATCCTTTTCCTCGAATTGTCCGTCTCCCTGGGCACAGTTCCTATAACTGGAGTCTGGAGGAGGGGCATAGAGGGAGGAGCCAGTTCACACCCCTTAGAAAGTCTTAAAGTTCCCATGTCTCCTGTGGATCCCGTCTATACTTCATGGTTCTTGATGTGACCCCAGCATCCTCTACGGACTAAGAGAAAAGGATTTACCGGTAGGTATTAATTCCTATTTTTACCCCAATTTGATGAAATGCGTCCCCTCGCTGGCTTGCTTCGCTTGCCACGCTTCAGGCGCAGTGACTCGCTCTGCTCGCCACAAGGTTACAGAAGGTAATAGTTTGTGACATGGATATTAAATGCATCAAAAGTGTCAATGTTTTTAAAAAATTAAAAAAAAAGTGTCGACATTTTAACCCTGTCAACCTAATGCATGTCGACCATTAGTAATCGACCTATTGACTGTAGACCTTATAATTGTAGATCTTTAGACTGGATACCGTGGTCTAAGGGGGCCTGGAGCCCCCAGTCCTCCTAAGGAGCCAGAATTACTTTCTGTGTAGCCTCATGGCTCAAAGTGAGGTCAGGAAGAGCTTGTCAACACAGTCAGTGAATTGTTTAACTGGAGCTCCAAAGTGTTCCCACTCAGTGGCCAGGAGATTGTTGCCTGGAGATATTGTCTCCCAGCCTCTGGAGCCCAAACTCGGCCAGAGAAGGTGAGAAGATCCCACAGCCGGCACCTGGAGTGTTGTTACCTGCCCAGGTCTCTGGCTCAGAGGAGTGACCACTTACCAATGTGCATAAGGACCATGTCAAATGTGTGTAGGCAGATGCACTTAGCAAAGGGGTAGACTAGATGGGCCAAGTGGTCTACGTTTCAGCTGCTGTGGGCGATCCTGTGAGCTGACACAGATTTTCCTCTGCCTGGTTCAGCTGCTGCTGGTGATGCTGAGAGCTGACACAGAGCTTTTCCCCTGCCTGGTTCAGCTGCCGCAGGCGATCCTGTGAGCTGACACATAGCTTTTCCCCTGCCTGGTGCAGATGATGCTGAGAGCTGATACAGAGCTTTTCCTCTGCCTGGTTCAGCTGCCGTGGGCGATCCTGTGAGCTGACACAGAGCTTTTCCTCTGCCCGGTTCAGCTGCTGCAGGCGATCCTGTGAGCTGACACAGAGCTTTTCCTCTGCCTGGTTCAGCTGCTGCAGGCGATCCTGTGAGCTGAGACAGAGCTTTTCCTCTACCTGGTTCAGCTGCTGCAGGAGATCCTGTGAGCTGACACAGAGCTTTTCCTCTGCCCGGTTCAGCTGCTGTAGGCGATCCTGTGAGCTGACACAGAGCTTTTCCTCTACCTTGTTCAGCTGCTACAGGTGATGCTGAGAGCTGTCACAGAGCTTTTCCTCTGCCTGGTTCAGCTGCCGCAGGCGATCCTGTGAGCTGACACACAGCTTTTCCTCTGCCTGGTTCAGCTGCTACAGGAGATCCTGAGAGCTGACACAGAGCTTTTCCTCTGCCCGGTTCAGCTGCTGCATGAGATCCTGTGAGCTGACACAGAGCTTTTCCTCTACCTGGTTCAGCTGCTGCAGGCGATCCTGTGAGCTGAGACGGAGCTTTTCCACTACCTGGTTCAGCTGCCGCAGGCGATCCTGTGAGCTGACACAGAGCTTTTCCACTACCTGGTTCAGCTGCTGCAGGAGATCCTGTGAGCTGACACAGAGCTTTTCCTCTGCCCAGTTCAGCTGCTGCAGGCGATCCTGTGAGCTGACACAGAGCTTTTCCACTACCTGGTTCAGCTGCCGCAGGCGATCCTGTGAGCGGACACAAATCTTTTCCTCTGCCTGGTGCAGGTGATGCTGAGAGCTGTCACAGAGCTTTTCCTCTGCCTGGTTCAGCTGCCGCAGGCGATCCTGTGAGCTGACGCAGAGCTTTTCCTCTACCTGGTTCAGCTGCTGCAGGCGATCCTGTGAGCTGACACAGAGCTTTTCCTCTACCTTGTTCAGCTGCTACAGGTGATGCTGAGAGCTGTCACAGAGCTTTTCCTCTGCCTGGTTCAGCTGCCGCAGGCGATCCTGTGAGCTGACACAGAGCTTTTCCTCTACCTGGTTCAGCTGCCGCAGGCGATCCTGTGAGCTGACACATAGCTTTTCCCCTGCCTGGTGCAGATGATGCTGAGAGCTGACACATAGCTTTTCCTCTGCCTGGTTCAGCTGCCGTGGGCGATCCTGTGAGCTGACACAGAGCTTTTCCTCTGCCCGGTTCAGCTGCTGCCGGCGATCCTGTGAGCTGACACAGAGCTTTTCCTCTGCCTGGTTCAGCTGCTGCAGGCGATCCTGTGAGCTGAGACAGAGCTTTTCCTCTACCTGGTTCAGCTGCTGCAGGAGATCCTGTGAGCTGACAGAGCTTTTCCTCTGCCCGGTTCAGCTGCTGCAGGCGATCCTGTGAGCTGAGACAGAGCTTTTCCTCTGCCTGGTTCAGCTGCTGCAGGCGATCCTGTGAGCTGACACAAAGCTTTTCCTCTACCTGGTTCAGCTGCTGCAGGCGATCCTGTGAGCTGAGACAGAGCTTTTCCACCACCTGATTCAGCTGCCGCAGGCGATCCTGTGAGCTGACACAGAGCTTTTCCTCTGCCTGGTTCAGCTGCTGCAGGCGATCCTGTGAGCTGACACAGAGCTTTTCCCATGCCTGGTTCAGCTGCCGCAGGCGATCCTGTGAGCTGACACAGAGCCTTTCCTCTGCCTGGTTCAGCTGCTGCAGGAGATCCTGAGAGCCGACACAGAGCTTTTCCTCTGCCCGGTTCAGCTGCTGCATGAGATCCTGTGAGCTGACACAGAGCTTTTCCTCTACCTGGTTCAGCTGCTGCAGGCGATCCTGTGAGCTGAGACAGAGCTTTTCCACTACCTGGTTCAGCTGCCGCAGGCGATCCTGTGAGCTGACACAGAGCTTTTCCTCTGCCTGGTTCAGCTGCTGCAGGAGATCCTGTGAGCTGACACAGAGCTTTTCCTCTGCCCAGTTCAGCTGCTGCAGGAGATCCTGTGAGCTGACACAGAGCTTTTCCTCTGCCCAGTTCAGCTGCTGCAGGCGATCCTGTGAGCGGACACAGAGCTTTTCCTCTGCCTGGTGCAGGTGATGCTGAGAGCTGTCACAGAGCTTTTCCTCTACCTGGTTCAGCTGCTGCAGGCGATCCTGTGAGCTGAGACAGAGCTTTTCCACTACCTGGTTCAGCTGCCGCAGGCGATCCTGTGAGCTGACACAGAGCTTTTCCACTACCTGGTTCAGCTGCCACAGGAGATCCTGAGAGCTGACACAGAGCTTTTCCTCTGCCCGGTTCAGCTGCTGCATGAGATCCTGTGAGCTGACACAGAGCTTTTCCTCTACCTGGTTCAGCTGCTGCAGGCGATCCTGTGAGCTGAGACAGAGCTTTTCCTCTACCTGGTTCAGCTGCTGCAGGCGATCCTGTGAGCTGAGACAGAGCTTTTCCACTACCCGGTTCAGCTGCCGCAGGCGATCCTGTGAGCTGACACAGAGCTTTTCCTCTGCCCGGTTCAGCTGCTGCATGAGATCCTGAGAGCTGACACAGAGCTTTTCCTCTACCTGGTTCAGCTGCCGCAGGCGATCCTGTGAGCTGACACAGAGCTTTTCCACTACCTGGTTCAGCTGCCACAGGAGATCCTGAGAACTGACACAGAGCTTTTCCTCTGCCCGGTTCAGCTGCTGCATGAGATCCTGAGAGCTGACACAGAGCTTTTCCTCTGCCCGGTTCAGCTGCTGCATGAGATCCTGTGAGCTGTCACAGAGCTTTTCCTCTGCCTGGTTCAGCTGTCACAGAGCTTTTCCACTACCTGGTTCAGCTGCCGCAGGAGATCCTGAGAGCTGACACAGAGCTTTTCCTCTGCCCGGTTCAGCTGCTGCATGAGATCCTGAGAGCTGACACAGAGCTTTTCCTCTGCCCGGTTCAGCTGCTGCATGAGATCCTGTGAGCTGTCACAGAGCTTTTCCTCTGCCTGGTTCAGCTGCCGCAGGCGATCCTGTAAGCTGTCACAGAGCTTTTCCTCTGCCTGGTTCAGCTGCCGCAGGAGATCCTGTGAGCTGACACAGAGCTTTTCCTCCGCCCCCGTTCAGCTGCTGCATGAGATCCTGTGAGCTGACACAGAGCTTTTCCTCTACCTGGTTCAGCTGCTGCAGGCGATCCTGTGAGCTGAGACAGAGCTTTCCACTACCTGGTTCAGCTGCCGCAGGCGATCCTGTGAGCTGACACAGAGCTTTTCCTCTGCCTGGTTCAGCTGCTGCAGGAGATCCTGTGAGCTGACACAGAGCTTTTCCTCTGCCTGGTGCAGGTGATGCTGAGAGCTGACACAGAGCTTTTCCTCTGCCTGGTTGACAGAGCTGATTATAAGTGGGCCTGGATTTTGAATTTGTTAATAACTGCATTTAACCAGTGTTGAGCATTGTGGTACAGAATCAGAATCGGCTTTATTGGCCAGGTATACTTGCGTATACTAGGAATTTGTCTTCGGTGATCTGTAATCCTGCTGGAAATATTAGAGATCATTGAATTAATAATTAGAACAGAGAGGCACAAGTCAGATCTCTCAGCACAGAACCATATGCAGAGTGCAGTTCCAGCAACGTTCTTCTTCCTGTGTTTGTTGTTCTGCAACCCTGGGGGGTTTATTGAATCCAGCTTCTCTTCACAAATGTTCTGGTCCACATGCAAAACCAAAATCATGAAATATTGTGTTACTGATACATTACTGTAGTATAAGCCAAACGTTAGCACACATTGACAATCCTACATTGAAATAGGGCAGAACGTTTCATGAATATATAGGTCATTGCGCACATATAGCGCTTTGCCTACAGGAAACCGTGTCCTTTGTTGTCACTGGCTGGCTCTCCTATTTGCCCAGACTGTATTCTAGTAATTGTTCTGGAAGAAATCCATGCCATGACCGAGTGGGCCCTGTTGGACAAGGACCCGCAAGGGCTAAAACACCAGTGATTGACAGTAGGCCATAATTCTGCGTATTCTGCGCTGTAAGTCAGGATGTAATATTTATTTGGTCTGCGTTCTGTGTGTGCAGTAGTAAGCCTCATTCATTCTGCTTTCTAATTAACAAGCTGCAGTAATTGTGCATCCATCATGTTATCAAATTGACTTACAGTAATTTGTTTAAACCAGTGCTGGATAAAAGTGCTTTCCAGAAAGTGGGATAACACGCTTACAGAGGAAACGCTGCATAACTATAGGAGCTGCTGCAATATGTGCGCTACGTCGGAATGGATGGAAGTGTTACAATGCCAGAAAAGGCTGCATGACACTGCTGATTGGATGGCTGCTTGTTCATTCATTTCCATGGGTGATCTTTCAGGGCTGGATCAACAGCATTTCAGTGTTTATTGTAATATCACATTTCCCAGGCTCAAAGCTCTGGCATTGTGTTCTTTACAGCATCAGTGTGGTGATTATCAATATATACTTATGCCATCCTGTGTCTTTCTCCACCACACATTGACGCATCATTTACAACAGTGCGCCATCTGAAATGCTGACCGCTTGGAATGCTGGACTTAGGGCAGTTGATGGGGAAATTGCATTTCTCCATGGCAACCTGGTTGCCAGGGGTTTTCCAGCCCTGTGATGAAAGCAGTTATGACTGAAAGAAGCATCATTAGGAAAGCCATGATTATCCGAGAATATTCCAACACATACAGATGGGTCCATGTTTATCTTGACCTTTAATAAGATTAACTGAGACTGGGCAGTTGGATTTAATCCCCTGCTGTATTGTTCTCTGTATTGTATTGCAGCTGAGAACAATAGATGAAGGGTTTATGTTGATAAACCATGTTGTACCTAGGCACCGCAAACTAGCCAAGATAACCGTGGACCCATCTGTAAGTGGAAATTCATCCAACTGCTCCTGACTTCCTCTGATATTACCTAGCACTGCTACTGCCAAACACCGGAATATGCTTCTACTCTCTGTCTCTGTCCGCTTTCTAACACAAATACATTAAGAGGGAAATAAATCAAAGCTTCTAAAGAGTGGAAACATTTCCCATAGCAACCAGTCAGCAACTAGTTGCTCTGGGTGAATCCTCTACGTGTACACTTCTCCACTCTTTAGAAGGTCTGACACTTTACCCCACACATCGCTTCTGAACCCGTCCACACCAACCCCTTCGACCAACTTGACTGCCACTGTCTTATTTCCTTCTTCAAGGACAAGATTGTCCAGGTCTGATGTAACCGTCACCATCTCCCTCTCTTCTATCACTTTATTACCAGTCAGTCGCTGGCCCCTGTGCGCACACCGGCCTCCGCTAACAGCCGTAGTATCTTTCCATCCACTATAGCTTAGCATACGATGTAATGGTTAGCATTACTGCCTCACAGCACTGAGGTCATGGGTCCATTCCCACCATGGCCCTGTGTGGAGTTTGTATATTCTCCCCGTACTTGCGTGGGTTTTCTCCGGGTTCTCCAGTTTCCTCCCACAGTCCAAATATATACTGGTAGGTTAATTGGCTCCCAACAAAATTAACCCTAGTGTGAATGTGTATGTGTGTACATGTGATAAGGAATATAGAGTGTAAGCTCCACTGGAACAGGACTGGTGTGAATGGCCAAATATTCTCTGTACAGCGCTGCGGAATATGTGTGCACTATATAAATAACTGATAATAAATTATTTAACCACCTGACGATTTTCCCCCCACAAACTACTCGTTTTTTTTTTTTTATGACTAAAGTTTTAAAAGTTTTTTAAATAATATATAAAAATATTTATCTAGGGGGTATATGGAACTCCCCATCTCCCATGTCCATAGGCCCCAATATAAATGAACTTCCTGTCCCTTTTTGGCAATAGAGCCCCCAGTGGACTCCGTTTAAGGGGGCGCAGTCCAGACCATTGCTGGGGACGTCACACGCAGCCGCAAAATCCTGTTACATACATCTAAAACATCTCCATTAATAATCTGCGCTGACTCTTGCAATTTCCTTCTTATTGGTCTTCCCTAATAGACGTGTACAAGCCGGATACACACTGGAGCATACCTGCCTACTTTTGAAAACTAGAATCCGGGAGATCACAGTAGGATATGCGCGCAAAGTACACTGCCGAGGGTGTGTGTCATACTCTGCCCACAGGGTGTCCCGTTCCACAAATGGGCATGCCTATGCTTAAATGATTATGGTTGTGTGACCGGACGGTTCCGTACAAAATCCCTCACTGCCTCGCATCCCGCCCCCAGTCACAGAATGGAGATTTAGGTCACACGGGACCTGGCCAATTAGGGGATTCCCGCTTACCAATAGTAACCGTCTGTTACTGACTCCGCAGTTGGATACCAAACACCACATTATAACCTAGTTCTGTCCCCTCCTATCCTGTAAAGGTGAATCCCTTTGTTCTGAAACCATTTAAACTAGTGTAACTTGCTGGTGTGGTACAGGGAGACTGTGTACATTGTGCACTATTTGGATTAAATATGTAATGTGTTTTTATGGCTTATTCATGCGATTACAAACACTACCGTAATTACTCATACCACGCGCTAATATGCAGGAGCGATCATATGCAAATTGCGAATATGTGCACGCACGGCAGAGTAAGTACGCGCACGGAGGCCATCTGTGTGTAGTTTGTACGTGATGTGTGTACTGCAATATTTTCAGCAGGGGGATGGGGTGCGCCGCAGCAAGGATCACATCCGGAGGCTGACGGCGAGGCACTAAATCTGCAAGCTGCCCCGGAGGAAAGGGGTAGCCAGGCACAAAGGAGCCCTAGCAGTCAGGTTGCAGGTCTAGGGGAGCCCAGCGCTGAGCGCAATAAGAAACAACAACAATGTACCGTAATTAAAGATAAAAACAAACTAATATATTGTGTTGTGAGGCACTGCAGTGCCTGGGTATGTGAAGCCTGTGCAGGGCACAGGCTCAGTGTATATTTAAGTAACAATGTGTATAGTGTATCTGAATTGTATTTAAAGTGAAATGCTCTTACTTGGTTGTGTGCCCCAAGAGGGGGGATTCCATTACTGTGCAGGTTGTTGGATTCCCCCAGTCCTTTTCGCAAAAAACAGAATGCCTTCCCCTTAGCCTCCCACATGAAAGTACCATGGGGAGAGAGGAGCAGCTCAGCTTTAAAACAAGCTGAGTGGTTTTCTGGCGCTCCATAGGGTCACCCTCGGCGGGCAGGAAACCCTGACCTGGGATCTAGGCTGCCCTTCTCTGGAGTCCGATTTTAGGCTGCAGATAACGACAGGTGGGACAGTGCATTTTAAAAAGTGGTGCCAAGCGCCCATTGTCCTGCAAAATGGCGCTGGGCACTGAGGGTTAATCCCTTCATTGCTGCGGTCGCCATTACACATGTGGCTGGGGGATCTCCGGCCACAGGTTGCAAGATATTTCTATATAACATTAGTAACAATATATTTTGGGAAGCTTTGCAAGTATTAATACTAACATTGCTGTCTTCAATACGGGGTTTCTTGTTTGCAGTATATATTCGCTGTGATATTTCTTTTCTTCTCACTCAGCACAATATACATGATAAATGTGATGCCTATGCAATACATTCCTTGTGTGAATTCATCACTAAACATATAAGTAAATGATGATTTTGGTGTATTAGATGGATTGTCTGCCTCTTGAAGGAACTGCCTATATTTATTGGATGTGCTGTTTTTCATACCATTACAGCATTAGTCAAATCATTACACACTCCAGATATTCTAATTAAACAAATGTGTTATACTGAGGAAAGATAACGAACAACAACCAGCAGCAGCACACTATGGGTCAGTGCACAGAGCACAGGTGATAAGACCCTGTGTGTGATCATGTGCTGCAGTCTCTTTCTCCTGTCAGGGTTCCCACAAGGACCATAATGAGAGCCGTCAGCAGTGACTACTGAACAGCTACAGCAAATCACTGTTCTTGCAAGGAAACTCCTTAGTGTCACCCCTACCAGAATCTGAAGAGCCTGGGACACTTGACCTGCAAAGCAGTGCAGCAGGAGATTTATGGCTGAAACAGAGTCTCCTGCAGGATCTAGGAGGGTAGGCGGCTGTTCACTGCAGCGATCTCGGCCCGATACGTCATTTTTTGGCAAATCGGAACGACATATTGGCCGGATCACTAAGTGTTTATGGGCAATCTGCGAACTCATGTGGTGCCTTGCAAGGTAATGAAGGACTGAAAGAAGGATAATTCAGTCCTTAATTACATCGTTCTCATGTGTACTGCGGTATATGGTATGTTTTTGCTCAAGTGTGTACCAGGCATAAGAGTCTTAAAGACTATTTAACAATGTGATCTGTTTCAAAAAGTTCAGATGTACGTAACAGATGGTTCTTGGTAAATAGTAAATTAGACAACATTAACATAACATAAGGGAGTGTGGTGGGGGGGAAGGAAGGAAAAAAGGGGTCCAGAGGCTGATCACAAAGATTCCAACAAAGCAATGTAAGAAAAAGGATAAATGCTGCCAGGAGAGAGGGGTTTGGTAGGCGTGAGGAACATACTGTATCTACCACCAGGGTAGGTCTGAGAGACGACTGATGGGATTTAGAAGTGGTAAGGTAGCCAAATATGGACACATTTATTGGAGATATTGTTACGGTACGCTGATACTTTAGTCGCCATAATTCTATAGAGTGCATGTTGAAGAGCGGCGTGATCTTTTCCCAATTACCTGGCTACACTGATGACCTGGGAGCGGAGTCTGTCGCAGGTCCTGGTATATGCCTACAAGAACGCGCCAAAGGTTTTTATTAAGGGGTATAAGTGTAATGGCCAGCACACACTAGCTGATGCCAATATTGGCGGTGGTGGTGACCTGGCGGGGGTACCGGCATCGGCAAGTGCATACCACTTTCCGATGCCAGCCGGGGGGGGGGGGGGGGGGGGGGGGGACGGCCATGCTGCATGGCTGTCGTTAACGAGGACCACCCTCGTCTGTACATGACGAGGGACGGGGTCGTTAACGATGCACGGAGAGTGCGCATCGTTAATGACATTGAGTGTACACACTGGACGAGATTGTGAAAGATCTCGCTCAGATCGTCCCTTCTGAGCGAGTGTGTATGGGGCGTAATGCTACAAATGAGAGACTGTACATTATCTGAAAGTACGCAATCTTACTGCAAGTCCACCAAGTCTGCAGATACTGTAAAGGGGGGTACTCACGGGAGAGATGTGTGCTGAGCGATCTTAACACAGACCGCTCAGCACACATCTCTCACCCCGCTCAGCACAGCGCAATGTGCTGAGCGAGGGGGAAAGCCGACGGGGGGCCGGTCACTTCACACAACGGTGAAGTGAGCGACCCGCTAGATTGAGCCTGCATGCAGCTCAATCTAGCATCGGCGATAGCGATGCGCGGGGCCGCGCATCGCTATCGCTGGAGGGCATACACACGGCAGATCCGTCCTTAAAATCTAAGCAATCTAGCAAGATCTCTCCGTGTGTACCCCCCTTTAGAGTCTATAGTGGAGATGTACTAAGCCTTGGCGAATGATAACGTGGAGAGAGATAAAGTACCAGCCAATCTGCCCCTAACTGCCATGTTACAGGCTGTGTATAAAAGCTGATTGGCTGATACTTTATCTCTCTACTATCTCCCTCCAAGGCTTAGTACATATTCCAATATAGAAACGGATGTGGTATGTTAGGTAGATTAGACTTAGGTCGACAGTGTCTAGGTCGACAGTAAGTAGGTCGACAAGGTTTCTTGGTCAACAGGGACTCTAGGTCGACATGAGAAAAGGTCAACATGTTGTTTTTTTTACTTTTTTTGGTGACATTTTCTCCGTACAGTGACCGGGAACCCCAATTAGTGCACTGTGTCCCCTCGCTGCGCACGCCATGCTTTGGGCAAGGTGCCTCGCTCTGCTACTGCTGCGCTCGGCACAGGTTACCGTCCAATCGTAGTCCATGTGGATCGTAAAGTATGAAAAAGTTAAACAAATATTTTTTTTTTTAAAAACTCATGTCGACCTAGAACATGTTACCTAGAGTCCCTGTCGACCTACTTACTGTCGACCAATAGTAGTCGACCTAGACAGTGTCAACCTACTTACTGTCGACCTGAAGACCAGATCCCATAGAAACACAGCCTTTCTAACATCGAGGGGAAGTCGTGCCAAACCTCTTCTGGAGGTAGCTGGCTCCATGTGCCTCCCGTAATACATTGTGTAGGGAATTTCTTGTATATGAGATGACAGCAAGAACATGCTCACTCTGCAATTGTGACCCCTTTGCCCAAGCAGCCTTCTATTTCGGAAGTGTCCGTCACTAACATGTTCTAGAGGGAGGAAATCATAGCTCGCATAAGGGGGCAAGAATAGAAGTGGGGTTGTGTTAGAGGTGTGATTTGGGAAGTGAGGAACTCTAAGGCCATCTAGAACTAGAGCCGCCTCTGTAGTAGATCCGGAGAGGCTCGTTCCCCTTTATCTAGAACATCTGGCACCATTCCAATGGAAGACGTGATAGTATTGGGGATAGTACCAAGCCTGGCAGGATATGGTAGTTTGGGAAAGTGTAGTCTGGTTATAACAGACATGACTGCAGTCCTGGAAATGTCCTTACGGAGAGCAGCCTGTCGCTCCTCGGAGCGCAGGTACTCGCGAGTCGGGCAACAGTCAGGCTTATGTGAGAAGCTGAGTAGTGGTGAGGAACATCTGAAAGCCTCTATCACCGTTCCAGGTGGCAATTCTCAGAATGACTACAGATTGTTAAACACAATGGCAGATAAGAACTTCTTGGCCTGTCTAGTCCGCACCTTTTTCTTTTTTCCTTTTTGTAGTCTACTTGATATTTATTTCTGTGTAAGGATATCCTTATGTCTATCCCAAGCATGTTTACATTGCTCTACTGCATTAGCCTCTACCATCTCTCACGGGAGGCTGTTTCACTTGCCCACTACCCTTTCTGGGAAGTCATTTTTCCTCAGATTTCCCCTGAACCTTCCTCTTTCCAATGTCAGTACATGTCCTCGTGTCCTAATACTCCTTCCTTTTGAAGAATGTTTTCCTCCTGTAACTTTTTAAAACCTTTGATATATTTTAAAGCTTCTATCATGTCCCCCCCCCTTCCCTGCTCCCAGGTGCTTCCCAGGTGCGACCTGGCTTGAGACCCCTTTCAGACTTGCGGCCTGTGACGTCACCGCTGACACTACCGGAGGTTGCCCTTGGAGATCATCTCCTATCGCCGCCGCCTCCTCCTATGCAGAGAATGGGTGCCGGGTTGCTGTGATCAGGCTTACTCGTTCACACTGCACGCATCCCAGGTCGATTCCGGTTTCATCCCAGGTCGCGACCTGGGATGAAATTCCGGAACGCTAGACTCGGGATATTGCTTTAGGACCCATTCAGACTATGCAAAATCCCGGGTTGATGTGCGTTCACGTGCAGTAACCCTGGACATTTTTGCTAGTCTGAAAGGGGTATTACCTGCACCCAGGGACCGGTGATGTGGTAAGGGCACTCAGTCAGCTGATTGATGTGTTCCTGCTGTGACAAAGGATCAGATGACCCGGATCACTGAGCCACCGGTCCAGGCTGCAGTTAAGCGTAGGCAGAGGGAGTTGCAGGAAGGTACGGGGGTAACCGGCAGCACATGCATGGTCAGACTCGGGGTATTGTTCACTAAAAATACCCTGAGAAGTGCGGCAAGTGGATTTGCAGGGACTGAGCGTTCTTGTAAGCTCTGCCCAAGGTTTGTGCTTGGCTTACACATTCATTCCTTGCTACACGTTCTATTCTGTGTGAATGGGGAGAAAGCATGAACGCTTTCAGGCAGGAATTCAGTGTGGGCGATGAATGAGATAAAACAGAACATTTTAGATAATAAACTAGATTCCATGCAGGAATATCAGTCACGGCGGTGGCTGGTGGAGGGCACTTAATATGCACCTGTGTACTCGTGAGCACCCTCGTTTGGAAGAGCGGAATCCCCTCTTTCCAGCGATATGCCCCCTTAGCAGTTATAATACATTATGTATAATGCAGTGCAGAGATGGTGTCCCCTCAGTTCATGCAGTCAGTCGTCTGTCAGAATGTGCTGCCTTCTGCCTTCCGTATGTTTCTGTGTTTTCAGTCTGACACAAAAAAAAAATCAGAGAGAATTTAAAAAATGGACGTGAAAATTATATTGGGAAACCTCAGGTGTAAAATGAGTCTTTCTATGTTTTGTGTCCATTTTGTGTAGATTCTTTGTCGTGCCAGTAAGAAGCAAACAAATGCTGTTTCTATTTCTACACTATGGGGGGGTGTATGATACTGGCGCCGGTCGTATTGGTATCTTCTCTCTTTACTGAGGCGGAGCAGGAAGCACAAGCGATGAGATGTATGATCATGACATTTGCTGGAGCAGGGCGGTGAAAACTAGCGCCCCTGCCACTTGCCACACAGCGGCGCAGTTATACATGGGGGAGAAGCGGTAACGTGCGCTGATGATGGAGGATCATATATCAGAGATTTTGTGTAGTGCCAGCATTGCGTTCCGGTGGACCTATTTGCACATTGGTCGTCTTCCTGGTTCATGGAATGTTGAGATAAGCGCCCCTGTAAGCATTGTACATGTATTATTAAATGGTGCATCCTGGCGAGACGTCTCTGTATTTCTGAGGGCGGAATCACTGGGGAGAGTGTACCATGTATAGGCAAAGTAATTCATGTTTGAAGTACGCAGAAATAATGTAATCCTATAAAAAGGATAATTGTTCTCTGGGCACCCTATCTACTGTATCTATCGTACATTGTCATTGTCAGCAGGGAAGACCCTAGACCGTCGCCCAGCTATTCTCCATATTACCGCGTGCTGGCGCCACGCTCGGGTTTGGTTCTCTGTGGGTGATCCAGATCTGATCGCTGCTATAACATTAACCACACCTTAAACTGGTCAGCCCAGGGCTGGAATTCCTTGGAAGGTGGGGACCCCCAAAAAATAAAATGGGGAACAACCAGTCCTGGTGGCGGTGGGTGCATGGTATGTTAGTATTGTTCTTTACATGGCGGCCTACGGGTCCAGCAAGGCAGCCCCGTCATGCCAATGCTTAAAGAAGCACAAGTGCCAGCATGGATATTATTGGCCTGCTGACACCTATATTAGCTGGCACATGTGGGCAGAGTGTTGACGTGGCTTGCTGTGGCCATCTTGAATTTTTTAAATGGGGCCATTTTTGAAAAGGGAAACTGTTGCCATTGGGCTCGCTGCCTGCTGCCGAACTCCGCAGGTGAAGACTCTGGTCCCACCGCCATACCCTCTACTTTACCCTCCGCCGCCATGTCATGCTGGGACCCACATCAGCAGCAGAAGATCCCTCCGGATCCCGCACCGCCACCGCACTAGTGGTGTGCTGCTGGTACCAGACATTGGTCGCCAGCTCCGCTCTCCGCAGCCTGCACACTACAGAATTGGTCGGCCAGTTGGCATCAGCTCTCTAGGTTTTTAAACATGTTTAAAAACCAGGAGACCCGACAGGCGACCAAGACAAAGCGAACGGTCAGGAGTCGGATGTCCCTAGGAAAGTACAAGCCTGTAACCAGCTTTACTCCACCTGGTGACCGGTATCAGCCGATCCCTGGTCTGTGCGCAATAACTGCCCAGGAGTATGATTCCTCTACACTGTAATGCTCTTTGCTATACCATTTTCTCTATCGTCCTAAGTGGATGCTGGGGTTCCTGAAAGGACCATGGGGAATAGCGGCTCCGCAGGAGACAGGGCACAAAAAAGTAAAGCTTTTACCAGATCAGGTGGTGTGCACTGGCTCCTCCCCCTATGACCCTCCTCCAGACTCCAGTTAGATTTTGTGCCCGAACGAGAAGGGTGCAATCTAGGTGGCTCTCCTAAAGAGCTGCTTAGAGAAAGTTTAGCTTAGGTTTTTTACTTTACAGTGAGTCCTGCTGGCAACAGGATCACTGCAACGAGGGACTTAGGGGAGAAGTAGTGAACTCACCTGCGTGCAGAGTGGATTTGCTGCTTGGCTACTGGACACTAGCTCCAGAGGGACGATCACAGGTACAGCCTGGATGGTCACCGGAGCCGCGCCGCCGGCCCCCTTGCAGACGCTGAAGAGAGAAGAGGTCCAAAATCGGCGGCTGAAGACTCCTGAGTCTTCATAAAGGTAGCGCACAGCACTGCAGCTGTGCGCCATTTTCCTCTCAGCACACTTCACACAACAGTCACTGAGGGTGCAGAGCGCTGGGGGGGGCGCTCTGAGAGGCAAATAAAAACCTTATTAGAGGCAAAAAATACCTCACATATAGCCCACAGAGGCTATATGGAGATATTTAACCCCTGCCTAACTTCAAAAATAGCGGGAGACGAGCCCGCCGTAAAAGGGGCGGGGCCTATCTCCTCAGCACACAGCGCCATTTTCTCTCACAGAAAAGCTGGAGAGAAGGCTCCCAGGCTCTCCCCTGCACTGCACTACAGAAACAGGGTTAAAACAGAGAGGGGGGGCACTGATTTTGGCGATATTGTATATATATAAAAGATGCTATAAGGGAGAAACACTTATATAAGGTTGTCCCTATATAATTATAGCGTTTTTGGTGTGTGCTGGCAGACTCTCCCTCTGTCTCCCCAAAGGGCTAGTGGGTCCTGTCCTCTGTCAGAGCATTCCCGGTGTGTGTGCTGTGTGTCGGCACGTGTGTGTCGACATGTATGAGGACGATGTTGGTGAGGAGGCGGAGAAATTGCCTGTAATGGTGATGTCACTCTCTAGGGAGTCGACACCGGAATGGATGGCTTATTTAGAGAATTACGTGAGAATGTCAACACGCTGCAAGGTCGGTTGACGACATGAGACGGCCGACAATCTATTAGGACCGGTCCAGGCGTCTCAGAAACACCGTCAGGGGTTTTTAAAAACGCCCATTTACCTCAGTCGGTCGACACAGACACAGACACGGACACTGAATACAGTGTCGACGGTGAATAAACAAACGTATTTCTCATTAGGGCCACACGTTAAGGGCAATGAAGGAGGTGTTACGTGTTTCTGATACTACAAGTACCACAAGAAAGGGTATTATGTGGGAGTGGAAAAAACTACCTGTAGTTTTTCCTGAATCAGATAAAATAAAATGAAGTGTGTGATGATGCGTAGGGTTACCCCGATAGCAAATATTGGCGTTATACCCTTTCCCGCCAGAAATTAGGGTACGTTGGGAAACACCCCTTAGGGTGATAAGGCGCTCACACGCTTATCAAGTGGCGTTACCGTCTCCAGATACGGCCGCCCTCAAGGAGCCAGCTGATAGGAAGCTGGAAAAATATCCTAAAAAGTATATACACACATACGGTGGTTATACTGCGACCAGCGATCGCCATCAGCCTGGAGATGCAGTGCTGGGTTGGCTTGGTCGGATTCCCTGACTGAAAATATTTTATTCATGTAGAGCATTTAATAGGATGCATTCTATATATATGTATGTGAGATGCACAGAGGGATATTTGCTCTCTGGCATCAAGATAAGTGCGTTGTCCATATCTCCCAGAAGATGTCAGGGACACGACAGTGGTCAGGTGATACAGATCCCATACGGCAGATGGAAGTATTGCTGTATAAAGGGAAGGAGTTATTTGGGGGTCGGTCCATCGGACCTGGGGACCACAGCAACAGCTGGGAAATCCAACCTTTTTTACCCCAAGTTACATCTCAGCTAAAAAAGACACCGTCTTTTCAGCCTCAATCTTTCCTTTCCCATGAGGGCATGCAGGCAAAAGGCCAGTCATATCTGCCCAGACATAGAGGTAAGGGAAGTAGACTGCAGCAGGCAGCCCCTTCCCAGGAAAAGAAGCCCTCCACCACGTCTGCCAAGTCCTCAGCATGACGCTGGGGCCATGCAAGCGGACTCAAGGTGGGGGGGTAGTCTCAAGAGTCTCAGGGCGCAGTGGGATCACTCGCAAGTTGACCCCTAGATCGTACGAGTATTATCCCAGGGGTAAAGATTGGAGAGTCGAGACATCTTCTCCTCGCAGGTTCCTGAAGTCTGCTTTACCAACGGCTCCCTCCGACAGGGAGGCAGCATTGGAAACAATTCACAAGCGGTATATCCAGCAGGTGATAATCAAAGTACCCCTCCTACGACAAGGAAAAGGGTATTATTTTTCCACACTATATTGTGGTACTGAAGCCAGACGGCTTGGTGACACATAGTCTAAATCTAAAATGTTTTGAACACTTACATAAAAGGTTCAAATCGAGATAAAGTCACTCAGAGCAGTGATAGCGAACCGGAAAAAAGGGGACTATATGGTGTCCCTGGACATCAAGGATTACCTCCATGTCCAAATTTTGTCCTTCTCATCAAGGGTACCTCTGGTTCGTGGTACAGAACTGTCAATATCAGTTTCAGACGATGCCGTTTGAATTATCCACGGCACCCCGGGCCTTTTTACCAAGGTAATGGCCGAAAAGATGTTTCTTCAAAGAAAAAAGGCATCTAAATTATCCCTTACTTGCACGACCTAAAAAGGGCAAGTTCCAGAGAACAGTTGGAGGTCGGAAGAGCACTATCTAAAGTAGTTCTTCGACGGCACGACTGGATTCTAAATATTCCAAGAATCGCAGCTGTTTTCCGACGATACGTCTGCTGTTCCTAGGGATGATTCTGGACACGGTTCAGAAAAAGGTTTTTCTTCCCGAGGAAAAAGCCGAGGAGTTATCCGACCTGTCAGGAACCTCCTAAAACCAGGAAAGGTGTCTGTACATCAATGCACAAGAGTCCTGGGAAAAATGGTGGCTTTTTGCGAAGCAATTCCATTCGGCAGATTCCATGCAAGAATTTTCCAAAGGGATCTGTTGGACAAATGGTCAGGGTCGCATCCTCAGATGCACCTGCGAATAACCCTGTCGCCAAGGACAAGGGTATATCTTCTGTGGTGGTTGCAAAAGGCTCATCTATTGGAGGGCCGCAGATTCGGCATACAGGATTTGATCCTGGTGACCACGGACGCCAGCCTGAGAGGTTGGGGAGCAGTCACACAAGGAAGAAACTTCCAGGGGGTATGGACGAACCTGGAAAAGTCTCTTCACATAAACATTCTGGTACTAAGAGCAATCTAAAATGCTCTAAGCCAGGCGGAACCACTCCTGCAAGGAAAACCGGTGTTGATTCAGTCGGACAACATCACGGCGGTCGCCCATGTAAACAGACAGGGCGGCACAAGAAGCAGGAGTGCAATGGCAGAAGCTGCCAAGATTCTTCGCTGGGCGGAGAATCACGTAATAGCACTGTCAGCAGTGTTCTTCCCGGGCGTGGACAACTGGGAAGCAGACTTCCTCAGCAGACACGATATTCACCCGGGAGAGGGGGGTCTTCATCCAGAAGTCTTCCACATGCTAATAAACTGTTGGGAAAGACCAATGGTAGACATGATGGCGTCTCGCCTCAACAAGAAACTGGACAAGTATTGCGCCAGGTCAAGAGATCCACAGGCAATAGCTGTGGACGCACTGGTAACACCTTGGGTGTACAAATCAGTATATGTGTTTCCTCCTCTGCCTCTCATACCAAAGGTATTGAAGATTATACGGTGAGGAGGAGTAAGAACAATACTAGTGGCTCCGGATTAGCCAAGAAGGACTTGGTACCCGGAACTTCAAGAGTTGGTCACGGACGACCCGTGCCCTCTACTTCTGAGAAGGGACCTGCTACAACAGGGTCCCTGTCTCTTTCAAGACTTACCGCGGCTGCGTTTGACGGCATGGCGGTTGAACGCCAGATCCTAAAAGGGAAAGGCATTCCAGAAGAAGTCATTCCTACCTTGATTAAGGCAAGGAAGGAAGTCACCGCGAAACATTATCACCGCATTTGGCGAAAATATGTCGCGTGGTGCGAGGATCGGAGTGTTCCGACGGAGGAATTTCAACTGGGTCGTTTCCTACATTTCCTACAATCAGGATTGTCTATGGGTCTCAAATTGAGATCTATTAAGGTTCAAATTTCGGCCCTGTCAATATTCTTCCAAAAAGAATTGGCCTCAGTTCCTGAGGTACAGACTTTTGTTAAAGGAGTACTGCATATACAGCCTCCTGTGGTGCCTCCGGTGGCACCGTGGGATCTAAATGTCGTTTTAGATTTCCTCAAATCCCATTGGTTTGAACCATTGAAAAAGGTGGATTTTAAATATCTCACATGGAAAGTGACTATGTTACTGGCCCTGGCTTCCGCCAGGAGAGTATCTGAATTGGCGGCTTTATCTTATAAAAGCCCTTATCTAATCTTCCATTCGGATAGGGCAGAACTGAGGACTCGTCCGCATTTTCTCCCTAAGGTGGTATCAGCGTTTCACCTGAACCAACCTATTGTGGTGCCTGCGGCCACTGGCGACTTGGAGGACTCCAAGTTGTTGGACGTTGTCAGAGCCTTAAAAATATACATTTCAAGCACGGCTGAAGTCAGAAAATCTGACTCGCTGTTGATACTATATGCACCCAACAAGTTGGGTGCCCCTGCTTCTAAGCAGACGTTTGCTCGTTGGATTTGTAACACACTTCAACTTGCTCATTCTGTGGCAGGCCTGCCACAGCCTAAATCTGTTAAGGCCCATTCCACAAGGAAGGTGGGCTCATCTTGGGCGGCTGCCCGAGGGGTCTCGGCATTACAATTCTGCCGAGCAGCTACGTGGTCGGGGGAAAACACGTTTGTAAAATTCTACAAATTTGATACCCTGGCAAAAGAGGACTTGGAATTCTCTCATTCGGTGCTGCAGAGTCATCCGCACTCTCCCGCCCGTTTGGGAGCTTTGGTATAATCCCCATGGTCCTTTCAGGAACCCCAGCATCCACTTAGGACGATAGAGAAAATAAGAATTTACTTACCGATAATTCTATTTCTCGGAGTCCGTAGTGGATGCTGGGCGCCCATCCCAAGTGCGGATTATCTGCAATACTGTACATAGTTATTGTTAACAAATTCGGGTTATATTGTTAAGGAGCCATCTTTAAGAGGCTCTTTCTGTTATCATACTGTTAACTGGGTTTAGATCACAAGTTGTACGGTGTGATTGGTGTGGCTGGTATGAGTCTTACCCGGGATTCAAATTGCCTCCCTTATTGTGTACGCTCGTCCGGGCACAGTACCTAACTGGAGTCTGGAGGAGGGTCATAGGGGGAGGAGCCAGTGCACACCACCTGATCTGGTAAAAGCTTTACTTTTTTGTGCCCTGTCTCCTGCGGAGCCGCTATTCCCCATGGTCCTTTCAGGAACCCCAGCATCCACTACGGACTCCGAGAAATAGAATTATCGGTAAGTAAATTCTTATTTTTTCTCTTACGTCCTAGAGGATGCTGGGGATTGCAAAAGGACCATGGGAGTATAGACGGGATCCGCAGGAGCTTTGGGCACACTGAAAAGACGTAAGACTGGGTGTGAACTGGCTCCTCCCTCTATGCCCCTCCTCCAGACATCAGTTAGACTTTGTGCCCAGGACTGACTGGACACTCACAGGGGAGCTCTACTGAGTTTCTCTGGAAAGACTTTGTTAGGTTTTTTATTTTCAGGGAGACCTGCTGGCTACAGGCTCCCTGCTTCGTGGGAGTGAGGGGAGAGAAGCAGACCTACTTCTTCTTAGTTAAGGGCTCTGCTTCTCGGCTACTGGACACCATTAGCTCCAGAGGGTTCGATCACTTGGTGCGCCTAGCTGCTTGTTCCCGGAGCCACGCCGTCACCCCCTCACAGAAGCCAGAAGAAAGAAGTCGGATGAGTATGAGAAGATCAGAAGACTTCAGGACGGCAGAAGACTTCGGTGACCAGGTACAACGCAGTGGTGACGCTGCGCTCCATGCTCCCACACACATCACTGACGGCACTCACAGGGTGCTGGGGGGGGGGGCGCCCTGGGCAGCAGGCCACTGGGGTCCGGATAGCCGGCAGAAGCATTGTCTGTTCCTCGGCCCCCGCCGGCATTTTCAAATTGGGCTCGCTGAAGCCCGCCGGGAAGGGGCGGAGCTTAGCACGTGGCTCACGGCGCCATCTTCTCTCTCCACCACGCGGCTGAAGGAGACGCTGGGCGGACCTCCGATCACTCCTCGCAAGTAACGGGGAGATTTTTCAGGGGGGGGGCACAGTGTGGTGCATTATTTGATTTTTTTAAGCAGCGCTGGTCATATATATCCCCTATAGGGATATATAGGCGCTGGGGTGTGAGCTGGCATACTCCCTCTGGGTCTCTCTCTCTCTGGGCTTCACTGTAGGCCTGTCCCCTAGCTGAGACGTTCTGAGTGTGAGTCGCTGTGTCGATTGAACGTGTCGACATGTCTGAGGCTGAATGTGATTCACCGGAGGAGGTTGTGGGGGGTGCAGTTGTGGGTCTGGATTTGGGTCTGTCGGCGCAGCCAACACCTGATTTACTCACGTTAATAAGTACAATCAATACGAATGTAGCTTCTTTATCAAAGAGATTAGATAAGTCTGAGTCACAGACGCAGGTGTGGAAAAAATCCATAGAGGAGGCTTTGTCTCAGGTACAGACCCCATCGGGCTCGCAAAAGCGGCCGTTTACTCAAGTGGTAGATACTGATACCGACACGGACTCTGATTCTGAGGTCGATTTTTCTGAGGCGGATCGCAAGCTGGAGACGTCCCTGAAGTCCATTTTTGCTAATACAGGCGCATTGCTCAGACCTGCAGTGGCGTCGGTATGGGTGAGTAGTGCTTAGCTGCTGATATGGATACTCTTGATAAAGATAATGTTCTTCTGACTCTTGGTTATATCAAGGACGCTGCAGATTATCTGAAGGATGCGGCGAGGGATGTTTGTCTCTTGGGATCAAGAGCCAATGCCATGTCAATATCGGCAAGGAGGGCGTTGTGGATCCATCAATGGAATGCTGACGCCGACTCCAAGAGAGCTATGGAAGCTTTACCCTTCAAAGGTAATGTCTTGTTTGGGGACGGCTTGGCTGACCTGGTCTCTACCGCGACGGCGGGTAAGTCCTCTTTTCTTCCCTATGTTCCCACACAACACAAAAAGGCACCACATCAGCAGATGCAGTCCTTTCGTCCCAATAAATACAGGCGTGGAAAGGGTTCGTCCTTCCTTGCTTCAAAGGGTAAAGGAAGGGGTAGAAGGTCGCCTGCCGTGACGGGCGCCCAGGACCAAAAGTCCTCCCCTGCCTCTACGAAGTCCACCGCATGACGTTGGGGCTTCCCTGGGGGAGTCCGGACCGGTGGGGGGGCGTCTCCGAGTCTTCAGTCAGGTCTGGATTCTTTCAGGCCTCGATCCTTGGGTCCTGGAGATTGTATCTCAGGGATACAAGCTGGAGTTTCGGGAGGTGCCCCCTCACCGGTTTTTCGTTTCGCCCTTATCAGCGTCTCTGCCAGACAGGGAGCTGGTGTTGGCAGCGATACAAAAATTGTGTCAGCAGAAGGTCATTGTTCCAGTTCCTCCGTCACAACGGGGGGAGGGGTTCTACTCGAGCCTATCTGTGGTGCCGAAACTGGACGGTTCGGTCAGACCGATTCTGAATCTAAAATCCCTCAATCCATACTTGAAAGTTTTCAAGTTCAAGATGGAATCTCTTCGAGCTGTGATTTCCAGCCTAGAAGGGGGGGATTGTATGGCGTCAGTCAACATAAAGGATGCCTACTTACACGTCCCGATATTTCCTTTGCATCAGGCCTTCCTCAGGTTTGCGATACAGGACTCTCATTACCAATTTCAGACGTTGCCGTTTGGCCTTTCCACAGCCCCGAGGGTTTTCACCAAGGTCATGGCAGAAATGATGGTTCTCCTTCGCAAGCAGGGGGTTTCCATTATCCCGTACTTGGACGATCTCCTGATAAAGGCGAGGTCCAAGGAAAGGTTGCTAAGGAGTATAGATTTGGTGCGGTCAGTGCTTCGACAGCACGGTTGGGTGCTAAATTTACCAAAATCTCAGTTGATTCCGACCACCTGGCTGTCTTTTCTGGGCATGATTCTGGACACGGAGTTACAGAGAGTTTCTCTGACGTCCTAGTGGATGCTGGGAACTCCGTAAGGACCATGGGGAATAGACGGCTCCGCAGGAGACTGGGCACATCTAAAGAAAGAATTAGGACTATCTGGTGTGCACTGGCTCCTCCCCCTATGACCCTCCTCCAAGCCTCAGTTAGATTTCTGTGCCCGGCTGAGCTGGATGCACACTAGGGGCTCTCCTGAGCTCCTAGAAAGAAAGTATAATTTAGGTTTTTTATTTTACAGTGAGACCTGCTGGCAACAGGCTCACTGCACCGAGGGACTAAGGGGAGAAGAAGCGAACCTGCCTAAGTGGTGGTAGCTTGGGCTTCTTAGGCTACTGGACACCATTAGCTCCAGAGGGATCGCACACAGGACCCGGCCTCGTCGTCCGGAGCCGCGCCGCCGTCCCCCTTACAGAGCCAGAAGCATGAAGGTCCGGAAAATCGGCGGCTGAAGACTTCTGTCTTCTCCAAGGTAGCGCACAGCACTGCAGCTGTGCGCCATTGCTCCTCATGCACACCACACACTGCGGTCACTGATGGGTGCAGGGCGCTGGGGGGGGCGCCCTGAGCAGCAATAAATAACACCTTGGCTGGCAAACTGACACCATATATAGCCCCAGAGGCTATATAGGTGTATATTAACCCCTGCCAGAAATCTTAAAATTGCGGGAGAAAGCCCGCCGAAAAAGGGGCGGAGCCATCTCCCTCAGCACACTGGCGCCATTTTCCCTCACAGCTCCGCTGGAAGGATCGCTCCCTGGCTCTCCCCTGCAGTCCTGCACTACAGAAAGGGTAAAAAAGAGAGGGGAGGCACAAATTTAGGCGCAGTATAATATATATGCAGCTATAAGGGGAAAACACACTTTATAGGTGATATCCCTGTGGTATATAGCGCTCTGGTGTGTGCTGGCATACTCTCCCTCTGTCTCCCCAAAGGGCTTTGTGGGGTCCTGTCCTCTGTCAGAGCATTCCCTGTGTGTGTGCTGTGTGTCGGTACCGCTGTGTCGACATGTATGATGAGGAAAATGATGTGGAGGCAGAGCAAATGCCTGTAAATGTGTTGTCACCCCCTGAGGGGTCGACACCTGTGTGGATGGACTTATGGAAGGAATTACGTGACAGTGTCAGCTCCTTACATAAAAGGTTTGACGACATAGGACAGCCGGCTACTCAGCTTGTGACTGTTCCAGCGTCTCAAATGTCATCAGGGGCTTTAAAACGCCCGCTACCTCAGATGGCAGACACAGATGTCGACACGGATACCGACTCCAGTGTCGTCGACGATGAGACTAATGTACCCTCCAATAGGTCCACCCGTTACATGATTGAGGCAATGAAAAATGTATTACACATTTCTGATAGTACCCCAGGTACCACAAAAAAGGGTATTATGTTCGGTGAGAAAAAACTCCCAGTAGTTTTTCCTGCATCTGAGGAATTAAATGAGGTGTGTGCGGAAGCCTGGACTTCCCCCGATAAGAAATTGATAATTTCTAAACGGTTATTGGCAGCGTACCCTTTCCCGCCAGAGGATAGGTCACGTTGGGAAACATCCTCTAGGGTAGATAAAGCGCTTACACGTTTATCAAAACAGGTGGCACTACCGTCTCCGGATACGGCCGCCCTAAAGGATCCTGCCGATAGAAAGCAGGAAGCTACCCTAAAAGCTATATATACACACACGGGCATTATATTGCGACCAGCGATTGCATCAGCATGGATGTGCAGTGCTGCTGCTGCGTGGTCAGATTCCCTGTTGGATAATATTGATACCCTAGATAGGGACAATATTTTGCTGACAGTAGAGCATATAAAAGACGCTGTCTTATACATGCGTGATGCAGAGAGGAATATTTGCCGGCTGGCATCAAAAATAAGTGCAATGTCCATTGCCGCCAGAAGGGGGTTATGGACTCGGCAGTGGTCAGGTGATGCCGATTCAAAAAGGCACATGGAAGTTTTGCCTTATAAGGGGGTGGAACTGTTTGGGGATGGTCTTTCAGACCTCGTTTCCACAGCTACGGCTGGGAAATCGACATTTTTGCCACAAGCTACCCCACAGCAAAAGAAAGCACCGTATTATCAAGTACAGTCCTTTCGGCCCCAAAAACACAAGAGGGCTCGAGGCGCGTCCTTTCTGCCGAGAGGCAAAGGTAGAGGGAAAAAGCTGCAGCATACAGCCAGTTCCCAAGAGCAAAAGTCCTCCCCCGCGTCCGGTAAGTCCACAGCATGACGCTGGGGCTTCACAGGCGGACCCAGGTACGGTGGGGGCCCGTCTCAGAAATTTCAGCACACAGTGGGCTCTCTCACAGGTGGATCCCTGGATCCTTCAAGTAGTATCTCAGGGGTACAGGCTGGAATTCGAGACGTCCCCCCCGCCGTTTTCTAAAATCTGCCTTACCAGCAGTGTTGGTGGCTATCCAAACACTGTATTCACAGCAAGTGATTGTCAAGGTACCCCTCCTTCAGCAAGGAAAGGGTTACTATTCCACAATGTTTGTGGTACCGAAACCGGACGGTTCGGTGAGACCCATCTTAAATTTAAAAGCCTTGAACACTTATATCAAAAGGTTCAAGTTCAAGATGGAATCGCTCAGGGCGGTTATTGCGAGCCTGGAAGAGGGGGATTACATGGTCTCCCTGGACATCAAGGATGCGTACCTGCATGTCCCCATTTACCCCCCTCACCACGAGTACCTCAGATTTGTGGTACAGGACTGTCACTATCAGTTCCAGATGCTGCCGTTTGGGTTATCCACGGCACCGAGGGTCTTTACCAAGGTAATGGCCGAAATGATGATACTCCTTCGCAAGAAGGGTGTTTTAATTATCCCGTACTTGGACGATCTCCTGATAAAGGCGAGGTCCAAAGAACAGTTGGTAGTGGGGGTAGCACTTTCTCGGGAAGTGCTACAACAGCACGGCTGGATTCTCAATATTCCAAAGTCACAGCTGGTCCCGACGACACGTCTTCTGTTCCTGGGAATGATTCTGGACACAGACCAGAAAAAAGTGTTTCTTCCAGTGGAAAAAGCCGAGGAGTTGTCATCTCTAGTCAGAGACCTCCTAAAACCGGGACAGGTGTCGGTACATCAATGCACACGAGTCCTGGGAAAAATGGTGGCTTCGTACGAAGCAATTCCATTTGGAAGGTTCCACGCAAGGACTTTCCAGTGGGACCTGTTGGACAAATGGTCCGGGTCCCATCTCCAGATGCAACAGCGGATAACCCTGTCGGCAAGGACCAGGGTGTCGCTGCTGTGGTGGCTGCAGAGGGCTCATCTACTAGAGGGCCGCAGATTCGGAATACAGGACTGGGTCCTGGTGACCACGGATGCCAGCCTTCGGGGCTGGGGGGCAGTCACACAGGGAAGAAATTTCCAAGGACTGTGGTCAGATCAGGAGATTTCGCTTCACATAAATATTCTGGAGCTAAGGGCCATCTACAATGCCCTAAGCCAGGCAAGGCCCCTGCTTCAGAACCAGTCGGTACTGATCCAATCAGACAACATCACGGCGGTCGCCCATGTAAACAGACAGGGCGGCACAAGAAGCAGGAGGGCAATGGCAGAAGCCACAAGGATTCTCCGATGGGCGGAAAATCATGTGTTAGCACTGACAGCAGTGTTCATTCCGGGAGTGGACAACTGGGAAGCAGACTTCCTCAGCAGGCACGACCTCCACCCGGGAGAATGGGGACTTCATCCAGAAGTCTTCCAAATGCTGGTAAACCGGTGGGAAAGACCACAGTTGGACATGATGGCGTCCCGCCTCAACAAAAAGCTAAAAAGATATTGCGCCAGGTCAAGGGACCCTCAGGCGATCGCTGTGGACGCTCTAGTAACACCGTGGGTGTACCAGTCGGTTTATGTGTTTCCTCCTCTGCCTCTCATTCCCAAGGTACTGAGAATAATACGAAGGCGAGGAGTGAAAACTATACTCGTGGTTCCGGACTGGCCAAGAAGAGCTTGGTACCCGGAACTTCAAGAGATGCTTTCAGAGGACCCTTGGCCTCTGCCGCTCAGACAGGACCTGCTGCAGCAGGGGCCCTGTCTGTTCCAAGACTTACCGCGGCTGCGTTTGACGGCATGGCGGTTGAACACCGGATCCTGAAGGAAAAGGGTATTCCGGAGGAAGTCATTCCTACCCTGATCAAAGCCAGGAAGGATGTCACCCTAAACCATTATCACCGCATTTGGCGAAAATATGTTGCGTGGTGTGAGGCCAGGAAGGCCCCAACGGAGGAATTTCAACTGGGTCGTTTCCTGCATTTCCTGCAAACAGGGGTGACGTTGGGCCTCAAATTGGGGTCCATTAAGGTCCAGATTTCGGCCCTGTCGATTTTCTTCCAGAAAGAACTGGCTTCCCTGCCTGAAGTTCAGACTTTTGTCAAGGGAGTTCTGCATATTCAGCCTCCTTTTGTGCCCCCAGTGGCACCTTGGGATCTCAATGTGGTTTTGGAGTTCCTGAAATCACATTGGTTTGAACCACTTAAGACTGTGGATTTGAAATATCTCACGTGGAAAGTGGTCATGTTGTTGGCCCTGGCTTCAGCCAGGCGTGTGTCAGAATTGGCGGCTTTGTCCTATAAAAGCCCTTATCTGATTTTCCATATGGATAGGGCAGAATTGAGGACTCGTCCTCAATTTCTCCCGAAGTTGGTATCAGCTTTTCACTTGAACCAGCCTATTGTGGTGCCTGCGGCTACTGGGAACTTGGAGGATTCCAAGTTACTGGACGTAGTCAGGGCCCTGAAAATGTATGTTTCCAGGACGGCTGGAGTCAGGAAAACTGACTCGCTGTTTATCCTGTATGCACCCAACAAACTGGGTGCTCCTGCTTCTAAACAGACTATTGCGCGCTGGATTTGTAGCACTATTCAGCTGGCGCATTCTGCGGTAGGACTACCGCAGCCTAAATCTGTAAAAGCCCATTTCACAAGGAAGGTGGGCTCATCTTGGGCGGCTGCCCGAGGGGTCTCGGCTTTACAACTTTGCCGAGCTGCTACTTGGTCAGGGGCAAACACGTTTGCAAAATTCTACAAATTTGATACCCTGGCTGAGGAGGACCTGGAGTTCTCTCATTCGGTGTTGCAGAGTCGTCCGCACTCTCCCGCCCGTTTGGGAGCTTTGGTATAATCCCCATGGTCCTTACGGAGTTCCCAGCATCCACTAGGACGTCAGAGAAAATAAGAATTTACTCACCGGTAATTCTATTTCTCGTAGTCCGTAGTGGATGCTGGGCGCCCATCCCAAGTGCGGATTGTCTGCAATACTTGTAAATAGTTATTGTTATACAAATCGGGTTATTATTGCGAGCCATCTGTTCAGAGGCTCCTTTTGTTATCATACTGTTAACCGGGGTTTCCTATCACGAGTTATACGGTGTGATTGGTGTGGCTGGTATGAGTCTTACCCTGGATTCAAAATCCTTCCTTATTGTGTCAGCTCTTCCGGGCACAGTGTCCTAACTGAGGCTTGGAGGAGGGTCATAGGGGGAGGAGCCAGTGCACACCAGATAGTCCTAACTCTTTCTTTAGATGTGCCCAGTCTCCTGCGGAGCCGTCTATTCCCCATGGTCCTTACGGAGTTCCCAGCATCCACTACGGACTACGAGAAATAGAATTACCGGTGAGTAAATTCTTATTTTTTCTTACACAAGAAAAGGCTCTAGAACTGCAGTTGTTAGTCAGGGAACTTCTGAGGCCGAAGACTGTGTCCATCCATCAATGTTTGCGCGTTCTGGGGAAGATGGTGGCGGCGTACGAAGCCATTCCGTTCGGCAGGTTTCATGCCCGGGTGTTTCAGTGGGACTTGCTGAGCAAATGGTCCGGGTCTCACCTGCACATGCACCGGAAGATAAGTCTATCTCCCAGGGCCAGAATTTCCCTCCTGTGGTGGCTACAAGGGTCTCACCTCCTAGAGGGACGCCGGTTCGGTATCCTGGATTGGGTACTTCTGACAACAGATGCGAGTCTCCGGGGCTGGGGTGCAGTCACCCAAGGCAGGAACTTCCAGGGGGAGATGGTCGTTCCAGGAAGCGGGTCTCCACATAAATGTTCTTGAGTTAAAAGCCATCTACAACGGCCTGCTACAGGCAAGAAGCCTTCTTCAGGGTCGACCTGTCCTCGTACAGTCAGACAACATCACAGCGGTGGCACATATCAACCGTCAAGGCGGCACAAGGAGCAGAGCGGCAATGGCGGAGGCCACAAGAATCCTTCGTTGGGCGGAACAGCACCTGAGCGCCCTGTCAGCAGTCTTCCTTCCGCGAGTAGACAACTGGGAAGCAGACTTCCTCAGCAGACACGATCTCCATCCGGGAGAGTGGGCTCTTCATCAAGAAGTGTTTGCAGAAGTGACAAAGTGTTGGGGACTCCCTCTGATAGACATGATGGCGTCTCATCTCAACAAGAAGCTTCAGAGGTATTGTTCCAGGTCAAGGGACTCCCAAGCCAGTGCGGTCGATGCCCTGGTGTCTCCGTGGGTGTTCAAGTCTGTGTATGTGTTCCCTCCACTTCCTCTCATTCCAAAGGTACTGGGGATCATTCGGCGAGCAAAGGTTCAGGCGATTCTCGTAGTTCCAGATTGGCCAAGAAAGGCCTGGTATCCGGATCTTCAGGAATTACTAGTGGAAGATCCTTGGCCGCTTCCTCTAAGAGAGGACCTGTTGTTGCAGGGTCCATGCGTGTTTCCCGACATACCGCGGCTGCGTTTGACGGCATGGAAGTTGAGCGCCAGATCTTAGCTCGTAAAGGTATTCCAGGAGAGGTCATACCTACTCTCCTCAAGGCTAGGAAGGAGGTTACGGCGAAGCATTATCACCGTATTTGGAAGAAGTATGTTTCCTGGTGTGAGTTTAAGAGGGCTCCTGCGGAAGAATTTAATTTGAGGCGTTTTCTCCATTTTTTGTAGGCTGGTGTGGATGCAGGCCTGAAGTTGGGCTCCATCAAGGTGCAGATTTCGGCATTATCTATTTTCTTTCAAAGAGAATTGGCTGCCCTACCAGAGGTTCAGACGTTTGTGAAAGGAGTTTTGCCTATCAATCCTCCGTTTGTGCCTCCTGTGGCCCCATGGGATCTGGACGTGGTCTTACAGTTTCTCATGTCTTCCTGGTTTGAGTCTTTGCGTAAGGTTGAGTTGAAGTTTCTCACCTGGAAGGTAGTCATGTTGTTGGCGCTGGCTTCTGTCAGGCGGGTGTCTGAGTTGGCGGCCCTTATCTCATAAAAGCCCGTACTTGGTCTTTCATTCGGATAGGGCAGAATTGAGGACTCGTCAACAATTTTTACCGAAGGTGGTCTCCTCGTTTCACATTAATCAACCTATTGTGGTACCGGTGGCCACGGATGCTGGGGCAGTTCCAAGGTCTCTGGATGTAGTGAGGGCTTTGAAGATCTACGTCGCCCGTACGGCGGTTGCCAGGAAAACTGAGGCGCTGTTTGTCCTGTACGCTTCCAACAAGATTGGTCATCCTGCTTCAAAACAGACTATTGCACGTTGGATTTGTAGTACGATTCAGCAGGCTCATTCTTCGGCCGGATTACCGGTGCCGAAGTCGGTGAAAGCCCATTCTACCAGGAAGGTGGGCTCGTCTTGGGCGGCTGCCCGGGGCTTCTCGGCTTTACAGCTCTGCCGAGCGGCTACTTGGTCGGGTTCAAACACTTTTGCCAAGTTCTATAAGTTTGATATCCTGGCTGATAAGGACCTTGCGTTTGCTCAGTCGGTGCTGCAGAGTTGTCCGCACTCTCCCGCCTGGTCTGGAGCTTTGGTATAAACCCCATGGTCCTTTTGGAGTCCCCAGCATCCTCTAGGACGTAAGAGAAAATAGGATTTTGGTACTTAACGTTAAATCCTTTTCTCCTAGTCCGTAGAAGATGCTGGGCGCCTGTCCCAGTGCGGACTATTTTCTTGCAGTGTTCTCTTGTGAGTTTGCTTAGTTTATACACTGGTTGTGTATTTCGGTTTTCAGCTTGTTGCTGTAGTTTTTTCATACTGTTATCTGGTTTATTGTTACTCCGGTTGTACGGTATGGTTGTGGTGTGGGCCGGTATGTCTGTAGCCCTTAATTTACACAAAAATCCTTTCCTCGAAATGTCAGTCTCTCCTGGGCACAGTTCCTATAACTGAGGTCTGGAGGAGGGGCATAGAGGGAGGAGCCTGTTCACACCCAGTCTTAAGTCTTTTCAGTGTGCCCAAGCTCCTGCGGATCCCGTCTATACCCCCATGGTCCTTTTGGAGTCCCCAGCATCCTCTACGGACTAGGAGAAAAGGATTTACCGGTAAGCACCAAAATCCTATATTTTTTTTATGTAAAAGAAAGTCACCATTTATGTGTGGTTGATTATGATATGAAGTCCGTTTTTGTTACTGACCATATGAAGCCACAGCAGGACCAAAAAAAACCCTGAAGTCTAGATGAGAAATCACTTTTTTGCATCTTACATGTTATGCCGCGTCTGTATTTCTTTTTATCATTTGAATGCTGTAGTAACAAATAGCTTAGGGACGGTGATGACCTCTGAAAAGGTCTATTGTCCAGCGCTTTCTGTGACCGCGGCAGAAAGATAAGCCTTTTTGTTTCTCTCGTAACAGAACTTGCTGAACGTTGATTTTACCTGTCCCGAATATTCTCTCACAATGGAAATGCAGAATGGCGCTTGGTGGGGATTATTCATCCAGTAACAATTACTGTTACATTGTTTTCATTTGTGACCTACAGTTTGTCCTCTTCCAGAATTTATACTGTGCTAAAATGTTATTACTCCATTACTGTTTATAAGTGTGTACGAATCCACTATGATATGCCGGCGGTCAGAATATCGACAGCGGCATCCCTACAGCTCTGTGGAGTAAATTGCCAATATTCTCAGGAGCTGTCAAATAAGAACATGAATAAATACATTACTTATTGCATCCCCATAATTTGCTGCACGGTGGCCTAGCTGCATGTATGCGCCTTTTAGCTGTGTGCGGCCATGAGCACATGTAATACTCTCTGCTGATTGGCTCATTGGCTTCCTTACATGAGCACATGTAATACTCTCTGCTGATTGGCTCATTGGCTTCCTTACATGAGCACATGTAATACTCTCTGCTGATTGGCTCATTGGCTTCCTTACATGAGCACATGTAATACTCTCTGCTGATTGGCTAATTTTCTTCCTTGCATGGGCACATGTAATACTCTCTGCTGATTGGCATATTGGCTTCCTTGCATGAGCACATGTAATACTCTCTGCTGATTGGCTCATTGGCTTCCTTGCATGAGCACATGTAACACTCTCTGCTGATTGGCTCATTGGCTTCCTTGCATGAGCACATGTAATACTCTCTGCTGATTGGCTCATTGGCTTTCTTGCATGAGCACATGTAATACTCTCTGCTGATTGGCCCATTGGCTTCCTTGCATGAGCACATGTAATACTCTCTGCTGATTGGCATATTGGCTTCCTTGCATGAGCACATGTAATACTCTCTGCTGATTGGCTCATTGGCTTCCTTGCCTGAGCACATGTAATACTCTCTGCTGATTGGCTCATTGGCTTCCTTGCCTGAGCACATGTAATACTCTCTGCTGATTGGCCCATTGGCTTCCTTGCGTGAGCACATGTAATACTCTCTGCTGATTGGCCCATTGGCTTCCTTGCGTGAGCACATGTAATACTCTCTGCTGATTGGCTTCCTTGCATGAGCACATGTAATAATCTCTACTGATGGCCCATTGGCTGCATGAGCACATGTAATACTCTCTGCTGATTGGCCCATTGGCTGCAGGGCTTGTAGTGTTTACATGACGGTTACACTGTAACATTCCAGCTGCTGTGACCGTGGTCCTGGGATGCGATGCTAGGGGATGGCGCATCTAATCAAATGCATACAGTCCATGAAGTCTGTATCCTCTATCTTCTTTCCTTCATTTCTGTAACCAGCTTCCTAGTATGATTTGCACATTTAGCCTGTGTGATCAGACGTCAGACCTGCAACACACAGCATTCCGTGGAAACATGTTCTCTGCTGCAGATGGGGGATTTTCACACTGAGTTGCTATGGAATCCTGGCGAAGTCTTCACAACGTCGGTGGGGAAAAAAGGAGTGAAACAAGTCCTATGAAGCAACAATATATAATCTCCTTGCAAGCTAGCATTGTGTCACAGTATAGGAGGTTTGGATCTACAAGCTAGCATTGTGTCACAGTATAGGAGGTTTGGATCTACAAGCTAGCATTGTGTCACAGTATAGGAGTTTTGGATCTACAAGCTAGCATTGTGTCACAGTATAGGAGTTTTGGATCTACAAGCTAGCATTGTGTCACAGTATAGGAGTTTTGGATCTACAAGCTAGCATTGTGTCACAGTATAGGAGGTTTGGATCTGCAAGCTAGCATTGTGTCACAGTATAGGAGTTTGGATCTACAAGCTAGCATTGTGTCACAGTATAGGAGTTTGGATCTGCAAGCTAGCATTGTGTCACAGTATAGGAGTTTGGATCTGCAAGCTAGCATTGTGTCACAGTATAGGAGTTTGGATCTGCAAGCTAGCATTGTGTCACAGTATAGGAGTTTGGATCTACAAGCTAGCATTGTGTCACAGTATAGGAGTTTGGATCTGCAAGCTAGCATTGTCACAGTATAGGAGTTTGGATCTGCAAGCTAGCATTGTGTCACAGTATAGGAGTTTTGGATCTACAAGCTAGCATTGTGTCACACTCTAGGAGTTTTGGATCTGCAAGCTAGCATTGTGTCACAGTATAGGAGTTTGGATCTGTAAGCTAGCATTGTGTCACAGTATAGGAGTTTGGATCTACAAGCTAGCATTGTGTCACAGTATAGGAGTTTGGATCTGCAAGCTAGCATTGTGTCACAGTATAGGAGTTTGGATCTGCAAGCTAGCATTGTGTCACAGTATAGGAGTTTGGATCTGCAAGCTAGCATTGTGTCACAGTATAGGAGTTTGGATCTACAAGCTAGCATTGTGTCACAGTATAGGAGTTTGGATCTGCAAGCTAGCATTGTGTCACAGTATAGGAGTTTGGATCTGCAAGCTAGCATTGTGTCACAGTATAGGAGTTTTGGATCTACAAGCTAGCATTGTGTCACAGTATAGGAGGTTTGGATCTACAAGCTAGCATTGTGTCACAGTATAGGAGTTTGGATCTACAAGCTAGCATTGTGTCACAGTATAGGAGTTTGGATTTACAAGCTAGCATTGTGTCACAGTATAGGAGGTTTGGATCTACAAGCTAGCATTGTGTCACAGTATAGGAGTTTGGATCTACAAGCTAGCATTGTGTCACAGTATAGGAGGTTTGGATCTACAAGCTAGCATTTTGTCACAGTATAGGAGTTTGGATCTACAAGCTAGCATTGTCACAGTATAGGAGGTTTGGATCTACAAGCTAGCATTGTGTAACAGTATAGGAGTTTGGATCTGCAAGCTTGCATTGTGTCACAGTATAGGAGTTTTGGATCTACAAGCTAGCATTGTGTCACAGTATAGGAGTTTTGGATCTACAAGCTAGCATTGTGTCACAGTATAGGAGTTTTGGATCTACAAGCTAGCATTGTGTCACAGTATAGGAGTTTTGGATCTACAAGCTAGCATTGTGTCACAGTATAGGAGGTTTGGATCTACAAGCTAGCATTGTGTCACAGTATAGGAGTTTGGATCTACACGCTAGCATTGTGTCACAGTATAGGAGTTTGGATTTACAAGCTAGCATTGTGTCACAGTATAGGAGGTTTGGATCTACAAGCTAGCATTGTGTCACAGTATAGGAGTTTGGATCTACAAGCTAGCATTGTGTCACAGTATAGGAGTTTGGATCTGCAAGCTAGCATTGTGTCACAGTATAGGAGTTTGGATCTGCAAGCTAGCATTGTGTCACAGTATAGGAGTTTGGATCTGCAAGCTAGCATTGTGTCACAGTATAGGAGTTTGGATCTACAAGCTAGCATTGTGTCACAGTATAGGAGTTTGGATCTGCAAGCTAGCATTGTGTCACAGTATAGGAGTTTGGATCTGCAAGCTAGCATTGTGTCACAGTATAGGAGTTTTTGATCTACAAGCTAGCATTGTGTCACACTCTAGGAGTTTTGGATCTGCAAGCTAGCATTGTGTCACAGTATAGGAGTTTGGATCTGTAAGCTAGCATTGTGTCACAGTATAGGAGTTTGGATCTACAAGCTAGCATTGTGTCACAGTATAGGAGTTTGGATCTGCAAGCTAGCATTGTGTCACAGTATAGGAGTTTGGATCTGCAAGCTAGCATTGTGTCACAGTATAGGAGTTTGGATCTGCAAGCTAGCATTGTGTCACAGTATAGGAGTTTGGATCTACAAGCTAGCATTGTGTCACAGTATAGGAGTTTGGATCTGCAAGCTAGCATTGTGTCACAGTATAGGAGTTTGGATCTGCAAGCTAGCATTGTGTCACAGTATAGGAGTTTTGGATCTACAAGCTAGCATTGTGTCACAGTATAGGAGGTTTGGATCTACAAGCTAGCATTGTGTCACAGTATAGGAGTTTGGATCTACAAGCTAGCATTGTGTCACAGTATAGGAGTTTGGATTTACAAGCTAGCATTGTGTCACAGTATAGGAGGTTTGGATCTACAAGCTAGCATTGTGTCACAGTATAGGAGTTTGGATCTACAAGCTAGCATTGTGTCACAGTATAGGAGTTTGGATCTACAAGCTAGCATTGTCACAGTATAGGAGGTTTGGATCTACAAGCTAGCATTGTGTAACAGTATAGGAGTTTGGATCTGCAAGCTTGCATTGTGTCACAGTATAGGAGTTTTGGATCTACAAGCTAGCATTGTGTCACAGTATAGGAGTTTTGGATCTACAAGCTAGCATTGTGTCACAGTATAGGAGTTTTGGATCTACAAGCTAGCATTGTGTCACAGTATAGGAGTTTTGGATCTACAAGCTAGCATTGTGTCACAGTATAGGAGGTTTGGATCTACAAGCTAGCATTGTGTCACAGTATAGGAGTTTGGATCTACACGCTAGCATTGTCACAGTATAGGAGTTTGGATTTACAAGCTAGCATTGTGTCACAGTATAGGAGGTTTGGATCTACAAGCTAGCATTGTGTCACAGTATAGGAGTTTGGATCTACAAGCTAGCATTGTGTCACAGTATAGGAGGTTTGGATCTACAAGCTAGCATTGTGTCACAGTATAGGAGTTTGGATCTACAAGCTAGCATTGTCACAGTGTAGGAGGTTTGGATCTACAAGCTAGCATTGTGTCACAGTATAGGAGGTTTGGATCTACAAGCTAGCATTGTGTCACAGTATAGGAGTTTGGATCTACAAGCTATTATGCGTCACAGTATAGGAGTTTGGATCTGCAAGCTAGCATTGTGTCACAGTATAGGAGTTTGGATCTACAAGCTAGCATTGTGTCACAGTATAGGAGTTTGGATCTGCAAGCTAGCATTGTGTCACAGTATAGGAGTTTGGATCTACAAGCTAGCATTGTGTCACACTCTAGGAGTTTTGGATCTGCAAGCTAGCATTGTGTCACAGTATAGGAGTTTGGATCTGTAAGCTAGCATTGTGTCACAGTATAGGAGTTTGGATCTACAAGCTAGCATTGTGTCACAGTATAGGAGGTTTGGATCTACAAGCTAGCATTGTGTCACAGTATAGGAGTTTGGATCTACAAGCTAGCATTGTGTCACAGTATAGGAGGTTTGGATCTACAAGCTAGCATTGTGTCACAGTATAGGAGGTTTGGATCTACAAGCTAGCATTGTGTCACAGTATAGGAGTTTGGATCTACAAGCTATTATGCGTCACAGTATAGGAGTTTGGATCTGCAAGCTAGCATTGTGTCACAGTATAGGAGTTTGGATCTGCAAGCTAGCATTGTGTCACAGTATAGGAGTTTGGATCTGCAAGCTAGCATTGTGTCACAGTATAGGAGTTTGGATCTGCAAGCTAGCATTGTGTCACAGTATAGGAGTTTGGATCTGCAAGCTAGCATTGTGTCACAGTATAGGAGTTTGGATCTGCAAGCTAGCATTGTGTCACAGTATAGGAGTTTTGGATCTACAAGCTAGCATTCTGTCACAGTATAGGAGGTTTGGATCTACAAGCTAGCATTGTGTCACAGTATAGGAGTTTGGATCTACAAGCTAGCATTGTGTCACAGTATAGGAGGTTTGGATCTACAAGCTAGCATTGTGTCACAGTATAGGAGGTTTGGATCTACAAGCTAGCATTGTGTCACAGTATAGGAGGTTTGGATCTACAAGCTAGCATTGTGTCACAGTATAGGAGGTTTGGATCTACAAGCTAGCATTGTGTCACAGTATAGGAGTTTGGATCTACAAGCTAGCATTGTGTCACAGTATAGGAGGTTTGGATCTACAAGCTATTATGCGTCACAGTATAGGAGTTTGGATCTGCAAGCTAGCATTGTGTCACAGTATAGGAGTTTGGATCTACAAGCTAGCATTGTGTCACAGTATAGGAGTTTGGATTTACAAGCTAGCATTGTGTCACAGTATAGGAGGTTTGGATCTACAAGCTAGCATTGTGTCACAGTATAGGAGTTTGGATCTACAAGCTAGCATTGTGTCACAGTATAGGAGGTTTGGATCTACAAGCTAGCATTGTGTCACAGTATAGGAGTTTGGATCTACAAGCTAGCATTGTGTCACAGTATAGGAGGTTTGGATCTACAAGCTAGCATTGTGTCACAGTATAGGAGGTTTGGATCTACAAGCTAGCATTGTGTCACAGTATAGGAGTTTGGATCTACAAGCTATTATGCGTCACAGTATAGGAGTTTGGATCTGCAAGCTAGCATTGTGTCACAGTATAGGAGTTTGGATCTGCAAGCTAGCATTGTGTCACAGTATAGGAGTTTGGATCTGCAAGCTAGCATTGTGTCACAGTATAGGAGTTTGGATCTGCAAGCTAGCATTGTGTCACAGTATAGGAGTTTGGATCTGCAAGCTAGCATTGTGTCACAGTATAGGAGTTTGGATCTGCAAGCTAGCATTGTGTCACAGTATAGGAGTTTTGGATCTACAAGCTAGCATTCTGTCACAGTATAGGAGGTTTGGATCTACAAGCTAGCATTGTGTCACAGTATAGGAGTTTGGATCTACAAGCTAGCATTGTGTCACAGTATAGGAGGTTTGGATCTACAAGCTAGCATTGTGTCACAGTATAGGAGTTTGGATCTACAAGCTAGCATTGTGTCACAGTATAGGAGGTTTGGATCTACAAGCTAGCATTGTGTCACAGTATAGGAGGTTTGGATCTACAAGCTAGCATTGTGTCACAGTATAGGAGTTTGGATCTACAAGCTATTATGCGTCACAGTATAGGAGTTTGGATCTGCAAGCTAGCATTGTGTCACAGTATAGGAGTTTTTGATCTACAAGCTAGCATTGTGTCACACTCTAGGAGTTTTGGATCTGCAAGCTAGCATTGTGTCACAGTATAGGAGTTTGGATCTGCAAGCTAGCATTGTGTCACAGTATAGGAGTTTGGATCTGCAAGCTAGCATTGTGTCACAGTATAGGAGTTTGGATCTGCAAGCTAGCATTGTGTCACAGTATAGGAGTTTGGATCTGCAAGCTAGCATTGTGTCACAGTATAGGAGTTTGGATCTGCAAGCTAGCATTGTGTCACAGTATAGGAGTTTGGATCTGCAAGCTAGCATTGTGTCACAGTATAGGAGTTTTGGATCTACAAGCTAGCATTCTGTCACAGTATAGGAGGTTTGGATCTACAAGCTAGCATTGTGTCACAGTATAGGAGTTTGGATCTACAAGCTAGCATTGTGTCACAGTATAGGAGGTTTGGATCTACAAGCTAGCATTGTGTCACAGTATAGGAGGTTTGGATCTACAAGCTAGCATTGTGTCACAGTATAGGAGTTTGGATCTACAAGCTATTATGCGTCACAGTATAGGAGTTTGGATCTGCAAGCTAGCATTGTGTCACAGTATAGGAGTTTGGATCTGCAAGCTAGCATTGTGTCACAGTATAGGAGTTTGGATCTGCAAGCTAGCATTGTGTCACAGTATAGGAGTTTGGATCTGCAAGCTAGCATTGTGTCACAGTATAGGAGTTTGGATCTGCAAGCTAGCATTGTGTCACAGTATAGGAGTTTGGATCTGCAAGCTAGCATTGTGTCACAGTATAGGAGTTTTGGATCTACAAGCTAGCATTCTGTCACAGTATAGGAGGTTTGGATCTACAAGCTAGCATTGTGTCACAGTATAGGAGTTTGGATCTACAAGCTAGCATTGTGTCACAGTATAGGAGGTTTGGATCTACAAGCTAGCATTGTGTCACAGTATAGGAGGTTTGGATCTACAAGCTAGCATTGTGTCACAGTATAGGAGGTTTGGATCTACAAGCTAGCATTGTGTCACAGTATAGGAGGTTTGGATCTACAAGCTAGCATTGTGTCACAGTATAGGAGTTTGGATCTACAAGCTAGCATTGTGTCACAGTATAGGAGGTTTGGATCTACAAGCTATTATGCGTCACAGTATAGGAGTTTGGATCTGCAAGCTAGCATTGTGTCACAGTATAGGAGTTTGGATCTACAAGCTAGCATTGTGTCACAGTATAGGAGTTTGGATCTGCAAGCTAGCATTGTGTCACAGTATAGGAGTTTGGATCTACAAGCTAGCATTGTGTCACAGTATAGGAGTTTGGATCTGTAAGCTTGTATTGTGTCACAGTATAGGAGTTTGGAACTACAAGCTAGCATTGTGTCACAGTATAGGAGTTTGGATCTACAAGCTAGCATTGCGTCACAGTATAAGAGTTTGGATCTACAAGCTAGCATTGCGTCACAGTATAGGAGTTTGGATCTACAAGCTAGCATTGCGTCACAGTATAGGAGTTTGGATCTACAAGCTAGCATTGTGTCACAGTATAGGAGTTTGGATCTACAAGCTAGCATTGTGTCACAGTATAGGAGTTTGGATCTGCAAGCTAGCATTGTGTCACAGTATAGGAGTTTGGATCTACAAGCTAGCATTGTGTCACACTCTAGGAGTTTTGGATCTGCAAGCTAGCATTGTGTCACAGTATAGGAGTTTGGATCTGTAAGCATGTATTGTGTCACAGTATAGGAGTTTGGAACTACAAGCTAGCATTGTGTCACAGTATAGGAGTTTGGATCTACAAGCTAGCATTGCGTCACAGTATAGGAGTTTGGATCTACAAGCTAGCATTGCGTCACAGTATAGGAGTTTGGATCTACAAGCTAGCATTGTGTCACAGTATAGGAGTTTGGATCTACAAGCTAGCATTGTGTCACAGTATAGGAGTTTGGATCAGGCTTTTGCATAACTAAGAAAAAAAGTAAAAAAAGCATCATAAATGTAAAATATTCCAAGCCACAATTGCCGTACCCCTACCTGTGTCCACGGCGCGGTCATAATGTGCCGCCTGCCCAGTGTGACAGTCCTAATGCCCCCGTCTATATACAGTGTGCCAACACCCCATCTCTCGTCCCACCACGTGGACTTCATAATATCTGGAATGTCAGTCTGCCGTGTTTGCTCTACGCTGTCGCCCAGCTTGTATACGGTGCGCCTATCTGGTAATCCTAGATGTTGGGTACAAAGACGATTCGGGGATAAAAGATTCTGAGAGTAATTATATGGAAGAACCATGACGTTTCAGCATATATCTGCCTGTGTAATGCCGTATAATCCAATTATCCTCCATTATGGCACCAAATATATATTAGAAATGAAATTGTCCACGGTAGACCGTAAGATTATCGGTCATCTCTCTGGGTATCAGAAAGGAGGCGCTTTGCTGTATCTAGTGTTGCCAGAAGCCGAAATGGTTACCCTCGTCCAGTCAGAGGACAAACCTCCATTCTTACTGGATAGTGACCTGGATCCTACATCTATCTAGAAATAAGTATAGGAAACGCTGGTGGAGCTAGTGCATCTCCTGATCATGACGTGGAAGCTGGGCGCTAAGGCATTTGTACAGGACCCCATTACTGGTTCCCATCATAGAATTGCTACATTGTGATTATTTTTAGGACTCAGTCAGGAAGCTCTTTGGGGAGGGGGGGGGGGGGGGGGGGGAGTATTGTGCTATGAGTGACGGGGTTATGTGACTGGGGTTGCCGTGGTAGTCATATGGTACTTAGCAAATTGTATATCTGTAATAACCAGAAAAGCTCCATATGCTGTCTAACAAATAACCTGTGTAAATTATGTGTGTTGAAAAAAGTAGCCAAACATAATTGTTCCATGAAGGTTCAGCATTGAAGCTGTATTACACCAAGGAAGAGAGACTGAGAATTGTGATTGGTCGTCTTGATCACACATTTTTCGCTATTGCCTTTACAGCTTTGTCGCTGTTATATTACATACGCCCGATGGGAAAGATGGTTTTATGAGGGGGCGCTTGTTGTCCTACGTGTGCTTCCATTAGGCCTGTAACAATAAGTGTCCTGGGTGGGAGAATAAAGCTGAACTTCTGAGAGAAGCCTTGAATCATTAGAAGGATGAATCAGCCGGGCTGGCCGGGCTGGTGTAACCGTCACATTATATGACACCTGTTACAATGCGAGTTTCCTTTCATTGTGTTTTATAGTTTGAGGATGATTAGAGTAACCCAGATGCTGCAGCGAGTTATATGGTCTGTGGTCAGCCGCAGTGCAACAGCCTGGGTACCGGTACTGCGTGATTACAGACGTCTTTACAGTCTGATGAGAGCAATGGAGGCTTCCGTACATACTGCAAAACTAGTATATTATACAGAATTATATCCCATTGTCTTTATCTAGGTTCACATGAAATAACATAAATATATTTTTCTGTGGGTCCAGAGCTGAATAGAATAATTGAGTATTGTAAAGTAACTGATATTAGTGACCCTATCTCTAAAAGGAAAAAATAATTTCTAAGCCGTAAAATAGAGGAGCAAAGCCTGTGGGGTGAGACGCTGAGGGCAGTTCCAGAATCTATATCCGGATACCATTGGTTGCTTGCGTAAAGGGCCCCATACACTAGAACGATAATGCCCGATTTCATCCAATTTCGGGCATTCGGGCCGATATATTGGGTGAAATCGGGCATTTTGGAGGTTTTTCCGTTCCGATGCGCGTTCCTGTGAGGGTCGGATCGGCTCCCCTAGATCGTTAGTGCTGCGCTCATTATATATTGGTTCCCGCAGGCATGGCTGGGATCGTATAAGATATATTGCATGCAAAATGTACCAAATCATATGGAATCCTATGGATCCAGTCCCGGGAGAGTTCAAGGGAAATGGCCTCTGACTTCAGCCCTCGACATATCGCTGTAGTGTATGGGGCCCTTAAGACATTGTTTTAAACCACTAAATTCTGCTGCTAAATTGCAGAAATGTCCAAATTTGTGCAGAATCCGTCTCTATTACATTCCTGCCTTGGGGTAACAGAGTAACCTGCATTATATTCACCCCAATGTGAATATTACCTTGTTTAGGGAATCTGTACAATAAATACAATTGAAAGCATAGACAAAGCCTTGTACTATTTATTTCCCACGCCTCCCTGCTACAATGTCACAACTGAGGGCCTGAGCTGACGGAAGGCAGCCTCAGTTGTAGGGGCTGAGATGTACCGGAACCTGGAAGGTTGTATCAGACCCCTGGACATGTAAGTAACATGAAGAGAAACCGCCCGAAGGCGTGACCACGACAACTTGAGTAAAAGTCAATGATATTTATTTATGACAAACTCCATGCATCACAGTAGCAGTAAAAAGTAACATAAAAATCAGCAGAGAAATAATAATACAGTTCCTGGGTACTACAGGGTGGCAGGGGCCACAGAGCTCTGGTGGTATGAGACAGTTCTTATTATCTGCAAGTTGGAAAGTCCTTACCAGGCTCAACTGTAGCAATGAGGAAAGCCCAGGGTCGTACCAGCTGGTGTTCCAGGGAAAGCTGGACTGCTGTAGATAAAATGCTGCTGTGGGAACAGGTTAGAACCATACAGGTGTTGGCACGGAGTGGATACTGGCTGGAACCAGTTAAATAATAAATAAAGCTTGAGAGCGATGCAATGTAGATGAAATGTAGAATTTGAGAGCGGAGAAATAATAATACCGGTGGAGAGTGGTAAACTGCAGAAAGGACACCGGCCCTTTAAGAGAAGCTGTACACTGCAGGAAGCTGAGCTGGAAGCAGGTGATGTTGTAGCTGGAAACAGGTGAGTCCAGAATGGACTTGGAGGGAAGTTTGGTTTGTAATCCATGTGAGAATTGAAGCAGCAATGGCGGCGCCGGCCACAGGAGACGCCAGACTGATGAATGCACATCCAAACCACGCGGGCACAGCGGAGGCCGCGGCTGACGTAATCGCCACTCTGACACTTTGCATGCAGAAACTCAGGGACGGCGGCGGAGGCCGCGGGAGACGCCATGCCAGATGTAATATGGCGTTTACTGTGACCGCGTCTCAGAGAGACAGGAGAGGATGCAGGAATGTAAACATCAGGATAACAGATGGGATCCGGTCCTGGAGCGCTGAGCCAGCCTTAGGAGGCATCTGATGGGTAAGAAATGGCGTCCAGATACCCGGATCGTGACAGCACCCCCCCCCCCTTTAGGAGTGGCCCCAGGACACTTCTTTGGCTTTTGAGGAAACTTGGAATGGAATCTCCGAACCAAGGCAGGAGCATGGACATCAGAAGCATTGGTCCATGAACGTTCCTCAGGGCCGTAACCCTTCCAGTCAATAAGATACTGTAGTTGACCGTAACGGTGACGTGAGTCCAGGATCTTGGCCACTTCGTACTCAACGCCTCGTTGAGTTTGGACTTTCGGAGTTGGAGGAAGTGAGGAATGAAACCGATTCAAGATCAGCGGTTTCAACAGGGAAACATGGAATGTCCTGGGTATTTTTAAGAAGGGAGGCAACTGGAGTCTGTAAGCAACAGGGTTGATGACTTGTTCAATTTTAAAAGGACCGATGTAGCGAGGTGCAAACTTCATACTGGGAACTCTTAACCTCATATTCTTCGTGGATAACCATACCCGATCACCCACCTTGAGAGCAGGAACTGCTCGACGCTTCTTATCCGCAAACTTCTTGTACCTGAACGATGCCTTGAGCAGAGCTGATCGTACGCTCTTCCAGATATTGGCAAACTGATGCAAGGTGATATCCACTGCGGGAACAGAAGTTGCTGGAAGCGGTTGGAACTCAGGGACTTTAGGGTGGAATCCAAAGTTGGTGAAGAATGGTGTTGAAGAAGATGAAGAATGATACTGGTTGTTATGACAGAACTCGGCCCAGGGAAGTAATTGAACCCAGTCATCTTGAGAGGAGGACACATAGATGCGGAGGAAGGACTCCAAGTCCTGATTCACCCTCTCAGTTTGACCATTGGTCTGAGGATGGTAAGCCGTGGAAAACTTTAGCTTGACTTGGAGGGCTTGACATAAACTTCGCAAGAATTTGGCTGTGAATTGAACTCCTCGATCTGAGATAATTTCTTCTGGAAGACCGTGGAGTCGAAAGATCTCTTGTATGAATACTTGAGCCAACTTGGAAGCTGACGGAAGACCGGTGAGAGGAATGAAGTGTGCCATCTTGGTGAACCGGTCAACTACCACCCAGATGGTATTAAACTTGTTGCACATGGGCAAATCTGTAATAAAATCCATCGACAAATGGGTCCATGGTCGACGGGGAACAGATAGTGGAACCAGTTGCCCCGCAGGCGACTGGCGGGATACTTTATGTTGAGCACACTTTGGGCAAGATGCAATAAACTCCAAAACGTCCTTTTTCAGAGTTGGCCACCAATAGGACCTAGAGATAAACTCCAGGGTTTTTTGGATACCTGTATGTCCGGCAAAGCGGGAAGCATGGGCCCAATGCATGAGCTTCTTCCTTAGTGTCGGCTTCACAAAACTTTTCCCTGATGGGGACGTAGAGTCCATCCCTACCGTGGAGAATGCCAACGGACTTATAATAGGATGCTTGTCTGAAGACTCTGACTCATTTTCTTGCTCCCATGAGCGGGAAAGGGCATCGGCCTTGCGATTCTGAGAGCCCGGACAGAACTGGAGTTTAAAGTCGAACCTGGAAAAGAAAAGTGCCCATCTGGCCTGACGAGGGTTGAGACATTGTGCGCCTTTCAGATATAGAAGGTTCTTGTGGTCTGTAAGGATGGTGATTGAATGAGAAGCTCCCTCCAACAGATATCTCCACTCCTCTAGAGCGAGCTTGATGGCTAGCAACTCCTGGTCGCCAATGGCATGGTTGCGCTCCGCTGGGGAGAACTTCCGTGAGAAGAAACTGCAAGGATGTAAATGGCCATCTTTAGCCCTCTGAGATAACACCGCTCCTACTCCAACGGAGGAGGCATCCACCTCTAGGATGAAAGGAGAGTCGATGTCAGGCTGTTTCAGGACAGGCGCAGAGATGAACCTCTGTTTTAAAAGATGAAAAGCTTGCATGGCTTCTTCAGACCACTTGGACGGGTTAGCACCCTTCTTGGTGAAAGCAGTAATAGGCGCCACAATGGTGGAAAAGTCTCGTATAAACCTTCGGTAATAATTGGCGAACCCTAAGAACCTCTGGACCCCTTTGAGGGTTAAGGGTACCGGCCAATTCTGGATTGCTTGTAGTTTCTCAGGATCCATCTCTAGTCCGGAACCGGACACAATGTACCCTAGAAACGGAATGGACTTGACTTCAAAGACGCATTTCTCTAATTTGCAATAGAGATGATTGACACGGAGACTGGATAGAACCTCCTTTACCCAAAAACGATGTTCCTCTAAATTGTTGGCAAAAATGAGGATATCATCTAGATAGACCACGACATGACGGTATAGAATGTCTCTGAAGATCTCATTGACGAAATGCTGGAAGACAGCTGGAGCATTGCTCAATCCGAAGGGCATGACGAGGTACTCATAATGTCCGTCACGGGTTTTAAATGCGGTCTTCCACTCGTCACCCTCACGGATCCGGATGAGATTGTATGCACCTCTCAAGTCCAGCTTTGTAAAGATGGTAGCTCCGCTAACTCTGTCAAAGAGCTCAGTAATCAGGGGTAAAGGATAGCGGTTCTTGATGGTAATGTCGTTCAAACCTCTGTAGTCGATGCACGGCCGCAGACCACCATCTTTCTTTTTTACAAAAAAGAAGCCTGCGCCGGCTGGAGAAGAAGAAGGTCGAATGAACCCCTTTGCTAGTTTCTCTTTAATGTATTCCTCCATAGAATGCGTCTCGGGCAGAGACAACGGATAAGTTCGGCCTCGAGGTGGAACCTTCCCTGGAACGAGATCAATCGGGCAGTCCCATTCTCTATGAGGAGGAAGGATATCAGCAGAAGCTTTACTGAACACATCCGTGAAATCTTGATATGGAGGAGGTGGAACATCAGACGACCTGGGGGAGGAAGAACAGACAGGCAACACTTTAAACAAACATGTCTCAGCACAGGATGTGTGGCTCTTGGAATCACTAAAAGTGAAATAAGTTCGGAATGAAGAACTCCCACTCTCAGACGAACTGGTAGAGTCCTTAGAGCAATAACTGTATCAAAAATTTTACTGCCATCCACGGCAGTTAAGGAAAAGGAGGAAGGAAGTCTCTCGGTGGGTAGGGACCACCGTTTAACATAGGCTTCGGTAATAAAGTTCCCAGCTGCTCCGGAATCCAGGATGGCAATGACGTTCTGATAACGTTGAGCAACTTGAAGCGAGACTGGGAGATTACAATCTTGAGGAGATGGAGAGGAGATCATTACTCCTAGCCGGCCCTCTCCTTGGCGAGCTAGGATTTGAAGTTTCCCGGACGTTTGGGACAGGCATGAATAGTGTGAGACGGGGCTGCACAATACAGACAGAGAGACTCAGAGAGACGTCTTCGGCGCTCAGCAGGAGTTAAACGGGAACGGCCAATTTGCATGGGTTCATCTTTAGTTGGTGACAGTTGGCGAGGAGGAGGAGCAGAAGATTTTGGAGCAGATGATCTTCCACGCTCAGTTGCTCTCTCTCTGAAACGTAAGTCAACTTTTGTACAAAGTGAGATTAGCTCATCTAACTTGGAGGGTAAGTCTCTGGTAGCTAACTCATCTTTAATACGCTCGGATAAACCATGCCAGAATGCAGCATACAGGGCCTCGTCGTTCCATGCCAGTTCAGATGCCAGAATCTGGAACTGTATAAGATATTGTCCTACAGTATGTGATCCCTGGCGTAAACGGAGAATCTCAGACGAAGCTGAAGTTACCCGGCCTGGCTCGTCGAAGATGCGCCTGAATGTTGACACGAATGCAGTGTAAGAAGATAGCAGGGTGTCGGACCTCTCCCATAACGGTGATGCCCAGTCAAGGGCTGAGCCACTGAGAAGTGAGATGATGTAGGCAATTTTTGTACGGTCACTGGGAAAATTGCCAGGTTGTAGCTCAAACTGAATCTCACACTGGTTGAGAAATCCCCTGCAGAATCTTGGAGATCCGTCAAATTTTGCTGGCGTTGGAAGATGAAGACGTGGAGCAGAAACGGGTAAGGTGGGTGGGGTTATAGTTGGAGTCATTGTGGTTGACGCCCCAGATGTGCCTGATCCACGGAGAGTTGTCTGAATCCCATCCAGCCGAGTAGAGAAGTCCTGGAGACAGCGGATGATGTGGCCCTGTGCAGCCTCCTGATGTTCAAGTCGGGCTGCCAGTTCTTGCATCGGCCTGGCCGCTTGATCCTGGTCTCCGGCTGGATTCATTTGGTCAGTGCTTACTGTCACAACTGAGGGCCTGAGCTGACGGAAGGCAGCCTCAGTTGTAGGGGCTGAGATGTACCGGAACCTGGAAGGTTGTATCAGACCCCTGGACATGTAAGTAACATGAAGAGAAACCGCCCGAAGGCGTGACCACGACAACTTGAGTAAAAGTCAATGATATTTATTTATGACAAACTCCATGCATCACAGTAGCAGTAAAAAGTACAAAAATCAGCAGAGAAATAATAATACAGTTCCTGGGTACTACAGGGTGGCAGGGGCCACAGAGCTCTGGTGGTATGAGACAGTTCTTATTATCTGCAAGTTGGAAAGTCCTTACCAGGCTCAACTGTAGCAATGAGGAAAGCCCAGGGTCGTACCAGCTGGTGTTCCAGGGAAAGCTGGACTGCTGTAGATAAAATGCTGCTGTGGGTACTGGTTAGAACCAGACAGGTGTTGGCACGGAGTGGATACTGGCTGGAACCAGTTAAATAATAAATAAAGCTTGAGAGCGATGCAATGTAGATGAAATGTAGAATTTGAGAGCGGAGAAATAATAATACCGGTGGAGAGTGGTAAACTGCAGAAAGGACACCGGCCCTTTAAGAGAAGCTGTACACTGCTGGAAGCTGAGCTGGAAGCAGGTGATGTTGTAGCTGGAAACAGGTGAGTCCAGAATGGATCGGAGAGTCAGGCTATACCGCAGATGGAATGCTGGTGCGGGTCTCTATAGCAGAAGTCTGGAGACAGGAGCTGGAACCTGGAAGACATTCACAGAAGAGAGACAAACTGGAACTAGGTTTGACAACCAAAGCACTGACGCCTTCCTTGCTCAGGCACAGCTTACTTATACCTGCAGCAAGGAAGGGGTTGGCTAGGCAATTATGCAAATCAACAATACAGACAGCAGATTGGTGGAAATGATCAGATGACAAAATCCAAGATGGCTGCGCCCATGCAGACACTTGGAGGGAAGTTTGGTTTGTAATCCATGTGAGAATTGAAGCAGCAATGGCGGCGCCGGCCACAGGAGACAGGAGACGCCAGACTGATGAATGCACATCCAAACCACGCGGGCACAGCGGAGGCCGCGGCTGACGTAATCGCCACTCTGACACTTTGCATGCAGAAACTCAGGGACGGCGGCGGAGGCCGCGGGAGACGCCATGCCAGATGTAATATGGCGTTTACTGTGACCGCGTCTCAGAGAGACAGGAGAGGATGCAGGAATGTAAACATCAGGATAACAGATGGGATCCGGTCCTGGAGCGCTGAGCCAGCCTTAGGAGGCATCTGATGGGTAAGAAATGGCGTCCAGATACCCGGATCGTGACATACAATGTGTCATTAATGATCATGAGGCACTGTTATCCCGCCTGTCACAGAGTGCATCATGTACGGGTCCAGCTGTTACATTGTCTGGACTATCTGTATAATGTATACACTTGTGCGATATGGCATACAATCCTTCCATTTCCACCGCATCTGTGATAGAAATCGAAGGATTGTATGCACATTAAAGGTACCATGCGACGCGATGCGTGGGCACGCCGCTCAAATATCGCGTCTCATGATAGTATGTGCTGCACTTAATATTTATCGCATCGCAGCGCGATCACGTGTTTTTAAAAACACCTGCGATGCGCGATGGGCACCCGCCAGGAGAGGCCAGAGGCCACTCCCACTCGGCGGTGATGTGCCCATCACGTGATTACCATGCGATCTATCGCATGGTAATCACTTTGGCAGTTCAGGCGCGATTTCATCGCACCTGAACTGCTGGTGCGATACCCCGCGATGTCACGTCACGGGGCATCGCACAAGTGTATGGGCACCATAAGGCTTTAAGGATGCGATTCAATTGTTGGTCATGAATTTAGCTCCTGGGCTAAGGGCCCCGGAGGTATTCATTTCATTCCCTTGACGGCTCCTTTGTCGCACCCTTATACGTGCTATTACCCTCAGTAAGCAGCTTCCCCCATGCTGAGTGGTGGATGCGTTGCAGTTACAGCGTGCCCAGCACTGGCGCCCACCCAAGAAGCCTTACTTTGCCTGGATTTTATGGTGTGTGGGCAGAAATCCGCAATACGCGCAGCCGCTGGGCTAGTCGCACAGACAATTGAATTGAAAGTTCTCTGGTGACCTAGAATAATTATATTTCTCTGACCTCCTAGTGGATGCTGGGGACTCCGTAAGGACCATGGGGAATAGCGGCTCCGCAGGAGACTGGGCACAAAAGTAAAGCTTTAGAACTACCTGGTGTGCACTGGCTCCTCCCCCTATGACCCTCCTCCAAGCCTCTGTTAGATTTTTGTGCCCAAACGAGAAGGGTGCACACTAGGTGGCTCTCCTGAGCTGCTTAGTGAAAAGTTTAGTTTTAGGTTTTTTATGTTCAGTGAGACCTGCTGGCAACAGGCTCACTGCATCGAGGGACTAAGGGGAGAAGAAGCGAACTCACCTGCGTGCAGAGTGGATTGGGCTTCTTAGGCTACTGGACATTAGCTCCAGAGGGATCGATCACAGGCCCAGCCATGGATAGGTCCCAGAGCCGCGCCGCCGGCCCCCTTACAGAGCCAGAAGACAGAAGAGGTCCGGAAAATCGGCGGCAGAAGACGTCCTGTCTTCAACAAGGTAGCGCACAGCACTGCAGCTGTGCGCCATTGCTCTCAGCACACTTCACACTCCGGTCACTGAGGGTGCAGGGTGCTGGGGGGGGGCGCCCTGAGACGCAATAAAAACACCTTGGATGGCAAAAAAAAAATGCATCACATATAGCTCCTGGGCTATATGGATGAATTTAACCCCTGCCAGAATACACAGAAAAACGGGAGATAAGGCCGCCGAGAAGGGGGCGGAGCCTATCTCCTCAGCACACTGGCGCCATTTTCCCTCACAGCTCCGTTGGAGGGAAGCTCCCTGGCTCTCCCCTGCAGTCACTACACTACAGAAAGGGTTAAAAAAGAGAGGGGGGGCACTAATTACGCGCAGTATTAAAAATACAGCAGCTATAAGGGGAAAAACACTTATATAAGGTTATCCCTGTATATATATAGCGCTCTGGTGTGTGCTGGCAAACTCTCCCTCTGTCTCCCCAAAGGGCTAGTGGGGTCCTGTCCTCTATCAGAGCATTCCCTGTGTGTGTGCTGTGTGTCGGTACGTTTGTGTCGACATGTATGAGGAGAAAAATGATGTGGAGACGGAGCAGATTGCCTGTAATAGTGATGTCACCCCCTAGGGGGTCGACACCTGAGTGGATGAACTGTTGGAAGGAATTACGTGACAGTGTCAGCTCTGTATAAAAGACAGTGGTTGACATGAGACAGCCGGCTACTCAGCTTGTGCCTGTCCAGACGTCTCATAGGCCGTCAGGGGCTCTAAAGCGCCCGTTACCTCAGATGGCAGATATAGACGCCGACACGGATACTGACTCCAGTGTCGACGGTGAAGAGACAAATGTGACTTCCAGTAGGGCCACACGTTACATGATTGAGGCAATGAAAAATGTTTTACACATTTCTGATAATACGAGTACCACCAAAAAGGGGTATTATGTTCGATGAGGAAAAACTACCTGTAGTTTTCCTGAATCTGAGAAATTAAATGAGGTGTGTGATGATGCGTGGGTTTCCCCCGATAACAACTGATAATTTCTAAAATGTTATTGGCATTATATCCTTTCCCGCCAGAGGTTAGGGTGCGTTGGGAAACACCCCCTAGGGTGGATAAAGCGCTCACACGCTTGTAAGAACAAGGGCTCTACCCTCTCCTGAGATGGCCGCCCTTAAGGATCCTGCTGATAGAAAGCAGGAGAGTATCCTAAAATGTATTTACACACATACTGGTGTTATACTGCGACCAGCAATCGCCTCAGCCTGGATGTGCAGTGCTGGGTTGGCGTGGTCGGATTCCCTGACTGAAAATATAGATACCCTAGATAGGGACAGTATATTATTGTCTATAGAGCATTTAAAAGATGCATTTCTAGATATGCGTGATGCACAGCGGAATATTTGCCGACTGGCATCAAGTCTAAGTGCGTTGTCCATTTCTGCCAGTAGAGGGTTATGGACACGACAGTGGTCAGGTGAGGCGGAGGTGGCCACGGCAACAGCTGGGAAATCCACGTTTGTACCCCAGGTCGCCTCTCAACATAAGAAGACGCCGTAGTATCAGGCGCAGTCCTTTCGTGGGCAAGCGGGCAAAAGGTTCCTCATTTCTGCCCCGTGACAGAGGGAGAGGAAAAAGGCTGCAGAAATCAGCCAGTTCCCAGGAACAGAAGCCCTCTCCCGCCTCTGCCAAGCCCTCAGTATGACGCTGGGGCTTTACAAGCAGAATCAGGCATGGTGGGGGCCCGTCTCAATGAATTTCAGCGCGCAGTGGGCTCACTCGCAATTAGACCCCTGGATCCTTCAGGTGATATCTCAGGGGTACAAATTGGAATTCGAGACGTCTCCCCCTCGCCGTTTCCTAAAGTCGGCTTTACCGACGTCTCCCTCTGACAGGGAGGCAGTTTTGGAAGCCATTCACAAGCTGTATTCCCAGCAGGTGATAATCAAGGTACCCCTCCTGCAACAGGGAACGGGGTATTATTCCACACGGTTGTGGTACCGAAGCCGGACGGCTCGGTGAGACCGAGTCTAAATCTAAAATCTTGAACACTTACATACGGAGGTTCAAATTCAAGATTGAGTCACTCAGAGCAGTGATTGCGAACCTGGAAGAAGGGGACTACATGATGTCTCGGGACATCAAGGATGCTTACCTTCATGTCCCAATTTACCCTTCTCACCAAGGGTACCTCAGGTTTGTGGTACAGAACTGTCACTATCAGTTTCATACGCTGCCGTATGGATGGTCCACGGCACCCCGGGTCTTTACCAAGGTAATGGCCGAAATGATGATATTCCTTCGAAGGAAGGGAATTTTAGTTATCCCTTACTTGGACGATTCCCTGATAAGGGTAAGATCCAGGGAACAGTTGGAGGTCGGTGTAGCACTATCTCAGGTAGTGTTGCGGCAGCACGATTGGATTCTCAATATTCCAAAATCGCAGCTGATTCCGACGACTCGTCTTCTGTTCCTAGGGATGATCCTGGACACAGTCCAGAAAAAGGTGTTTCTCCCGGAGGAGAAAGTCAGGGAGTTATCCGAGCTAGTCGGGAACCTCCTATAACCGAGCCAAGTCTCAGTACATCAATGAAAGGGTTCTGTGAAAAATGGTGACTTCCTACGAAGCAATCCCATTCGGCAGATTCCACGCAAGAACTTTCCAGTGGGACCGGCTGGACAAATGGTCCGGGTCGCATCTTCAGATGCATCAGCGGATAACCCTGTCACCAAGCACAAGGGTGTCTCTCCTGTGGTGGTTGCAGAGTGCTCATCTTCTAGAGGGCCGCAGATTCGACATTCAGGACTGGGTCCTGGTGACCACGGATGCCAGCCTGCGAGGCTGGGGAGCAGTCACACAGGGAAGGAATTTCCAGAGCTTATGGTCAAGCCTGGAGACATCACTTCACATAAATATCCTGAAGCTAAGGGCCATTTACAATGCTCTAAGCTCAGCAAGACCTCTGCTTCAAGGTCACCCGGAGTTGATCCATTCGGACAACATCACGGCAGTCACCCACGTAAACAGACAGGGTGACACAAGAAGCAGGAGGGCAAGGCAGAAGCTGCAAGGATTCTTCGCTGGGCGGAAAATCATGTGATAGCACTGTCAGCAGTATTCATTCCGGGAGTGGACAACTGGGAAGCAGACTTCCTCAGTAGACACGACCTCCACCCGGGAGAGTGGGGACTTCACCCAGAAGTCTTCCACATGTTTATAAAACTCGACAAGTATTGCGCCAGGTCAAGGGACCCTCAGGCAATAGCTGTAGACGCTCTGGTAACACAGTGGGTGTACCAGCCAGTGTATGTGTTCCCTCCTCTGCCTCTCATACCCAAGGTACTGAGAATTATAAGATGGAGAGGAGTAAGCACTATATTCCTGGCTCCGGATTGGCCAAGAGGGACTTGGTAACCGGAACTTCAAGAGATGCTCACGGAGGATCCGTGGCCTCTACCTCTAAGAAGGGACCTGCTCCAGCAAGGACCCTGTCTGTTCCAAGACTTACCGCGGCTGCGTTTGACGGCATGGCGGTTGAACGCCGGATCCTGAAGGAGAAAGGCATTCCGGATGAAGTCATTCCTATCCTGATCAAAGCCAGGAAAGATATAACCGCAAAACATTATCACCGCATTTGGCGAAAATATGTTGCGTGGTGCGAGGCCAGTAAGGCCCCGACGGAGGAATTTTTCAACTAGGTCGATTCCTACTTTTCCTGCAAACAGGAGTGTCTATGGGCCTGAAATGGGGGTCCATTAAGGTTCAAATTTCGGCCCTGTCAATTTTCTTCCAAAAAGAACTAGCTTCAGTCCCTGAAGTTCAGACGTTGTGAAAGGGGTACTGTATATACAGCCTCCTTTTGTGCCTCCAGTGGCACCTTGGGATCTAAATGTAGTTTTTGGGTTCCAAAAGTCACATTGGTTTGAACCACTTAAATATGTGGAGTTAAAATATCTCACATGGAAAGTGGTCATGCTGTTGGCCCTGGCCTGGGCCAGGTGCGTGTCAGAATTGGCGGCTTTATCCTGTAAAAGCCCTCATCTGATTTTCCATTCGGACAGGGCGGAATTTAGGACTTGTCCTCAGTTTCTCCCTAAGGTGGTTTTCAGCGTTTCACCTGAATCAACCTATTTGTGGTGCCTGCGGCTACTAGGGACTTGGAGGACTCCAAGTTGCTAGACGTTGTTAGGGCCCTGGAAATATAGGTTTCCAGGACGGCTGGAGTCAGAAAATCTGACTCGTTGTTTATTCTGTATGCACCCAACAAGCTGGGTGCTCCTGCTTCTAAGCAGACTATTGTTTGTTGGATTTGTAGTACAATTCAGCTTGCACATTCTGTGGCAGTCCTGCCACAGCCAAAATCTGTAAAAGCCCATTCCACAAGGAAGGTGGGCTCATCTTGGGCGGCTGCCCGAGGGGTCTCGGCTTTACAACGTTGCCGAGCAGCTACTTGGTCAGGAGCAAATACGTTTGTAAAATTCTACAAATTTGATACCCTGGCTGAGGAGGACCTGGAGTTCTCTCATTTGGTGCTGCAGAGTCATCCGCACTCTCCCGCCCGTTTGGGAGCTTTGGTATAATCCCCATGGTCCTTACGGAGTCCCCAGCATCCACTAGGACGTCAGAGAAAACAAGAATTTACTTACCGATAATTCTGTTTCTCGTAGTCCGTAGTGGATGCTGGGCGCCCATCCCAAGTGCGGATTGTCTGCAATACTGGTACATAGTTATTGTTACCAAAAAAATCGGGTTATTGCTGTAGTGAGCCATCTTTTCTAGAGGCTCCTCTGTTATCATGCTGTTAACTAGGTTTAGATCACAAGTTATATGGTGTGATTGGTGTGGCTGGTATGAGTCTTACCCGGGATTCAAAATCCTTCCTTATTGTGTACGCTCGTCCGGGCACAGTATCCTAACTGAGGCTTGGAGGAGGGTCATAGGGGGAGGAGCCAGTGCACACCACCTGATCCTAAAGCTTTTACTTTTGTGCCCTGTCTCCTGCGGAGCCGCTATTCCCCATGGTCCTTACGGAGTCCCCAGCATCCACTACGGACTACGAGAAATAGAATTATCGGTAAGTAAATTCTTATTATTATTGCGAGTTAAGTTGATTGCTGCTGGAGACATTGAAATTGGCACACAGCGGTCACTTCAGTAGGTAAAAGGCAGGATCCTGGATAGGGAGACAGAAGGCATCCATCAGTCCAGTCCTTGGCTTCTCCGGTAGTCTAGCACACCTCTATCTGCAGTGTATAGCGCTGGATATTTATACTATATTCTTTGTAGCCAGAGGCATTGCAGGTTAAACTCAAAGAGGTAGGAGCCTTATATAATGTATAGCCAGGGAGAACCTGCACTGGTTACACCAGATCTACTTGTTCAGAGGTGGGATAGCTATATATATGTATTCATACCGTTATTATCTTTTATTCATATGGCGCTACCAAGTATCCATGGTGATGTAAGCTCCCAGGCTCTCCCTTAGCACGCAGCCCCTAAAACCAGCGCTGTCCCCATAGCACAATACACACAGGGTATTACACTCACACACACACACACACACACACACACACACACACACACACACGTCCGCTGGATACACACTATAAGATCATCTGTCCAATCTTTCTGGTTGGGACGAATATCTGGCAATGTATGGGAGCAAATGACAATCAACCATTTCTTCCCAAAAGCTGGAAAACAGACAAAAGTAATCGTTCAGACAAATTGGTTAAATCCAGGCTGCAGTAGGAGCAGGCTACAGTAGGAGCAGGCTGCAGGTTGCATTCCACGGTACACCCACCTACACGCATTGTTATCTGGACGCCTTTCTCTGGTGCAGCTCTGATCGCAGATTCCTCTAATGGCGCAGTTGGGCGTCACTCATCCCAAAGCTGGGTTTTGGTTATTGTGATCTTTTTGCAGTCACTGAGTTCCCTTCTCTAATACCCTTGTGGACCTGACCGTCAGCAAATCATTATCTTGGCAGAAAACGTGCGCACAGGTCATTTGCGGGATTATTTTTGGGTAACGGACACTGGGGCAGATGTATTAAGCCTGGAGAAGGGATAGAGCAGTGATAAGTGAGGGACGCACCAGCCAATCATCCATAATGATTGGCTGGTGTGTTATCACCTTGCACTTACTGTATCACTGCTTTATCACTTCTCCAGGTTGATACATCTGCCCCAGTGTTACAGCATGGTTACATGGCTCTGTGCTTAGCACTGACTCCATCCATTTTACTAAATCCAAATATCCCATTTGCTAAACTGATTTTATTAAAAGAAAAAACCCCAAATAATAATAATAATAACGTCTGTAAAATGCCATTGTACACGTACTAGCTAGTATTACAGGTTTTGCGCACACTGGCACTAACATCCTATATTTCACACACTTTCTAGCACAAAGCCATTGAGATGGATGTGAAAATAACAATGTACATATTGGCATTGCTCTTGTTGCGCTGCAGTGCGTTCTACTACGTGTTCCGTTTCCGTGCATCTGATGTACGTCAGTGCAGCTGAAAGCTCACAATTATCTCGATGGGAGTTCATTGTCAGGGCAGTGCGATGCCGCTAACAAGCAGTCACACTGTTTTATTACACACATTTAAAAAACACACATGGAATTGTGGACACACGTTACATGCATGCACCAACAAGAACATTGTATGTGCTGTATCTGCATCCTAACCTTTGATGATGAAAGCATTGTGAACGCCCGTGTCTAATTGCTGTTGTCACTGGCAGGCCGGTTCCACACATCGGCTGCCTGCTTTTAGTAAGCAGAGGTAATAAGCCAGGGTTTACCATCCGTCCTATTAAGTAGCTTTGAATGCAGCAAATTGTGGCCACTCCCAGTTTTATTTGGTGAAGGGAAAGTATATCCCCCCAAGGAGGGCTCACCTACCCTGGACCGGCAGTGGCAGCTGCTTGTGTTTGGGGCTGGAGGCAGGCCAGTGTGCAGGGCATGGTAAGGGGAATGTCTGCATTGTGTAAAACTGAGCACTGGAATAGGATCTATTAATACTTAATACTCTGTACATAGGGGGTAATTCTGAGTTGATCGCAGCAGGATTTTTGATAGCAGTTGGGCAAAACCATGTGCACTGCAGGTGTGGCAGATATAACATGTGCAGAGAGAGTTAGATTTGGGTGGGTTATATTATTTCTGTGCAGGGTAAATACTGGCTGCTTTATTTTTACACTGCAAATTAGATTGCAGATTGAACACACCCCACCCAAATCTAACTCTCTCTGCACATGTTATATCTGCCTCCCCTGCAGTGCACATGGTTTTGCCCAATTGCTATCAAAAATCCTGCTGCGATCAACTTGGAATTATCCCCCATTGTCCACCTGGACAGCAGTGATATGTGTTATGGAAGCAGCTACAAGAAAATGTTTTTGGATGTGTTACCCTGCAGTGTGCTGGCATTGTATTCCTTGGAATGTAACGGGTAGAGGGGTCCGGCCCTGACGCTCTTGGCCACTTGCGGGGTCCGGCCCTGACGCTCTTGGCCACTTGCGGGGTCCGGCCCTGACGCTCTTGGCCACTTGCGGGGTCCGGCCCTGACGCTCTTGGCCACTTGCGGGGTCCGGCCCTGACGCTCTTGGCCACTTGCGGGGTCCGGCCCTGACGCTCTTGGCCACTTGCGGGGTCCGGCCCTGACGCTCTTGGCCACTTGCGGGGTCCGGCCCTGACGCTCTTGGCCACTTGCGGGGTCCGGCCCTGACGCTCTTGGCCACTTGCGGGGTCCGGCCCTGACGCTCTTGGCCACTTGCGGGGTCCGGCCCTGACGCTCTTGGCCACGTGCGGGGTCCAGCCCTGACGCTCTTGGCCACGTGCGGGGTCCGGCCCTGACGCTCTTGGCCACGTGCGGGGTCCGGCCCTGACGCTCTTGGCCACGTGCGGGGTCCGGCCCTGACGCTCTTGGCCACGTGCGGGGTCCGGCCCTGACGCTCTTGGCCACGTGCGGGGTCCGGCCCTGACGCTCTTGGCCACGTGCGGGGTCCGGCCCTGACGCTCTTGGCCACGTGCGGGGTCCGGCCCTGACGCTCTTGGCCACGTGCGGGGACCGGCCCTGCACCATGCCCCACCCCCTCTCTTGCGGCTTCTGCACTAAGCCCCACTCCATCTCTTGCAGCTGCTGCACTAAGCCCCGCTACGTCTCCGTATATGCAGTGGACATATGCTACATCGTCAATTAGTTTTTTTTGTCATATCATATTTAGTTTTCAACTATAAAACACATGGAGGACCGCCTCTACCGCTCCTGATTTATACTTACAGTATTTAGATTTGTATGCATTTATACTGCTCTACCATCTTCTGGTGTTCCCAAGCTTCTCCTAACACTACCCAAATGTCCTCGGAGCTGGAGCCGTCTTATTCTGAATTATTAAGTGTTCATTTTGTTTTTCATCCGCGCAGCTTAGTGTATGTGCGTGTTATGTTCTGCAAAAAGATTTTTCTCACAATGGCGCACACCACATATATAGTAGATAAAAAGTTCTTACTCCAAAGGGGTTTTTAGGAATTAGAGAATCCAAATTCTTTTTGAGTTGGAATCGTTCTTATTCACACACCATAAGTACTTCCATGAGGATAAATTCCAGCGGATTCTCAATCTCAAAAAATAAAAAATAAAATCTAGTGCAATATTGTCTGAACGGATGACAGAATTACTTTATTACATTAGACTCGCAATAAAAACGGTAAAACAAGCATGTCACCACACAAATTGTGGGTAGGCATCACAATGGCTCAATCTCCACGCTATTACCCGTCCCAGATGGAATAGGGATGAGAGTCCGAAAGCCCGGGATTCTTTCACCTCCTCAGGTAGCTCGTGGATCCAATAGAGCTGTCCCTTTGATCTTTGTCACCAGCTTAAAGCTTTTCGGACACCAGGTCCTTCGTCAGCCTCCTGGAGGATGAGAGCGGCAGGTCACAGCCGGAAGTGAGGACTGTGCACACAGGAAGCGCCAGCGGATAGGCGGGTGTACACACAGGATCGAGGCTTGACAGCAGATCGCCTATCCGGGATCCCTACCCACAATTTGTGTGGTGACATTTGTGTGGTGACATTCTGTCATCTGTTCAGACAATATTGCACTAGATTGTTTTTTTTCTTTTTTGAGATTGGGAATCCGCTGGAATTTATCCTCATGGAAGTATTGGATAAGAACGATTCCAACTCAAAAAGAATTTGGATTCTCTCCTAAAAACCCCTTTGGAGTAAGAACTTTTTATCTACTATATATGTGGTGTGCGCCACTGTGAGAAAAATCTTTATGCATTGTATTATCTTGGTGGTTAGTTTGTGAGGTGCCACTTATTTTCTCATAGGCTGCAATCCAGTAGTTGCGCATTCAAGATCAATTTCCCTTTTCTATCGTGTTATGTTCCGGCAGCACACACGCGTGTGGTGGGACTGTTGGAACAATGGCATTTTACTATCCTTTAGTTTCATTTTTTTCATGCAGTTTTTAGTCTTAATGAGTCACAATCTCGTTGCCGTACTTGTCACCTGGCCTGTCATGACATGTATCTTCTCTTATGCGTCCGCTCTCTTGCTTTTTGCGGTTTATCCTAAATGTTCCTGCAATATAACAGCCCTTATTGCTTTGTCTCTTGCCGTTATCCTGCAAAGCTATTTCCTATGTGTAACGGGAGGCAGTTTAAATGTCGGCTGTCAGGATCCCGACGTTCAGGAGACCGACGCCGGAATCCGCCAGCCTGACACCCGCCCGGTATTCCCACTGCTTAAACCTAATATTCAAATCCCCCCCACCGTGGCACTAACCCGCCATCTATACTTACGGTCGGGATTCTGGCGTTGGCATTCTAGGGGTAATTCAGTTCTGATCGCTGCTGTGCGATTATGCACAGCGTGCGATCAGGTCTGTACTGCGCATGCGTATGCACCGCAATGTGCAGGTGCGACAGACTGCAGCAACAGGGGTCAGCGATGGGATATGGCGAAGGATCTATTTGCACGGGCGTTCGCAAGGAGATTGACAGGAAGAGGGCGTTTGTGGGTGGCAACTGGCCGTTTTCAGGGAGTGTCCGGAAAAACGCAGGCGTGTCCAAGCGTTTGCAGGGCGGGTGTCTGACTTCAGATCTGGCCCCGATCAGCAGGAAACAATCGCAGCGGCTGAGTAAGTCCTGGGCTGAGTAGTGACCACACAAGATCTGTTTGTGCAGCTCCGCTACACATCCAAACGCACACTTGCACAGCGAAAATACACTCCCCCCTGTAGGCGGCGACTATCTGATCGCAGGGCTGCAAAACACGCAGCCCAGCGATCAGGTCTGAATTACCCCCTCTGACAAGTGTCTGGATTATGGAATTGGTATTCTGATTGCTGGGATCCAGACATCCGATATCATAACTGCATCCCATTGCTGGGCCAGCTTTTCATGTTAGTCTTATGCTGTAGTTATATCAGAGCGCCATTTTTCTATTGTGGATGCCTCAGACGTTGGGGTCTTAACATGCATTTGTCAATGTCCAGTTTTCAGTTTGTAAACTTGTCGCACGGTACACATTTGCTCAGTCCTGCTGTAGAGGTGAAAGCTGTGCTATTAAAGGTCCAATGCCTGGGTCAGGGAATCTGGAATGTTTCTCAGAGAGACCGACTGATCATAGATGGCTGCTGATCAGCGGGTCCAGTTGAATCGGGGAAAAGGTGCTTAGATGTATGAGGTTTTAACCCTGACTAACCCACCAACATACTGACAGCATCTGGTCATATAACATAGGTGGTGTCCCGGTGTCAGCCTGCTGTGCTGTACAGTGATGGATCCAGGCAGTGGAGAATATTTCATCATAGACGGTATCTCCAGATGATGAGCTAGGCTGCGATACACTTGCTCTCAAATTAATTCCCAAACTATCACTTAGATGTATCTTGAGGCTAATCTGCATGGACGTATGTTATATTGCTTCCTCTGCTCTATGTTACGTGATTAAAGGGCCCAATATACAGCATGTGTGTAATGATTGTTGTATTGTTCTGTCTTGGCATCACCTTAGTAGTCCCAGTGCTTTCTCTGAGCTGGATTCCTAGCAGCCTGCTCTCTAGTAGATGGTGGGTACCACCTCATCATGCCCCCTGCCTTGACAGGGGGCATGATATGGTCTAGGTGGTACCCACATCTCTTACCTATTATGGACTGTACTGTAGTTCTTGTCTGAGACTTCACTTCAAGATTAAAATAGGCCAACAGGTGAATCTTAAATTGACCTGCTATAGAAACTAAGGTTGTCCATTGACCGTCGATGGTTAACAACGATCAATGGTTTCCTGACGATTGCCGATGGTATAACCTTCAATGAGAAATCTGATATTAAATAGCACACAATGTTTCTGTATTATATGAAGTATTACCTGCATTCCTAGTTTTGTGAGTGGTTAAATATTGCACAATGAAAGGGCGTTGGATGGTGAAGGGGGCGTAGTATTGCGTATGTTTGGACGCATCTCCTTTAATCTGCGTATGCACGGCTGAGAACCATTAATGGTTTGGCCAGTGATGGTAATATAACCAATGATAAGTACCTGGCGATGGACAACTCTAGTAGAAACCACGGCCTACATAGATAAGGCCAGTTCATGGATGGGTTCTTCCCTTTGGCTAATGCCTGTAATATTATGCTGATTGTGGTGTTTAATATGATTTGTTCATACAATATTTTTATGTTCAGTCTGCAGATAAGCAAAGAGCCCTAGAGGAAACCAAAGCGTATACAACACAGTCCTTAGCCAGTGTGGCATATCTGATCAACACCTTAGCAAACAATGTCCTTCAGATGCTGGATATTCAGGCGTCTCAGCTCCGGAGGATGGAGTCCTCCATCAACCATATATCACAGGTGAGTGGCTGGTGGATTCTCCTTCATTTCATCACAAACGTTTTTGCATCCTACATAATAATAGAAGTGCAGAGATCTCAGTTACATAAATACATTTGGTAAGCCACCAGCTACGTAAAGGCGTCTCTGCTCTGGTGCTCCTACGCTACGTGATAACAGCACCTACTTTTCTCTAACGTCCTAAGTGGATGCTGGGGACTCCGTAAGGACCATGGGGAATAGCGGCTCCGCAGGAGACTGGGCACAAAAGTAAAGCTTTAGAACTACCTGGTGTGCACTGGCTCCTCCCCCTATGACCCTCCTCCAAGCCTCAGTTAGATTTTTGTGCCCGAACGAGAAGGTTGCACACTAGGTGGCTCTCCTGAGCTGCTTAGTGAAAAGTTAGTTTTAGGTTTTTTATTTTCAGTGAGACCTGCTGGCAACAGGCTCACTGCATCGAGGGACTAAGGGGAGAAGAAGCGAACTCACCTGCGTGCAGAGTGGATTGGGCTTCTTAGGCTACTGGACATTAGCTCCAGAGGGACGATCACAGGCCCAGCCATGGATGGGTCCCAGAGCCGCGCCGCCGGCCCCCTTACAGAGCCAGAAGACAGAAGAGGTCCGGAAAATCGGCGGCAGAAGACGTCCTGTCTTCAACAAGGTAGCGCACAGCACTGCAGCTGTGCGCCATTGCTCTCAGCACACTTCACACTCCGGTCACTGAGGGTGCAGGGCGCTGGGGGGGGCGCCCTGAGACGCAATAAAAACACCTTGGATGGCAAAAAATGCATCACATATAGCTCCTGGGCTATATGGATGAATTTAACCCCTGCCAGAATACATAGAAAAACGGGAGATAAGGCCGCCGATAAGGGGGCGGAGCCTATCTCCTCAGCACACTGGCGCCATTTTCCCTCACAGCTCCGTTGGAGGGAAGCTCCCTGGCTCTCCCCTGCAGTCACTACACTACAGAAAGGGTTAAAAAAGAGAAGGGGGGCACTAATTACGCGCAGTATTAAAATACAGCAGCTATAAGGGGAAAAACACTTATATAAGGTTATCCCTGTATATATATAGCGCTCTGGTGTGTGCTGGCAAACTCTCCCTCTGTCTCCCCAAAGGGCTAGTGGGGTCCTGTCCTCTATCAGAGCATTCCCTGTGTGTGTGCTGTATGTCGGTACGTTTGTGTCGACATGTATGAGGAGAAAAATTATGTGGAGACGGAGCAGATTGCCTGTAATAGTGATGTCACCCCCTAGGGGGTCGACACCTGAGTGGATGAACTGTTGGAAGGAATTACGTAACAGTGTCAGCTCTGTATAAAAGACAGTGGTTGACATGAGACAGCCGGCTACTCAGCTTGTGCCTGTCCAGACGTCTCATAGGCCGTCAGGGGCTCTAAAGCGCCCGTTACCTCAGATGGCAGATATAGACGCCGACACGGATACTGACTCCAGTGTCGACGGTGAAGAGACAAATGTGACTTCCAGTAGGGCCACACGTTACATGATTGAGGCAATGAAAAATGTTTTACACATTTCTGATAATACGAGTACCACCAAAAAGGGGTATTATGTTCGGTGAGGAAAAACTACCTGTAGTTTTCCTGAATCTGAGAAATTAAATGAGGTGTGTGATGATGCGTGGTTTTCCCCCGATAACAACTGATAATTTCTAAAATGTTATTGGCATTATATCCTTTCCCGCCAGAGGTTAGGGTGCGTTGGGAAACACCCCCTAGGGTGGATAAAGCGCTCACACGCTTGTAAGAACAAGGGCTCTACCCTCTCCTGAGATGGCCGCCCTTAAGGATCCTGCTGATAGAAAGCAGGAGGGCATCCTAAAAGGTATTTACACACATACTGGTGTTATACTGCGACCAGCAATCGCCTCAGCCTGGATGTGCAGTGCTGGGTTGGCGTGGTCGGATTCCCTGACTGAAAATATTGATACCCTAGATAGGGACAGTATATTATTGCCTATAGAGCATTTAAAAGATGCATTTCTATATATGCGTGATGCACAGCGGAATATTTGCCGACTGGCATCAAGTCTAAGTGCGTTGTCCATTTCTACCAGTAGAGGGTTATGGACACGACAGTGGTCAGGTGATGCGGATTCCAAACGGCATTTGGAAGTATTGCCTTATTAAGGGGAGGAGTTATTTGGGGTCGGTCTTTCAGACCTGGTGGCCACGGCAACAGCTGGGAAATCCACGTTTGTACCCCAGGTCGCCTCTCAACATGAGAAGACGCCGTATTATCAGGCGCAGTCTTTTCGTGGGCAAGCGGGCAAAAGGTTCCTCATTTCTGCCCCGTGACAGAGGGAGAGGAAAAAGGCTGCAGAAATCAGCCAGTTCCCAGGAACAGAAACCCTCTCCCGCCTCTGCCAAGCCCTCAGTATGACGCTGGGGCTTTACAAGCAGAATCAGGCACGGTGGGGGCCCGTCTCAATGAATTTCAGCGCGCAGTGGGCTCACTCGCAAGTAGACCCCTGGATCCTTCAGGTGATATCTCAGGGGTACAAATTGGAATTCGAGACGTCTCCCCCTCGCCGTTTCCTAAAGTCGGCTTTACCGATGTCTCCTTCTGACAGGGAGACAGTTTTGGAAGCCATTCACAAGCTGTATTCCCAGCAGGTGATAATCAAGGTACCCCTCCTGCAACAGGGAACGGGGTATTATTCCACACTGTTGTGGTACCGAAGCCGGACGGCTCGGTGAGACCGATTCTAAATCTAAAATCTTTGAACACTTACATACAGAGGTTCAAATTCAAGATTGAGTCACTCAGAGCAGTGATTGCGAACCTGGAAGAAGAGGACTACATGATGTCTCGGTACATCAAGGATGCTTACCTTCATGTCCCAATTTACCCTTCTCACCAAGGGTACCTCAGGTTTATGGTACAGAACTGTCACTATCAGTTTCAGACGCTGCCGTATGGATGGTCCACGGCACCCCGGGTCTTTACCAAGGTAATGGCCGAAATGATGATACTCCTTCAAAGGAAGGGAATTTTAGTTATCCCTTACTTGGACGATTCCCTGATAAGGGTAAGATCCAGGGAACAGTTGGAGGTCGGTGTAGCACTATCTCAGGTAGTGTTGCGGCAGCACGATTGGATTCTCAATATTCCAAAATCGCAGCTGATTCCGACGACTCGTCTTCTGTTCTTAGGGATGATCCTGGACACAGTTCAGAAAAAGGTGTTTCTCCCGGAGGAGAAAGTCAGGGAGTTATCCGAGCTAGTCGGGAACCTCCTATAACCGAGCCAAGTCTCAGTACATCAATGAGATGGTTCTGGAAAAATGGTGGCTTCCTAAGAAGCAATCCCATGCGGCAGATTCCACGCAAGAACTTTCCAGTGGGACCTGCTGGACAAATGGTCTGGGTCGCATCTTCAGATGCATCAGCGGATAACCCTGTCACCAAGCACAAGGGTGTCTCTCCTGTGGTGGTTGCAGAGTGCTCATCTTCTAGAGGGCCGCACATTCAGGACTGGGTCCTGGTGACCACGGATGCCAGCCTGCGAGGCTGGGGAGCAGTCACACAGGGAAGGAATTTCCAGAGCTTATGGTCAAGCCTGGAGACATCACTTCACATAAATATCCTGAAGCTAAGGGCCATTTACAATGCTCTAAGCTCAGCAAGACCTCTGCTTCAAGGTCACCCGGAGTTGATCCATTCGGACAACATCACGGCAGTCACCCACGTAAACAGACAGGGTGACACAAGAAGCAGAAGGGCAATGGCAGAAGCTGCAAGGATTCTTCGCTGGGCGGAAAATCATGTGATAGCAGTTTCAGCAGTATTCATTCCGGGAGTGGACAACTGGGAAGCAGACTTCCTCAGCAGACACGACCTCCACCCGGGAGAGTGGGGACTTCACCCAGAAGTCTTCCACATGTTTATAAAACTCGACAAGTATTGCGCCAGGTCAAGGGACCCTCAGGCAATAGCTGTAGACGCTCTGGTAACACAGTGGGTGTACCAGTCAGTGTATGTGTTCCCTCCTCTGCCTCTCATAACCAAGGTACTGAGAATTATAAGATGGAGAGGAGTAAGCACTATATTCGTGGCTCCGGATTGGCCAAGAAGGACTTGGTAACCGGAACTTCAAGAGATGCTCACGGAGGATCCGTGGCCTCTACCTCTAAGAAGGGACCTGCTCCAGCAAGGACCCTGTCTGTTCCAAGACTTACCGCGGCTGCGTTTAACGGCAGGGCGGTTGAACGCCGGATCCTGAAGGAAAAAGGCATTCCGGATGAAGTCATCCCTATCCTGATCAAAGCCAGGAAAGATATAACCGCAAAACATTATCACCGCATTTGGCGAAAATATGTTGCGTGGTGCGAGGCCAGTAAGGCCCCGACGGAGGAATTTTCAACTAGGTCGATTCCTACATTTCCTGCAAACAGGAGTGTCTATGGGCCTGAAATGGGGGTCCATTAAGGTTCAAATTTCGGCCCTGTCAATTTTCTTCCAAAAAGAACTAGCTTCAGTCCCTGAAGTTCAGACGTTTGTGAAAGGGGTACTGTATATACAGCCTCCTTTTGTGCCTCCAGTGGCACCTTGGGATCTAAATGTAGTTTTTGGGTTCCAAAAGTCACATTGGTTTGAACCACTTAAATATGTGGAGTTAAAATATCTCACATGGAAAGTGGTCATGCTGTTGGCCCTGGCCTGGGCCAGGTGCGTGTCAGAATTGGCGGCTTTATCCTGTAAAAGCCCTCATCTGATTTTCCATTCGGACAGGGCGGAATTGAGGACTTGTCCTCAGTTTCTCCCTAAGGTGGTTTTCAGCGTTTCACCTGAATCAACCTATTGTGGTGCCTGCGGCTACTAGGGACTTGGAGGACTCCAAGTTGCTAGACGTTGTCAGAGCCCTGGAAATATAGGTTTCCAGGACGGCTGGAGTCAGAAAATCTGACTCGTTGTTTATTCTGTATGCACCCAACAAGCTGGGTGCTCCTGCTTCTAAGCAGACTATTGCTCGTTGGATTTGTAGTACAATTCAGCTTGCACATTCTGTGGCAGGCCTGCCACAGCCAAAATCTGTAAAAGCCCATTCCACAAGGAAGGTGGGCTCATCTTGGGCGGCTGCCCGAGGGGTCTCGGCTTTACAACTTTGCCGAGCAGCTACTTGGTCAGGAGCAAATACGTTTGTAAAATTCTACAAATTTGATACCCTGGCTGAGGAGGACCGGGAGTTCTCTCATTTGGTGCTGCAGAGTCATCCGCACTCTCCCGCCCGTTTGGGAGCTTTGGTATAATCCCCATGGTCCTTACGGAGTCCCCAGCATCCACTTAGGACGTTAGAGAAAATAAGAATTTACTTACCGATAATTCTATTTCTCGTAGTCCGTAGTGGATGCTGGGCGCCCATCCCAAGTGCGGATGGTCTGCAATACTGGTACATAGTTATTGTTACCAAAAAAATCGGGTTATTGCTGTAGTGAGCCATCTTTTCTAGAGGCTCCTCTGTTATCATGCTGTTAACTGGGTTTAGATCACAAGTTATATGGTGTGATTGGTGTGGCTGGTATGAGTCTTACCCGGGATTCAAAATCCTTCCTTATTGTGTACGCTCGTCCGGGCACAGTATCCTAACTGAGGCTTGGAGGAGGGTCATAGGGGGAGGAGCCAGTGCACACCAGGTAGTTCTAAAGCTTTACTTTTGTGCCCAGTCTCCTGCGGAGCCGCTATTCCCCATGGTCCTTACGGAGTCCCCAGCATCCACTACGGACTACGAGAAATAGAATTATCGGTAAGTAAATTCTTATTTTATGTATTTCTAAATTGAGATCCTACTCACCACTACAAGGATCGGCAGAGTGTAGTACGGCTGACCGGCGGTCTCCTGACCGCCGGTCAGCTTACCGACGCCGGGATCCCGGCAGCATACCGACGCTGGGATCCCGGCGGGGAGGGGCGAGTGCAGCAAGCCCCTTGCGGGCTCGCTGCGTTCGCCGCGCTGCGGGCTCGGTGACCACGGGTTCTATTCCCACTCTATGGGTGTCGTGGACACCAACGAGTGGAAATAGTCCCTGTTGGTCGGCATGCCGACCATCGGGACAGTGACCCGTCGGGCTGGTGGAGGAGGTCATGTGACTGTCGGTCAGCTGACCGGCGGTCACATGAATACCACCCGGATCGGCATACCTTCTGGCTACTGATCACATACTGTACATCCCTCTCAGATCAGTGATACACAGAATGACAGTTATTTAAATCAATGTATTGGTCCATCAGAAGTGCATGTAAGGGAGGGGGTTATCTGTACAAGAGAAAACAAAACCCCAGCACACTGCAATGGATCAGCAATAGAGATTTGCATCCTACATAATAATTCAGAGATCTCAGTTATTTTTCCCTTAGTGATTTCTGTCCATGCCTACTTACAGTCTGTGATCTGGGAAAATTGTTTTTAAATTTGATATATTAGTCTCTTAGCAATCATTGATCCACGTATTGCCTGTTACATGTCATTATTTCTGAAGTCATAGGGTAGACTTAGTTCTTTTGACATAAAGTGGATATGTGAACTCATTAGCTGCAAGTTCCGTACTGTAAAGTCCCACATTAACTTGATAACATATATTGTGGGAAAGCTTTGCCAACAAAAATTGGAAGAGTTTCCACAATTCAATTAGAAGCAGCAAGTTGCAGGCATTGGGGGTAATTCAGAGTTGATCGTAGCAGCAAATTTGTTTGCAGTTGGGCAAAACTATGTGTGGGGCAGATGTAACATGTGCAGAGAGAGATAGATTTGGGTGGGGTGTGTTCAAACTTAAATCTAAATTGCAGTGTAAAAATAAAGCAGCCAGTATTTACCCTGCACAGAAACACTGTAACCCACCCAAGTCTTAACTCTTTCTGCACATGTTACATCTGCCCCACCTGCACTGCACATGGTTTTGCCCAACTGCTAACAAATTTGCTGCTGTGATCAACTCTGAATTACCCCTTTTCGGGTACCTCCGCATTGTATTAACTACGGGACGTGTTTGAGAGAGTTGGGAAATCTCCGGGAACCAGAATAAAGCTACAAGTAAGATATCAGCAGAAGGCTGTTTGTGGCCATTCGCATAGTGCAGCAGGCAGACACGTGGTTTTACAAGGTTAGCTATTAAAGCTTTTTTTTATTTTAAAGGAGAAAAACATTATAGCCATCAAGTGTATTTCAGCAAATAAAAGTATCTTCTTAAGTGTTTACATACAAGTTTGGATAATATTAAGAAAAAGTACTTCCCAGCAGTACAGCCCTCACCCTACATGTCCCCCATCATTACTCCCATTCCCCATCAGTACAGCCCTCACCCTACATGTCCCCCATCATTACACCCATTCCCCATCAGTACAGCCCTCACCCTACATGTCCCCCATCATTACTCCCATTCCCCATCAGTACAGCCCTCACCCTACATGTCCCCCATCATTACACCCACTCCCCATCAGTACAGCCCCTCACCCTACATATCCTCCATCATTACACCCATTCCCCATCAGTACAGCCCCTCACCCTACATGTCCCCCATCATTACTCCCATTCCCCATCAGTACAGCCCCTCACCCTACATGTCCCCCATCATTACTCCCATTCCCCATCAGTACAGCCCTCACCCTACATGTCCCCCATCATTACACCCATTCCCCATCAGTACAGCCCCTCACCCTACATATCCCCCATCATTACACCCATTCCCCATCAGTACAGCCCCTCACCCTACATATCCCCCATCATTACACCCATTCCCCATCAGTACAGCCCCTCACTCTACATGTCCCACATCATTACACCCATTCCCCATCAGTACAGCCCCTCACCATACATGTCCCCCATCATTACCCCCATTCCCCATCAGTACAACCCCTCACACTACATGTCCTCCATCATTACACCCATTCCCCATCAGTACAGCCCCTCACCCTACATGTCCCCCATCATTACACCCATTCCCCATCAGCACAGCCCCTCACCCTACATGTCCCCCATCATTACCCCCATTCCCCATCAGTACAACCCCTCACCCTACATGTCCCCCATCATTACTCCCATCCCCCATCAGTACAACCCCTCACCCTACATGTCCCTTATCATTACACCCATTCCCCATCAGTACAACCCCTCACCCTACATGTCCCCCATCAGTACAGCTTCTCACCCTACATGTCCCCCATCATTACCCCCATTCCCCATCATTACACCCATTCCCCATCAGTACAGCCCCTCACCCTACATGTCCCCCATCATCATTACCCCCATTCCCCATCAGTACAGCTCCTCATCCTACATGTCCCCCATCATTACACCCATTCCCCATCAGTACAGCCCCTCACCCTACATGTCTCCCATCATTACCCCCATTCCCCATCAGTACAACCCCTCACCCTACATGTCCCCCATCATTACTCCCATCCCCCATCAGTACAACCCCTCACCCTACATGTCCCACATCATTACACCCATTCCCCATCAGTACAGCTCCTCACCCTACATGTCCCCCATCATTACACCCATTCCCCATCAGTACAGCCCCTCACCCTACATGTCCCCCATCATTACCCCCATTCCCCATCAGTACAATCCCTCACCCTACATGTCCCCCATCATTACTCCCATCCCCCATCAGTACAACCCCTCACCCTACATGTCCCCCATCATTACACCCATTCCCCATCAGTACAACCCCTCACCGTACATGTCCCCCATCATTACACCCATTCCCCATCAGTACAGCCCCTCACCTTACATGTCCCCATCATTACACCCATTCCTCATCAGTACAGCCCCTCACCCTACATGTCCCCCATCATTACACCCATTCCCCATCAGTACAGCCCCTCACCCTACATGTCCCCATCATTACACCCATTCCCCATCAGTACAGCCCCTCACCCTACATGTCCTCCATCATTACTCCCGTCCCCCATCAGTACAGCTCCTCACCCTACATCTCCCACATCATTACCCCCATTCCCCATCAGTACAGCTCCTCACCCTACATTTCCCACATCATTACACCCATTCCCCATCAGTACAGCCCCTCACCCTACATGTCCCCCATCATTACTCCCATCCCCCATCAGTACAGCCCCTCACCCTACATGTCCCCCATCATTACACCCATTCCCCATCAGTACAACCCCTCACCCTACATGTCCCCCATCATTACCCCCATTCCCCATCAGTACAGCCCCTCACCCTACATGTCCCCCATCATTACACCCATTCCCCATCAGTACAGCCCCTCACCCTACATGTCCCCCATCATTACACCCATTCCCCATCAGTACAGCCCCTCACCCTACATGTCCCCCATCATTACACCCATTCCCCATCAGTACAGCCCCTCACCCTACATGTCCCCCATCATTACACCCATTCCCCATCAGTACAGCCCCTCACCCTACATGTCCCCCATCATTACACCCATTCCCCATCAGTACAGCCCCTCACCCTACATGTCCCCCATCATTACACCCATTCCCCATCAGTACAGCCCCTCACCCTACATGTTCCCCATCATTACACCCATTCCCCATCAGTACAGCCCCTCACCCTACATGTTCCCCATCATTACACCCATTCCCCATCAGTACAGCCCCTCACCCTACATGTCCCCCATCATTACACCCATTCCCCATCAGTACAGCCCCTCACCCTACATGTTCCCCATCATTACTCCCATTCCCCATCAGTACAGCCCCTCACCCTACATGTCCCCCATTATTACTCCCATTCCACATCAGTACATCCCCTCACCCTACATGTCCCCCATCATTACCCCCATTCCCCTTCAGTACAGCCCCTCACCCTACATGTCCTCCATCATTACACCCATTCCCCATCAGTACAGCCCCTCACCCTACATGCCCCCCATCATTACACCCATTCCCCATCAGCACAGCCCCTCACCCTACATGTCCCCCATCATTACACCCATTCCCCATCAGCACAGCCCCTCACCCTACATGTCCCCCATCATTACACCCATTCCCCATCAGTACAGCCCCTCACCCTACATGTCCCCCATCATTACTCCCATTCTCCATCAGTACAGCACCTCACCCTACATGTCCCCCATCATTACACCCATTCCCCATCAGTACAGCCCCTCACCCTACATGTCCCCTATCATTACACCCATTCCCCATCAGTACAGCCCCTCACCCTACATGTCCCACATCATTACCCCATTCCCCATCAGTACAGCCCCTCACCCTACATGTGCCCCATCATTACACCCATTCCCCATCAGTACAGCCCCTCACCCTACATGTCCCCCATCATTACACCCATTCCCCATCAGTACAGCCCCTCACCCTACATGTCCCCCATCATTACACCCATTCCCCATCAGTACAGCCCCTCACCCTACATGTCCCCCATCATTACACCCATTCCCCATCAGTACAGCCCCTCACCCTACATGTCCCCCATCATTACCCTCATTCCCCATCAGTACATCCCCTCACCCTACATATCCCCCATCATTACACCCATTCCCCATCAGTACAGCCCCTCACCCTACATGTCCCCCATCATTACACCGATTCCCCTTCAGTACAGCCCCTCACTCTACATGTCCCCCATCATTACACCCATTCCCTATCAGTACAGCCCCTCACCCTACATGTACCCCATCATTACACCCATTCCCTATCAGTACAGCCCCTCACCCTACATGCCCCCCATCATTACACCCATTCCCCTTCAGTACATCCCCTCACCCTACATGTCCACCATCATTACACCCATTCCCCTTCAGTACATCCCCTCACCCTACATGTCCCCCATCATTACACCCATACCCCATCAGTACAGCCCCTCACCCTACATGTCCCCCATCATTACACCCATTCCCCATCAGTACAGCCCCTCACCCTACATGTCCCACATCATTACCTCCATTCCCCATCAGTACAGCTCCTCACCCTACATGTCACACATCATTACCCCATTCCCCATCAGTACAGCCCCTCACCCTACATGTCCCCCATCATTACTCCCATTCCCCATCAGTACAGCACTTCACCCTACATGTCCCCCATCATTACACCCATTCCCCATCAGTACAGCCCCTCACCCTACATGTCCCCCATCATTACACCCATTCCCCATCAGTACAGCCCCTCACCTACATGTCCCCCATCATTACCCCCATTCCCCATCAGTACAGCCCTCACCCTACATGTCCCCCATCATTACTCCCATTCCCCATCAGTACAGCCCTCACCCTACATGTCCCCCATCATTACACCCACTCCCCATCAGTACAGCCCCTCACCCTACATGTACCCCATCATTACACCCATTCCCCATCAGTACAGCCCCTCACCCTACATGTCCCCCATCATTACCCCCATTCCCCATCAGTACAGCCCTCACCCTACATGTCCCCCATCATTACACCCATTCTCCATCAGTACAGCCCCTCACCCTACATGTCCTCCATCATTACACCCTTTCCCCATCAGTACAGCCCCTCACCCTACATGTCCCCCATCATTACACCCATTCCCCATCAGTACAGCCCCTCACCCTACATGTCCCCCATCATTACACCCATTCCCCATCAGTACAGCCCCTCACCCTACATGTCCCCCATCATTACACCCATTCCCCATCAGTACAGCCCCTCACCCTACATGTCGCACATCATTACACCCATTCTCCATCAGTACAGCCCCTCACCCTACATGTCCCACATCATTACACCCATTCTCCATCAGTACAGCCCCTCACCCTACATGTCCCACATCATTACACCCATTCCCCATCAGTACAGCCCCTCACCCTACATGTCCCCCATCATTACACCCATTCTCCATCAGTACAGCCCCTCACCCTACATGTCCCCCATCATTACACCCATTCCCCATCAGTACAGCCCCTCACCCTACATGTCCCCCATCATTACACCCATTCCCCATCAGTACAGCCCCTCACCCTACATGTCCCACATCATTACACCCATTCTCCATCAGTACAGCCCCTCACCCTACATGTCCCCCATCATTACACCCATTCCCCATCAGTACAGCATGTCTTTTTTTGGCCATATTTTACTATACACCCTAGATACATTATTGTATATTATGACTTGTACCACTGATACTGCATTGTGTTGCAACATTGTTTACATTGAAAAAAGGACTTTGTTTTTTTTTGTAGTTAGAAATTTATCTGTAGGTGTAAACTAAATGTTATAATTGAAAATTTTGTTAATGCAACTTAGTTTTCTATTTTTATGGTAAAATGTCGCCTGGTGATTTTGTCCTCTATTTGGTACTTTGTTCCTGAAATGATAAGCACATTTTCACATCCCATTAACTCCCCTTTAATGTTTGCTCTTGTTTTCTGCCTACTAATTGTGTTAATATGAGATGAATTAATATTACAGACGGTGGATATCCACAAAGAAAAAGTTGCAAGAAGAGAGATCGGAATTTTAACAACCAACAAAAATACTTCTAGAACACACAAAATTATTGCTCCAGCGAACTTGGAGAGACCAGTCCGTTACATCCGGAAACCCATTGACTACACAATTCTGGATGACACTGGACATGGGGTGAAGGTACATACAGAATTAGATTTCTTCCTGCTCAGAACTGCTGCCATCTTTTTATTATTTGTGTCAGTGTTTCACTATTCTAGCTCGCAAACTACTGGGGCCAAATTCATTTAGCTGCAGTAAGCGTTTGGTTTACAGTGGGTTGACGTAACGCACATGTCACATGGTAATTTTGCTTACTGCCCGTCAGTTGTATTCAATTATAAAATGCTCATCTCCAGGGTTTGTGCGGTCATTCCGGGATGGGGATATCGGCCTATACCCCAAAAAGTGGAAACTTACATTGGATAACTGTATAAGATCTTATTAGTAAAAAAAAAAATATATATATATATATATATATATATATATATATATATATATATATATATATATATATATATATAAAATATATATGTGTGTGTGTGTATTTGTGACCGGACGGTCCCGTACGAAAGCCCCCACCGCTTTTCGCGTCCTGTCCCCAGTACACAGAATGGATATTTAGGTCACACGGGACCTGGCCTCATAGGGGATTCCTGCTTACCGCCAGTAACCGCCTGTTACTGACTCCACCCACTGCGCCGTGGGTGGGTTTATGCTGCCACCACCAAACTCCTAACCTGCCGTGGCGTTTGGAACCACGGTTCTGCTCTGTATGTGCCGACACGCCGCCTTACCACACCTGTGTGGTGTTGACGAATCCCCACTAGTCGCTTGACTAGGCCTCTGCCGGAAGGCGGAACTTGGAGATGTTGGGAACTTGGAGATGTTGGGTGCTCCCTGGACAGCCAGAGAACGGGGCTGTGTTTGGCATAGGCCTGCAGGTCACAAGATGAAGCAATCTTCTTGAGGCAGATGATATTTAATGCCAAATACAGCCTTCAAAAAGGCTCAGCAATACAGCAAGATGTTACAGCAGAATGATACTGGTATAATACATTCTGAAGCTCACAGGCCTCCTCTTTTTATCTCATTTCTACACACAGTACACAGGGGGTAAGCCCTCCCTGTCTTCTCCAACCAATCAGGTTATCGCACAAAATATAAATAATTACAAGTTACATTTCAAAAGTTAAGAATTAGATAAAGCACATTCCTGCTCCTCTTCATATATAACCAAACCAGTGGCTTTCCCAAACATAATCTGATTACCATGTTCCTGTCTCTTTCACAAATGTAAATGTAACTTGCATTTCAATTGCATTCACCCTCTCACACATAGACAACGTTCTTATACTGTAAGTTGAACATAATCTGCATCACACATAATGCAGCCTAAGAAATGTTACATCAAACTGTTGTTAAACGAAACCCACTAGTCTGCATTCATAAAACACAATCTGATTTAGCAGCCACTTGTGTCTCCATGCAAAACCAGTTCTGAGTTATCACACCACAGGAGATGCTGAAAGCACAGTCTTCTTTCCAAACCTTTGTTTGTACCTGAAAGAAAATGTTGCCCACCAAAAGGCCTGCTAATCACCACCCTGCTTTAGCTAGGACAAGTAACATATGACTGGCTATGTACAAGTTGCGGAACAACAATTGTCAAGGTCTTTTAGAAACAAAATACCTTGTACTTTCCTCATAAGTGCCCTGTCCCTGCAGTTCTATAACCGCGCAGTCCATAATTCTCCAACTACACACAGCGCAGCAATATAACATATTAAGACACATTATTAAACATATTTTAAATACCCGGTGCCTAGCACCCGCAATACATTTAAAGATGGCGCCTAGCGCCAGTGCACAGTTTAAAAGTGGCGCCAAGCGCCCATTGTCCTCCTAATGCGGCTGGGCACGAGGGGTTAACCCCTTCAGTGCCACGGCCGCCATTGTCCATGTGGCCACCAGGGCTGTCCGGCCACAGTATTCTATTTTTTTTTATTTTTTTTTTATAAAAGTTAAAAAATGATAGAAAGCAAGATTTTTGCTCAGCACACATCTCTCCCGCATCGGCCCGTCTATATGGGCTTTATGTATCTGTGATGTGGTCCAGCAGCTTAAGCCCAGTGTAATCACTGCGACACAAATCTGTAGGCAGTGTTCACGTTTGTAACAAATAACACAACCCTCTGCCACAATGGGGTGGTAGCCTGTTTGTGCTGCAGGTGTGCAGTGGTAATGAGACAGTGGGACTGATTCAATTGTTTTGTGTGTCTGAAAATTTTGATTGAACAGGAAAGTTTAGATGCCCAAACAATTGTCACAATTCAGTTGTATTTGGGCGCCCAAACAGACCTGGTTTAGCCGCCTGAAACGGCTATAACTGTCTAAATTCCCTGCTTTGGGCGTCCACATTTCCGAGTTTCCACACATTTTTCCCACTCCTCAGGAGGCTGCAAGAAAAAATGTCTTCCGCGGCTGCTGGGAGCCCGAATAGCAGAACATTTGAATTTCTGCCGTCGGGCGCCATCTAGTGGCGGGCATGTAAAAAACAATTAAATCGGCCCCAATGGCACCCATTACTGTAGTGAGACTCACACCCACATTCCTATCCATAAATTACCGGAATCGCTGTGGATCATAAATATTACATGTGCTCCTCTGGTCTCCATTTTTACCGGCGTATGGTTGAGAGTGTCTTGACCTATGGTATGGGAAGTGTTATGCTGCTGAGCGGGAACGTGTGGCCATGACTGCCGGCAGAGTTACCGCTGTGGCACTACCTGGAATTCAGAGTGTTTGAGAGCTAGAAGTATCATACTGATCCTAGTTATCCACACTGCATGGGATTAGAGAGGCTGCCATCCAATGAGCGTTCAGCAGTGTGCGTGCACGACGTGTGTGTGTGTGTAACCGCTGTTCTCTTACTAATGTCACATGCACAAATCTGAGTTTGATGGACATATTTACTGTTTGTGTTAATTTGATTTCCGTTGGCACTTCAGTGCTGTTTTGTTAATGACAATAAAGTGTATCGTATGAAATCCTAGTAGTCACTATTGTGATGATCAGGATGCTGACAGCGGCATCCCGACGATCAAAGTGTGGATCCCGGTGAGTGTTTTAACCCTACCCAAATCCCACTCCTGCTGCAACCTAACCCTAAGCCCCTGCTGCAACCTAACCCTAAGCCCCTGCTGCAACCTAACCCTAAGCCCCTGTTGCAACCTAACCCTAAGCCCCTCCTGCAGCCTAACCCTAAGCCCCTCCTGCAGCCTAACCCTAAGCCCCTCCTGCAGCCTAACCCTAAGCCCCTCCTGCAACCTAACCCTAAGCCCCTGCTGCAACCTAACCCTAAGCCCCTGCTGCAACCTAACCCTAAGCCCCTGCTGCAGCCTAACCCTAAGCCCCTCCTGCAGCCTAACCCTAATTCCCTCCTGCAGCCTAACCCTAATTCCCTCCTGCAGCCTAACCCTAATTCCCTCCTGCAGCCTAACCCTAAGCCCCTGCTGCAGCCTAGGCCTAAGCCCCTGCTGCAGCCTAGCCCTAAACCCCTGCTGCAGCCTAACCCTAAGCCCCTGCTGCAGCCTAGCCCTAAACCCCTGCTGCAGCCTAGCCCTAAACCCCTGCTGCAGCCTAACCCTAAGCCCCTCCTGCAGCCTAACCCTAAGCCCCTCCTGCAGCCTAACCCTAATTCCCTCCTGCAGCCTAGCCCTAATTCCCTGCTGCAGCCTAACCCTAAACTCCTCCTGCAGCCTAACCCTAAACTCCTCCTGCAGCCTAACCCTAAGCCCCTCCTGCAGCCTAACCCTAAGCTCCTCCTGCAGCCTAACCCTAAGCCCCTCCTGCAGCCTAACCCTAAGCCCCTCCTGCAGCCTAACCCTAAGCCCCTGCTGCAACCTTACCCTAAGCCCCTGCTGCAGCCTAACTCTCACCTCCCCCAGCCTAACCCTAATCCAGAGGTTCCCAAACTCTGTCCTCTAGGCACCCCAACAGTCCAGGGTTTAGGTATATCCATGGCTCAGCAGAGATGGTTACATTTAAGGTGCTAATTAAGTCACCTGTGGCCAAGCATGGATACATTTAAAAGCAGGACCGTTGGGGTGCCTTGTGGACCGCGTTTGGGTACCTCTACCCTATACCTATTAAAGCTGTATGGGATCCACGCGTTACTCAGGTTTGCGCTGTATACTGTGGCGTATAATCATGAATAAATACTGAGCATATTGTTCTTTTCTGCTTTCTTGTAACGATTTGTAAAGACCAAACTAACCCCGGTTACATCTCTCTACCTCTCTTATTGCTTCCTCTGTACACTCAGTGGTTGCTGAGATTTAAGGTAAGAATCCAGGCGTAATATCTGTTTCCCCTGCCCTGAATATTACTCATGAAGAGATCTAGGTGGCTGTGCTACCTCCATCGTTCTCATTCCCTTCCCAAATGTTTTTTTTCCTTTGGTCACAACATCATAAGATCACATATTTTATTTAAGTTTTATGTTGCGGGAATTATTCCTCCTGTATGTGTCGTGCTGTTTTATTCTATATGCAGTGTTGTTTTTATGCAAATTTCCTTACACATTTGGTGGAAACGTGTCAGAAAATTGTCCTCATTCTACTAATCCAGCTGTGACCCAGCTATAGAGGAGGCTCCTAGCGAGGTGTGACATCACTGCGGTTATTAATACTCCCGTTTCCTGTCACTGATAACAATCGTCTCCTTACTCTATTAGCTGTTAGATTGCTTCCTTCCTCAGTCACTTCCATACATGCAGCCCAGTGCTAGGAGGTCTCTTCATCTTTACAAGTGGGAAAAATACAATTGTCTTGAAATAAAATGATTCTTAGGAAATAATATCAGCGTAGCATACGGTATGGATAACGTAGGAGAAACGGAACGCTTCAGATTATTTTGCTATTGTGTGTGTGTGTGTGTGTGTGTGTGTGTGTGTGTGTATATATAAATAAATATATGTGTGTGTGTGTTTTAGTATTACTTTATTATTCTGCTGTCTGTACATAGCTGAAACATTTGGCATGTGGTTGTTTAGGGGTATATTCAATTAAAGTCGGATCCATTCTGACATGTATTTGTTGGAATGGATCCGACAACCCCTATTCAATCTCATCTCAATTCGACTTTTTCAAGTCGAATTGAGATGAGGGACGCAGAGGAGGAGACGGGGGGGAGGAGCCGCAGGGAGACCAGCGGGGACAGCCGCGGGCAGACGGAGGAAATCAGCGCTACAGGAGGATGTCACACAGCCGCCCGACCTCACGGCAGTGTCCACCCGGCTGCAGCAAGCGTGACCTCACTTGGTGGAAGCTGCTGTGACTGGCGCGGCTGTGAGACATCCTGCTGTAGTGCTGTGCTGTAGCGCTTATCTCCACTGTATGCCCGTTGCTGTACCCCGTCTCCCTGCGGCTCTACCCCCTCTACTCCTCTCGGGTCCCATATCTCAGTCCGACATTTTTTTATGTCGGACTGAGATGGTTGAAAAGGGGGCAAAAACCTGTCTGTTTTGGACCAGTTTTCGACACAAGCACGTGGATCAGCAGCTATTCCGCCAATCCACGTGCTTTTCGACAAGTCGAATTCATCGACTTGTCGAAAAGCATTGAATAGGTCGAATCACGTTTCGACCTTAAAAAGTCGAAAAGTGCTGTCTTTTTGACAGACGGCAGTTTTCGACACCAATTGAATATACCCCTTAGAGGTTTTTTTCTAGACCTGGAGTTGACTGGAGCTGGTAACCCGGTGAGGATATGGTCCTTCGGTCGACCTTACTTAGGTCGGCCGCTATTGGTCGACACCTGTAAAAGGTCGACCAGAGGATAAGGACAACACATGGAAAAGTCAACATGAGTTTTTTGTTATTTTTATTATCTTTTCATACTTTGCGATCCACGTGGACTATGATTGAGAACAGTAACCTGTGCCGAGTGCAGCGGTAACGGAGCGAGGCAGCCTGCCCGAAGCATGGCGAGCGGACACTGTGCACGGATTGGTCTTCCCGGTCACTTTACGAAGAAAACGACACTCAAGAAAACTCACGTCGACCTTTTTCCATGCCAACATCCGACTTTTTCCATGTGTCGCCTACTGCCGGTCTACCTAATAAGTATCGACCTAAATAGGGTCGACCCAGTGTGTATGTCGCCATTATACCACTATTATGTGTGGTACCAGTGTGTATGCTGCCGTTATAGCACTATTATGTGTGGTACCACTATTTTCTCTAACGTCCTAAGTGGATGCTGGGGACTCCGTAAGGACCATGGGGAATAGCGGCTCCGCTGGAGACTGGGCACATCTAAAGAAAGCTTTAGGACTATCTGGTGTGCACTGGCTCCTCCCCCTATGACCCTCCTCCAAGCCTCAGTTAGATCTCTGTGCCCGACGAGAAGGGTGCACACTAGGGGCTCTCCTGAGCTTCTTAGTGAAAGTTTTAGTTTAGGTTTGTTATTTTCAGTGAGACCTGCTGGCAACAGGCTCACTGCATCGAGGGACTAAGGGGAGAAGAAGCGAACTCACCTGCGTGCAGAGTGGATTGGGCTTCTTGGCTACTGGACATTAGCTCCAGAGGGACGATCACAGGTTCAGCCTGGATGGGTCCCGGAGCCGCGCCGCCGGCCCCCTTACAGAGCCAGAAGAGCGAAGAGGTCCGGAGAAAGCGGCGGCAGAAGACGTTCCTGTCTTCAAATAAGGTAGCGCACAGCACTGCAGCTGTGCGCCATTGCTCTCAGCACACTTCACACTCCGGTCACTGAGGGTGCAGGGCGCTGGGGGGGGGCGCCCTGAGACGCAATAAAACATGACAGAAATACCTTACATGGCAAAAAATGCATCACATATAGCTCCTGGGCTATATGGATGCATTTAACCCCTGCCAGAATATACAAAAAACCGGGAGATAAGGCCGCCGAAAATGGGGCGGAGCCTATCTCCTCAGCACACTGGCGCCATTTTCCCTCACAGCTCAGTTGGAGGGAAGCTCCCTGGCTCTTCCCTGCACTACAGAAAGGGTTAAAAAAAGAGAGGGGGGCACTATTTAGGCGCAGTATTAAAACATACAGCAGCTATAAGGGGAAAAACACTTATATAAGGTTATCCCTGTATATATATAGCGCTCTGGTGTGTGCTGGCATACTCTCCCTCTGTCTCCCCAAAGGGCTAGTGGGGTCCTGTCCTCTATCAGAGCATTCCCTGTGTGTGTGCTGTGTGTCGGTACGTTTGTGTCGACATGTATGAGGAGAAAAATGATGTGGAGACGGAGCAGAGTGTCTGTAACAGTGATGTCACCCCCTAGGGGGTCGACACCTGAGTGGATGTACTGTTGAAAATTACGTGACAGTGTCAGCTCTATATAAAAAAACAGTGGTTGACATGAGACAGCCGGCTACTCAGCTTGTGCCTGTCCAGACGTCTCATAGGCCGTCAGGGGCTCTAAAGCGGCCGTTACCTCAGATGGCAGATACAGACGCCGACACGGATACTGACTCCTGTGTCGACGGTGAAGAGACAACCGTGATTTCCAGTAGGGCCACACGTTACATGATTGAGACAATGGCAAATGTTTTTATACATTTCTGATAATACGAGTACCACCAAAAAGGGGTATTATGTTCGGTGAGGGAAAAACTACCTGTAGTTTTCCTGAATCTGAGAAATAAAATGAGGTGTGTGATGATGCGTGGGTTTCCCCCCGATAACAATTGATAATTTCTTAAAAAGTATTGGCTGCATACCCTTTCCCGCCAGAGGTTAGGGTGCGTTGGGAAACACCCCCTAGGGGGGATAAGGCGCTCACACGCTTGTAAGAACAAGGGCTCTACCATCTCATGAGATGGCCGCCCTTAAGGATCCTGCTGATAGAAAGCAGGAGGGTATCCAAAAAGGTATTTACACACATACTGGTGTTATACTGCGACCAGCTATCGCCTCAGCCTGGAGGTGCAGTGCTGGGTGGGCATGGTCGGATTCCCTGACTGGAAATATTAGGATAGTATATTATTGCCTATAGAGCATTTAAAAGATGCATTTCTATATATGCATGATGCACAGCGGAATAATTGCCGACTGGCATCAAGTATAAGTGCGTTGTCCAATTCTACCAGTAAAATGGTCAGGTGATGTGGATTCCAAACGGCATTTGGAAGTATTGCCTTTGAAAGGGGACATTTGGGGTCGGTCTTTTAGACCTGGTGGCCACGGCAACAGCTGGGAAATCCACGTTTGTACCCCAGGTCGCCTCTCAAAATAAGATGCCGTATTATCAGGCGCAGTCCTTTGTTGGCAAGCGGACAAAAGGTTCCTCTTTTCTGCTCGTGACAGAGGGAGAGGAAAAAGGCTGCAGAGATCAGCCAGTTCCCAGGAACAGAAACCCTTTCCCGCCTCTGCCAAGCCCTCAGTATGACGCTAGGGCTTTACAAGCTCAGGCACGGTGGGGGCCCGTTCTCAATGAATTTCAGTGCGCAGTGGGCTCACTCGCAAGTAGACCCTTGGATCCTTCAGGTAATATCTCAGGGGTACATATTGGAATTCGAGACGTCTCCCCCTCGCCGTTTCCAAAAGTCGGCTTTACCGACGTCTCCCTCTGACAGGGAGGCAGTTTTGGAAGCCATTCACAAGCTGTATTCCCAGCAGGTGATAATCAAGGTACCCCTCCTGCAACAGGGAACGGGGTATTATTCCACACTATTGTGGTACCGAAGCCAGACGGCTCGGTGAGACCGATTCTAAATCTAAAATCTAAAATCTTTGAACACTTACATACAGAGGTTCAAATTCAAGATTGAGTCACTCAGAGCAGTGATTGCGAACCTGGAAGAAGGGGACTACATGATGTCTCGGGACATCAAGGATGCTTACCTTCATGTCAAAATTTACCCTTCTCACCAAGGGTACCTCAGGTTATGGTACAGAACTGTCACTATCAGTTCAGACGCTGCCGTAGGGATGGTCCACGGCACCCCGGGTCTTTACCAAGGTAATGGCCGAAATGATATCCCTTCGAAGGAAGGGAATTTTAGTTATCCCTTACTTGGACGATTCCCTGATAAGGGTAAGATCCAGGGAACAGTTGGAGGTCGGTGTAGCACTATCTCAGGTAGTGTTGCGGCAGCACGATTGGATTCTCAATATTCCAAAATCGCAGCTGGTTCCGACAACTTGTCTTCTGTTTCCTAGGGATGATCCTGGACACAGTCCAGAAAAAAGGTGTTTCTCCCGGAAGAGAAAGCCAGGGAGTTATCCGAGCTAATCAGGAACCTCCTAAAACCGAACCAAGTCTCAGTGCATCAATGCACAAGGGTTCTGGGTAAAAATGGTGGCTTCCTACGAAGCAATCCCATTCGTTAGATTCCACGCAAGAACTTTCCAGTGGAACCTACTGGACAAATGGTCCGGTCGCATTTTCAGATGCATCAGCGGATAACCCTGTCACCAAGGACAAGGGTATCCATCCTGTGGTGGTTGCAGAGTGCTCATCTTCTAGAGGGCCGCAGATTCGGCATTCAGGACTGGGTCCTGATGACCACGGATGCCAGCCTGCGAGGCTGGGGAGCAGTCACACAGGGAAGGAATATCCAGGGCTTAGGGTCAAGCCTGGATACATCACTTCACATAAATATCCTGAAGCTAAGGGCCATTTACAACGCTCTAAGCTTAGCGAGACCTCTGCTTCAAGGTCAGCCGGTGTTGATCCAGTCGGACAACATCATGGCAGTCACCCACGTAAACAGACAGGGTGGCACAAGAAGCAGGAGGGCAATGGCAGAAGCTGCAAGGATTCTTCGCTGGGTGGAAAATCATGTGATAGCACTGTCAGCAGTATTCATTCCGGGAGTGGACAACTGGGAAGCAGACTTCCTCAGCACGACCTCCACCCGGGAGAGTGGGGACTTCACCCAGAAGTCGTCCACATGAATAAAAAACTCGACAGGTATTGCGCCAGGTCAAGAGACCCTCAGGCAATAGTTGTAGACGCTCTGGTAACACCGTGGGTGTACCAGTCAGTGTATGTGTTCCCTCCTCTGCCTCTCATACTCAAGGTACTGAGATTGATAAGATGGAGAGGAGAAAGCACTATATTCGTGGCTCCGGATTGGCCAAGAAGGACTTGGTAACCGGAACTTCAAGAGAGGCTCACGGAGGATCCGTGGCCTCTACCTCTAAGAAGGGACCTGCTCCAGCAAGGACCCTGTCTGTTCCAAGACTTACCGCGGCTGCGTTTGACGGCATGGCGGTTGAACACCGGATCCTGAAGGGAAAAAAAAAAAAAAAAAAGGCATTCCGGATGAAGTCATCCCTATCCTGATCAAAAGCCAGGAAGGATGTAACCGCAAAAACATTATCACCGCAATTGGCGAAAATATGTTGCGTAGTGCGAGGCCAGTAAGGCCCGACGGAGGAAATTCAACTGGGTCGATTCCTACATTCCTGCAAACAGGAGTGTCTATGGGCCTTAAATTGGGGTCCATTAAGGTTCACATTTCGGCCCTGTCAATTTTCTTCCAAAAAAGAACTAGCTTCAGTCCCTGAAGTTTAGACGTTTGTAAAAGGGGTACTGTATATACAGCCTCCTTTTGTGCCTCCAGTGGCAATTTGGGATCTCAATGTAGTTTGGGTTCCAAAAGTCACATTGGTTTGAACCACTTAAATCTGTGGAGTTAAAATATCTCACATGGAAAGTGGTCATGCTGTTGGCCCTGGCCTGGGCCAGGCGCGTGTCAGAATTGGCGGCTTTATCCTGTAAAAGCCCTTATCTGATTTTCCATTCGGACAGGGCGGAATTGAGGACCCGTCCTCAGTTTCTCCCTAAGGTGGTTCCAGCGTTTTCACCTGAACCAACCTATTGTGGTGCCTGCGGCTACTAGGGACTCCAAGTTGCTGGATGTTGTCAGGGCCCTGAAAATATGTTTCCAGGACGGCTGGAGTCAGGAAATCTGACTCGCTGTTTATCCTGTATGCACCCAACATGCTGGGTGCTCCTGCTTCTAAGCAGACTATTGCTCGTTGGATTTGTAGTACAATTCAGCTTGCACATTCTGTGGCAGGCCTGCCACAGCTAAAATCTGTAAAAGCCCGTTCCACAAGGAAAGTGAGCTCATCTTGGGCGGCTGCCCGAGGGGTCTCGGCTTTACAACTTTGCCGAGCAGCTACTTGGTCAGGGGCAAACACGTTTGCTAAATTCTACAAATTTGATACCCTGGCTGAGGAGGACCTGGAGTTCTCTCATTTGGTGCTGCAGAGTCATCCGCACTCTCCCGCCCGTTTGGGAGCTTTGGTATAATCCCCATGGTCCTTACGGAGTCCCCAGCATCCACTTAGGACGTTAGAGAAAATAAGAATTTACTTACCGATAATTCTATTTCTCATAGTCCGTAGTGGATGCTGGGCGCCCATCCCAAGTGCGGATTGTCTGCAATACTTGTACATAGTTATTGTTACAAAAATCGGGTTATTATTGTTGGGAGCCATCTTTTCAGAGGCTCCTCTGTTATCATACTGTTAACTGGGTTCAGATCACAAGTTATACGGTGTGATTGGTGTGGCTGGTATGAGTCTTACCCGGGATTCAAAATCCTTCCTTATTGTGTACGCTCGTCCGGGCACAGTATCCTAACTGAGGCTTTGAGGAGGGTCATAGGGGGAGGAGCCAGTGCACACCAGTTAGTCCTAAAGCTTTCTTTAGATGTGCCCAGTCTCCTGCGGAGCCGCTATTCCCCATGGTCCTTACGGAGTCCCCAGCATCCACTACGGACTATGAGAAATAGAATTATCGGTAAGTAAATTCTTATTATTTGTGGTACCAGTGTGTATGCTGCCGTTATAGCACTATTATGTGTGGTACCACTATTATTTGTGGTACCAGTGTGTATGCTGCCGTTATACCACTATTATGTGTGGTACCAGAGTGTATGCTGCCGTTATACCACTATTATGTGTGGTACCGGTGTGTATGCTGCCGTTATAGCACTATTATGTGTGGTACCACTATTATTTGTGGTACCAGTGTGTATGCTGCCGTTATACCACTATTATGTGTGGTACCAGAGTGTATGCTGCCGTTATACCACTATTATGTGTGGTACCGGTGTGTATGTCGCCATTATACCACTATTACGTGTGGTACTAGAGTGTATGTCGCCATTATACCACTATTATGTGCGGTACCGGTGTGTATGCTGCCGTTATACCACTATTATGTGCGGTACCAGTGTGTATGCTGCCGTTATACCACTATTATGTGCGGTACCGGTGTATATGTCGCCATTATACCACTATTACGTATGGTACTAGAGTGTATGTCGCCATTATACCACTATTATGTGTGGTACCGGTGTGTATGCTGCCGTTATACCACTATTATGTGCGGTACCAATGTGTATGCTGCCGTTATACCACTATTATGTGCAGTACCAGTGTGTATACTGCCGTTATATCACTATTATGTGTGGTACCGGTGTGTATGTCGCCATTATACCACTATTATGTGCAGTACCAGTGTGTATGCTGCCGTTATACCACTATTATGTGTGGTACCGGTGTGTATGCTGCCGTTATACCACTATTATGTGTGGTACCGGTGTGTATGCTGCCGTTATACCACTATTATTTGTGGTACCAGTGTGTCTGTCACCATTATACCACTATTGTGTGGTACCAGTGTGTATGCTGCCGTTATACCACTATTATGTGTAGTACCGGTGTGTATGCTGCCGTTATACCACTATTATGTGCGGTACCAGTGTGTATGTCGCCGTTATACCACTATTATTTGTGGTACCGGTGTGTATGCTGCCGTTATACCACTATTATGTGTGGTACCAGTGTGAATGTAATACCACTATTATGTGTGGTACCATAATGTATGCTGCCGTTATACCACTATTATGTGCGGTACCAGAGTGTATGCTGCCGTTATACCACTATTATGTGTGGTACCATAGTGTATGCTGCCGTTATACCACTATTATGTGCGGTACCAGTGTGTATGCTGCCGTTATACCACTATTATGTGTGGTACCATAGTGTATGCTGCCGTTATACCACTATTATGTGCGGTACCAGAGTGTATGCTGCCGTTATACCACTATTATGTGTGGTACCAGTGTGTATGCTGCCGTTATACCACTATTATGTGTGGTACCACTATTATTTGTGGTACCAGTGTGTATGCTGCCGTTACACCACTATTATGTGCGGTACCAGTGTGTATGTCGCCATTATGCCACTATTATGTGCGGTACCAGTGTGTATGCTGCCGTTATACCACCTCATGTGCGGTACCGGTTTGTATGCTGCCGTTATACCGCTATTATGTGCAGTACCTGTGTGTATGATGCCGTTATACCACTATCATGTGCGGTACCAGAGTGTATGCTGCCGTTATACCACTATTATGTGTGGTACCAGCGTGTATGATGCCGTTATACCACTATCATGTGCGGTACCAGAGTGTATGATGCCGTTATACCACTATTATGTGCGGTACCGGTGTGTATGCTGCCGTTATACCACTATCATGTGCGGTACCAGAGTGTATGATGCCGTTATACCACTATTATTTGTGGTACCAGTGTGTATGCTGCCGTTATATCACTATTATGTGTGGTACCGGTGTGTATGCTGCCATTATACCACTATCATGTGCGGTACTGGTGTGTATGCTGTCGTTATACCACTATTATGTGTGGTACCAGTGTGTATGCTGCCGTTATACCACTATTATGTGCGGTATCGGTGTGTATGATGCCGTTATATCACTATTATGTGTGGTACCGGTGTGTGTGCTGCCATTATACCACTATTATGTGCGGTACCAGCGTGTATGATGCCGTTATACCACTATTATGTGTGGTACCAGCGTGTATGATGCCGTGATACCACTATTATGTGTGGTACCAGTGTGTATGCTGCCGCTATACCACTATTATGTGCGGTACCATAGTGTATGCTGCCGTTATACCACTATTATGTGCGGTACCAGTGTGTATGCTGCGGTTATACCACTATTATGTGCGGTACCAGAGTGTATGCTGCCGTTATACCACTATTATGTGCGGTACCAGTGTGTATGCTGCGGTTATACCACTATTATGTGTGGTACCAGTGTGTATGCTGCCATTATACCACTATTATGTGCGGTACCAGTGTGTATGCTGCTGTTATACCACTATTATGTGCGGTACCGGTGTGTATGCTGCCGTTATACCACTATTATTTGTGGTACCAGTGTGTATGCTGCCGTTATACCACTATTATGTGTGGTACCAGTGTGTATGCTGCTGTTATACCACTATTATGTGTGGTACCTGGGTGTATGCTGCCGTTATACCACTATTATGTGTGGTACCAGTGTGTATGCTGCCGTTATACCACTATTATTTGTGGTACTGGTGTGTATGCTGCCGTTATACCACTATTATTTGTGGTACTGGTGTGTATGCTGCCGTTATACCACTATTATGTGCGGTATTGGTGTGTATGCTGCCGTTATACCACTATTATGTGTGGTACCACTATTATGTGTGGTACCACTATTATGTGTGGTACCAGTGTGTATGCTGCCGTTATACCACTATTATGTGCGGTACCGGTGTGTATGCTGCCGTTATACCACTATTATTTGTGGTACCAGTGTGAATGTTATACCACTATTTGTGGTACCGGTGTGTATGCTGCCGTTATACCACTATTATGTGCGGTACCAGTGTGTATGCTGCCGTTATACCACTATTATATGTGGTACCAGTGTGTATGCTGCCGTTATACCACTATTATTTGTGGTACCAGTGTGTATGCTGCCGTTATACCACTATTATGTGCGATACCGGTGTGTATGCTGCCGTTATACCACTATTATGTGCGGTACCGGTGTGTATGCTGCCGTTATACCACTATTATGTGCGGTACCAGTGTGAATGTTATACCACTATTATTTGTGGTACCGGTGTGTATGCTGCAGTTATACCACTATTATGTATGGTACCGTTGTGAATGTTATACCACTATTATTTGTGGTACCAGTGTGTATGCTGCCGTTATACCACTATTTGTGGTACCAGTGTGTATGCTGCCGTTGTACCACTATTATGTGCGATACCGGTGTGTATGCTGCCGTTATACCACTATTATGTGCGGTACCGGTGTGTATGCTGCCGTTATACCACTATTATGTGCGGTACCGGTGTGTATGCTGCCGTTATACCACTATTATGTGTGGTAACAGTATGAATGTTATACCACTATTATTTGTGGTACCAGTGTGTATGCTGCCGTTATACAACTATTATGCGTGGTACCAGTGTGAATGTTATACCACTATTTTCTCTGACGTCCTAGTGGATGCTGGGTACTCCGTAAGGACCATGGGGTATAGACGGGCTCCGCAGGAGACTGGGCACTCTTAAAAGAAAGATTAGGTACTATATCTGGTGTGCACTGGCTCCTCCCTCTATGCCCCTCCTCCAGACCTCAGTTAGAATCTGTGCCCGGCCAGAGCTGGATGCACCCTAGGGGCTCCCATGAGCTTCCTAGAAAAGAAAGTATTTGTTAGGTTTTTTATTTTCAGTGAGATCTGCTGGCAACAGACTCACTGCTACGTGGGACTGAGGGGAGAGAAGCGAACCTACCTGCTTGCAGCTAGCTTGGGCTTCTAAGGCTACTGGACACCATTAGCTCCAGAGGGATCGAACACAGGCCCTGTCCTCGGTCGTCCGGTCCCGGAGCCGCGCCGCCGTCCCCCTTGCAGAGCCAAAAGAACGAAGAGAAGTTGAAAATCGGCGGCTGAAGACTCCGGTCTTCATTAAGGTAGCGCACTGCAGCTGTGCGCCATTGCTCCCTTAGCACACCACACACTCCGGTCACTGATGGGTGCAGGGCGCTGGGGTGGGGGGCGCCCTGGGCAGCAATTAGATTACCTTACTTGGCGAAAAGCACATAATACAGTCTGATAAACTGTATATGTGCATAAACCTCCGCCATTAAAGTACATAAAAGGACAGAAGCCCGCCGCTGAGGGGGCCGGGCCTTCTTCCTCAGCACACCGGCGCCATTTTCTCTTCACAGCTCAGCTGGAAGGAAGCTCTCCCCTGCAGTATCCTGGTACACAAAGGGTAAAAAAGAGAGGGGGGGCACATAAATTTAGGCGAAAAACTGTGTATATAAGCTGCTATAGGGGAAAAATCACTCAGTATAGTGTACATCCCTGTATTATATAGCGCTGTGGTGTGTGCTGGCATACTCTCTCTCTGTCTCTCCAAAGGGCCTGGTGGGGGAACTGTCTTCAAATAGAGCATCCCCTGTGTGTGTGGTGTGTCGGTACGTGTGTGTCGACATGTCTGAGGTAAAAGGCTCCTCTAAGGAGGTGATAGAGCGGATAAGTGTGTGGGAGGGTGTCTCCGTCAACAACACCGACACCTGTTTGGATATGTGTAAGTGCTGAGGTAAAATTATTGCACAAAAGGTTAGGGAACAGAAAGGAAATCTTCCCTGGTCTGTCCCTATGTCACAGAGTCCTTCAGAGTCTCTCTATGTTCACTATCCAAAATAACAAAGTATCGACACGGAGTTTAACTCCACTGTCGACTACGATAATGCAAAGTTACAGCCAAGAGGGCTAAAAGATATTCAATATATGATTATTGGAATAAAAGATGATTTGCATATCACTGATGACTCATCTGTCCCTGACACGAGAGTACACATGTTAAGGGGAAGAATGCTGAGGTAAATTTCCCTCCTCTCATGAGGAAAAAGAGCGGGAATCTCCAGACAAGAGACGGCAGCTTCCCACAAGAGAATTCTCAGGCTGTATCCTTTCCCCACTAGGGCCAGGATGTTTTGAGAATCTTCCCCTTGGGTGTCCTGTTTGCACTAGCTATTCTCAGGGATCCTGCAGATAGTGTGCACATTCTAGTATACTACCCAGACCGACGATTGTGTCTGCATGGGTTTATAGCGCTGTGGCAGCGTGGACAGGTACCTTATCAGCAGAGATTGAGACCCTAGTATGCATATAAATATTTTAAGATGCTGTCTTAAGTGATAGATGTATAATTATAAAGCATGCCCAAAGGGACATGAGTATACTGGGTCCTAGAGACAAAAGCTATGTCGATTTCTGCTTGACGTGTCCTGTAGAATATACATTGGACAGATGATGCCGACTTAAGAGGCATAAGGAAGGCTGAGGATTGTGTGGAGAAAGGTTCTCGGGCCTGGTCTCCACAGCTATAGCTGGTAATTCTGATATTTTGCCTTATATTCCTGCACAGCCTAGGAAAGCACGACATTATTAAATGCAGCTTTTCGAATAAAGAAACAAGAAAGTTGTCAGAGCCGGGGGCAGAGGAAAGAAGCTGTACAACACAGTCCCCAGGAACAGAAGTCCTCCCCGGCCTCTACAAAAATCCACCGCATGTCGCTGGGGCTCCACAGGCGGAGCTAGGCCCGGTGGGGACACGCCTTCTTAAGTTCAGCCACAAGTGGGTTCACTCCCTGTTAGATCCCTGGGCAATAGAAATTGTATCGCAGGGATACAGGCTGGACTGTGAGAAGATGCCCCCTCACCGAGGACCCGGCGGGCTTCCCCCCAAGAGAGGGAGCCAGTGTTAACTGCAATTCGTAAATTGTATCTTCAACAGGTGATGGTCAAGGTTCCCCTCCTTCAACAAAAGGGTGTTATTATTCGACCATGTTATAATCCCGAAACCAGACGGTTCGGTTAGACCCATATTGAATTAAAATCCCTGAACATATACCTGAAAAGGTTCAGGTTCAAGATGGAATCGCTAAGAGCGGTCATTGCAAGCCTGAAATTAATCGGGACATAAGGGATGCATACCTTCGTGTCCCCATTTATCCACCTCATCAGGCGTACCTCAGAATTGCGGTACGGGATTGTCATTACCAATTTCACCAAGGTAATGGCGGATATGATGGTGCTCCTGCGGAAGCAAGGTGTCACTATTATCACATACTTGGATGATCTCCTCATAAAAGCGAGATCGAGAGCAGTTGCTGGACAGCGTATCACCTTCTCTGGAAGTGAAACGGCAACACGACTGGATTCTATATATTCCGAAGTCGCAGTTGGTTCCTACAGCTCATCTGCCTCGCCTAGGCATGATCCTAGACACAGACCAGAAGAGGGTTTATCTCCCGATAGAGAGAGCTCAGGAGCTCATGACACTGGTCAGGAATCTATTGAAAACCAAAACAGGTGTCAGTGCTTCACTGCACTCGTGTCCTGGGAAGGATGATGGCATCATACGAGGCCATTCCCTTCGGCTGGTTCCATGCAAGGACAATGGAACTTACTGGACAAGTGGTCCGGATCACATCTTCAGATGCATCGGTTAATCACCCTATCCCCCAGGGCCAGGGTGTCTCTACTGTGGTGGCTGCGGAGTGCTCACCTTCTCGAGGGCCGCAGATTCGGCATTCAGGACTGGGTCCTGGTGACCACGGATGCAAGCCTCCGAGGGTGGGGGGCAGTTACACAGGGAAGAAAATTCCAAGGTTTGTGGTCAAGCCAACAGACTTGCCTTCACATCAATATCCTGGAACTAAGGGCCATATACAACGCCCTAAGTCAAGCGGAGTTCCTGCTTCGCGACCAACCGGTTCTGATCCAGTCAGACCGCAGGGGCTCATGTAAACCGCCAGGGCGGCACAAGGAGCAGGGTGGCGAGGGTAGAAGCCACCAGAATTCTTCGCTGGGCGGAGAATCAAGTAAGCGCACTGTCAGCAGTGTTCATTCCGGGAGTGGACACGACCTCCACCCGGGAAAGTGGTGACTTCATCAGGAAGTCTTCACGCAGTTTTGCAAATTGATGGAAACTGCCTCAGGTGGACTACATGGCGTCCCACCTCAATAAAAAGATAAAAAAGGTTTTACGCTGGGTCAAGGGACTCTCAGGCGATAGCTGTGGTCGCACTAGTAACACCGTGGGTGTTCCAGTCGGTCTATATATTCCCTCTTCCTCTCAGACCCAAGGGCTGAGAATTGTAATAAACGGAGGAGTGTGAACAATATTCTTTGCTCCGGATTGGCCAAGAAGGACTCGGTACCCGGAACTGCAAGAAATGCTCTCAGAGGACCCATGGCCTCTGCCTCTCAGTCAGGACATGTTGCAACAGGGACCCTGTCTGATCCAAGACTTACCGCGGCTGCGTTGGACGGCATGACGGTTGAACGCCGGATCCTAGCGGAAAAGGGCATTCCGGATGCAGTTATTCCTACGCTGATAAAGGCTAGGAAAGACGTGACAGCAAGACTTTTTCACTGTATATGGCGAAAATAGGTTGCTTGGTGTGTGGCCGGGAAGGCCCTACAGAGGAATTCCAGGGGGGTCGATTCCTGCACTTCCTACAGTCAGAAGTGACTATGGGCCTAAAATTAGGATCCATAAAGGCCAAGATTTCGGCCCTATCCCTTTTTCTCTCAAAAAGAACTGGCTTCACTGCCTGAAGTTCGGACGTTGTTACAGGGGTGCTGCATATTCAGCCCCTTTTGTGCCTCCAGTGGCACCTTGGGATCTTAACGTGTGTTGGATTCCTAAAATCCCACTGGTTTGAGCCACTTAAGACCATGGAGCTAAAATATCTCACGTGGAAAGTGGTCATGCTTTTGGCCTTAGCTTGGACTAGGCGTGTGTCAGAATTGGCGGCTTTGTCATGTAAAAGCCCATATCTGATCTTCCATATGGAAAGGGCAGAATGGAGGACTCGTCCCCAATTTCTCCCTAAGGTGGTATCATCGTTTCATTTGAACCAACCTATTGTGGTGCCTGCGGCTACTAGGGACTTGGAGGATTCCAAGTTGCTGGACGTAGTCCGGGCCCTGAAACTTTGTTTCCAGGACGGCTAGAGTCAGAAAAACTGACTCGCTATTTATCCTGCATGCACCCAACAAGCTGGGTGCTCCTGCTTCAAAGCAGACTATTGCTCGCTGGATCTGTAGCACGATTCAGCTTGCATATTCTGCGGCTGGACTGCCGCATCCTAAATCAGTAAAAGCCCATTCCACGAGGAAGGTGGGCTCTTCTTGGGCGGCTGCCCGAGGGGTCTTGGCTTTACAACTTTGCCGAGCTGCTACTTGGTCGGGTTCAAACACTTTTGCAAAATTCTAGAAGTTTGATACCCTGGCTGAGGAGGACCTTGAGTTTGCTCATTCGGTGCTGCAGAGTCATCCGCACTCTCCCGCCCGTTTGGGAGCTTTGGTATAATCCCCATGGTCCTTACGGAGTACCCAGCATCCACTAGGACGTCAGAGAAAATAAGAATTTACTCACCGGTAATTCTATTTCTCGTAGTCCGTAGTGGATGCTGGGAGCCCGTCCCAAGTGCGGACTCTCTGCAATACATGTATATAGTTATTGCTTAACTAAAGGGTTATTGTATGAGCCATCTGTTGAGAGAGGCTCAGTTATTGTTCATACTGTTAACTGGGTATAGTTATCACGAGTTTGTACGGTGTGATTGGTGTGGCTGGTATGAGTCTTACCCTGGATTCCAAATCCTTTCCTAGTAATGTCAGCTCTTTCGGGCACAGTTTCCCTAACTGAGGTCTGGAGGAGGGGCATAGAGGGAGGAGCCAGTGCACACCAGATATAGTACCTAATCTTTCTTTTAAGAGTGCCCAGTCTCCTGCGGAGCCCGTCTATACCCCATGGTCCTTACGGAGTACCCAGCATCCACTACGGACTACGAGAAATAGAATTACCGGTGAGTAAATTCTTATTATTTGTGGTACCGGTGTGTATGCTGCCGTTATATCACTATTATGTGTGGTACCGGTGTGTATGATGCCGTTTTACCACTATTATGTGCGGTACCGTTGTGTATGCTGCCGTTATATCACTATTATGTGTGGTACCGGTGTGTATGCTGCCGTTATACCACTATTATGTGCGGTACCAGAATGTATGCTGCCGTTATACCACTATTATGTGCGGTACCAGTGTGTATGCTGCCGTTATACCACTATTATGTGTGTACCAGTGTGTATGCTGCCGTTATACCACTATTATGTGTGGTACCAGTTTGTATGCTGCCGTTATACCACTATTATGTGCGGTGCCAGTGTGTATGCTGCCGTTATGCCACTGTTATGTGCGGTACCAGTGTGTATGCTGCCGTTATACCACTATTATGTGCGGTACCAGTGTGTATGCTGCCGTTATACCACTTTCATGTGCGGTGCCGGTGTGTATGCTGCTGTTATATCACTATTATGTGTGGTACCAGAGTGTATGATGCCGTTATACCACTATTATGTGCGGTACCGGTGTGTATGCTGCCGTTATACCACTATTATGTGCGGTACCGGTGTGTATGCTGCCGTTATACCACTATTATGTGTGGTACCGGTGTGAATGTTATACCACTATTATTTGTGGTACCAGTGTGTATGCTGCCGTTATACCACTCTTATTTGTGGTACCAGTGTGTATGCTGCAGTTATACCACTATTATGTGCGATACCGGTGTGTATGCTGCCGTTATACCACTATTATGTGCGGTACCGGTGTGTATGCTGCCGTTATACCACTATTATGTGCGGTACCGGTGTGTATGCTGCCGTTATACCACTATTATGTGTGGTACCGGTGTGAATGTTATACCACTATTATTTGTGGTACCAGTGTGTATGCTGCCGTTATACCACTATTATGTGCGATACCGGTGTGTATGCTGCCGTTATACCACTATTATGTGCGGTACCAGTGTGTATGCTGCCGTTATACCACTATTATGTGTGGTACCAGTGTGAATGTTATACCACTATTATGTGCGGTACCGGTGTGTATGCTGCCGTTATACCACTATTATGTGTGGTAACAGTGTGAATGTTATACCACTATTATTTGTGGTACCAGTGTGAATGTTATACCACTTTCTCTATCGTCCTAGTGGATGCTGGGGTTCCTGAAAGGACCATGGGGAATAGCGGCTCCGCAGGAGACAGGGCACAAAAGTAAAGCTTTCCGATCAGGTGGTGTGCACTGGCTCCTCCCCCTATGACCCTCCTCCAAGCCAGTTAGATTTTTGTGCCCGGCCGAGAAGGGTGCAATCTAGGTGGCTCTCCTAAAGAGCTGCTTAGAAAAGTTTAGCTTAGGTTTTTTATTTTACAGTGAGTCCTGCTGGCAACAGGATCACTGCAACGAGGGACTTAGGGGAGAAGAAGTGAACTCATCTGCGTGCAGGATGGATTGGCTTCTTGGCTACTGGACATCAGCTCCAGAGGGACGATCACAGGTACAGCCTGGATGGTCACCGGAGCCTTGCCGCCGGCCCCCTTGCAGATGCTGAAATAAGAAGAGGTCCAGAATCGGCGGCAGAAGACTCCTCAGTCTTCTAAAGGTAGCGCACAGCACTGCAGCTGTGCGCCATTTTCCTCTCCGCACACTTCACACGGCAGTCACTGAGGGTGCAGGGCGCTGGGAGGGGGGCGCCCTGGGAGGCAAATGAAAACCTATTTTGGCTAAAAATACCTCACATATAGCCTCCGGAGGCTATATGGAGATATTTAACCCCTGCCAGAATCCGTTAAGAGCGGGAGACGAGGCCGCCGAAAAAGGGGCGGGGCCTATCTCCTCAGCACACAGCGCCATTTTCCCTCACAGAAAGGCTGGAGGGAAGGCTCCCAGGCTCTCCCCTGCACTGCACTACAGAAACAGGGTTAAAACAGAGAGGGGGGGCACAAATTTGGCGTTAGAAATATATAAAAAAGATGCTATAAGGGAAAACACTTATATAAGGTTGTCCCTATATAATTATAGCGTTTTTGGTGTGTGCTGGCAAACTCTCCCTCTGTCTCTCCAAAGGGCTAGTGGGTCCTGTCCTCTATCAGAGCATTCCCTGTGTGTGTGCTGTGTGTCGGTACGTGTGTGTCGACATGTAGGAGGACGATGTTGGTGAGGAGGCGGAGCAATTGCCTGTAATGGTGATGTCACTCTCTAGGGAGTCGACACCGGAATGGATGGCTTATTTAGGGAATTACGTGATAATGTCAACACGCTGCAAGGTCGGTTGACGACATGAGACGGCCGACAAACAATTAGTACCGGTCCAGACGTCTCAAAAACACCGTCAGGGGTTTTAAAACGCCCGTTTACTTTAGTCGGTCGACACAGACACAGACAGGGACACTGAATCCAGTGTCGACGGTGAATAAACAAACGTATTCCTTATTAGGGCCACACGTTAAAGGCAATGAAGGAGGTGTTACATATTTCTGATACTACAAGTACCACAAAAGAGGGTATTATGTGGGATGTGAAAAAACTACCATAGTTTTTCCTGAATCAGATAAATTAAATAAAGTGTGTGATGATGCGTGGGTTCCCCCCGATAGAAAATTATGGGCGGTATACCCTTTCCCGCCAGAAGTTAGGGCGCGTTGGGAAACACCCCTTAGGGTGGATAAGGCGCTCACACGCTTATCAAAACAAGTGGCGGTACCGTCTATAGATAGGGCCGTCCTCAAGGACCAGCTGACAGGAGGCTGGAAAATATCATAAAAAGTATATACACACATACTGGTGTTATACTGCGACCAGCGATCGCCTCAGCCTGGATGTGCAGAGCTGGGGTGGCTTGGTCGGATTCCCTGACTAAAAATATTGATACCCTTGACAGGGACAGTATTTTATTGACTATAGAGCATTTAAAGGATGCATTTCTATATATGCGAGATGCACAGAGGGATATTTGCACTCTGGCATCAAGAGTAAATGCGATGTCCATAACTGCCAGAAGATGTTATGGACACGACAGTGGTCAGGTGATGCAGATTCCAAACGGCACAAAGGTGTATTGCCGTATAAAGGAAGAGGAGTTATTTGGGGTCGGTCCATCGGACCTGGTGGCCACGGCAACTGCTGGAAAATCCACCGTTTTTACCCTAAGTCACATCTCTGCAGAAAAAGACACCGTCTTTTCAGCCTCAGTCCTTTCGTCCCTATAAGATCATATCTGCCCAGGGATAGAGGAAAGGGAAGAAGACTGCAGCAAGCAGCCCATTCCCAGGAACAGAAGCGTTCCACCGCTTCTGACAAGTTCTCAGCATGGCGCTGAGACCGTACAGGACCCCTGGATCCTACAAGTAGTATCCCAGGGGTACAGATTGGAATGTCGAGACGTTTCCCCTTCGCAGGCTCCTGAAGTCTGCTTTACCAAGGTCTCCCTCCGACAAGGAGGCAGTATGGGAAAAAATTCACAAGCTGTATTCCCAGCAGGTGATAATTAAATTACCCCTCCTACTACAAGAAAAGGGGTATTATTCCACACTATATTGTGGTACTGAAGCCAGAAGGCTAGGTGAGACTTATTCTAAATCTAAAAAATTTTTTGAACACTTACAAAGGTTCAAATCAAGATGGAGTCACTCAGAGCAGTGATAACGAACAGGAAGAAGGGGACTATATAGTGTCCCGGGACATCAGGGATGCTTACCTCTATGTCCCAAATTTGCCCTTCTCACTAAGGGTACCTCAGGTTCGTGGTGCAGAACTGTCACTATCAGTTTCAGACGCTGCCGTTTGGATTGTCCACGGCACCCCGGGTCTTTAATAAGGTAATGGCCGAAATGATGATTCTTCTTCGAAGAAAAGGCGTCTTAATTATCCCTTACTTGGACGATCTCCTGATAAGGGCATAGTCCAGGGAACAGTTGGAGGTAGGAGTAGCACTATCTCGGATACTGCTACAACAGCACGGGTGGATTCTAAATATTCCAAAATCGCAGCTGATCCCGACGACACGTCTGCTGTGCCTAGGGATGATTCTGGACACAGTCCAGAAAAAGGTGTTTCTCCCGAAAGAGAAAGCCAGGGAGTTATCCGAGCTAGTCAGGAACCTCCTAAAAACAGTGCATCATTGCACAAGGGTCCTGGTAGAAAATGGTGGCTTCCTACGAAGCAATTCCATTCGGCAGATTTCACGCAAGAACTTTTCAGTGGGATCTGCTGGACAAATGGTCCGGATCGCATCTTCAGATGCATCAGCGGATAACCCTATATCCAAGGACAAGGGTGTCTCTCCTGTGGTGGTTATAGAGTGCTCATCTTCTAGAGGGCCGCAGATTCGGCATTCAGGATTGGATGCTGGTGACCACGGAGCCCAGCCCGAGAGGCTGGGGAGCAGTCACACAAGGAAAAAATTTCCAGGGAGTGTGATCAAGTCTGGAGACTTTTCTCCACATAAATATACTGGAGCTAAGGGTAAATTTATAATGCTCTAAGCTTAGCAAGACCTCTGCTTCAAGGTCAGCCGGTATTGATCCAGTGGGAAAAACATCACGGCAGTCGCCCACGTAAACAGACAGGGCGACACAAGAAGCAGGAGGGCAATGGCAAAAACTGCAAGGACTTTTCGCTGGGCGGAAAATCATGTGATAGCACTGTCAGCAGTGTTTCATCCCGGGAATGGAAACTGGGAAGCAGACTTCCTCAGCAGGCACGACCTCCACCCGGGAGAGTGGAAACTTCATCGGGAAGTTTTTTCCACATGATTGTAAACCGTTGGGAAATACCAAAGGTGGACATGATGGCGTCCCGTCTGAACAAAAAACGGGACAGGTATTGCGCCAGGTCAAGAGACCCTCAGGCAATAGCTGTGGACGTTCTGGTAACACCGTGGGTGTACCAGTCGGTGTATGTGTTCCCTCCTCTGCTTCTCATACCTAAGGTGCTGAGAATTATAAGACGTAGAGGAGTAAGAACTATACTCATGGCTCCGGATTGGCCAAGAAGGACTTGGTACCCGGAACTTCAAGAGATGTTTACAGAGGTCTTATGGCCTCTGCCGCTAAGAAGGGACTTGCTTCAGCAAGTACCATGTCTGTTCCAAGACTTACCGCAGCTGCGTTGGTTGGCATGGCGGTGGAACGCCGGATCCTAAGGGAAAAAGGCATTCCGGAAGAGGTCATTCCTACCCTGGTCAAAGCCAGAAAGGAGGTGACCGCACAACATTATCACCACATGTGGCGAAAATATGTTGCGTGGTGTGAGGCCAGGAAGGCCCCACAAAGAAATTTCAACTCGGTCGATTCCTGCATTTCCTGCAAACAGGAGTGTCTATGGGCCTCAAATTGGGGTCCATTAAGGTTCAAATTTCGGCCCTGTCAATTTTCTTCCAGTAAGAATTGGCTTCAGTTCCTGAAGTCCAGAACTTTGTCAAGGGAGTATTGCATATACAACCCTCTTTTGTGCCTCCAGTGGCACTGTGGGATCTCAACGTAGTTCTGGGATTCTTCAAATCACATTGGTTTAAAACCAGTCAAATCTGTGGATTTGAAGCATCTCACATGAAAAGTGACCATGTTCTTGGCCCTGGCCTGGACCAGGCGAGTGTCAAATTGGTGGTTTTTTTCTCAAAAAAGCCCATATTTGTTTGTCCATTCGGACAGGGCAGAGCTGCGGACTCGTCCCCAGTTCTCTCCCTAAGGTGGTGTCAGTGTTTCACCTGAACCAGCTTATTGTGGTGCCTTGCACCTACTAGGGACTTGGAGGACTCCAAGTTGCTAGATGTTGTCAGGGCCCTGAAAATATAGGTTCCAGGACGGCTGGAGTCAGGAAAACTGACTTGCTGTTATCCTGTATGCACCCAACAAACTGGGTGCTCTTGCTTTTAAGCAGACTATTGCTAGTTGGATGTGTAATACAATTCAGCTTGCACATTCTGTGGCAGGCCTGCCACAGCCAAAATATGTAAATGCCCATTCCACAAGGAAGGTGGGCTCATCTTGGGCGGCTGCCCGAGGGGTCTCGGCTTTACAACTTTGCCGAGCGGTTATTTAGTCAGGGGCAAACACGTTTGTAAAATCCTACAAATTTGATACCCTGGCTAAGGAGGACCTGGAGTTCTCTCATTCGGTGCTGCAGAGTCATCCGCACTCTCCCGCCCGTTTGGGAGCTTTGGTATAATCCCCATGGTCCTTTCAGGAACCCCAGCATCCACTAGGACGATAGAGAAAATAAGAATTTACTTACCGATAATTCTATTTCTCGGAGTCCGTAGTGGATGCTGGGCGCCCATCCCAAGTGCGGATTATCTGCAATACTTGTACATAGTTACAAAAATCGGGTTATTATTGTTGTGAGCCATCTTTTCAGAGGCTCCGCTGTTATCATACTGTTAACTGGGTTTAGATCACAAGTTGTACGGTGTGATTGGTGTGGCTGGTATGAGTCTTACCCGGGATTCAAAATTCCTCCCTTATTGTGTACGCTCGTCCGGGCACGGTACCTAACTGGCTTGGAGGAGGGTCATAGGGGGAGGAGCCAGTGCACACCACCTGATCGGAAAGCTTTACTTTTGTGCCCTGTCTCCTGCGGAGCCGCTATTCCCCTTGGTCCTTTCAGGAACCCCAGCATCCACTACGGACTCCGAGAAATAGAATTATCGGTAAGTAAATTCTTATTATTTGTGGTACCGGTGTGTATGCTGCCGTTATACCACTATTATGTGCGGTACCAGTGTGTATGCTGCCGTTATACCTCTTTTATTTGTGGTACCGGTGTGTATGCTGCCGTTATACCACTAATATGTGCGATACCAGTGTGTATGCTGCCGTTATACCACTATTATTTGTGGTACCAGTGTGTATGCTGCCGTTATACCACTATTTGTGGTACCGGTGTGTATGCTGCAGTTATACCACTATTATGTGCGATACCGGTGTGTATGCTGCCGTTATACCACTATTATGTGCGGTACCGGTGTGTATGCTGCCGTTATACCACTATTATGTGCGGTACCGGTGTGTATGCTGCCGTTATACCACTATTATGTGCGATACCGGTGTGTATGCTGCCGTTATACCACTATTATGTGCGGTACCGGTGTGTATGCTGCCGTTATACCACTATTATGTGTGGTACCGGTGTGAATGTTATACCACTATTATTTGTGGTACCAGTGTGTATGCTGCCGTTATACCACTCTTATTTGTGGTACCAGTGTGTATGCTGCCGTTATACCACTATTATGTGCGATACCGGTGTGTATGCTGCCGTTATACCACTATTATGTGCGGTACCGGTGTGTATGCTGCCGTTATACCACTATTATGTGCGGTACCGGTGTGTATGCTGCCGTTATACCACTATTATGTGCGGTACCGGTGTGTATGCTGCCGTTATACCACTATTATGTGCGGTACCGGTGTGTATGCTGCCGTTATACCACTATTATGTGCGGTACCAGTGTGTATGCTGCCGTTATACCACTATTATGTGTGGTACCAGTGTGAATGTTATACCACTATTATGTGCGGTACCAGAGTGTATGCTGCTGTTATATCACTATTATGTGTGGTACCAGTGTGTATGCTGCCGTTATACCACTATTATGTGTGATACCGGTGTGTATGCTGCCGTTATATCACTGTTATGTGTGATACCGGTGTGTATAATGCCGTTACACCACTATTATGTGCTGTACTGGTGTGTATGATGCCGTTATACCACTATTATGTGTGGTACCAGTGTGTATGCTGCTGTTATACCACTATTATTTCTGGTACCAGTGTGTATGCTGCCGTTATACCACTATTATGTGTGGTAACAGTGTGAATGTTATACCACTATTTGTGGTACTGGTGTGTATGCTGCCGTTATACCACTATTATGTGCGGTACCAGATTGTATGCTGCCGTTATACCACTATTATTTGTGGTACCAGTGTGTATGCTGCCGTTATACCACTATTATATGTGGTACCAGTGTGTATGCTGCCGTCATACCACTATTATTTGTGGTACCAGTGTATATGCAGGTGGTTATACCACTATTATGTGCGATACCGGTGTGTATGCTGCAGTTATACCACTATTATGTGCGGTACCAGAGTGTATGATGTCGTTATACCACTATTATGTGCGGTACCAGGGTGTATGCTGCCGTTATACCACTATTATGTGCGGTACCAGTGTGTATGATGTCGTTATACCACTATTATGTGCGGTACCAGAGTGTATGCTGCCGTTATACCACTATTTTGTGCGGTACCGGTGTGTATGCTGCCGTTATACCACTATTATGTGTGGTACCAGTGTGTGTGCTGCCGTTATACCACTATTATGTGCGGTACCGGTGTGTATGCTGCCGTTATACCACTATTATGTGCGGTACCGGTGTGTATGATGCCGTTATACCACTATTATGTGCGGTACCGGTGTGTATGCTGCCGTTATACCACTATTTTGTGCGGTACCGGTGTGTATGCTGCCGTTATACCACTATTATGTGTGGTACCAGTGTGTGTGCTGCCGTTATACCACTATTATGTGTGGTACCAGTGTGAATGTAATACCACTATTATGTGTGGTACCATAGTGTATGATGCCGTTATACCACTATTATGTGCGGTACCGGTGTGTATGCTGCCGTTATACCACTATTATGTGCGGTACCGGTGTGTATGATGCCTTTATACCACTATTATGTGCGGTACTGGTGTGTATGCTGCCGTTATACCACTATTATGTGCGGTACCGGTGTGTATGCTGCCGTTATACCACTATCATGTGTGGTACCAGTGTGAATGTAATACCACTATTATGTGCGGTACCGGTGTGTATGCTGCCGTTATACCACTATTATGTGCGGTACCGGTGTGTATGCTGCCGTTATATCACTATTAAGTGCGGTACCGGTGTGAATGTTATACCACTATTATGTGCGGTACCGGCGTTATACCTGTGTGAATGGTATGTCACTATCATGTGTGGTACCAGTGTTATGCCAGTGGGCCGTGAGGCGCTACACCTGCTTCTACAGGTACCTACTTGTCGGCTCCCCTGTCTGGTAGTCTGCAGCTCTAGCACTGAAAACAGCGCCAGCTGTACGGCCTTTCCAGTGCACCCAGTGGCTGTACCCGGCGAGCAGGACAGGGGCCGCTGTCACACAGGATAATTGCTCCTTACACAAGGCGTGGGCATTTCTGATAAGTGGCGCAGGAAGACTGTCAGGATATTGCTTTTATTTTCTAAACTGTATTAGAAGATATACGTTGGCATATGACTGGCTGATGATGGTGTTGGCACCCATTATATAACTGTCCGTAATGGACATTATTCATATTGCCAGGCACACGCTATGTATGACGCATAGGGTTAAGCCCTGCTACAGTGCTGGTTTTTATTTTATAACATGATGAATATTTCAATTAAAATAAAACTTTTTGTCACACCTCCAGGGGGCGTAAGAAGCGGTGCTGTGCAGCGGAGCCTACAGCCTAGCCATTTACCCAGAGTATCATTATAAACTATGTACCGTCCTGTGCGATGTACAGACATTTTACTCCGCGTGTATTACTATAATGAGGAATAAAGTGATAAAGACGGAATGCTATTACAGATCTCAAGTGATTGTGCAGCAAATGTCCTAAGCTTTGTATGTATGTATCAGTCAACCTGGCCAAACCACAGACAGCCATAACGTATGTGTCATTTACTCAGCATTACATAGTGCGACTCCCTGCGGTGACTTCTCCGTCTCTCAGCTGAGTGGCTGTAGTGCCTGGCGTGTTATAGCTGACCTGTGCCTGGCGTGTTATAGCTGACCTGTGCCTGGCGTGTTATAGCTGACCTGTGCCTGGCGTGTTATAGCTGACCTGTGCCTGGCGTGTTATAGCTGACCTGTGCCTGGCGTGTTATAGCTGACCTGTGCCTGGCGTGTTATAGCTGACCTGTGCAAGCTGACCTGTGCCTGGCGCGTTATAGCTGACCTGTACCTGGCGTGTTATAGCTGACCTGTGCCTGGCGTGTTATAGCTGACTTGTGCCTGGCGTGTTATAGCTGACCTGTGTCTGGCGTGTTATAGCTGACCTGTGCCTGGCGCGTTATAGCTGACCTGTGTCTGGCGTGTTATAGCTGACCTGTACCTGGCGTGTTATAGCTGACCTGTACCTGGAGTGTTATAGCTGACCTGTGCCTGGCGTGTTATATCTGACCTGTGCCTGGCGTGTTATATCTGACCTGTGCCTGGCGTGTTATAGCTGACCTGTACCTGACATGTTATAGCTGACCTGTGCCTGGCGTGTTATATCTGACCTGTGCCTGGCGTGTTATAGCTGACCTGTGCCTGGCGTGTTATAGCTGACCTGTGCCTGGCGCGTTATAGCTGACCTGTACCTGGCGTGTTATAGCTGACCTGTGCCTGGCGTGTTATAGCTGACCTGTGCCTGGCGCGTTATAGCTGACCTGTACCTGGCGTGTTATATCTGACCTGTGCCTGGCGTGTTATATCTGACCTGTGCCTGGCGTGTTACAGCTGACCTGTTCCTGGCATGTTATATCTGACCTGTGCCTGGCATGTTATATCTGACCTGTGCCTGGCGCGTTATAGCTGACCTGTGCCTGGCGCGTTATAGCTGACCTGTACCTGGAGTGTTATAGCTGACCTGTGCCTGGCATGTTATAGCTGACCTGTGCCTGGCATGTTATAGCTGACCTGTACCTGGCGTTTTATAGCTGACCTGTGCCTGGCGCGTTATAGCTGACCTGTGCCTGGCGTGTTATATCTGACCTGTGTCTGGTGTGTTATAGCTGACCTGTGCCTGGCGTGTTATAGCTGACCTGTGCAAGCTGACCTGTACCTGGCGTGTAATATCTGACCTGTACCTGGCGTGTTATAGCTGACCTGTGCCTGGCGTGTTATAGCTGACCTGTACCTGGCGCGTTATAGCTGACCTGTGCCTGGCGCGTTATAGCTGACCTGTGCCTGGCGCGTTATAGCTGACCTGTACCTGGCGTGTTATAGCTGACCTGTGCCTGGCGTCTTATAGCTGACCTGTACCTGGCGTGTTGTAGCTGACCTGTACCTGGCGTGTTATATCCGACCTGTGCCTGGCGTGTTATAGCTGACCTGTGCCTGGCGCTTTATAGCTGACCTGTGCCTGGCGTGTTATATCCGACCTGTGCCTGGCGTCTTATAGCTGACCTGTGCCTGGCGCGTTATATCTGACCTGTACCTGGCGTGTTATAGCTGACTTGTGCCTGGCGTGTTATAGCTGACCTGTGCCTGGCGCGTTATAGCTGACCTGTGCCTGGCGTGTTATAGCTGACTTGTGCCTGGCGTGTTATAGCTGACCTGTGCCTGGCGTGTTATAGCTGACCTGTGCGTGGCGTGTTATAGCTGACCTGTACCTGGCGTGTTGTAGCTGACCTGTACCTGGCGCGTTATAGCTGACCTGTACCTGGCGCGTTATAGCTGACCTGTGCCTGGTGCGTTATAGCTGACCTGTGCCTGGTGCGTTATAGCTGACCTGTGCCTGGTGCGTTATAGCTGACCTGTGCCTGGCGTCTTATAGCTGACCTGTGCCTGGCGTCTTATAGCTGACCTGTACCTGGCGTGTTGTAGCTGACCTGTACCTGGCGTGTTATAGCTGACCTGTGCCTGGCGTGTTATATCTGACCTGTGCCTGGCGTGTTATAGCTGACCTGTACCTGACGTGTTATAGCTGACCTGTGCCTGGCGTGTTATATCTGACCTGTGCCTGGCGTGTTATATCTGACCTGTGCCTGGCGTGTTATATCTGACCTGTGCCTGGCGCGTTATAGCTGACCTGTGCCTGGCGCGTTATAGCTGACCAGTACCTGGCGTGTTATAGCTGACCTGTGCCTGGCGTGTTATAGCTGACCTGTGCAAGCTGACCTGTGCCTGGTGCGTTATAGCTGACCTGTACCTGGCGCGTTATATCTGACCTGTGCCTGGCGTGTAATATCTGACCTGTGCCTGGCGTGTTATAGCTGACCTGTGCCTGGCGTGTTATATCTGACCTGTGCCTGGCGTGTTATATCTGACCTGTGCCTGGCGCGTTATAGCTGACCTGTGCCTGGCGCGTTATAGCTGACCTGTGCCTGGCATGTTATAGCTGACCTGTACCTGGCGTGTTATAGCTGACCTGTGCCTGGCGCGTTATAGCTGACCTGTGCCTGGCGTGTTATATCTGACCTGTGCCTGGCGTGTTATAGCTGACCTGTACCTGACATGTTATAGCTGACCTGTGCCTGGCGTGTTATATCCGACCTGTGCCTGGCGTGTTATAGCTGACCTGTGCCTGGCGCTTTATAGCTGACCTGTGCCTGGCGTGTTATATCCGACCTGTGCCTGGCGTCTTATAGCTGACCTGTGCCTGGCGCGTTATATCTGACCTGTACCTGGCGTGTTATAGCTGACTTGTGCCTGGCGTGTTATAGCTGACCTGTGCCTGGCGCGTTATAGCTGACCTGTGCCTGGCGTGTTATAGCTGACTTGTGCCTGGCGTGTTATAGCTGACCTGTGCCTGGCGTGTTATATCTGACCTGTACCTGGCGTGTTATTGCTGACCTGTGCCTGGCGTGTTATAGCTGACCTGTGCCTGGCGTGTTATAGCTGACCTGTGTCTGGCGTGTTATAGCTGACCTGTGCAAGCTGACCTGTGCCTGGCGCGTTATAGCTGACCTGTACCTGGCGTGTTATAGCTGACCTGTGCCTGGCGTGTTATAGCTGACCTGTGCAAGCTGACCTGTGCCTGGCGCGTTATAGCTGACCTGTACCTGGCGTGTTATATCTGACCTGTGCCTGGCGTGTTATATCTGACCTGTGCCTGGCGTGTTACAGCTGACCTGTTCCTGGCATGTTATATCTGACCTGTGCCTGGCATGTTATAGCTGACCTGTGCCTGGCGCGTTATAGCTGACCTGTGCCTGGCGCGTTATAGCTGACCTGTGCCTGGCGCGTTATAGCTGACCTGTGCCTGGAGTGTTATAGCTGACCTGTGCCTGGCATGTTATAGCTGACCTGTGCCTGGCATGTTATAGCTGACCTGTACCTGGCGTTTTATAGCTGACCTGTGCCTGGCGCGTTATAGCTGACCTGTGCCTGGCGTGTTATATCTGACCTGTGTCTGGTGTGTTATAGCTGACCTGTGCCTGGCGTGTTATAGCTGACCTGTGCCTGGCGTGTTATAGCTGACCTGTACCTGGCGCGTTATAGCTGACCTGTGCCTGGCGCGTTATAGCTGACCTGTGCCTGGCGCGTTATAGCTGACCTGTGCCTGGCGCGTTATAGCTGACCTGTGCCTGGCGTCTTATAGCTGACCTGTACCTGGCGTGTTGTAGCTGACCTGTGCCTGGCGTGTTATATCCGACCTGTGCCTGGCGTGTTATAGCTGACCTGTGCCTGGCGCTTTATAGCTGACCTGTGCCTGGCGTGTTATATCCGACCTGTGCCTGGCGTCTTATAGCTGACCTGTGCCTGGCGTGTTATAGCTGACCTGTGCCTGGCGTCTTATAGCTGACCTGTACCTGGCGTGTTGTAGCTGACCTGTACCTGGCGTGTTATAGCTGACCTGTGCCTGGCGTGTTATATCTGACCTGTGCCTGGCGTGTTATAGCTGACCTGTACCTGACATGTTATATCTGACCTGTGCCTGGCGTGTTATATCTGACCTGTGCCTGGCGTGTTATATCTGACCTGTGCCTGGCGTGTTATATCTGACCTGTGCCTGGCGTGTTATATCTGACCTGTGCCTGGCGCGTTATAGCTGACCTGTGCCTGGCGCGTTATAGCTGACCTGTGCCTGGCGCGTTATAGCTGACCTGTACCTGGCGTGTAATATCTGACCTGTGCCTGGCGTGTTATAGCTGACCTGTGCAAGCTGACCTGTACCTGGCGTGTAATATCTGACCTGTACCTGGCGTGTTATAGCTGACCTGTGCCTGGCGTGTTATAGCTGACCTGTGCAAGCTGACCTGTGCCTGGCGCGTTATAGCTGACCTGTGCCTGGCGTGTAATATCTGACCTGTGCCTGGCGTGTTATAGCTGACCTGTGCCTGGCGTGTTATAGCTGACCTGTGCCTGGCGTGTTATATCTGACCTGTGCCTGGCGTGTTATAGCTGACCTGTGCCTGGCGCGTTATAGCTGACCTGTGCCTGGCATGTTATAGCTGACCTGTACCTGGCGTGTTATAGCTGACCTGTGCCTGGCGCGTTATAGCTGACCTGTGCCTGGCGCGTTATAGCTGACCTGTGCCTGGCGTGTTATATCTGACCTGTGCCTGGCGTGTTATATCTGACCTGTGCCTGGCGTGTTATAGCTGACCTGTGCCTGGCGTCTTATAGCTGACCTGTACCTGGCGTGTTGTAGCTGACCTGTACCTGGCGTGTTATATCTGACCTGTGCCTGGCGTGTTATAGCTGACCTGTGCCTGGCGTGTTATAGCTGACCTGTGCCTGGCGTGTTATAGCTGACCTGTGCCTGGCGTGTTATAGCTGACCTGTGCCTGGCGTGTTATAGCTGACCTGTGCCTGGCGTGTTATAGCTGACCTGTGTCTGGCGTGTTATAGCTGACCTGTGCAAGCTGACCTGTGCCTGGCGCGTTATAGCTGACCTGTACCTGGCGTGTTATATCTGACCTGTGCCTGGCGTGTTATAGCTGACCTGTGCCTGGCGCGTTATAGCTGACCTGTGCCTGGCGCGTTATAGCTGACCTGTGCCTGGCATGTTATAGCTGATCTGTACCTGGCGTGTTATAGCTGACCTGTGCCTGGCGCGTTACAGCTGACCTGTGCCTGGCGCGTTACAGCTGACCTGTGCCTGGCGCGTTATAGCTGACCTGTGCCTGGCGCGTTATAGCTGACCTGTACCTGGCGTGTTATAGCTGACCTGTGCCTGGCGTGTTATAGCTGACCTGTGCAAGCTGACCTGTGCCTGGCGCGTTATAGCTGACCTGTACCTGGCGTGTTATATCTGGCCTGTGCCTGGCGTGTAATATCTGACCTGTGCCTGGCGTGTTATAGCTGACCTGTGCCTGGCGTGTTATATCTGACCTGTGCCTGGCGTGTTATATCTGACCTGTGCCTGGCGTGTTATATCTGACCTGTGCCTGGCGCGTTATAGCTGACCTGTGCCTGGCGCGTTATAGCTGACCTGTGCCTGGCGTGTTATAGCTGACCTGTACCTGGCGTGTTATAGCTGACCTGTGCCTGGCGCGTTATAGCTGACCTGTGCCTGGCGCGTTATAGCTGACCTGTACCTGGCGTGTTATATCTGACCTGTGCCTGGCGTGTTATAGCTGACCTGTGCCTGGCGTGTTATAGCTGACCTGTACCTGGCGTGTTATAGCTGACCTGTGCCTGGCGTGTTATAGCTGACCTGTGCCTGGCGTGTTATAGCTGACCTGTGCCTGGCGTGTTATAGCTGACCTGTGCCTGGCGTGTTATAGCTGACCTGTGCAAGCTGACCTGTGCCTGGCGCATTATAGCTGACCTGTACCTGGCGTGTTATAGCTGACCTGTACCTGGCGTATTATATCTGACCTGTGCCTGGCGTGTTATATCTGACCTGTGCCTGGCGCGTTATAGCTGACCTGTGCCTGGCGTGTTATAGCTGACCTGTGCCTGGCATGTTATAGCTGACCTGTACCTGGCGTGTTATAGCTGACCTGTGCCTGGCGCGTTGTAGCTGACCTGTACCTGGCGCGTTATAGCTGACCTGTGCCTGGCGCGTTATAGCTGACCTGTACCTGGCGTGTTATAGCTGACCTGTGCCTGGCGTCTTATAGCTGACCTGTACCTGGCGTGTTGTATCTGACCTGTGCCTGGCGTGTTATATCTGACCTGTGCCTGGCGTGTTATAGCTTACCTGTACCTGGCGTGTTATAGCTGACCTGCTTACCTGTACCTGGCGTGTTATAGCTGACCTGTGCCTGGCGTGTTATAGCTGACCTGTGCCTGGCGTGTTATAGCTGACCTGTGTCTGGCGTGTTATAACTGACCTGTGCAAGCTGGCCTGTGCCTGGCGCGTTATAGCTGACCTGTACCTGGCGTGTTATATCTGACCTGTGCCTGGCGTGTTATATCTGACCTGTGCCTGGCGTGTTATATCTGACCTGTGCCTGGCGTGTTATATCTGACCTGTGCCTGGCGTGTTATAGCTGACCTGTACCTGGCGTGTTATAGCTGACCTGTGCCTGGCGTGTTATAGCTGACCTGTGCCTGGCGCGTTATAGCTGACCTGTACCTGGCGTGTTATAGCTGACCTGTGCCTGGCGTGTTATAGCTGACCTGTGCAAGCTGACCTGTGCCTGGCGCGTTATGGCTGACCTGTACCTGGCGTGTTATATCTGACCTGTGCCTGGCGTGTTATATCTGACCTGTGCCTGGCGTGTTACAGCTGACCTGTTCCTGGCATGTTATATCTGACCTGTGCCTGGCGTGTTATATCTGACCTGTGCCTGGAGTGTTATAGCTGACCTGTGCCTGGCATGTTATAGCTGACCTGTACCTGGCGTGTTATAGCTGACCTGTGCCTGGCGTGTTATAGCTGACCTGTGCCTGGCGTGTTATAGCTGACCTGTGCCTGGCGCGTTATAGCTGACCTGTACCTTGCGCGTTATAGCTGACCTGTGCCTGGCGTCTTATAGCTGACCTGTACCTGGCGTGTTATAGCTGACCTGTGCCTGGCGTCTTATAGCTGACCTGTGCCTGGCGTTTTATAGCTGACCTGTACCTGGCGTGTTGTAGCTGACCTGTACCTGGCGTGTTATAGCTGACCTGTACCTGGCGCGTTATAGCTGACCTGTGCCTGGCGCGTTATAGCTGACCTGTGCCTGGCATGTTATAGCTGACCTGTGCCTGGCATGTTATAGCTGACCTGTGCCTGGCGCGTTATAGCTGACCTGTGCCTGGCGCGTTATAGCTGACCTGTACCTGACATGTTATAGCTGACCTGTGCCTGGCGTGTGATATCTGACCTGTGCCTGGCGTGTTATAGCTGACCTGTACCTGACATGTTATAGCTGACCTGTGCCTGGCGTGTTATATCTGACCTGTGCCTGGCGTGTTATATCTGACCTGTGCCTGGCGTGTTATATCTGACCTGTGCCTGGCGCGTTATAGGTGACCTGTGCCTGGCGTGTTATATCTGACCTGTGCCTGGCGTGTTATAGCTGACCTGTGCCTGGCGCGTTATAGCTGACCTGTGCCTGGCGCGTTATAGCTGACCTGTGTCTGGCGCGTTATAGCTGACCTGTGCCTGGCGTGTTATAGCTGACCTGTGCAAGCTGACCTGTGCCTGGCGCGTTATAGCTGACCTGTACCTGGCGTGTTATATCTGACCTGTGCCTGGCGTGTTATATCTGACCTGTGCCTGGCGTGTTATAGCTGACTTGTGCCTGGCGTGTTATATCTAACCTGTGCCTGGCGTGTTATATCTGACCTGTGCCTGGCGTGTTATATCTGACCTGTGCCTGGCGCGTTATAGCTGACCTGTGCCTGGCGCGTTATAGCTGACCTGTGCCTGGCATGTTATAGCTGACCTGTACCTGGCGTGTTATAGCTGACCTGTGCCTGGCGCGTTATAGCTGACCTGTGCCTGGCGTGTTATAGCTGACCTGTGCCTGGCGTGTTATAGCTGACCTGTGCCTGGCGTGTTATATCTGACCTGTGCCTGGCGTGTTATAGCTGACCTGTGTCTGGCGTGTTATAGCTGACCTGTACCTGACATGTTATAGCTGACCTGTGCCTGGCGTGTGATATCTGACCTGTGCCTGGCGTGTTATAGCTGACCTGTACCTGACATGTTATAGCTGACCTGTGCCTGGCGTGTTATATCTGACCTGTGCCTGGCGTGTTATATCTGACCTGTGCCTGGCGCGTTATAGGTGACCTGTGCCTGGCGTGTTATATCTGACCTGTGCCTGGCGTGTTATATCTGACCTGTGCCTGGCGCGTTATAGCTGACCTGTGCCTGGCGCGTTATAGCTGACCTGTGCCTGGCGCGTTATAGCTGACCTGTGCCTGGCGTGTTATAGCTGACCTGTGCAAGCTGACCTGTGCAAGCTGACCTGTGCCTGGCGCGTTATAGCTGACCTGTACCTGGCGTGTTATATCTGACCTGTGCCTGGCGTGTTATATCTGACCTGTGCCTGGCGTGTTATAGCTGACCTGTGCCTGGCGTGTTATAGCTGACCTGTGCCTGGCGTGTTATATCTGACCTGTGCCTGGCGTGTTATATCTGACCTGTGCCTGGCGCGTTATAGCTGACCTGTGCCTGGCGTGTTATAGCTGACCTGTGCCTGGCATGTTATAGCTGACCTGTACCTGGCGTGTTATAGCTGACCTGTGCCTGGCGCGTTATAGCTGACCTGTGCCTGGCGTGTTATAGCTGACCTGTGTCTGGCGTGTTATAGCTGACCTGTGCCTGGCGTGTTATAGCTGACCTGTGCCTGGCGTGTTATAGCTGACCTGTGCCTGGCGCGTTATAGCTGACCTGTGCCTGGCGCGTTATAGCTGACCTGTGCCTGGCGCGTTATAGCTGACCTGTGCCTGGCGCGTTATAGCTGACCTGTGCCTGGCGCGTTATAGCTGACCTGTGCCTGACATGTTATAGCTGACCTGTACCTGACATGTTATAGCTGACCTGTGCCTGGCGCGTTATAGCTGGCGTGTTATAGCTGACCTGTACCTGACATGTTATAGCTGACCTGTGCCTGGCGTGTTATATCTGACCTGTGCCTGGCGTGTTATATCTGACCTGTGCCTGGCGTGTTATAGCTGACCTGTGCCTGACATGTTATAGCTGACCTGTGTCTGGCGTGTTATATCTGACCTGTGCCTGGCGTGTTATATCTGACATGTGCCTGGCGCGTTATAACTGACCTGTACCTGGCGCGTTATAGCTGACCTGTGCCTGGCGTGTTATAGCTGACCTGTGCCTGGCGCGTAATAGCTGACCTGTGCCTGGAGTATTATAGCTGACCTGTGCCTGGCGCGTTATAGCTGACCTGTACCTGGCGCGTTATAGCTGACCTGTGCCTGGCGTGTTATAGCTGACCTGTGCCTGGCGCGTTATAGCTGACCTGTGCCTGGCGTGTTATAGCTGACCTGTGCCTGGCGTGTTATAGCTGACCTGTGCCTGGCGTGTTATAGCTGACCTGTGCCTGGCGCGTTATAGCTGACCGGTGCCTGGCGCGTTATAGCTGACCTGTGCCTGGCGTGTTATATCTGACCGGTGCCTGGCGCGTTATAGCTGACCTGTGCCTGGCGTGTTATAGCTGACCTGTGCCTGGCGTGTTATAGCTGACCTGTGCCTGGCGCGTTATAGCTGACCTGTGCCTGGCGCGTTATAGCTGACCTGTGCCTGGCGCGTTATAGCTGACCTGTGCCTGGCGCGTTATAGCTGACCTGTGCCTGGCGCGTTATAGCTGACCTGTGCCTGGCGCGTTATAGCTGACCTGTGCCTGGCGCGTTATAGCTGACCTGTGCCTGGCGCGTTATAGCTGACCTGTACCTGGCGTGTTATAGCTGACCTGTGCCTGGCGTGATATATCTGACCTGTACCTGGCGTGTCAATTTGCTCGTGATGCATTTCTGGGAGTACAATCAGGGACCTGGGTGGCTCCTTCCATGTAATGAACACGGGCCGCACACGCTGGTGAATCAGGAGGTCACCGCCACCTATGTGACATCACTTCTGTCCTGACCAGCGAGGAAGCTGAACGCTGAGAAACCTTGCTGAAAACTACAACTACAAGGAAACTTTGTAGCACATGTAGTCTGAGCCTATCCCTGATAAGCCAAGGAGCCCCCTTCCTCTGCAATCCCTCCTTGGGGCTGTATTGTTGTATCCTTTTCTTCTTAGTATTGTTCCACTGTCTGCTGAAGGGAATAAATCTAGCAAATCTCATTGTTTATGTGATCAACCTTTAGCAGCCCATTATGTTAGGCATTTTTGTGCAGTTTGCATCCCTCAGCCCAAAGGAATCAGCACTCTGCATCCTGAGCACATTTTCTGTGTATTCTGATCAGTGCAGGACACATTTGTTACAAAGGAGGATTTAAATAATACTGGCGCATAGAAACCTAGACTATGACGGCAGATAAGAACCACTTGGCCCATCTAGTCTGTCCTATAAGAGACCCAGATTGCTAAATGCGGACATAGCTGATGTGCAGTCTGGTCCCTCTGTGCCAGCGGGCTCCTGGGTTCTCTTGTGGAGGGTAACTGGTCGTCGGGAGAAATCTGAGAACAGCCAAGGTCACGTAAGCCTGACGCTGTGAACTTTCTTCTTATTTACAAAATTACAAGTATCTCTTCTCTTCAAGGTCCTCTCTGTTTGGATCATTAAATAGAAGGCAGAATGTTTCTAATAGACTTAGGTTATTAAAGATCTGATTAATAAAAAATGGGAACAGATGGGCAAATGTCAATGTAACCTTAAAATAATTATCTGTATGTATCCCTTTGAGGGGGAAGCTGCTTGTGAGTGGTGGTCAGGGCCTAATATTAATGCAGCTGTAGTTTGTCTAGAAGGGGAACTGTCCCACTAGAGCAGACTACCAGGCCCAGTATTCTTCAAGAACAGGACTGGCTTTTGCTGTGACTGCGGCTTCAGTTTCTGGACGGAGACCCTTCATGTAGATATGCAAGAGGAAATAAGTACTGTAGACTAAGGGGGTAATTCAGACCTGATCGCTAGCAGTTTTTTGCAGCGCTGCGATCAGATAGTCGCCGCCTACAGGGGAGGGTATTTTAGCTGTGCCAGTGTGCGAACGCATGTGCAGCCAAGCAGTACAAAAAGCTTTGTGCAGTTTCTGAGTAGCTTAGAACTTACTCAGCCGCTGCGATCACTTCAGCCTGTCCGGGGCCAGAATTGACGTCAGACACCCGCCCTACAAACGCTTGGACACGCCTGCGTTTTTCCAACAAGTCCCTGAAAGCGGTCATTTGCCACCCACAAACGCCCTCTTCCTGTCAATCTCCTTGCGATCGGGTGTGCGAATGGATTCTTCGTAAAACCCATCGCACAGCAACGATCGGCTTTGTACCGGTGCAACGCGCCTGCGCATTGCGGTGCATACACATGCGCAGTTCTGACCTGATCGCAGCGCTGCAAAAAACACTAGCGAGCGATCAGGTCTGAATTACCCCCTAAGTTTAATGAAAGTATTCACATATACAAAAAGGGATTGACTTCATCTTGACTCTTCAGTGGGATGCAATGACCTCCTCCATCCACTTTTACTATCAATTTATATTTAACCCACCTTCTGCTATTATATATATACTTGGGTCATACGTGATGGCTCTTATGTCGTTGAAAATGATAGTCAAATTATTACCATTCATTTCATTTTCTGGACGTACCCCATGGCAGCTGGATAGGCCCACCTATGTTGTTGGTTTGCAGTACTGGCCCCAGACACCAAAGGAAGTAGCAGCCACTCTAGATACCTTCTGGGGCTGTTTCCTTTGCCTGCCTCTACTGTGCTGACTAAAGAGTTAGCACTTTCAGTTGATTAGGTCTTTAGAAAAAATATTTTTTTCAATTTTCTGAAATATTACATTGTCAACTACTTAAAAGTATTGGTATCTCATTCAAAGCCTAACAAAACTTGAACCAGTTTAACCGTGTGCAGCTTTCCTGGAGTGTAACTTCTAATTCATGCATCTGCTCTTGCACCTTTTGTGGTGTATTTGTAGCCCCTCAGGCAACACTGGTTATAGAATAAAATACCAGACTCTCTTCTGATGTGTTTCCACTTTACCTATCATTACTCTGTGTAAGCATGTTTCTTCTTGTACGTCCACATCTTATGTTACTTAGAGTGCCTCACCAAAAAGCTTGTAAGGCAGAGGGCAACAGTGCTCTAATTGCTCCCTACAACTATTGTGATAGTGGCTAGTAACCAAGTGACCGAATACATGACCACATGTAATTTTCTCTAACGTCCTAGAGGATGCTGGGGACTCCGTAAGGACCATGGGAATAGACGGGCTCCGCAGGAGACATGGGCACTTTAAGAAAGACTTTGGATCTGGGTGTGCACTGGCTCCTCCCTCTATGCCCCTCCTCCAGACCTCAGTTTGATACTGTGCCCAGTGGAGACTGGGTGCTTTCAGGGAGCTCTCCTGAGTTTCCTGTCAGAAAGTATTTTAGTTAGGTTTTTTATTTTCAGGGAGCCTGCTGGCAACAGACTCCCTGCATCGAGGGACTGAGGAGAGAGAAACAGACCTACTTCTCTGAGTTTCAAGGCTCTGTTTCTTAGGCTACTGGACACCATTAGCTCCAGAGGGATTGGTACGCAGGTCTGACCCTCGCCGTCCGTCCCAGAGCCACGCCGCCGTCCTCCTCGCAGAGCCGGAAGATAGAAGCCGGGTGAGTATGAGAAGAAAAGAAGACTTCAGAGGCGGCAGAAGACATCTTGATCTTCATAGAGGTAACGCACAGCAGTGAAGCTGTGCGCCATTGCTCCCATTCACCTCACACACATCTGTCACTGTAAGGGTGCAGGGCGCAGAGGGGGGGCGCCCTGGGCAGCAATATAAACTCTCCTGTGGCAAAAGTACATATATACATGTACAGCTGGGCACTGTACATGTATATAAAGAGCCCCCGCCATGTTTTTAAAAATTTTGAGCGGGACTTCTCCCTCAGCACTCACCAGCGCCATTTTCTCCACAGCACAGCGCTGAGAGGAAGCTCCCCGGACTCTCCCCTGCTTACTCACGGTGACAGAGGGTTTTCAAGAGGGGGGGGGGGGGGGCACATAATTGGCGCATATACATACATAAAGGCGCTACTGGGTAAACATTCTGTGTTTTTCCTGGGTCATATAGCGCTGGGGTGTGTGCTGGCATACTCTCTCTCTGTCTCTCCAAAGGGCCTGGTGGGGAACCTGTCTTCAGAAAAGAGCTTCCCTGTGTGTGTGTGGTGTGTCTGTACGCGTGTCGACATGTCTGCGGTTGAAGGCTCACCTAAGGAGGAGGGGGAGTGTATGAATGTAAGGTGTCCGTCGGCAGCGCCGACACCTGACTGGATGGATAGGTGGAATGTCTTAAGTGATAATGTAAATTTATTGCACAAAAGATTAGACAAAGCTGAGGCTAGGGAACAGTCAGGGAGTCAAACCATGTCTGTCCCCATGTCGCCGGGACCTTCGGGGTCTCAGAAGTGCACACTATCCCAAATAGTTGACACAGATACCGACACGGATTCAGACTCCAGAGTCGACTACGATGATGCAAAATTACAGCCAAAAGTGGCTAAATGTATTCGATATATGATTATTGCAATAAAAGATGTTTTGCATATCACAGAGGAACCCCCTGTCCCTGACACGAGGGTACACATGTATAAAGGAAAGAAGCCTGAGGTCCCCTTTCCATCCTCACATGAGCTGAACGAATTATGCGAAAAAGCTTGGGAATCTCCAGACAAAAAACTGCAGATTCCCAAAAGGATTCTTATGGCGTATCCTTTCCCGCCAAAGGACAGAATACGGTGGGAATCCTCCCCTAGGGTGGAAAAAGCATTGACACGCTTATCAAAAAAGATAGCGCTGCCATCCCAAGATACGGCTACCCTCAAGGATCCTGCTGACCGCAAGCAGGAGGTTACCTTGAAGTCCATTTACACACATTCTGGTACGATACTCAGACCGGCAATTGCGTCGGCCTGCGTTTGTAGTGCTGTAGCAGTATGGACAGATACCTTATCAGCGGAAATTGAGACCCTAGATAAGGATACCATTTTAATGACCCTAGAGCAGTGGTTCCCAAACTGTGTGCCGTGGCTCCCTGGGGTGCCTCGGGACACTTGCAGGGGTGCCTCGGGTTGGTGGTCCAGAACCAATTCAAATTCTGCATGGTCAATGTAAAAAGCAAAACCAGTGTTAATGGCTGACAATCATAAAATATATTGACAATCAGAAGCAAATCTTGTCCCTCACCACATAAGTTACCCTAAGGATGACCTATAAAGACAATTTACTTAATTTAATATTTCTTTCTAACTTTTTCAATATGAAACTATTGGCTTAGGGGTGCCGTGAAAAAAAATCTGATACTCTAGGGTGCCATGATTCAAAAAAGTTTGGGAACCACTGCCCTAGGGCATATAAAAGATGCTGTCTTATATATGAGGGATGCTCAAAGAGACATTAGTTTACTGGGTTCTAGAATAAATGCTATGTCTATTTCTGCTAGGCGAGTCTTATGGACCCGACAGTGGACAGGTGATGCCGACTCAAAGAGGCATATGGAGTTTTTACCTTACAAGGGTGAGGAATTATTTGGAGAAGGCCTCTCGGACCTCGTCTCCACAGCTACGGCAGGTAAATCGATTTTTTTGCCTTATGTTCCCTCACAACCTAAGAAAGCGCCTCATTATCAAATGCAGTCCTTTCGTTCAACTAAAAGCAAAAGAGTACGTGGATCGTCCTTTCTTGCCAGAGGTAAGGGCAGAGAGAAAAAGCTGCACAACACAGCTAGTTCCCAGGAACAGAAGTCCTCCCCGGCCTCTGCAAAATCCACCGCATGACGCTGGGGCTCCCCTGAGGGAGTCCGCTCCAGTTGGGGCACATCTTCGACTTTTCAGCCACATCTGGGTTCACTCACAGGTGGATCCCTGGGCAATAGAAATTGTTTCTCAGGGATACAAGCTGGAATTCGAAGAGGTGCCCCCTCGCTGGTTTTTCAAATCGGCGCTAGCGACTTCTCCCCTAGAAAGGGAGATAGTGTTATATGCGATTCACAAATTGTGTCTTCAACAAGTGGTGGTCGAGGTTCCCCTGCTTCAAAGAGGGAAGGGATACTACTCAACTCTGTTTGTGGTCCCGAAACCGGACGGTTCGGTCAGACCCATTTTGAATTTAAAATCCCTGAACCTTTACTTAAAACGGTTCAAGTTCAAAATGGAATCGCTCAGAGCGGTCATCGCCAGCCTGGAAGGGGGAGATTTTATGGTATCTCTGGACATAAAGGATGCATACCTGCATGTTCCCATATATCCTCCTCATCAGGCGTACCTGAGATTTGCGGTACAGGATTGTCATTACCAATTTCAGACGTTGCCGTTTGGGCTTTCCACGGCCCCGAGGATTTTCACCAAGGTAATGGCGGAAATTATGGTGCTCCTGCGCAAGCAGGGTGTCACAATTATCCCATACTTGGACGATATCCTCATAAAAGCGAGATCACGGGAGAAGTTGCTGAACAGCGTATCACTTTTACTGAAGGTGTTACAGCAACACGGCTGGATTCTCAATATTCTAAAGTCACAGCTGAATCCTACCTTCTTGGGCATGATTCTGGACACAGACCAGAAAAGGGTTTTTCTTCCGACAGAAAAAGCTCAAGAACTCATGAATCTGGTCAGGAACTTATTGAAGCCAAAACAGGTGTCAGTGCATCACGGCACTCGAGTCCTGGGGAAGATGGTGGCATCATACGAAGCCATTCCCTTCGGCAGGTTCCATGCGAGGACTTTCCAATGGGACCTACTGGACAAGTGGTCCGGGTCACATCTACAAATTCATCAGCGGATCACCCTGTCCCCCAGAGCCAGGGTATCTCTCCTGTGGTGGCTGCAGAGTGCTCACCTCCTAGAGGGCCGCAGGTTCGGCATTCAGGACTGGATCCTGGTGACCACGGATGCCAGCCTCCGAGGTTGGGGAGCAGTCACACAGGGAAGAAATTTCCAAGGTCTTTGGTCAAGTCTAGAGACTTGTCTCCACATCAACATCCTGGAACTGAGGGCCATATACAACGCCCTACATCAAGCGGAGGCATTACTTCGTGACCAACCAGTTCTGATCCAGTCAGACAACGTCACCGCAGTAGTTCATGTAAACCGCAGGCGGCACAAGGAAGCAGAGTGGCGATGGCGGAAGCCACCAGAATTCTTCGCTGGCCGAAAAATCATGTAAGCGCATGGTCAGCCGTGTTCATTCCGGGAGTGGACAACTGGGAAGCAGACTTCCTCAGCAGACACGACCTACATCCGGGAGAGTGGGGACTTCATCAGGAAGTCTTCGCGCAGATTGCAAGTCAGTGGGGACTGCCCCAAATAGACATGATGGCGTCCCGTCTCAACAAAAAGCTACAAAGGTATTGCGCCAGGTCAAGAGACCCTCAGGCGGTAGCTGTGGATGCCCTAGTGACACCGTGGGTGTTCCGGTCGGTCTATGTATTTCCTCCTCTTCCTCTCATACCCAAGGTGTTGAGAATAATAAGAAAAAGAAGATTGAGAACAATCCTCATTGTTCCAGATTGGCCACGAAGGACCTGGTATCCGGATCTGCAGGAGATGCTCACAGAAGATCCGTGGCCTCTTCCTCTAAGACAGGAACTGTTGCAACAGGGGCCCTGTCCGTTCCAAACTTACCGCGGCTGCGTTTGACGGCATGGTGGTTGAACGCCGGATCCTAGTGGAAAAAAGTATTCCGGATGAGGTTATTCCTACACTAATAAAGGCTAGGAAGGACGTGACATCAAAACATTATCACCGAATATGGCGAAAATATGTTTCTTGGTGTGAGGCCAGGAATGTTCCTACGGAAGAATTCCATCTGGGCCGTTTTCTTCACTTCCTACAAACTGGAGTGAATTTGGGCCTAAAATTAGGATCTATTAAGGTTCAGATTTTGGCCTTATCCATTTTCTTTCAAAAGGAATTGGCCTCTCTCCCAGAAGTACAGATGTTTGTGAAGGGAGTACTGCATATTCAGCCTCCTTTTGTACCTCCGGTGGCGCCTTGGGAACTTAACGTGGTGTCAAGTTTCCTTAAGTCACATTTGTTTGAACCATTTAAAACAGTGGAGTTGAAATATCTCACTTGGAAAGTGGTCATGTTGTTAGCCTTGTCTTCGGCTAGGCGAGTTTCGGAATTAGCGGCTTTATCACATAAAAGCCCCTATCTGGTTTTCCATATGGATAGGGCAGAATTGCGGACTCGTCCTCAATTCTTACCTAAAGTGGTCTCATCTTTTCATATGAACCAACCTATTGTCGGGCCTGTGGCTACGCGTGACTTGGAGGATTCCGAGTCCCTTAATCTGGTCAGGGCTTTGAAAATTTACGTGGCCAGAACGGCTAGAGTCAGGAAGACAGAAGCACTGTTTGTCCTGTATGCAGCCAACAAGGTTGGCGCTCCCGCTTCAAAGCAGAATGTTGCTCGCTGGATCTGTAACACGATTCAGCAGGCGCATTCTACGGCAGGATTGCCGTTACCAAAATCGGTTAAGGCCCATTCCACTAGGAAGGTGGGCTCTTCTTGGGCGGCTGCCCGAGGGGTCTCAGCACTACAGCTGTGCCGAGCTGCTACTTGGTCGGGGTCAAATAGTTCTCTGGCTGAGGAGGACCTCCTGTTTGCTCAATCGGTGCTGCAGAGTCATCCGCACTCTCCCGCCCGTTTGGGAGCTTTGGTATAATCCCCATGGTCCTTACGGAGTCCCCAGCATCCTCTAGGACGTTAGAGAAAATAAGATTTTAAACCTACCGGTAAATCTTTTTCTCGTAGTCCGTAGAGGATGCTGGGCGCCTGTACCAAGTGCGGACTACTTCTGCAAGACTTGTATATAGTTATTGCTTACATAAGGGTTATGTTATAGTTTCATCGGTTTTGGACCGATGCTATGTTGTTTTTTCATACTGTTAACTAGATAGTATATCACAAGTTATACGGTGTGATTGGTGTGGCTGGTATGAATCTTGCCCTTGGATTAACTAAAATCCTTTCCTCGTACTGTCCGTCTCCTCTGGGCACAGTTTCTCTAACTGAGGTCTGGAGGAGGGGCATAGAGGGAGGAGCCAGTGCACACCCAGATCCAAAGTCTTTCTTAAAGTGCCCATGTCTCCTGCGGAGCCCGTCTATCCCCATGGTCCTTACGGAGTCCCCAGCATCCTCTACGGACTACGAGAAAAAGATTTACCGGTTGGTTTAAAACCTTTTTAGATTGAGAGCAGACGAAAACTTATTTTGCTAGTCCCGTAACTGTGTAAAAAACTTTTGACTCTTACCAGATTCTCTTTAAGTCATCTCAGTACCACCTCCTAACTTTCTGTTCATTGGAAATACATGCATGTACAGTACGTTAACCAGCCGGCTGCTGGTCGTCATTGCAGGACACATATTGCTTGTTGTTTTTTTCTTATTTTTCATAACCACAATTATTATGTATGTTTCAGCATTTGGCTGCTGACTGGCGTTTCAGGACACATTCTCCTATTGCTTGTGTCTTCTTTATTTCCCAATCATTAATTCTTATGTACCATCAAACTGCTGACAGCGTTTCAGGACACATCCTCCTATTGCTTTTGTCTGATTTATTTTCCCAATCCATAATTATGTACGTTTCACCATCCGGCTGCTGACGAGCAATAGGAGTATGTGTCCTGGAATGCTACTTTTTTTTATTTTCCCAAACAACAAGTATTATGTATGTTTCACCATCTTGCTGCTGACCAGCATTGCAGGACACATCCTTTGGTTGCTTGTGTCTTATTTATTTATTTTCCCAATTCACAATTATTATGTACGTTTCACCATCCACAATTATTACTGTATGTATGTACCGACGTTGCAGGACACCTCCTTCTATTGCATGTTTTGTATTTATTTTCCCAAACCACATTTATTATGTGCGTTTTAATCGTATATTGTTGCCGAGCTGCCTTTCTCTTATTGCAGGTCAGTACCCAGAACATGAAGATGGGAGGTCTGCCACGTACTACGCCACCTACTCAGAAGCCACCTAGTCCACCAATGAGTGGCAAAGGAACTCTTGGGTAACTATTCTGTTATGAAAGTAGTGGAGACACAATACAGCTTTCCGAGCAAGTGTGATAGGGAGCCATTCTGATTTACTGTGCCAGAGCAGTTTTCCCTATAAAGTAATGATACTATTATTACCAGGTGTATATGATGTGTAGTTATCCAATGCTGTGCACAGATACAGGCTTCTATATGCTACATAGCCTTGTGCCAGACCTCAGTGATTACATGATACATAGGCAGGAATGACATGTAAATGTGCATGTTCTGTCTCTACAGCTTATACGAATGTACCTGTACGACAGTCACTTTATAACATACAGCCGTGCTGTAATGTAGCTTACGTGTTCCGTGTTTTCCGCATGACTGTAGCACAACTGTGTGTTCAGAAATTATTCACAAACTAACATCCTGTGACAGCTTTTTTGCACTACATGAATAATGCGCCACAATTTCAGTTAAACACCCCTAAAAGCATACAGTTATTAAATAGAAAAAAGTGTCTTATTTGACATCTTTATTTTTTCTTATTGGAAGAAAGGGAAATGTTTGTGTGTATAGTGTTACAGCTGAGCGTTTTCAGGGCCATTGCTGTGTCCATCACCCCCTACCCTCAGCGTTTGTCTGCTTTTATCCATTTGTTTTATAATGTTTAGGATTACATTCTCCACCAATGCTCTGCAAATTGTGTAGCAGTGAAGGGGTTACCGTAAGTGAAAGCTTTTCAGCATGGTAGCTGACTGTATACACACGAGAGCCCCCACACCTGATGAATACGGGAGTTTTGGTGGTTACGATTCTGTCCTGATGTCCCGCGTTTTCGGGCTGACGTTTGGAAGTTTATTTTTTTTTATTTATTTATTTTTTCTTGAAGGCGACACTCACCCTATCGCACACTGGAGCCTGTGCGCCCCCCTGTGGTACCAAATGACTATGTACCCAGCCCCACACGTAACTCGGCTCCCTCACAGCAACAGAGCCCTGTTAGAACAGCTTCATTCAACCAGAGGAACCGCACATACAGGTATATGTAAGCTATTTAAGCAACTGCGCCAAATAATCAGTGGCATATTCCTAGAGCAGCTCGCCGCAGTTTACTGGAGTATGTCCTTTACAATTGAAGCAAGATTAAAGAAATGTTAAATAAGAAATAGCTGCTGCACCAAGTTGTATTTTCTGTTATTTTTTTCTGTAGTATCTATATTTTTTTTAATACGATTATTAAGCCTTTCACGTTTTTTCTAACATAACTCCCTCGTTACGGCCAGTTCTGTAACAAATAGCAGTAAATTGGTCCATACATCGTTTGGCTGCCGCTGCTGCCTTGTTTTTTTAATAGCGCATTTTTGAAGAACGTTTTTCAATCCTGTGCGCAAACTCCTTCACTACTGCAGAGCATCAGGAGGGTTCCGCCGCTGCCTGCGCTTCTAGAAGTGTTTTGTGACTGGCGTTTTATCATTCTATTTTCTTGTCTTTTATTTTTATACCGAATGCCTTGTAGGTGTTTTCCTTTGAATTTAGTTATTTGTGTCTTGTTTTCAGATCATGTAATTCCAGTCCTTTCAAATACAGTATGTCACTTGTTTAGTTCTCTGTACAGACGTTTGTGTGTTCATGTATTCTTTTTTATCTTGTCCTGTAAATGTTCGGCAAAGCCACAACTACAACACTGGGTAGCATACAATGGGGCTAATTCAGACCTGTTCGCTCGCTAGGTTTTTTTGCAGTCCTGCTTTCGCATAGTCGCCGCCCACACGGGAGTGTATTTTAGCTGTGCAAGTGTGCGAACACGTGTAGCAGCGCTGTACAAACTTTTTGTGCAGTCTCTGAGTAACCCAGGACTTACTCAGCCGCTGCGATCACATCAGCCTGTCCGGGACCAGAATTAACGTCAGACACCCGCCCTGCAAACGCTTGGACACGCCTGCATTTTTCCAATCACTCCCAGAAAACAGTCAGTTGACACCCACAAACGCCCTCTTCCTGTCAGTCTCCTTGCGAACACCCGTGCGAATGGATCCTTCGCACAATCCCATCGCTGAGCGGCGATCCGCTTTGTACCCGTGCGATGTGCCTGCGCATTGCGGTGCGTACGCATGCGCAGTTTAGACTTGATCGCCCGCTGCACGAAAACGCAGCCTAGCGTACAGGTGTGAATTAGCCCCAATGTCCCCATTAAATTGTTGCTCAGTTTATTTATGAGTTTAGGAGAGTTGACTTGCCAGTCCTGGTCTGTGTCATGGCTGGGGGTTCACTCGGTGACCCCTCAGGATAATTCCATTAAAGGGGCTGTACACCCTCCTTTTCTGTAAATGACGACCCCTGCTTTTGACAGGAACAACCGTTTATTTTGGTAGGTGATAACATGTACTGATATGAGGGTGTGCAGTCACTACGTATAAACCCCAAGTACCCACTATCATGTTCAAAGTGAATCTGGAGTATATTGGGACTTATGTAAGAAAACCACAAATAAACTAAACTTCAAAAATAAACAAATCTTTTGTCCCTAAAATGTAACCAGCTCTCTGTCGTACTTCAATCACTGCTAGAACACTGTATATTCTATTTTGAAACACAATTAGATATTATCCTTCCTGTCTAATAGATTTGCCAGCCAAGTGTCACCTTTAAGGCTTGTACTGTAAAGAACTTTTAATCCAGCTTATTCTTGTAGAACTTTTTGTGTGGAAATTTATAGAGCAGGAGAATTCTATCCTACGTGTACGACTGCAAGGTCCAAATAACGCTCAAGTGGAAATGCTGCCAAACTTTCCTTGGACTTTGTGTGTTCATATAAAAATCACTGATTTCCTCATGTCCATGGCATGGTTATATATTGTGCATAACGCTACTCTCCCCAGCACTTGCTTTGTTTTGGGGTAGCCTGGGTCTGCAGATTCTGCCACGCTGTACTCCCAAGGATACATGGAGATCCCACTCTAGCTTCTCAAGTTTGTTCCAGTTATTTAAGATGCGAATAAGAGTATTTGCCACCTTTGGATGACTTTTAATTTATTTTATTGATCAAGCCCTCCTGCAACCTCTCCTAAGTCCGTGGCTCTGTTTATCTGGCTTCCTTGTGCGCGTTTCGCCGTGTAATTATGTCTTTAGCCAATTATTTTAGTTGCTGTGGGATACGACTCGGTCCTGCTGTGCTCTCTTCACTGACGTCCGTTGTTTATCTGAAGCAACTGTGCCTTGTATCCAAGGGCAGTGACAGTACATAACGCTGGATGATATAAAGACACGCCAAACAGCAGGGAGCTAGAAAGAATGACAGTGTAATTAGTAACAAATAAGGGAATGGGATGCATGAGCAAATACATTAACATGAAGTAAACCTCGTTAGGAACAAACAGTATAAATTACAAACAAATTTAGGTGTGCTGTCATTAGCAGCTGGTGTGGGGGTGGTCAGTCCCCTAAATAGGTTATCTGAGAAGAAACGTATACCGGCGCTTGCTGAATGATATTATAGAGCTGGACGGTTTGTAACAGTATATCAGAAATTTATTAAAACATATATTAAAATTACAAATCAACATAAGTTCTAAAAATGCCACAAATATATTAAATTTGTAAATAATCACACCAATTCATATTGCCACTGGTCTGTCTCCTGTATATTTACCAAATGCTGGATTAGGACCCTCTCCAGATTGTGACTATTAAATGTCCACCATTAGCACCGCGGTTTTACCAGAATGTGGCTAAACAGTCCCCAGCAGTCTCTTAGTAATGCCATTTGCAGATGAATTGGGTTGAAGTGATGGTCCGCCAAACACTGCAGACTGTGTTCCAGTGTAGAGTAATGCAGTCCAAAATACACCATATACAGAAAGTACTGGTTCCGGAGACTATATGGGAAGACTCAGAACTTGACGCGTTTCGCCAGGCTATGGGCATACAGCTTCATCAGAAGCATGTGCTGGAAGTGTTCAAAGAGCCCCTATAGCTTCCTGGTTGGTAGTGGCATAGCGCATTGCACCCGCGTTCCAATTACAATAAATCAAACAAACCGTTCATCAAACTGACCATTCCTTAATAATATGGCAATTGAATTGGTGTGATTGCATATTTAATATATTTGTGGCATTTTTAGAACTTAAGTTGATTTTTAACTTTAAAATACATATTTTAATAAATAGTTGTTATGCTGTTACATCCGGTTCATCTCTAGACGTGTCATTCAGCAAGTGCTGGTATACTTTTTCTTCCTTCAGAACAATTATTAGAGAAAGCCATTACATATGATAGAAAAGTTAATAAATTCATGTATTGTGTATAGTCGTATTATCATCCTTTATTTATATGGTGCCACATGGGACCCGCAGCGCCCAGTCACAGAGTACATAAATAACGTATGCTTCTTGGATTGGTTAGTGTTTTCTGTAACCTAGAACGAATGCCCCACCTCCTGCACATCACACGGTTACGGTATCTCCCAGCAGACATTTATTTGGTTGGCTGTATACCTAATGTCGGGTCACTGTATGGATATCACACGTACAGACATGCAGCAACCCTCTGTGGGTGAGGGAGTGGTGTAAGAATAGAAATACTCCGTCATGGATGACCTACCTATAGGGGGCTGTACTGACTCTCTATTTGCTCCTTGTAGTAGCAGTGGCAGTAGTGGCAGCAGTCACCCCAGCAGTCGGAGCAGCAGTCGGGAGAACAGTGGAAGCGGTAGCGTGGGTGTCCCAATCGCTGTCCCCACTCCGTCGCCACCAAGCGTCTTTCCAGGTACGTCTCCCGGTAAGTAATACCGTCACATTACCGCTGTGCTGCCATTTTTAACGGATAATTCCACTGAAAGCTGGGCATTTAATCACTCAGCATTCCGGCTGTGTGGTGGCTCGCTAAGCCTGCCTGCTTCCGTCACCCGCGTACCGTCTGAGACAGGACCGAGTCGGCAGGAGCACACAGAGTGCGGCAGCCATCGCTGCGGTGCCGGCTGTCCAGTACGCAGTCCTAAGTCAAAGCTCAGAGTTTGGTGGCATTGTCTCAGAAATAGAAACAGTCTCTTCTTAAATATACTTTGTCTGGTCCCTCTGTCTCTCGCAGGTTATGCACTTGTGTCTCTCAGGAACATTATGATACATAAAGCAATAGAACAGACCTTATCCCTGCATAGATAAGTGATCTCTGTACAGTATAGTGCAAATTCCAGAGCTCACTAGTTCTTTTAAGAAACCGTAGCGCTAAAGTATGTTTTTGAGGTTTGATTTACGTTAATCTTTACCCCCTTCTCAATGTACTGTATGTATAATAAAACTGATGCCATCCTGGGGGAAAAACTAAGTAATACAGATAAATGAAGTAATATTGTGCCTTTATTAGTAAGTACCTTGTAATCTAACTCTCTCTGCACATGTTACATCTGCAGTGCACATGCTTTGTCTAGTTGCTAACTTTTATGGTTTGTTAACAACTTCGAATAACCCCCATTGTACCATCAGAAAGCAAAAGTGTCACTGTCTCAGTCGTACTGAGAAATTCTGTACTTCAGATGTGGAAGCTGGATTCCTGGGCCCTTCCCGTATACTCATGTGCATTATTTGTATTCTAACACACAGCCAAGTATAATGCATTTCACAGTATTATTTAGATGGCAGAAATTAGAGTTAATGGACGTGTCTGCATACATTTCGATGGAGTACAATATAAAAAGCAAATATCACGGGTACAATTGCTATCAAGTGATTATATTTCACTGGACGTTAATTCAGCAGAAACAAATTGGGAAAGAAAGCTCCTTATCAACTGCAATGTAGAGTACATGTCTATAAGTGTTTAATCCGTCACTGCGGTAGGTTTCAGTCAGCGGGTCCCTTTCTACAGACTGCGATATAAGCCCTTTATTATAATTAAAATGGGACGTGTTTTGCTTTACATATAGTGTTAATTAAGAAAAGGTGGTTCAGTAAGTAAGGTAACAAGACCACACCTGTGTAATGTTCTCTGTCAGTCTAATTTCCCACCAGGGCAGGTAGACCACCACTTCCCCTCACGGCCATTAATGTGCCCCTTATATCAGTTCTGCTGTCCCAACATCCATGATCAGATTTCTGTGTCTATAGGGCAGATCAGCAGAGGACACTCATTGGCAACATGTCACGGTGTCCGGTGGTAACGTCATGTCCTGGAAACAGGTTTGGTGCACGGCCTTTAATAACGGCAGGACAGACGGTCAGGATGAGCAGTGATCCAGCCGGCCAAGCACGCCCATCACAGATGACAATTTGTGCCGCACTGAGGGTCTGATTCAGGAGGATGGACGCATATGAGTTAGTGATATTGCTGATGACCTGAACATCTCAGTGGGTGCCGTTGTAACGTGCACAACATCTGGGGTACAGGAAGAAGTGCTCACACTGGTTACCGAAGCTCACACAACCAATAGGATGGGATTGTCTATCGTGCACTTGAAGCGGCGCCATGAGGTGGGAGCGCAGTTCCTGCAGTGCATTGTTACAGGCAATAAAATGTGGGAGCATCATGTGACACCGGAGACGAAACAGACATCCGTGACTCGGAAATACGCATCGTCCCCACCTTCAAAGAAATTCAAAACAACTTCACCAGCAAAAATTGGTCATAGCGACCGTGTTTTGGGACCACAAGGGCGCGTCCTTTGTGTTTATTTCCTCACCAAGGGAGATACTCTGAATGCTGACCGCTTGTGTGACACATTGACCTGAGTCGCTGCTTGATGACCCCAGGTCACACTCAGCCAGCCGCACGCGTGAGTAGTTACAGCGCTGCCATTGGGAAGTACTGGCCCATCCTCCCCACAACCCTGACCTGGCACCGAGTTCCATCTCTGGACCATTGCAGAAGCACCTGGGTGGAAGGAGAGTCACAGCAGGCGTTATGTTCTGGCTCCAGGTGCTTGGCACGGATTGCCGGGACAGATGCCTTAGTGTACTGCTGGAACAAATGTTTAGACAAGTATGGGGGCAAATGATCTGTACCAAGGCCATACTATTGATTATACGTTTATGTAGAAGTTGAATATATGTACGCAATGAGAAGTCTTGTTACCTTAGTTATTGATCCTCCCTCATATGTGGTAATTGGTAAGCGTTACCCCTGCCTGGGTGCGTACAGAGGAATAAGGCGAGAATGACCGTTCTTCTCCTTGCATGAGTTCTGCTTGTGTGAATGGTGGCATTTCCTAATTCTCTGGACTAAATTCATAACACTAAGCTTCATGAAAGCATCTCTAATCCCACCTAACATGCTTTCTGTATTAACGTCACATCTTCCTCTCTCCACTTAGCCCCCGCTGGCACCACTCCCATTCCTGTTACCTCCACACCTGCCCCTGTCCCCCATGCTCCTGCTACTAGCCCTCCCTCCTCAACTACCCCAGATGCTGCTGCTGCAGGAGCCCAACCCCCTGCTGATGGTTTCACCTCTCCAACTCCCCCTGCTGTTTCCTCTGCTCCTTCTTCAGGTGAGTGCGTGCATGGACCTAACCGTGTGGTGATGTGGCGCTCATGTCTAATATCTAGCTCATTTGCATGCGTGGTTCTCAACGCCAGTCCTAAAGTACCTCCAAAAGGCCATGTTTTCTGGATTGATGCACAGGTGCGGGGACCGGATATACAGATGCAGTCGTCTTAAAGGCAAGATGTTTATTGCTCAAAAAGACTAATTCTGGTATCCAATTACCCCCTGGTAAAAAGCACTTACTGGAGATTATGCTTCTGATGCCTCAATCATGCTATTTCACAAAATGTTATTAAATACGGCTTTATTTCATAGGCACTAACAACTGGATAAAACAATTTCCTCCTGCTTTATATATGTGTGTGTGTATATTTATATGCCAATCTCATTTAATATATAACTGTTACAAATGTACAGGGAATTCGTGAAAATAAATTATTTTCTCCTGTGTGTGTCTGTTTCACATAGAGATACGCAAGAATACCCTGAACAGCGTTAACTGTAAACAAGACTTGGTCATTTCACACTAGGGGAAGATAATTAACGTATCACTTCCTATGTGAGAATGTCTCAAGAGCAATCTGTTTCCAAATGTTAAAGCCTTTTAAAATAAAATACCTTAATTCTCTATAACCTGGTAAAACACATTATTAAACATACATTTAGTCATCTACAGTACACGTAATATGATAGTTCATTAGAAAATGGCGCTGAAGCACAAGGGATTATGCACCTCAGTGCCACATCCGCCATCTTGGCCATGTGGGTTGGGTCTCCGGCCCACATGTGCGTTGATGTCTTTTACTGATACTGTACCTAATGCACCTCCTTCCTCGGATAAAAATCCTGAAAACGTGACCCGGGCATTAGTGGACTGGAGCTGGGAACCCCTGACTTGCAGAGTATTTACCTCACTGTCCTATAAAAAAGTCCTGAGTAGTTTTACGTCTCACTGTTGTAGGATTTCCTGATGGCGGAGAGTTTAGTAAACTTTATGCCACACACTTTACAAACTATTTAGTTTCATTGTTTTTTAGTCAAATGAATTGTGTTTCTTATCTCACCGCACATTGCACAGTGTTAGTATTTTATCTTTTGGTGTAATCACAAATGTATAACCTTCTATAAGAGTTGGATGACTTACTGTAATATTTATATAATGAGGCTTTGTGCATTACAATGCAACAAAGAGAATAAGGTTTACAATAATAATGATGAAATCAACTTCAATCATCCAGATGTATAAAAAGGGTAAAGCAGATATGCCAGTGACATTGTGTCCTCGTGCCTCAGAACAGAACATCTGTATGCTCTTCTACAGGACATAAGCTAAATTCATGTAGGAATCCAGACAATGGAACACTTTGCGTTTCATGGAATAGTATTTGTTTGGGAATCTGATACATCTGTGTTATCTCACTACGGATACCACAGTCCGAGATACCAGGGGAAACGTTTCCCATCACAGTATCCAGATCCAGTATTATAGTGTCTCTTCATATCTGATACATCTGTGCGATCTCACTACGGATACCACAGTCCGAGATACCAGGGGAAACGTTTCCCATCACAGTATCCAGATCCAGTATTATATTGTCTCTTCATATCTGATACATCTGTGCGATCTCACTACGGATACCACAGTCCGAGATACCAGGGGAAACGTTTCCCATCACAGTATCCTGATCCAGTATTATATTGTCTCTTCATATCTGATACATCTGTGCGATCTCACTACGGATACCACAGTCCGAGATACCAGGGAATCGTTTCCCATCACAGTATCCTGATCCAGTATTATATTGTCTCTTCATATCTGATACATCTGTGCGATCTCACTACGGATACCACAGTCCGAGATACCAGGGGAAACGTTTCCCATCACAGTATCCTGATCCAGTATTATATTGTCTCTTCATATCTGATACATCTGTGCGATCTCACTACGGATACCACAGTCCGAGATACCAGGGGAAACGTTTCCCCATCACAGTATCCAGATCCAGTATTATAGTGTCTCTTCATATCTGATACATCTGTGCGATCTCACTACGGATACCACAGTCCGAGATACCAGGGAAACGTTTCCCATCACAGTATCCAGATCCAGTATTATAGTGTCTCTTCACATCTGATACATCTGTGCGATCTCACTACGGATACCACAGTCTGAGATACCAGGGGAAACGTTTCCCCATCACAGTATCCTGATCCAGTATTATATTGTATCTTCATATCTGATACATCTGTGCAATCTCACTACGGATACCACAGTCTGAGATACCAGGGAAACGTTTCCCCATCACAGTATCCAGATCCAGTATTATATTGTCTCTTCACATCTGATACATCTGTGCGATCTCACTACGGATACCACAGTCCGAGATACCAGGGGAAACGTTTCCCATCACAGTATCCAGATCCAGTATTATAGTGTCTCTTCACATCTGATACATCTGTGCGATCTCACTACGGATACCACAGTCTGAGATACCAGGGGAAACGTTTCCCCATCACAGTATCCTGATCCAGTATTATATTGTCTCTTCATATCTGATACATCTGTGCAATCTCACTACGGATACCACAGTCTGAGATACCAGGGAAACGTTTCCCCATCACAGTATCCAGATCCAGTATTATATTGTCTCTTCACATCTGATACATCTGTGCGATCTCACTACGGATACCACAGTCCGAGATACCAGGGGAAACGTTTCCCATCACAGTATCCAGATCCAGTATTATAGTGTCTCTTCATATCTGATACATCTGTGCGATCTCACTACGGATACCACAGTCCGAGATACCAGGGGAAACGTTTCCCATCACAGTATCCAGATCCAGTATTATAGTGTCTCTTCATATCTGATACATCTGTGCGATCTCACTACGGATACCACAGTCTGAGATACCAGGGAAACGTTTCCCCATCACAGTATCCTGATCCAGTATTATAGTGTCTCTTCACATCTGATACATCTGTGCGATCTCACTACGGATACCACAGTCTGAGATACCAGGGGAAACGTTTCCCCATCACAGTATCCTGATCCAGTATTATATTGTCTCTTCATATCTGATACATCTGTGCAATCTCACTACGGATACCACAGTCTGAGATACCAGGGAAACGTTTCCCCATCACAGTATCCAGATCCAGTATTATATTGTCTCTTCACATCTGATACATCTGTGCGATCTCACTACGGATACCACAGTCCGAGATACCAGGGGAAACGTTTCCCATCACAGTATCCAGATCCAGTATTATAGTGTCTCTTCACATCTGATACATCTGTGCGATCTCACTACGGATACCACAGTCTGAGATACCAGGGGAAACGTTTCCCCATCACAGTATCCTGATCCAGTATTATATTGTCTCTTCATATCTGATACATCTGTGCAATCTCACTACGGATACCACAGTCTGAGATACCAGGGAAACGTTTCCCCATCACAGTATCCAGATCCAGTATTATATTGTCTCTTCACATCTGATACATCTGTGCGATCTCACTACGGATACCACAGTCCGAGATACCAGGGGAAACGTTTCCCATCACAGTATCCAGATCCAGTATTATAGTGTCTCTTCATATCTGATACATCTGTGCGATCTCACTACGGATACCACAGTCCGAGATACCAGGGGAAACGTTTCCCATCACAGTATCCAGATCCAGTATTATAGTGTCTCTTCATATCTGATACATCTGTGCGATCTCACTACGGATACCACAGTCTGAGATACCAGGGAAACGTTTCCCCATCACAGTATCCTGATCCAGTATTATAGTGTCTCTTCACATCTGATACATCTGTGCGATCTCACTACGGATACCACAGTCTGAGATACCAGGGGAAACGTTTCCCCATCACAGTATCCTGATCCAGTATTATATTGTCTCTTCATATCTGATACATCTGTGCAATCTCACTACGGATACCACAGTCTGAGATACCAGGGAAACGTTTCCCCATCACAGTATCCAGATCCAGTATTATATTGTCTCTTCACATCTGATACATCTGTGCGATCTCACTACGGATACCACAGTCTGAGATACCAGGGGAAACGTTTCCCCATCACAGTATCCTGATCCAGTATTATAGTGTCTCTTCACATCTGATACATCTGTGCAATCTCACTACGGATACCACAGTCTGAGATACCAGGGGAAACGTTTCCCCATCACAGTATCCTGATCCAGTATTATAGTGTCTCTTCATATCTGATACATCTGTGCAATCTCACTACGGATACCACAGTCTGAGATACCAGGGGAAACGTTTCCCCATCACAGTATCCAGATCCAGTATTATATTGTCTCTTCACATCTGATACATCTGTGCGATCTCACTACGGATACCACAGTCTGAGATACCAGGGGAAACGTTTCCCCATCACAGTATCCTGATCCAGTATTATAGTGTCTCTTCACATCTGATACATCTGTGCAATCTCACTACGGATACCACAGTCTGAGATACCAGGGGAAACGTTTCCCCATCACAGTATCCTGATCCAGTATTATAGTGTCTCTTCATATCTGATACATCTGTGCAATCTCACTACGGATACCACAGTCTGAGATACCAGGGGAAACGTTTCCCCATCACAGTATGTATCCTGATCCAGTATTTTATTGTCTCTTCACATCTGATACATCTGTGCGATCTCACTACGGATACCACAGTCCGAGATACCAGGGGAAACGTTTCCCCATCACAGTATCCAGATCCAGTATTATATTGTCTCTTCACATCTGATACATCTGTGCGATCTCACTACGGATACCACAGTCTGAGATACCAGGGGAAACGTTTCCCCATCACAGTATCCAGATCCAGTATTATATTGTCTCTTCACATCTGATACATCTGTGCGATCTCACTACGGATACCACAGTCCGAGATACCAGGGGAAACGTTTCCCCATCACAGTATCCTGATCCAGTATTATATTGTCTCTTCACATCTGATACATCTGTGCGATCTCACTACGGATACCACAGTCTGAGATACCAGGGAAACGTTTCCCCATCACAGTATCCTGATCCAGTATTATAGTGTCTCTTCACATCTGATACATCTGTGTTATCTCACTACGGATACCACAGTCCGAAATACCAGGGAAACGTTTCCCCATCACAGTATCCTGATCCAGTATTATAGTGTCTCTTCACATCTGATACATCTGTGTTATCTCACTACGGATACCACAGTCCGAGATACCAGGGAAACGTTTCCCCATCACAGTATCCTGATCCAGTATTATAGTGTCTCTTCACATCTGATACATCTGTGTTATCTCACTACGGATACCACAGTCCGAGATACCAGGGGAAACGTTCCCCATCACAGTATCCAGATCCAGTATTATATTGTATCTGATACATCTGTGCGATCTCACTACGGATACCACAGTCCGAGATACCAGGGGAAACGTTTCCCATCACAGTATCCTGATCCAGTATTATATTGTCTCTTCACATCTGATACATCTGTGTTATCTCACTACGGATACCACAGTCCGAGATACCAGGGGAAACGTTTCCCATCACAGTATCCAGATCCAGTATTATATTGTCTCTTCACATCTGATACATCTGTGCGATCTCACTACGGATACCACAGTCTGAGATACCAGGGAAACGTTTCCCCATCACAGTATCCTGATCCAGTATTATATTGTCTCTTCACATCTGATACATCTGTGCGATCTCACTACGGATACCACAGTCCGAGATACCAGGGGAAACGTTTCCCCATCACAGTATCCTGATCCAGTATTATATTGTCTCTTCACATCTGGTACATCTGTGCGATCTCACTACGGATACCACAGTCTGAGATACCAGGAAAACGTTTCCCCATCACAGTATCCTGATCCAGTATTATATTGTCTCTTCACATCTGATACATCTGTGCGATCTCACTACGGATACCACAGTCCGAGATACCAGGGGAAACGTTTCCCATCACAGTATCCAGATCCAGTATTATATTGTCTCTTCACATCTGATACATCTGTGCGATCTCACTACGGATACCACAGTCTGAGATACCAGGGGAAACGTTTCCCCATCACAGTATCCAGATCCAGTATTATATTGTCTCTTCACATCTGATACATCTGTGCGATCTCACTACGGATACCACAGTCCGAGATACCAGGGGAAACGTTTCCCCATCACAGTATCCTGATCCAGTATTATATTGTCTCTTCACATCTGGTACATCTGTGCGATCTCACTACAGATACCACAGTCTGAGATACCAGGAAAACGTTTCCCCATCACAGTATTCTGATCCAGTATTATATTGTCTCTTCACATCTGATACATCTGTGCGATCTCACTACGGATACCACAGTCTGAGATACCAGGGGAAACGTTTCCCATCACAGTATCCAGATCCAGTATTATAGTGTCTCTTCACATCTGATACATCTGTGCGATCTCACTACGGATACCACAGTCCGAGATACCAGGGGAAACGTTTCCCATCACAGTATCCAGATCCAGTATTATAGTGTCTCTTCATATCTGATACATCTGTGCAATCTCACTACGGATACCACAGTCTGAGATACCAGGGGAAACGTTTCCCCATCACAGTATCCTGATCCAGTATTATATTGTCTCTTCATATCTGATACATCTGTGCGATCTCACTACGGATACCACAGTCTGAGATACCAGGGAAACGTTTCCCCATCACAGTATCCTGATCCAGTATTATAGTGTCTCTTCACATCTGATACATCTGTGTTATCTCACTACGGATACCACAGTCCGAGATACCAGGGGAAACGTTTCCCATCACAGTATCCAGATCCAGTATTATATTGTCTCTTCACATCTGATACATCTGTGCGATCTCACTACGGATACCACAGTCTGAGATACCAGGGAAACGTTTCCCCATCACAGTATCCTGATCCAGTATTATATTGTCTCTTCACATCTGATACATCTGTGCGATCTCACTACGGATACCACAGTCCGAGATACCAGGGGAAACGTTTCCCCATCACAGTATCCTGATCCAGTATTATATTGTCTCTTCACATCTGGTACATCTGTGCGATCTCACTACGGATACCACAGTCTGAGATACCAGGAAAACGTTTCCCCATCACAGTATCCTGATCCAGTATTATATTGTCTCTTCACATCTGATACATCTGTGCGATCTCACTACGGATACCACAGTCCGAGATACCAGGGGAAACGTTTCCCATCACAGTATCCAGATCCAGTATTATATTGTCTCTTCACATCTGATACATCTGTGCGATCTCACTACGGATACCACAGTCTGAGATACCAGGGGAAACGTTTCCCCATCACAGTATCCAGATCCAGTATTATATTGTCTCTTCACATCTGATACATCTGTGCGATCTCACTACGGATACCACAGTCCGAGATACCAGGGGAAACGTTTCCCCATCACAGTATCCTGATCCAGTATTATATTGTCTCTTCACATCTGGTACATCTGTGCGATCTCACTACGGATACCACAGTCTGAGATACCAGGAAAACGTTTCCCCATCACAGTATTCTGATCCAGTATTATATTGTCTCTTCACATCTGATACATCTGTGCGATCTCACTACGGATACCACAGTCTGAGATACCAGGGGAAACGTTTCCCATCACAGTATCCAGATCCAGTATTATAGTGTCTCTTCACATCTGATACATCTGTGCGATCTCACTACGGATACCACAGTCCGAGATACCAGGGGAAACGTTTCCCATCACAGTATCCAGATCCAGTATTATAGTGTCTCTTCATATCTGATACATCTGTGCAATCTCACTACGGATACCACAGTCTGAGATACCAGGGGAAACGTTTCCCCATCACAGTATCCTGATCCAGTATTATATTGTCTCTTCATATCTGATACATCTGTGCGATCTCACTACGGATACCACAGTCTGAGATACCAGGGAAACGTTTCCCCATCACAGTATCCTGATCCAGTATTATAGTGTCTCTTCATATCTGATACATCTGTGCAATCTCACTACGGATACCACAGTCTGAGATACCAGGGGAAACGTTTCCCCATCACAGTATCCAGATCCAGTATTATATTGTCTCTTCACATCTGATACATCTGTGCGATCTCACTACGGATACCACAGTCTGAGATACCAGGGAAACGTTTCCGCATCACAGTATCCTGATCCAGTATTATAGTGTCTCTTCATATCTGATACATCTGTGCAATCTCACTACGGATACCACAGTCTGAGATACCAGGGGAAACGTTTCCCCATCACAGTATCCTGATCCAGTATTATAGTGTCTCTTCATATCTGATACATCTGTGCAATCTCACTGCCGGTACCACAGTTTCTGTGCAATCTAATCTAAATTTGTTAGAATACACAATTGGATTGTAACGTGTGTGGCGAGTTATTTTTAGACTCTTGGGGGGGAGGGGGGGAATTCAAATGTTTGAAAAGTCAGTTGGGTGTCTGTTTTTTTCCTATCTAATAGACTGAAAAAACAGACACCCAACCGACTTTTCAAACATTTGAATTTTCCCCTTGGTATAATTGTAGTTTGTGAAACCATTGCCCTTATTTATCAATGATTGATACATTTCACTGTGAGTGATACATTGTACCAGCCAATCAGCTCCCAACTTCCATTTTACAGACTGTGTTCGAAGGAGGACAGAAGCGGATTGGCTGGTGCAATTTATCACTCACAGTGCAATTTATCACTCATAGATAAATAATGGCACATATTTCTACTTCAGGGTCCATAGGTATCCATGAGGATGACCTTGGAGTGTGATGGTGGAGACCAGATTCTTGCACATCACTAGGAGGCACCACATGGCTGTTGCTCTTCTTGTTTGGCGGTTTTACACATAAGCTCCAGAATGTCAGAGATGGAGGGTGGGGGTTATTCCCCATACAGGGGTCTGAGGTGCAGAACCTCTGTAACATGTACATGGGGTGGGCCTGATCTATTCAGTGTGGCTCAGTTCAGGGGAATGTAGTATGTGAGTGACCCATTCATCTATATTACAGTCACATCTAGTCTCAATAAGTCACAGACCAGGTTACTTTCACTCCCCACCGTTGTACTAATGGTGGCATATCTTCTTCGGTTGGTTTTGGTTGCTACAATGAATCTACTTTTTACCACTATCCAGATTGTATCATTCGCCACGTGTGGTTTCTTGTATTTATGGGTGATGGTTTATTAGTCGGTATGCTGCTATACGCGTCCCTGCGCTTACCTCCATAAGCATTCATCCTTATGTCCAGGTGGGCCTTGCTTGTGAGATTCTGCTTCCAGGCGTGGAACACAGAATTTCCCATAGATATTAGTGAAAGTTGAGTATTGCGGCAGCGACAAAGGTCACTCGGGTATGTTACGGGTTTCCTGTCTTTATATGATGCGTATAAAGTCTCCTGGTATGTACGTAGGGCAGTGATACTGTAGTCTGGGGAATTGTTGCTCCTTATTCTGTGTTTGTGTCCTGTACCTGGTCGCACTTTCATAGCGCTGTCGTCCGTGCCCTGTCTTCTAGGTCATCCTGCTCAGTTCTACAGTATGAACAGGCCCGTGTCTCGGCACACCCCACCAACAATAGGAGGCTCTCTTCCATATCGCCGTCCTCCATCCATGACCACACAGCCAACCCTTCAGAACCAGATCAATGGAGGCCCATTTTATAGCCAAAACCCAGGTAAGAGGGCAGCTTAAGGTATCTTTCAACATCTTTTCTACAGAAATAATACAGGCGCTATAGTTTCTGAATTGCTGGCAGTACTGCACTAATATTATCTGCAAAACATTTAATTGTAGCGCAAACTCCATGTGCTAAGTATTCAGTCGGCACGCAATGTTCATTGATTAACTGACGCTGTCATGGGAGACTAGCGATGCTACAATGATGTATAATGAAGGCCACTCAGTATTGGGGGAACCTGTTATTCAGAGAGGGATTTTATACAGACATTTAAATGGATTTATTTTCTTTGTCCCAGGTAAATATAATTGTAAATTGTATAGTAAAATCCTGGTTTGAGTCTCCTATGTAGTGTTTTTGCAAAGCGTCTTTATCCTGGATGGTGTAATCTACATTTATTATATAATTACTATCTGGGGCAGATTCAGTTACCCGCGGGTTGTGTCGCACGATCGGTTCTCACGGTTGGAGCGCCCTGAACTGTTCAATCACAGACTCAGGAGAAATTCTGGTTACTGTAGCTGGGAGAACAGACCCTGCGACTCAACCTGCACTGGTAATCCGCCCCGTATAACTGCCCGGTGAGGAGAAGACTAATGACAGAGGCGGCACAGTGCGACTTATTTTCTATTTAGTAATTGTAATGGGAGTTATAAATAAGTGTTACTGCGGTGACGCTGTACTGGCCTGAATGAGAGGACGTCTATGCAGTACATTTATTTTTATTTACAGTATTTCTTTTTCCAACATATTTCAGAATGAGGGATAGTATGTCATACATTAATGGATTTCAGTGTGTGTGTGTATATATATATATATATATATATATATATATATATATAAAAACACGCACACACATATAAAGTCCCTAAATTCCGGGAGCATTTTTTAAGCTGTCCTAGATATATGATAATTAAAATTACAAGGCTAGCCATAGCTGTCTGTGGTTCTTCTCAGCTGTAAAAAAACAAAGTTTTGTAAAGTTGTAAGAAATGCCCATACTTTCATGTGACAGTCAGTGGGAAACACTGTTTATCTGTAGACATGCCCGCACTTATACATGTGACAGTCAGTGGGAAACGCTGTTTATCTGTAGACATGCCCGCACTTATATATGTGACAGCCAGTGGGAAACGCTGTTTATCTGTAGACATGCCCGCACTTACACATGTGACAGTCTGTGGGAAACGCTGTTTATCTGTAGACATGCCCGCACTTATACATGTGACAGTCAGTGGGAAACGCTGTTTATCTGTAGACATGCCCGCACTTATACATGTGACAGTCTGTGGGAAACGCTGTTTATCTGTAGACATGCCCGCACTTATACATGTGACAGTCTGTGGGAAACGCTGTTTATCTGTAGACCTGCCCGCACTTATACATGTGACAGTCAGTGGGAAACGCTGTTCATCTGTAGACATGCCTGCACTTATACATGTGACAGTCAGTGGGAAACGCTGTTTATCTGTAGACATGCCCGCACTTATACATGTGACAGTCTGTGGGAAACACTGTTTATCTGTAGACATGCCCGCACTTATACATGTGACAGTCAGTGGGAAACGCTGTTTATCTGTAGACATGCCCGCACTTATACATGTGACAGTCTGTGGGAAACGCTGTTTATCTGTAGACATGCCCGCACTTATACATGTGACAGTCTGTGGGAAACGCTGTTTATCTGTAGACATGCCCGCACTTATACATGTGACAGTCTGTGGGAAACGCTGTTTATCTGTAGACATGCCTGCACTTATACATGTGACAGTCTGTGGGAAACGCTGTTTATCTGTAGACATGCCCGCACTTATACATGTGACAGTCAGTGGGAAACGCTGTTTATCTGTAGACATGCCTTACCCAGATTGTTGTGACAGGTGTACCAATAAACCTGTGACAACTGTGATCAAATGGGCTCATCCTTTAAGTTGTCACTTTTTCTCATCCTCATTCACACACTGCCTTTTCCAGCAAGCAGTGCAGCTTCCCCACCTCATCTGCGGCACATACAGCTTTTATCACTCGTTTTCAGGAGATATTTACCATACACTCGAGACCATACACACGAGATGAAAACAAATAAGTGTTTTGGCGCATACGCAGTGTGTGCGCGACCGGTATTGCAGTCAGTAAAACATTGATGACTTTTGTCTACACCTCTGTTGGGCACATTTCACAGCAGTAATATCCGCAGAGTCTCATCGCCCCGTTTATCAGCAGCACGTGTATCTGCGGTCACCCCCATGTATGGGAGCTGTAAGGGAATAGAGTGGGATCACGCGCCCTCCGGGAGCAGCTGGGAGATGTGTTGTAGCTTCTACAGTGATTATAGCTGCAATGGAATATTTCTCTCTCCTTGTACAGTATGTGGGGTTTGTATTTATTCTAGAGTCGGCAAGCATTAATATGATATACTGAGTTCTGTGCGCCTCCCGGGGTTCCTGCCCTTGTGCTGTGTTTCTCGTCTCCCTCGTTATTTCTTCAATCTAACAATATTATTTTATTTTACAACGTAAGTTTATCGCACTGCTTTCTTTGCTATGGTGTTCCTAGGGATATGCTTATTGAAAGGTTAGTGCAGTGCACAGCTAATGTGTTATACAGGGGTGCCTTGTGGCTATAGTAGAGGATGTGCTGTTGCTGTTTTCCTCTGCCCGCACCTGACCCCCCCCCCCCCCCCCGGAGCTAGCATGGGCTCTGTACACAACTAGCGATGCCTGCCTCTGTCTCCTTTACATACACCCCTTGGTGACACTGAGAATGAAGCACGTTATCCCTATATAAAGACTGCCTGTTTGTTCTGCATGCATACCATAAATAGATCTATATTATACCCTGTATATTGCTGTGCACCCCTCACCGCTGATCCTGAATACAGTAATTACATTCATCTAGCATCAGAGACTCATTCCCAGCATCCCTTCCTGCATTGATCCTGGCGATAGACGCAACTTGTGATACACACGCTCGCACACATACAGTCTGTAATTACTGTGTGGTTTCCTGCTCTTCCCTCAGGCTCCGTGGCAATTAGTTCCCATATGTCGCTATACTGCACTGTTCTGGTAATGTTGTGTCTTCTGTCCATAGATCCCTTCGCCTGCTCAGTGCAGTCCGCCCGTGCATCACCATGCAATGAGAGGCTGGGGGCATATCTGCGTTCTGCACAGCGTCAGGTGGGCGCAGGTCAGGGCCAGGGTCTGATTCTTGCTGAGAAGGCAAGGAGAGTCCTCACGACCGCATGGTACAGACTGTGCGCAGTAAGTGGCGTGTGCGCTCTGCACCGCCAGATAGAACGCAGGCCGCAGCCCAAGGAACAATGTAATACAAAGTATCACAGTTCTTATCTCATTATATCCAGATTAAATGCGTGCAGAAATACCAGCACCACCTCCATACACCTGTATACACCGGAATGGATAGGATGGACAAAGGATTTCAAAAATAAACTAATAATTTCCAATTATCAACATAAAGCAATTGGCAAACTTCATCAGATGCCAGTGCTAAATGTATAGCTTCTGTTACACAGACCATTACCCCTGTATAACTATATGCCTATAGTAAAGGACAGGCCCCAGGCAGAGCAGATAGTAAAGGACAGGCCCCAGGCAAAGCAGATAGTAAAGGACAGGCCCCAGGCAGAGCAGATAGTAAGGGGCAGGCCCCAGGCAGAGCAGATAGTAAGGGGCAGGCCCCAGGCAGAGCAAATAGTAATGGGCAGGCCCCAGGCAGAGCAGATAGTAAAGGACAGGCCCCAGGCAGAGCAGATAGTAAAGGGCAGGCCCCAGGCAGAGCAAATAGTAATGGGCAGGCCCCAGGCAGAGCAGATAGTAATGGGCAGGCCCCAGGCAGAGCAGATAGTAATGGGCAGGCCCCAGACACAGCAGATAGTAAAGGGCAGGCAGAGCAGATAGTAAAGGGCAGGCCCCAGGCAGAGCAGATAGTAAAGGGCAGGCCCCAGACACAGCAGATAGTAAAGGGCAGGCCCCAGGCGGAGCAGATAGTAAAGGGCAGGCCCCAGGCAGAGCAGATAGTAAAGGGCAGGCCCCAGGCAGAGCAAATAGTAATGGGCAGGCCCCAGGCAGAGCAAATAGTAATGGGCAGGCCCCAGGCAGAGCAGATAGTAATGGGCAGGCCCCAGGCGGAGCAGATAGTAAGGGGCAGGCCCCAGGCGGAGCAGATAGTAAGGGGCAGGCCCCAGGCGGAGCAGATAGTAAAGGGCAGGCCCCAGACACAGCAGATAGTAAAGGGCAGGCCCCAGACGCAGCAGAAGGTAAAGGGCAGGCCCCAGGCGGAGCAGAAGGTAAAGGGCAGGCCCCAGGCGGAGCAGAAGGTAAAGGGCAGGCCCCAGGCGGAGCAGAAGGTAAAGGGCAGGCCCCAGGCGGAGCAGATAGTAAAGGGCAGGCCCCAGACGGAGCAGATAGTAAAGGGCAGGCCCCAGGCAGAGCAGATAGTAAAGGGCAGGCCCCAGGCAGAGCAGATAGTAAAGGGCAGGCCCCAGACACAGCAGATAGTAAAGGGCAGGCCCCAGGCGGAGCAGATAGTAAGGGGCAGGCCCCAGGCGGAGCAGATAGTAAGGGGCAGGCCCCAGGCGGAGCAGATAGTAAGGGGCAGGCCCCAGGCAGAGCAGATAGTAAAGGGCAGGCCCCAGGCAGAGCAGATAGAAAAGGGCAGGCCCCAGGCAGAGCAGATAGGAAAGGGCAGGCCCCAGGCAGAGCAGATAGGAAAGGGCACGCCCCAGGCAGAGCAGATAGTAATGGGCAGGCCCCAGGCGGAGCAGATAGTAAAGGGCAGGCCCCATGCAGAGCAGATAGTAAAGGACAGGCCCCATGCAGTGCAGATAGTAAAGGGCAGGCCCCAGGCGGAGCAGATAGTAAAGGGCAGGCCCCAGGCGGAGCAGATAGTAAAGGGCAGGCCCCATGCAGAGCAGATAGTAAAGGGCAGGCCCCAGGCGGAGCAGATAGTAAAGGGCAGGCCCCAGGCGAAGCAGATAGTAAAGGGCAGGCCCCAGGCGGAGCAGATAGTAAAGGGCAGGCCCCAGGCAGAGCAGATAGGAATGGGCAGGCCCCAGGCAGAGCAGATAGGAAAGGGCAGGCCCCAGGCAGAGCAGATAGTAAAGGGCAGGCCCCAGGCAGAGCAGATAGTAAAGGGCAGGCCCCAGGCAGAGCAGATAGGAATGGGCAGGCCCCAGGCAGAGCAGATAGGAATGGGCAGGCCCCAGACAGAGCAGCAGAGCAGAGTTACTCTGTGGGGACTTGGCCGTACTATGCAGCTTGTTGGTGATATATTGCCTTCTGCAGTAACGCCGAGCTTTGTGCTGTTGTAATTTATTCCGAACACTTAATGAAAGCAAATAAGACGTTCTAATATTTTGTGTGTAAGGAATAATTGTGTCCGCAAGTTTTTTTTTCGAGCGCTTGGAAGTAAAAGCATACAGTGGGAAATGTTTTCCTTCACTAGGATGGTTCCTGCACATAAGACCCTGCAGCCGGCCTGTAACCTGCTCCTCTGTGCTGCTGTTTTTCCGCTTAGACACACAGAAGATAATAGTTCCCTTCCCCTGCTTATCTCTCTGACTGATGCTGCAGAACATTGCACCGCCACCATACCTGTTCTCCCTTATATCTGCCTGCTGTCCCTTCCCTTTCTCCCTGTCCTTCCCAGACCACAGTCACATCATGAATGACTTACAGACTCTCCTGCATGCTGAGCGCACCAGTAATTTCCCTCCTTCCCCCCACTTTCTCACCTTCCGTTTTGCTGACCGTCTCAGTTTTCAGTAATAGGCGGATGCTCTCAGGTGTTCTGTGACTATTATTAGCAATGCCTATAGCAGTGTACAGACCACGCTGTGCACCACAGGGGTTTACTCTATGCTGTTTATTTTCCTGTATCTTTCATATCCAAGCAGCAGAGACGCAGAAGAAAATAGTGTCGTGGCGGGAAGTCGACCTGACGGCGTCTTGCCCCACATCTGTGTATAATTGCAATAAGACGCTAAAGGAGCACCATTGTTGTTTTTCTGTATCTGTAATTTGATTGGTGGTTATTGTAAGGCGGATCAATACAATTGGATGTATCGCACCGTATTAACCTTGATTTCTCTTACGTCCTAGAGGATGCTGGGGAACTCCGTAAGGACCATGGGGTATAGACGGGCTCCGCAGGAGACATGGGCACTATAAAGAATTTTTAGTATGGGTGTGCACTGGCTCCTCCCTCTATGCCCCTCCTCTAGACCTCTGTTAGATTTTGTGCCCAGAGGAGATCGGGTGCATTACAGGGGAGCTCTACTGAGTTTCTCTGAATAAAGAATTTTGTTAGGTTTTTTATTTTCAGGGAGCACTGCTGGCAACAGGATCCCTGCTTCGTGGGACTGAGGAGAGAGAAGCAGACCTACTTCAGTGATAGCCTCTGCTTCTTAGGCTACTGGACATCATTAGCTCCAGAGGGAGTCGGAACGCAGGTTTCACCCCGCCGTTCTTCCCAGAGCCGCGCCGCCGTCCTCCTCGCAGAGCCGGAAGATAGAAGCCGAGGGAGTATAAGAAGAAAAGAAGACTTCAAGGCGGCGGAAGACTTCAGATCTTCACTGAGGTAAGCTGCGCGCCATTGCTCCCACACACTACACACACACACTGAAGGCACTGATGGGTGCAGTGCGCAGGGGGGGCGCCCTGGGCAGCAATATAAACCTCTGGACTGGCAACAGGGTACATTAGGCTGCGGAGGCAGTAAATGAAATAATCCCCCGCCATTTTTTGTATATTGAAGCGGGACCGAAGCCCGCCGCTGGAGGGAGCGGAGCTTGATCCCTCAGCACTAACAGCGCCATTTTCTCCACAGAACGCTGCAGAGAAGCTGGCTCCCCGGACTCTCCCCTGCTGAACACGGTGACAGAGGGCTGAATAGAGGGGGGGGGGGGGGGACATTTGTAAGGCGCAGTGAGTGTATACACATTTCTCTGACGTCCTAGTGGATGCTGGGGACTCCGTAAGGACCATGGGGATAGCGGCTCCGCAGGAGACTGGGCACAAAAGTAAAGCTTTAGAACTACCTGGTGTGCACTGGCTCCTCCCCCCATGACCATCCTCCAAGCCTCAGTTAGATTTTTGTGCCCGAACGAGAAGGGTGCACACTAGGTGGCTCTCCTGAGCTGCTTAGTGAAAAGTTTAGTTTTAGGTTTTTTATGTTCAGTGAGACCTGCTGGCAACAGGCTCACTGCATCGAGGGACTAAGGGGAGAAGAAGCGAACTCACCTGCGTGCAGAGTGGATTGGGCTTCTTAGGCTACTGGACATTAGCTCCAGAGGGACCGATCACAGGCCCAGCCATGGATAGGTCCCAGAGCCGCGCCGCCGGCCCCCTTACAGAGCCAGAAGACAGAAGAGGTCCGGAAAATCGGCGGCAGAAGACGTCCTGTCTTCAACAAGGTAGCGCACAGCACTGCAGCTGTGCGCCATTGCTCTCAGCACACTTCACACTCCGGTCACTGAGGGTGCAGGGCGCTGGGGGGGGGCGCCCTGAGACGCAATAAAAACACCTTGGATGGCAAAAAATGCATCACATATAGCTCCTGGGCTATATGGATGAATTTAACCCCTGCCAGAATACATAGAAAAACGGGAGATAAGGCCGCCGAGAAGGGGGCGGAGCCTATCTCCTCAGCACACTGGCCTCATTTTCCCTCACAGCTCCGTTGGAGGGAAGCTCCCTGGCTCTCCCCTGCAGTCACTACACTACAGAAAGGGTTAAAAAAGAGAGGGGGGCACTAATTACGCGCAGTATTAAAAATACAGCAGCTATAAGGGGAAAAACACTTATATAAGGTTATCCCTGTATATATATAGCGCTCTGGTGTGTGCTGGCAAACTCTCCCTCTGTCTCCCCAAAGGGCTAGTGGGGTCCTGTCCTCTATCAGAGCATTCCCTGTGTGTGTACTGTGTGTCGGTACGTTGGTGTCGAGGAGAAAAATGATGTGGAGACGGAGCAGATTGCCTGTAATAGTGATGTCACCCCCTAGGGGGTCGGTCGACACCTGAGTGGATGAACTGTTGGAAGGAATTACGTGACAGTGTCAGCTCTGTATAAAAGACAGTGGTTGACATGAGACAGCCGGCTACTCAGATTGTGCATGTCCAGACGTCTCATAGGCCGTCAGGGGCTCTAAAGCGCCCGTTACCTGATATAGACGCCGACACGGATACTGACTCCAGTGTCGACGGTGAAGAGACAAATGTGACTTCCAGTAGGGCCACACGTTACATGATTGAGGCAATGAAAAATGTTTTACACATTTCTGACAATACGAGTACCACCAAAAAGGGGTATTATGTTCGGTGAGGAAAAACTACCTGTAGTTTTCCTGAATCTGAGAAATTAAATGAGGTGTGTGATGATGCGTGGGTTTCCCCCGATAACAACTGATAATTTCTAAAATGTTATTGGCATTATATCCTTTCCCGCCAGAGGTTAGGGTGCGTTGGGAAACACCCCCTAGGGTGGATAAAGCGCTCACACGCTTGTAAGAACAAGGGCTCTACCCTCTCCTGAGATGGCCGCCCTTAAGGATCCTGCTGACAGAAAGCAGGAGGGTATCCTAAAATGTATTTACACACATACTGGTGTTATACTGCGACCAGCAATCGCCTCAGCCTGGATGTGCAGTGCTGGGTTGGCGTGGTCGGATTCCCTGACTGAAAATATTGATACCCTAGATAGGGACAGTATATTATTGCCTATAGAGCATTTAAAAGATGCATTTCTATATATGCGTGATGCACAGCGGAATATTTGCCGACTGGCATCAAGTCTAAGTGTGTTGTCCATTTCTACCAGTAGAGGGTTATGGACACGACAGTGGTCAGGTGATGCGGATTCCAAACGGCATTTGGAAGATAAGAAGACGCCGTATTATCAGGCGCAGTCCTTTCGTGGGCAAGCGGGCAAAAGGTTCCTCATTTCTGCCCCGTGACAGAGGGAGAGAAAAAAGGCTGCAGAAATCAGCCAGTTCCCAGGAACAGAAGCCCTCTCCCGCCTCTGCCAAGCCCTCAGGATGACGCTGGGGCTTTACAAGCAGAATCAGGCACGGTGGGGGCCCGTCTCAATGAATTTCAGCGCGCAGTGGGCTCACTCGCAATTAGACCCCTGGATCCTTCAGGTGATATCTCAGGGGTACAAATTGGAATTCGAGACGTCTCCCCCTCGCCGTTTCCTAAAGTCGGCTTTACCGATGTCTCCCTCTGACAGGGAGGCAGTTTTGGAAGCCATTCACAAGCTGTATTCCCAGCAGGTGATAATCAAGGTACCCCTCCTGTAACAGGGAACGGGGTATTATTCCACACTGTTGTGGTACCGAAGCCGGACAGCTCGGTGAGACCGATTCTAAATCTAAAATCTTGAACACTTACATACGGAGGTTCAAATTCAAGATTGAGTCACTCAGAGCAGTGATTGCGAACCTGGAAGAAGGGGACTACATGATGTCTCGGGACATCAAGGATGCTTACCTTCATGTCCCAATTTACCCTTCTCACCAAGGGTACCTCAGGTTTGTGGTACAGAACTGTCACTATCCGTTTCAGACGCTGCCGTATGGATGGTCCACGGCACCCCGGGTCTTTACCAAGGTAATGGCCGAAATGATGATACTCTTTCGAAGGAAGGGAATTTTAGTTATCCCTTACTTGGACGATTCCCTGATAAGGGTAAGATCCAGGGAACAGTTGGAGGTCGGTGTAGCACTATCTCAGGTAGTGTTGCGGCAGCACGATTGGATTCTCAATATTCCAAAATCGCAGCTGATTTCGACGACTCGTCTTCTGTTCCTAGGGATGATCCTGGACACAGTCCAGAAAAAGGTGTTTCTCCCGGAGGAGAATGTCAGGGAGTTATCCGAGCTAGTCGGGAACCTCCTATAACCGAGCCAAGTCTCAGTACATCAATGAAAGGGTTCTGGGAAAAATGGTGGCTTCCTACGAAGCAATCCCATTCGGCAGATTCCACGCAAGAACTTTCCAGTGGGACCTGCTGGACAAATGGTCCGGGTCGCATCTTCAGATGCATCAGCGGATAACCCTGTCACCAAGCACAAGGGTGTCTCTCCTGTGGTGGTTGCAGAGTGCTCATCTTCTAGAGGGCCGCAGATTCGACATTCAGGACTGGGTCCTGGTGACCACGGATGCCAGCCTGCGAGGCTGGGGAGCAGTCACACAGGGAAGAAATTTCCAGAGCTTATGGTCAAGCCTGGAGACATCACTTCACATAAATATCCTGAAGCTAAGGGCCATTTACAATGCTCTAAGCTCAGCAAGACCTCTGCTTCAAGGTCACCCGGAGTTGATCCATTCGGACAACATCACGGCAGTCACCCACGTAAACAGACAGGGTGACACAAGAAGCAGGAGGGCAAGGCAGAAGCTGCAAGGATTCTTCGCTGGGCGGAAAATCATGTGATAGCACTGTCAGCAGTATTCATTCCGGGAGTGGACAACTGGGAAGCAGACTTCCTCAGCAGACACGACCCCCACCCGGGAGTGGGGGTCTTCACCCAGAAGTCTTCCACATGTTTATAAAACTCGACAAGTATTGCGCCAGGTCAAGGGACCCTCAGGCAATAGCTGTAGACTCTCTGGTAACACAGTGGGTGTACCAGTCAGTGTATGTGTTCCCTCCTCTGCCTCTCATACCCAAGGTACTGAGAATTATAAGATGGAGAGGAGTAAGCACTATATTCGTGGCTCCGGATTGGCCAAGAAGGACTTGGTAACCGGAACTTCAAGAGATGCTCACGGAGGATCCGTGGCCTCTACCTCTAAGAAGGGACCTGCTCCAGCAAGGACCCTGTCTGTTCCAAGACTTACCGCGGCTGCGTTTGACGGCATGGCGGTTGAACGCCGGATCCTGTAGGAGAAAGGCATTCCGGATGAAGTCATTCCTATCCTGATCAAAGCCAGGAAAGATATAACCGCAAAACATTATCACCGCATTTGGCGAAAATATGTTGCGTGGTGCGAGGCCAGTAAGGCCCCGACGGAGGAATTTTCAACTAGGTCGATTCCTACATTTCCTGCAAACAGGAGTGTCTATGGGCCTGAAATGGGGGTCCATTAAGGTTCAAATTTCGGCCCTGTCAATTTTCTTCCAAAAAGAACTAGCTTCAGTCCCTGAAGTTCAGACGTTGTGAAAGGGGTACTGTATATACAGCCTCCTTTTGTGCCTCCAGTGGCACCTTGGGATCTAAATGTAGTTTTTGGGTTCCAAAAGTCACATTGGTTTGAACCACTTAAATATGTGGAGTTAAAATATCTCACATGGAAAGTGGTCAAGCTGTTGGCCCTGGCCTGGGCCAGGTGCGTGTCAGAATTGGCGGCTTTATCCTGTAAAAGCCCTCATCTGATTTTCCATTCGGACAGGGCAGAATTGAGGACTTGTCCTCAGTTTCTCCCTAAGGTGGTTTTCAGCGTTTTCACCTGAATCAACCTATTGTGGTGCCTGCGGCTACTAGGGACTTGGAGGACTCCAAGTTGCTAGACGTTGTCAGGGCCCTGGAAATATAGGTTTCCAGGACGGCTGGAGTCAGAAAATCTGACTCGTTGTTTATTCTGTATGCACCCAACAAGCTGGGTGCTCCTGCTTCTAAGCAGACTATTGCTCGTTGGATTTGTAGTACAATTCAGCTTGCACATTCTGTGGCAGGCCTGCCACAGCCAAAATCTGTAAAAGCCCATTCCACAAGGAAGGTGGGCTCATCTTGGGCGGCTGCCCGAGAGGGGTCTCGGCTTTACAACTTTGCCGAGCAGCTACTTGGTCAGGAGCAAATACGTTTGTAAAATTCTACAAATTTGATACCCTGGCTGAGGAGGACCTGGAGTTCTCTCATTTGGTGCTGCAGAGTCATCCGCACTCTCCCGCCCGTTTGGGAGCTTTGGTATAATCCCCATGGTCCTTACGGAGTCCCCAGCATCCACTAGGACGTCAGAGAAAATAAGAATTTACTTACCGATAATTCTATTTCTCGTAGTCCGTAGTGGATGCTGGGCGCCCATCCCAAGTGCGGATTGTCTGCAATACTGGTACATAGTTATTGTTACCAAAAAATCGGGTTATTGCTGTAGTGAGCCATCTTTTCTAGAGGCTCCTCTGTTATCATGCTGTTAACTGGGTTTAGATCACAAGTTATATGGTGTGATTGGTGTGGCTGGTATGAGTCTTACCCGGGATTCAAAATCCTTCCTTATTGTGTACGCTCGTCCGGGCACAGTATCCTAACTGAGGCTTGGAGGAGGGTCATGGGGGGAGGAGCCAGTGCACACCAGTTAGTTCTAAAGCTTTACTTTTGTGCCCAGTCTCCTGCGGAGCCGCTATCCCCATGGTCCTTACGGAGTCCCCAGCATCCACTACGGACTACGAGAAATAGAATTATCGGTAAGTAAATTCTTATTTTATTATACATATAAAAAGCGCTTTATCTAGGTTTTTATTCCAGTCTCAGTTGGCGCTGGGTGTGTGCTGGCATACTCTCTCTCTGTCTCTCCAAAGGGCCTTGTTGGGGAATTGTCCCCTTATAGATATATCCCTATGTGTGTGGGGGTGTCGGTACGTGCGTGTCGGCATGTCTGAAGCGGAAGGCTCGTCCAAGGAGGAGGTGGAGCAGATGAGTGGTGTGTCTCCGTCGGCAACGCCGACTCATGATTGGATGGCATATGTTAAATGCAAGTGTGACCTCATTACATGAGAGAATGCTCAAAGCAGAGTCCAGGGAAAAAGCAGGGAGCCAATCCACGGATTGGACTGGGTCACAGGGCCCTTCTGGGTCTCAAAAACGTCCCCTATCCCAAATAGCAGATACTGGTACCGACACGGATTCTGACTCCAGTGTAGACTACGATGATGCAAAATTACACCCAAGGGTGGCAAAAAGTATTCAGTATATGATTATTGCAATAAAAGATATTTTGCATATCACTGATGACCTCTCTGTCCCTGACATGAGGGTGCACATGTAGAAGGAAAAGAAACCTGAGGTAACCTTTCCCCCATCCCATGAGCTTAACGAGTTATTTGAAAAGGCTTGGGAAACTCCAGATAAAAAAACTGCAGATTCCCAAAAGGGTTCTTATGGCGTATCCTTTCCCTGCACAGGACAGGGTACGTTGGGAATCCTCTCCCAGGGTGGACAAGGCTTTAACACGCCTGTCCAAGAAGGTGGCGCTGCCATCTCTGGACACGGCAGCCCTCAAGGATCCTGCTGATCGCAGACAGGAAACTACTTTAAAGTCTATTTATGCGCATACAGGTGCTTTGCTCAGACCGGCAATAGCATCGGCATGGGTGTGTAGTGCAGTTGCAGTGTGGACAGATACCTTGTCAGCTGACCTTGATACCCTGGACAGGGATACCATTTTATTGACCCTAGCCCATTTTATTGACCTTAGGGACGCTCAAAGAGACGTTGGTCTGCTGGGGTCCAGAGCCAATGCCATGGCTATTTCTGCGAGACGAGCTCTATGGACCCGCCAATGGACGGGTGATGCAGACTCAAAGAAGCATATGGAGGTTTTACCTTAGAAGGGTGAAGTGTTGTTTGGGGATGGGCTCGGGGACCTGGTTTCCACAGCTACCGCGGGTAAATCTACCTTTTTACCTTTTGTTCCCCAACAGCAAAAGAAAACTCCACAGTATCAGATGCAGTCCTTTCGTCGCATAAGTCCAGAAGAGGTCGGGGCTCCTCCTTCCTTGCCAGAGGTAAGGGTAGAGGAAAGAGAACGCCTGCTTCGGCTAGTTCCCAGGAGCAGAAGTCCTCCCCGGCTTCTACAAAATCCACCGCATGATGCTGGGGCTCCACTGAGGGAGTCCGCACCAGTGGGGGCACGTCTTCGACTTTTCAGCCAGATCTGGGTTCTTTCAGACATGGATCCTTGGGCGATGGAAATTGTTTACCAAGGCTACAAGCTGGAATTCGAAGAGGTACCCCCTCGCCGATTTTTCAAGTCGGCCTTGCCAGCTTCACCCCTGGAGAGGGAAGTAGTGTTAGCTGCAATTCAAAAGCTGTGTCAACAGCAAGTGATTGTCAAGGTTCCCCTGGTCCAACAGGGAAAAGGGTACTATTCAACCCTGTTCGTGGTCCCGAAGCCGGATGGTTCGGTCAGACCCATTTTAAATCTAAAATCCCTAAACCTGTACTTGAAAAAGTTCAAATTCAAGATGGAATCGCTCCGAGCTGTAATATCCAGCCTGGAAGGGAGGGATTTTATGGTGTCACTAGACATAAAGGATGCATACCTTCATGTCCCCATATATCCCCCTCATCAGGAGTACCTGAGATTCGCTATACAGGACTGTCATTACCAGTTTCAGAAGTTGCCGTTTGGGCTTTCCACGGCCCCGAGGATTTTCACCAAGGTGATGGCGGAGATGATGGTGCTCCTGCGCAGGCAGGGAGTCACAATTATCCCATACTTGGACGATCTCCTGATAAAGGCGAGATCGAGAGATCAATTGCTGAAGAGCGTGTCGCTCTCCCTGAGAGTGCTGCAACAGCACGGTTGGATTCTCAATCTGCCAAAGTCACAATTGGTTCCAACGACTCGGCTATCATTCCTAGGCATTATTCTGGACACGGAACAAAAGAGGGTTTTTCTCCCATTGGAAAAAGCCCAGGACCTCCAGAACATGGTCAGAGACCTGCTAAAACCAAAAAGAGTGTGTGTTCATCAATGCACTCGAGTTCTGGGAAAAATGGTGACAGCCTACGAGGCCATCCCCTTCGGCAGGTTCCATGCGAGGACATTTCAGTGGGACCTTCTGGACAAGTGGTCCGGGTCCCATCTACAAATGCATCGGAGAATAAGCCTGTCCCCCAGGGCCAGGGTATCTCTCCTGTGGTGGCTGCAGAGTGCTCACCTTCTAGAGGGTCGCAGGTTCGGCATTCAAGACTGGGTTCTGGTGACCACGGACGCGAGCCTCCGAGGATGGGGAGCAGTCGCACAAGGAAGACATTTTCAAGGACTATGGTCAAGCCAGGAGGCTTGTCTACACATCAACATACTGGAATTGAGGGCCATATACAACGGCCTACGACAAGCGGAGAATCTTCTTCGCGACCTACCGGTTCTGATTCAATCAGACAACGTCACAGCCGTGGCTCATGTAAACCGCCAAGGCGGGACAAGGAGCAGAGTGGCGATGGCGGAAGCCACCAGGATTCTTCGCTGGGCGGAAAATCACGTAAGCGCTCTGTCAGCTGTCTTCATTCCGGGAGTGGACAACTGGGAAGCAGACTTCCTCAGCAGACACGATCTCCATCCAGGAGAGTGGGGACTTCATCAAGAAGTTTTTGCAGAGATAACAAGTCTTTGGGGAATTCCTCAAATAGACATGATGGCGTCACGCCTCAACAAGAAGCTTCGGAGGTATTGTGCCAGGTCACGGGACCATCAGGTAGTAGCGGTGGACGCCCTGGTGACACCATGGGTATTTCAGTCGGTCTATGTTTTCCCTCCTCTTCCTCTCATCTCAAAAATATTGAGAATCATAAGATGAAAAAGAGTGCAGACAATACTCATTGTTCCAGATTGGCCTCGAAGGGCCTGATACTCAGATCTTCAGGAAATGCTCACAGAAGATCCGTGGCCTCTTCCTCTCAGGGAAGACCTGTTACAGCAGGGGCCCTGCGTGTTCCAAGACTTGCCGCGGTTACGTTTGACGGCATGGCGGTTGAACACCGAAACCTAGCTGTGAAAGGTATTCAGGAGGAAGTCATCCCTACTCTGATAAAGGCTAGGAAGGAGGTGACGGCAAAACATTATCACCGTATCTGGAGGAAGTATGTATCTTGGTGTGAAGCCAAGAATGCTCCTACGGAAGTTTTCCATCTGCGCCGTTTTCTCCACTTTCTACAGACAGGAGTGGATATGGGCCTGAAGTCAGGCTCCATTAAGGTACAGATTTCGGCCCTATCTATATTCTTCCAGAAGGAATTGGCTTCTCTCCCAGAAGTCCAGACGTTTGTGAATCCAGCACATCCAGCCCACCTTTGTGCCCCCAGTGGCACCGTGGGACCTTAACGTGGTGTTAAGTTTCCTAAAATCTCACTGGTTTGAACCTCTTCAAACGGTTGAATTAAAAGTTCTCACGTGGAAGGTGGTCATGTTATTGGCCTTGGCATCTACAAGGCGGGTGTCTGAATTGGCGTCCTTGTCCCACAAGAGCCCCTATTTGATTTTCCATGTGGATAGAGCAGTGTTGAGGACTCGTCCTCAATTTTTGCCCAAGGTGGTTTCTTTGTTTCATATGAACCAACCTATTGTGGTGCCTGTGGCTACGGGGATCTTGGAGGACTCCAAGTCCCTGGATGTAGTCAGGGCCTTAAAAATTTATGTAGCCAGGACGGCTAGGGTTAGGAAAACAGAGGCTCTGTTTGTCCTGTATGCGGCCAACAAAGTTGGCGCTCCTGCTTCTAAGCAGACTATTGCTTGCTGGATCTGTAACACGATTCAGCAGGCTCATTCTACGTCTGGATTGCCGTTACCAAATTCGGTAAAGGCCCATTCCACTAGGAAGGTGGGCTCTTCTTGGGCGGCTGCCCGAGGCGTCTCGGCATTACAGCTTTGCCGAGCAGCTACTTGGTCGGGGTTCAAACACTTTTGCAAAATTCTACAAGTTTGATACCCTGGCTGATGAGGGCCTTGCGTTTGCTCAGTCGGTGCTGCAGAGTCTTCCGCACTCTCCCGCCCGGTTTGGAGCTTTGGTATAAACCCCATGGTCCTTACGGGGTCCCCAGCATCCTCTAGGACGTAAGAGAAAATAAGATTTTAAACCTACCGGTAAATCTTTTTCTCCTAGTCCGTAGAGGATGCTGGGCGCCCGTCCCAGTGCGGACTAAATGTGCAAGACTTGTATATAGTTGTTGCTTACATAAGGGTTATGTTACAGTTGGAATCGGTTTTTGACTGATACTGTTTTTTGTTCATACTGTTAACTGGTTATGTATATTCCAGGTTATACGGTGTGAATGGTGTAGCTGGTATGAATCTTGCCCTTAGATTAACAAAATCCTTTCCTCATGTTGTCCATCTCCTCTGGGCACAGTTTCTCTAACTGAGGTCTGGAGGAGGGGCATAGAGGGAGGAGCCAGTGCACACCCATACCAAAAGTTCTTTATAGTGCCCATGTCTCCTGCGGAGCCCGTCTATACCCCATGGTCCTTACGGAGTCCCCAGCATCCTCTACGGACTAGGAGAAAAAGATTTACCGGTAGGTTTAAAATCTTATTTTAGCTTGTTTGTTTTTTTTATTCCCTCCTCCCTCCCACGTTGATTTAATTTGGTTTATAAAGTGCAAGCTCTTTAGTAGGAGGACCATGAGCTGATGTTCATGCATTGTGTAATGCATGTAATGCTTGCCTAGCGGCTAGGGGGCGCACACTGCGCATAGACACTAGTCTGAAAGTCTGACCCCATCCAGCCAGGTTATGTGCTCACATTGCTGTAGACGTTGGTAATACATGTTCCTGTGGACTTGATTCACTGATGTGCCAGATCAGGCCCTCGTGTCTGAATTTCCGTTATTAGCAGCACGGCCGGGTTGCTGGCGCCTTTCAGTCTCCTGAAAGCTGGTAAGTCGAATCCTCCAGACTCACACACACGTCACTTCAGTGAATCAATCTCCGATTGATAAATAGCTCTGTACACTTTTAACAATTCCCTTTTTCTTGTTTTCCTTCATTTTAGGGCATCCATCTTCCACATTCTACATTTTCTGTCTGGCTCTAAGTCTTGCTGTGCATTTGTTCACCCCTCTCTAGACCTCTGCATCCTCTAATCTTGCTCTACCTTTCTGGCTCACAGATAGACCTCCGGTTCTGTTCTGTGGGATGCTTGTCAGACTGGTAAACAAAAGGGACATGAAGCAGCCAGCAATTGCAAGAAATGTGAGGGTGAGAAAAGTGCTAGGTCAGTACCAGTCCTACCCCGTGTCCTCTGCACACTTCTCTGTAAATGCTTTTTCTTCTGATCAACACGTAACTAAAGGAACAAAACAGCAATAAGATCATATCTCCAAATGTGAGAAAGCCGAGCGTAAGGTGCGGGAATGACACGGATAGTATGATGACATGCATAATGTTGATAATGACAGAATGGCGACAGTCGGCAAGTTGATCTAGTGTTTTTTTAGAATAATTCAAGCCCAACTATACCCTAACTACAGCCTAGACCTAGCCCAACTGTAGCCTATCCCCGACCATAGCCTAACTCTAACCACAGTCTATACTTAACTCCTACCGTGGCCTAATCCCAGCTGTAGTCTAACCCTAACTACAGCCCAACCATACCCTAACCACAGCCTAGACCTAGCCCAACTGTAGCCTATCCCCGACCATAGCCTAACTCTAACCACAGCCTATACTTAACTCCTACCGTGGCCTAATCCCAGCTGTAGTCTAACCCTAACTACAGCCCAACCATACCCTAACCACAGCCTAGACCTAGCCCAACTGTAGCCTATCCCCAACCATAGCCTAAACCAGACTGCAGCCTAACTCTAACCACAGCCTATACCTAACTCCTGCCGTAGCCTAATCCCAGCTGTAGTCTAACCCTAACCGCAGCCTAACCCCAAGTACAGTCCAACCCTATCCTAGCCCCAGCAACTCTACCCACATCCTAAACCTAACCGCAGCCTAATTCCAACTACAGCCTAAACCTAACCCTAACTGCACCCTAGCTCTAACCGTTGCCTAACCCTTACTGCACCCTAGCTCTAACCGCAGCTTAAACCTTGCCCTAACAGCACCCCAGCTCTAACCGCAGCCTAACCCTAACTACATCCTAGCTCTAACCGCAGCCTAAATCTTGCCCTAACAGCACCCTAGCTCTAACCACAACGTAACCCTAACTGCACCCTAGCTCTAACCACAACGTAACCCTAACTGCACCCTAGCTCTAACCACAGCCTAACCCTAACTGCACCCTAGCTCTAACCACAGCCTAACCCTAACTGCACCCTAGCTCTTACCACAGCCTAAACCTTGCCCTAACTGCACCCTAGCTCTAACCGCAGCCTAAACCTTAGCTCTAACCACAGCCTAACCCTAACTACACCCTAGCTCTAACCACCAGCCTAACTCTAAGTGCAGCCTAAATCTAACCCTGCCCCACACAAGTAATAGTAATGGGAGACATGCTGGAAATAGGGAGTGTAAGAGAAGTGGGATCCAGTCTGTTTTCTGAGTGATTTACCCAAACCTTAGTATTAGTGGTGCCACAGTGTTACCACCAACCAACATGTAATTTGTCCTCCAGTATGTGAGCGTCTGTGCCACCAGTCAGAGGGTTGGGGAATCAGCGTGTGGTACAGCACATTCTAATGTGTAATAGTAATATGTGCTACTGTAGCGAGAGTAAGGGATCCCTTCTCGTGCCTCAGTTGGGGGGGATGGCATTACTATACGACTCGTTGCGTAGATTAGTAAATGAGAGGGAACGCTGTAGATGAGTATGTCCCCTTCAGAGCCACCATGAAAGGCAAGTGAGATTTATCCCTGGAGGAAATGAGACGTATTGGTGGTGATCCGGAACCACCTTTGTACCTCCACACACCACCTATAAGAGGGGGCGTCTTATAATGGAACAGCTGCAGAATAGATATAATTGGCCGGGTTCACGCTTGCTGCTCATAGCATACTATTTTATGAATTTACTTGATTTTTTTATATATAATGCCAGATATCTCCAGGGAGACCTTTGAGGTTTATTTATTAAATGGGAGATTTGCTAACTGAAGATCGTCATCAGTTTGGCCCCACGATATAAAGCAGCATTTTCTAAAACGGCATTACTGTCTGTGGACGGCCATGCCCACGGCGGCGCTGTAATCCTGCCGCGCAACTGACGGACTCCGTCGTTTTATAAAGCTGCCATTTAGTATGTAAACTCCTTGGAGTGGACTTTCTCCCACGTTTCTATGTCAGGGGGTAGACTAACAAAGATTTCTAAAGACTATTACAACCAATAAGATTCTAACTACCATTTCTGGAAAATAATAGACAGAATCTGATTGTTTAATATGGGCAACACCTTCGTCTACCAGGCCTAAAGCATTGCACCTCCTGCTGCTCATTCATCCTGTGTATCACCAGCCTGTTCCTGCTTCTGCCCAGTTCACCTTGTGTGTCTCATATCCCATCACTCCTGTCCAGCACCATCATTTGTTCCTCTCCTCGTCCTCGCTGTACTGTCCACTGTGCTTGCCCATCCTAATCTCCCACACCTGCCACCCTTTCACCACCTGCTTCCTTTACGAAGGTCTTCCTATCATACTTACCCCCTCACTAGATACTTTCATCTCACAATATGTCTTACACTTTGTATCATTTCCCACAGTACATGTTCCCCCTTACCCACCCTCCCACTCAGAGCACAGTAAGCCCCTCACCCACATCTCTTCCAGCCACATCTTTCCTGCTTTACATAGGACATCTCTCCTGACCCTGGCCCCAGCCTTATTGCCACATTCTGCTCCTATTCAGCCTATACTAATGTACGTTTGATCCTCCCAGCCTTGTCCATATCTCTCCACTTCCCCCTCGCTCCTTCACCTGCGCTCTCCCCCATAATGCCAGATATGTCTGCAGAACGCTAGCCTCCATTTACAATCTCTTTGTCTCCATCCCCCTAGATCTCCTTTCCATCGCCTAATCCTTCTGACTGTCCTCCTCCAAATAGCTTTCACTTATGGGGGTCCCTCCTCCCATGACCCCAGCAATGGAGACCATGCGATAGTGTGAGCATCCTAATCTCTCCATGCTGCACTTTTTGTTATTCCCCAATCTGGCTTCTCACCTTCTTCCCTCCCTCATTCTGTGCGATCTCTGTATCGCTGTTGGGAAACCTATAGGACAACACTTCTCTACCTTTCTTCCTTTGTCTTCTCACACTTGTCTTCTTCTCAAGCCCACCGTAATGGTCCTTCCTTTGATCTAGTCTTCTCCCACCTCTGTGTTTTCCCGACCACAACCTCCTTTCCTTCAGTCACTCTCCGTCTTCCACCAACACTGACGCCCTTTTTTCCTCGCTGGAACCCCTCTACTCTCCTATAACCTCTGTTATGCCCCAGTCATGTAACCTGTATAACCAGACACTCACCTGACGCAGCTGTCGCTACTCACAGCCTCTGGCGATTGAAGCCGCAGCTATGGCACTCAAAGCCATGCCGTCACACGCCGATGGGCGAAATCTCTCTCTAACATGGACATCTTATCTCTACCCTCTCGGGTTAGACATATATCAGTCTGGCATTTCCTTCCTCAATAGAGAATTGAACATCGCTAGATGAATATATGGACTGCGGTCAAGATGCCGGCTGTTGGGATCCCGGCTGTCGAAATACGAATGCTGGGATCCCGACGCCCATCAGAATACCGACGTCGGAACTCAGACTGGGCGTCGGAACTCAGAATGGGCCAGGAGACAGACGCCGGAATCCCAACAGTAAGTATACCCATGATCTTAGGTTTAAGGATGGGGGCAGGAGTTTAGGTTTAGGCACCAGTCAGATGGGTTAGGGTTAGGCACCCCTGGGGGGGTTATGGTTAGGCTGCTGGGAGGGAGGGTTAGGATTAGGCAGCGGGGACGGGGAGATTAGGCACCTATGCAGCGGGGTTAGGGTTAGGCACCCCTGGGGGGGGTTATGGTTAGGCTGCTGGGAGGGAGGGTTAGGTTAGGCAGCGGGGACGGGGAGATTAGGATTAGGCACCTATGCAGCGGGGTTAGGGTTAGGCACCCCTGGGGGGGGTTATGGTTAGGCTGCTGGGAGGGAGGGTTAGGTTAGGCAGCGGGGACGGGGAGATTAGGATTAGGCACCTATGCAGCGGGGTTAGGGTTAGGCACCCCTGGGGGGGGTTATGGTTAGGCTGCTGGGAGGGAGGGTTAGGTTTAGGCAGCGGGGACAGGGGGTTAGGGTTAGGCACCCATGCAGCGGGGTTAGGGTTAGGCACCCCTGGGGGGGGGTTATGGTTAGGCTGCTTTGAGGGAGGGTTTGGTTAGGCAGCGGGGACAGGGAGATTAGGATTAGGCACCTATGCAGCGGGGTTAGGGTTAGGCACCCCCGGGGGCGGGGGGGATTTATGTTTAGGCTGCTGGGAGGGAGGGTTAGGTTTAGGCAGAGGGGACAGGGGGTTAGGATTAGGCACCTATGCAGCGGGGTTAGGGTTAGGCACCCCTGGGGGGGGGGTTATGGTTAGGCTGCTGGGAGGGAGGGTTAGGTTTAGGCAGCGGGGACAGGGGGTTAGGATTAGGCACCTATGCAGCGGGGTTAGGGTTAGGCACCCCTGGGGGGGGTTATGGTTAGGATGCTGGGAGGGAGGGTTAGGTTAGGCAGTGGGGACGGGGAGATTAGGATTAGGCACCTATGCAGCGGGGTTAGGGTTAGGCACCCCGGGGGGGGGGGGGGGGGGGGGTTTAATGTTAGGCTGTTGGGAGGGAGGGTTAGGTTAGGCAGCGGGGACAGGGGGTTAGGGTTAGGCACCCATGCAACGGGGTTAGGGTTAGGCACCCCTGGGGGGGGGGGGGGGGGGGTTTATGGTTAGGCTGCTTTGAGGGAGGGTTAGGTTAGGCAGCGGGGACAGGGAGATTAGGATTAGGCACCTATGCAGCGGGGTTAGGGTTAGGCACCCCCGGGGGCGGGGGGGGATTTATGTTTAGGCTGCTGGGAGGGAGGGTTAGGTTTAGGCAGCGGGGACAGGGGGTTAGGATTAGGCACCTATGCAGCGGGGTTAGGGTTAGGCACCCCTGGGGGGGGGGTTATGTTTAGGCTGCTGGGAGGGAGGGTTAGGTTTAGGCAGCGGGGACAGGGGGTTAGGATTAGGCACCTATGCAGCGGGGTTAGGGTTAGGCACCCCTGGGGGGGGTTATGGTTAGGATGCTGGGAGGGAGGGTTAGGTTAGGCAGTGGGGACGGGGAGATTAGGATTAGGCACCTATGCAGCGGGGTTAGGGTTAGGCACCCCGGGGGGGGGGGGTTAATGTTAGGCTGTTGGGAGGGAGGGTTAGGTTAGGCAGCGGGGACAGGGGGTTAGGGTTAGGCACCCATGCAACGGGGTTAGGGTTAGGCACCCCTGGGGGGGGGGGGGGGTTTATGGTTAGGCTGCTTTGAGGGAGGGTTAGGTTAGGCAGCGGGGACGGGGAGATTAGGATTGGGAACCTATGCAGTGGGGTTAGGGTTAGGCACCCCCGGGGGCGGGGGGGATTTATGTTTAGGCTGCTGGGAGGGTTAGGTTTAGGCAGCGGGGACAGGGGGTTAGGATTAGGCATCTATGCAGCGGGGTTAGGGTTAGGCAGCCCTGGGGGGGGTTATGGTTAGGCTGCTGGGAGGGAGGGTTAGGTTAGGTAGCGGGGACAGGGGGTTAGGGTTAGGCACCCATGCAACGGGGTTAGGGTTAGGCACCCCTGGGGGGGGGGGGGGGTTATGGTTAGGCTGCTGGGAGGGAGGGTTAGGTTTAGGCAGCGGGGACGGGGAGATTAGGATTAGGCACCTATGCAGCGGGGTTAGGGTTAGGCTGCTGGGAGGGAGGGTTAGGTTTAGGCAGCGGGGATAGATGTTAGGATTAGGCACCTATGCAGCGGGGTTAGGCACTAAGGGGGGAGGTTAGGGTTAGGCTGCGGGAGGGGAGGGTTAGGGGGGTGGGGAGAGGGGAGAACATCCCTTACTCACCCCTCTCGGTCTCTTCATCAGTGTGATCCCAGCATCTGTATTATGACTGCCGGGATCCCATGCGCTCAGATCTCATACGGATTCCCATTATATACAATATTATTAGCCCAATACATTATTAAATCATATATTAAAAATGCAATAAAAAAAACAAAAACATTATTACATAGAAAGTTTCTAGAAACGGCTTTGTATTAAAATGGAACAGTTTACCTGTAAATATGTTGCAACGGGTCAGTATAGAGAGTCAATAAAAAATGCAAGTGTCGGACCCCTCCTGGATTCAGACAGCCCATAAGATAATTGGTTATTTATAGTCCCGGAAATAATACCCAGTGGTGGTGGTGTATGATGTTACCAGCCTGAGAAGATACCCCAAGTGTCTGTCACCTTTGCAGCGATTGTTCAATGGATGGTGAGAGTTGATGAAGCTGGAGGGCTGGTCAGGATGGAGGATCCAAAAGGGTCCATAGTATATCCAGAGGGCCCTATAGGGTACCGTCTTGACTTGTTTTGTTGTGGAAGTGCTTGTGAGGAAGTAGATGCATCCTTGTGAGGAAGTAGAGGCATCCTTGTGAGGAAGTGGATGCATCCTTGTGAGGAAGTGGATGCATCCTTGTGAGGAAGTGGATGCATCCTTGTGAGGAAGTAGATGCATCCTTGTGAGGAAGTGGATGCATCCTTGTGAGGAAGTGGATGCATCCTTGTGAGGAAGTGGATGCATCCTTGTGAGGAAGTGGATGCATCCTTGTGAGGAAGTGGATGCATCCTTGTGAGGAAGTAGATGCATCCTTGTGAGGAAGTGGATGCATCCTTGTGAGGAAGTAGATGCATCCTTGTGAGGAAGTGGATGCATCCTTGTGAGGAAGTGGATGCATCCTTGTGAGGAAGTGGATGCATCCTTGTGAGGAAGTGGATGCATCCTTGTGAGGAAGTGGATGCATCCTTGTGAGGAAGTGGATGCATCCTTGTGAGGAAGTGGATGCATCCTTGTGAGGAAGTGGATGCATCCTTGTGAGGAAGTGGATGCATCCTTGTGAGGAAGTGGATGCATCCTTGTGAGGAAGTGGATGCATCCTTGTGAGGAAGTAGAGGCATCCTTGTGAGGAAGTAGAGGCATCCTTGTGAGGAAGTGGATGCATCCTTGTGAGGAAGTGGATGCATCCTTGTGAGGAAGTGGATGCATCCTTGTGAGGAAGTGGATGCATCCTTGTGAGGAAGTGGATGCATCCTTGTGAGGAAGTGGATGCATCCTTGTGAGGAAGTGGATGCATCCTTGTGAGGAAGTGGATGCATCCTTGTGAGGAAGTGGATGCATCCTTGTGAGGAAGTGGATGCATCCTTGTGAGGAAGCAGTGCCTCTGAGGAAGGTGGAAGCATTCTAAAGATGTTTTGGGCACCTTCCACAATAGGACCCTCTGGATATCTTTTGGACCCTTTTGCATTGTCCGTCCGGACAGCATTTCAGCTCCAGCTTCATCAAATCTCACCGTCCGTTGTGTAATCGCTGCAAATGCTCTTTGCTTAAAGACGGACACTTGGGGTATCTTCTCAGGCTGGTGACCTCACACACCACCGCTGGGTATTATTCCCGGGACTATAAATCACCTATTAGTTTGTGGACTGTCCTAATCCATGTCCTATCTATTATCTAAACACTTTTTACTTTTCAACATATCTTTATACTGACCCCAGGCAACATATTTGCAGCTAATAAATTGATACATTTGTATATCAAGCCGTGTCGAGAATCTTTCTGTGTAATAATGTTTTGTATTATTATTTCTTATACAGTATATGATGATGATATATTGGGTTAATAATATTGCATGTATATTCATCTAGCCATGTTCAATTTTCTGTTCTGGTTTTCTTAGAGGCTGACACTAGGTGCTTTATACAGTGTCATTTTGGTCTATTTGCTTTCTGTTGTTCATTACGTGGTATATCCACCCTGACCTCCGAGATCCTTTACCCCCGTCCTCTGCCCGCCCTCTTCTCCCCTTACCATTTGTCCATGAAGTTAGGCTCCTCCTTGTCTGGTTTTTCTTACTGACCATTTTTTCTAGAAACCTTTGGTGAATTTCCTCTTATAGCGTTTTCCTTCTGAATTTGCCAGATTGCCAATTTTTTACCAGTTTGATTTTTCCTGTTAAAAATCTAAAAAAAAAAAATCACTGTTTTGAATTCCTCTGAAATGATTGCAGACGGGGACCCTATTCCACCCACCCCCGTTATGATAATATACTGCGTGTCTGCAGCTCCTAGCTCGTACAAAGTCTACGTTTTATAAACGGCTATTCTAATGTGCTATTATAATACTGATGTGTGTGTGTACAGCTCTTGTATAGAAGAGGAAAAAAAAGGAATTGATACTTTGTTGCTGGTGTTAGAATCAATGTTCCAGATGTGGACTTATTCAGGGATATTAACACACACACTCTCGCTGTCTCTCTCTCGCGCTCGCTCTCTCTCTCGCGCTCGCTCTCTCTCTCGCGCACGCTCTCTCTCTCTCGCGCACGCTCTCTCTCTCAGAGTCTCATATGGGGTCTTTATCTGGTCTAAATAATAAAGAAACAATAACAAAGCTCCTTCTGTGATTGGTTCAAATACGTTAGATGGGCTGGGCCTACCAAGTTATTGGTTACCTTGGCCTGCATCTGGTAATTTAGCTGCTTGTATACGCTTACACACTAGTGGTCGCATTGGAGCCGTTGCTGGCTGTCACATGGCTGCCGTCACCTTCCAGAACCTGTACATATTGCAATCATGTGATGTAAATATTGTCTCTCTCCAGTTAGATTTTTCTTTAAGTTTCTATATATGCTTGTTTGATTTTAATGCGTTATGTGGATTGCTACATTTTTGAAGATACCATATGGTAATCCTGCGATGTAGATACAGATCACCATATATACCGCTTGCATTGTCTGTTGTGCTCTGATGAAGTTACAGTATATGTAACGAAACGCGTTGGAATTTGGCAGACTGACACTCCTAAGGACAGTTGGGCATCACTTTTACCAGAACATCACTGTGGGTTGTCCTGATGTCAAACCGTATAAGTTGTTTGAATTTCTATTTCCACCATTGGCTCATTGCAATAATCTCTGTGTTTAGCATTATGCAGATTTGGTTGGAGACTTTCTAAAAAAAAAATGTTTTAAAATCTGTACAGATGTGTCCCCATACACATCAGTCGCGCTTAACAGCCCCTCCTGGGGCCCCGGTCCTTGGTGGCTCTGCCGCACGGTGCTTCTTATTTGCACAACTAAAACAACTGGAAATGTCATAGCTACTTCATTAAATGATACTGGTAAATTATATACAGATGTGTGCACTGACTTCTAGCCTCCCTGCACGTTACACAGCCCTTCTAGTGACACCATGCCGTGGCGTGACTTGGTAGCACTGAGCATCTTTTCCTGGGACTTTTCCATAAAAATGCATCTTCGCAAAACAATGTGAATAGGACGCGCAAGCAGCTCTTGCTGATTCAAATATGCAGCATGCCTATATTCCTCTGTGCGACCACACCTGTATCTGCATACAAAATGGTACGCTACAGGGTTTTCCTAGAGGCTTGCACAGCAGTGTGGGTGTGTGACTGGGCTTGCACAGCAGTGTGGGTGTGTGACTGGGCTTGCACAGCAGTGTGGGTGTGTGACTGGGCTTGCACAGCAGTGTGGGTGTGTGACTGGGCTTGCACAGCAGTGAGGGTGTGTGACTGGGCTTGCACAGCAGTGTGGGTGTGTGACTGGGCTTGCACAGCAGTGTGGGTGTGTGACTGGGCTTGCACAGCAGTGTGGATGTGTGACGGGGCTTGCACATCAGTGAGGGTGTGTGTGACGAGTGATAGTCAAATCTATTTCTAATAAATATTTAAAATGCTAGCTCTTATATATACTGCGGATGCCAGGCGCATCTTATTACCATACACAATAAAAGTGCGCTGTACGTCGCAAAGCACTATATCCCTTAAGAGAAAACAATACACGCACACATTGAGTTCCAAAGCTCATTGATGTGTATATTTGATATTAAAAGGATATGTATACAATATATCACAATGTACAGTATATGTATAGTTACATGGTTATAATTTACACAGGAAGCAGTTACTACAAACTAATTCAAATATAGCCACAGCCAGCATACATTTACCATCTCCCTCAATACTCACTACGCTCCCTCTCCTCCATCTTTAGCTTTCCTTCCATGCTCACAGCAGCAGAGTATCGGCAAAAACTCTTCTCGATCAGCACCCAGCAGAAAACCGGAAACTCTTCTGTGTGGGATCAGCTATACACTGTATGTTGGGGGAGTATAGGTTTTCTGTTATTGGTCCAGGGGAGGGAAATTTCTCATTCATTGGTCAGTTCATATGCAAGCAACGTCCAACCTTGATGGTGTGATTACAGGAGATAGCCACTGGTTCCTTTCTGCAAGCATGCTGTCTTCCAGGAAGTTCCTTGTTCTAATAAGAGTGACTTTAGCTTTCATACATTTTAATCATAACTACTCATTGCAATGTGCAATAACCTAATCACAGGCATCAAATGAATCCACGCATTAATCTGGTTACTTTGACACCAAGCACGGCATGTCCATCTTGCTCCGCTCCAATAATACACATACATGAGGTTACTCCATTATATAATTTAAAACCTTATGTCTAGTGCTTGATATGTTCAATTTATGTGCTGTATGAAATGTGTTGGATATATCTTTGCGGCATGTCTGTGTAAATGCGTATGTTACCATATATTGCTGTGCAACTGTGCGTATTTGCAAGCATAGCGACTCATAATGTGTGGGGTTTGTATGTTCTCTCTATGTAATATTTTTTACTTCGACAGTCCACCCTTTGGCAGCAAACAATAACTGCCATAAATTATTAACAGAAGAAAAATATTTCAAACAATAATCGGTGACCTAGACACACGTATGTATGCATTTAGCAAATCAGACACTTGACTATATTTGGGGAAGACAGGGAGGAGGACAAGACATCCTCTATATGCACTCGGCGGTCACAGGACCACTGGTTGGGTGTGGGACAACATTCAACCTATAGAGTATGCTGGGACAGTGCTATGGCCTATGATGTCTGATTTGAACGAACATTTCACACATACATGTACCTACGTCTTTGTACACTGATGTTCGGATTCGATAGAGGTTTTGCTGGGTAGAGGGAGAAAACACAAACAAAACGTGAAAGAGACATATCAAATTTTCATGGTATATATTCCCATCATTTTCTGAACATTGTTTCCATTTCTGGAACGTATGCTAGGTCTATTTCATTATTGAACAAGGGTTATTAGTAGTGTCCTTCCTAGATAACATAAACCTTAGGAGTTCGGGGAGAGCCAATCATAAACCTTTCTTCCACATATATTAATGAGCTCTTTATCTGCTGTGTGTGAATAGCCATTGTCTGATTGTTCCTGATTACCTCACAATTTCCTGATTTCCTGAAATTGGTGAGACTTAAACATACCAGGGATTTATCTATGGTACTGGTGGACCTTAAGACTAGGGGGTCTAGTTATATTATATTCCTTGTCCACCGGTCCCCTCCCCCTTCCGTGTAATTCAAATACCTCAGCTATCTCTAAAAAAATATGGCTCTAATCCTGCATCATTTCGTCTTAGAGGTACCTGTGAGCACATCCAACATTCCGTTTGGTTTAAGACCTTACCCACTAGTAAGTGGTAATCACTCAAGGGATGTCTATCAAATGCTGCCTTATTGCTAGACTGACATTTCTGGATGCACTCATCTTCAATTATGGGGTCACAATAACTACAAAATACAGTATTCCTCAGACAATAGCCTATCGCGTTACCTCCTAACTCCGTAACTACTAGACCTTAGATTTTTACTGGTTTTAACAAAGTGATAGGCTGATCCTGGGATCCTATAAAGAAATCACTCCTTTCTCCAGAACCAGTTCCAGTCCCACACTCATGAAAACCTCACAAAAATAGAATGTCCTGAAAAAAATGTTTGTCAACGGGGAAAAAAGAAAGAACAAAACGAATCTTGCTTATAGCAAATTCATTACTACGACTGGTCTATCTGTAATCCTTTAGTACGCTCAGGTAGTGATCAACAGTGCCACCTCTGTCTTCACGGAATAGACTCTCGGGTGATACTTCTGCGATCTCACTCCATTTACGAGTTCCTTCCGGACTACCGACTTTCCTGCGATGGGAATTCATGGACCCAAGTCTCTCTCTCTGCTACTTTCACTGCGATCATGCTGTCAAGAAAACTTGGTACGGTCCTTCCCACCTGTCTATTAGGCAACCTGAGCGTAAGAACAATCACACAGTCTCTTGGTTCACAATCAAGACAGTTAGTAGTTGGCAGACCAGGAATTAACAGTTTCAAGTTCTTATGTTAAGTTCTCAAATGCTGGCTCATCTCAATAAGTTACTGTACTGTCACCTCATTGGTGTATTTCTGATCATGGTGCGGATTGATCATGACATGAGGTTGTCTTCCAAAACCAAAAAAATTAAACAAAAATTTCAAAGAGGGTGATTCGTTAAGTGGGGATCTGGGAATGGTTTATCCGATGCTACATAGCACTAGTGGCAGTGTCTATGACCACAATAGTCCAGTTTCAAGCTATCACTTTGTTCCTACTTCTAAGGATACCATATCTACACACAAATTTCTGCACAATTTTCTTTGCAGTAAACACAGCAGTATTTCTGGTGGCAGGAAATGCCTCTACCCAGTACATCAGTGCACACCAATACATATTTAAAATTCGTACAGGGTGGTAACTGTACGAAGTCGATTTGTATTACCTGAAAAGGTCCGTCTGTAGGAGGGATATGGGATGGCTCTGTTGGTACTACCTTACCAATATTCTTCCTCAAGCAAGTAAGACAGGTCATTGCTTTCTAGCTTGCCTGAGAAGAGAACCCTGGTGCACGCCAGTAAGCTCTTACCAATTTGCATATACCTTCCTTACCCTAGGTGAGTCCGATCATATGCCGCCTCAGCTAGGCCTGGGAGATACGTACTGGGGCCACTGGCTTACCTTGTCCATCTCTCCAGAGTCCTGAGGACTCCTGACCATACCCCTTCGCCTTCCAGGCCTCCTTTTCCTGTAGGGACCACAAATTTGCATCTAAATTTAACTGTTGTGTGTTTGCAATGTAGAATACCATGAGCATCACTCAAAAAAAAAAGAAAAAAGAAAAAACATCTCTAGAGGGAAAAATAAAAATATCAGGTCTGCGTTCACTAACGGGCTGTCACTTATCTTTGGTCTCGTAGTAAAGGTCTGATTCTGATCTTCCATCCCATCGTGCATATCAGTGTGTATACAAAATTTTCCTTCACCAGTATTCTCATCCTCCACCCTTTGTGCATGACAAGGCACACTGCAGTAATACTGGTGTCATCGTGCTGATGAGACATACCTGGTTCGGGCAGAACTTTGAAGGACCAATACGGCATGTGGTGTATGAACTGTCAAATCATGTACCAGTACTACGTCCTAGGTATTTGACCCTTGTCCTACACAACTGTAGTTTATCTCTTGAGACCTTGTGTCCTGTTTGGAAGAGATGAAACAGAAACTATTTCGTATCTGCCAGGGATTGTATCAGCACCGACCCATTCTCAGGCTGAAAGGAATGTAAACAGTCATTTAGGGCTTGGGTGAAAATACTCAGGCTGTCACTTCAAAACTTTTGACATTTATTAGTACATTTATATAGGTTACATTCATATTTTTTCATATTTTTATTTTAAAAAATTTCTATAGTTTGTATGCTGGCTGTAACCTTTTCTTTACACAAAACGTCGGCGTATGCCACCACAGCGTGTATGATGATGCAGTTTGCGCAAAATAACGCAAATGGTATGTTGCGCCGCGTATCACTGCGGTCCAATCGCACAGCTTATAGATACTTGTTATCTGTATGCCCTACGATCATGGGAGTCGAATTCCACTAGCTGCGCTCCACAGCTGGAGCATAACATCAAATCGCGCTCCTCCACACGTTTTTTCACTACATGCGTCAATCTCAATACGTAAGGTCGCTAGCCTTCGTGCCACCAAGGCTCTGCTAACTCAGTGTCTTCTACGGGATCCCGAATTCCAAGATTCAATACAATCACACCTACTTTTCAACAACCCACACTTTTAGGTTTTCTGTACAGAAAAAAAAGTAATTTACCAGTGATTGATAACATCCCCTTAAAGGTATTACACTTTAAACAAAGTTTTATAGTATTGCGCTTTAAAATCGGATAGTTACCTTTTACAATGTGTTTTACCTTAACAATCAATTTCTATTAGGCGGCCAACTTCCACTTGCGTAAATACGCACTCACGTTTCCCGCCTGTACGTCCACGTGTGTACTCATGCGTCGCTATATACGCGTCCACGTACTATTGTACTATTAGACGTGTATACTTGCGTACGCAAATGTGTATTGCTGCGTACCTTTGAACGCAGCTTGCCACACTGTCTTACCCAATTCTAGCAATACAATAAAAAAAATTAAAAAAAAACCCACTATTTGTATTGTATTGTAGTAGTTAGATAAATGCTTCCACGTTCCCTTTGAGCACCGGAAGTCCCCTGCCGGAAAGCTTCCGCTACGTGCTACCTAAACTTTTAGGCAGGAACGGAGCTTCACTTATGAAATGCAAATATTTAGCGAATTTTCGTTAACAATAACTCCTTTTAACAATTTTAAAACACTTCAATGTAATATGGCTATTGACTATAATTTAAATGCTATGATTCAGATTGGATGACTATCTTGCAGAACACACACTGATATAAATATACACATTTTATATAATTATATATATATGTGTGTGTGTGTGTGTGTGTGTGTGTGTGTGTGTGTGTGTGTATATATATATATATATATATATGTATATATATATATATATATATATATCCGACAAATCATACAAGCAGCAGCACTCGGAGGCTCTTCTTAGTGCAAATACAATGTGAGGATTTATTCCATGTCACTACACATACAGGCCAATGTTTCGGGGCACATTCGCCCCTTTGTCAAGGTGAAGCAAAAGTGAAAATATAAATACAAACAGTACCTTATAGTGCGGAGAAGACCCGCCGGCGGGAAAATGGGTGTCCGGGATTAGACAGTACTCTCCTCCCTGGCACCGTGTGCTGAGTGATGTCATCAGTGTGCCGCAGAGCCGTCCGTCCCAGCGCTGCTGGTAACCTGCGTTGCCCTTGAAACCTTGGTTGTAGCCGCAGCGTGTAATCCCAGCGTCTGCGTATCCATGGCAACCCGGCCCCTGCAGGCACCCGGCTCTGAGACTCCGCTCCTGCATCGCTGCACTGCAAGACATATACAAAGTGCAAAATAAATTTTTATACACAAGTATTGACAACTGACTTATACTGTAAATAGCTATATCAAAAACAACTAACTCTACTAGCATGCTTAAATAAATGAACATTATAAACCTTCAGATCATTATCTACTTGTACTGAACATTACACTTAATAATAACTAATCCGTATTCAGCTACCTATATTTCCTATATGCATATCGGTAATAAATTCCTATTACTATATCAATTAGCTGTACATTACTATTACCGCTGTTCTTTAAAACTATCACCTCTTAAAACACATTCCACTGTATTTTGTAATTGAGGCCCCTAGGCTTCATAGTGTCCAACACATACATCCACTTAGCCTCCATGCGCAATAGCTGTCCATGACGATCGCCCCCTCTCAGTTTCTTGGGGACATGGTCAATGATGGAAAAACATAAGTCCTTCAAACCGTGTCCACTTTCAGCATAGTGTTTGGCCACTGGCTGATCTGTAGGTTTTGCAGAAAGGGCCGCTTTGACAGAAGACTTATGCATTGCAAAGCGCTCCCTGATATTGCGCATTGTCTTGCCTACATACTGAAATTGGCATGGGCAGGTGATTACGTATATTACAAACGTGGTCGTACAAGAAAGGATGTGATCTTAAAAGATTTCCCTGTGGAACAGGATGTAAATGAATTGCCTGTACTCATAAACTTACACGTGTCACATCCCAAGCATTTATAGCAACCTGGAGACTTGGACAGGAATGTAGACGTTGTTACCTTATAGAACCCTGTGATGTCGGCATGCACCACCATATCCTTGATATTTCTACTCCTGGTGTAACACGCCATAGGTTTTCTTTGTCGGAATGTAGGTAAGTTCTTATCTGACGAAACTATGGGCCATAAGGCTTTGAGGGCTCTTGGAACCACCGGACTCGAAACATTGTATTTGGTGACAAACGGTAGGACCTGCGTCCTTTCTTTAGTTTGTTGACTTAGCAGCTGTTCCCTTGGTAACATGGAGACTGCTTGTTTGCACTCCATCAATACATTTCGGTCATATCCTCTATCTGTGAATCGTGTTACTACCTTCGATAACGCTTCCTCTACTTTAGTTGGCTCACTCGTAATTCTGGCTGCTCTAATAAGTTGTGATTTGGGCAAGCCTTTTTTCTGAGCTCTAGGATGATGGCTATTGCATCTCAACAATGTGTTTTTTGTCCGTAGGCTTGTAGTACACTTCAGTTTGTATCTTGTTTTCCTTGATAGACACCAAGACATCCAAGTAATTCAAGGCCTCAATGCTACTCTGCGACGTGACTCTAATTGGTGAGGAACTGTTGTTGATAAATGTTATCAGCTCGTCGAATCGTTCTTGTCCCCCAGCCCATAGGATAAATACATTGTCTATGTACCTGGAGTAGTGTAAAATGTGCCTGGAGGTTTCTTGATTTTCAAAGAACATATACTGTTCTTCCTGCAACATGAACACATTAGCGAACGATGGTGACACATTGCTGCCCATAGCACACCCACTGGTTTGCCGAAAGAACCTTCCATCAAATAAAAAATAGTTCTGTGTGAGCGTTAACTTTAATAGCTTGAGGAAAAGCTCCACATCAAACGAGTTCATCTTCATCTTGATTAAAAATTATTTCATAGCCGACAAACCCTGGGCTTGAGGTATACACGTATACAGACTGCAAATGTCAACAGTGCAGATCATTGTACCTTTAGGAACTTCAGTTACTAAGTTGAGACCGTTTAAAAACATGGTGGTGTCCTTAATAAAACCTCGTTGCTGAACAATTAGTGGCTGAAGAATGCTGTCCAAGAACATGGATATGGGTTGGTAAAGTGCTCCTTGTGCAGAAATGATGGGACTTCCCGGTGGGTGTGACTTATTTTTATGTATTTTTGGTACTGTAAACAGTACTGGCACTACCGGAAATTCCTGTTTCAAAGCTACACATAACTTGTTAGTTATAATGTTGGACTGACACGCCTGGTCCAAAATGCCATCTACCTCCTCTTTGAATCTCCCCATTGGGTCCGATGGTAATTCCTGATACACTGTGGTATCAGAAAGTTGCCTGTATATTTCAGATTTGTAATCCATCAAATTATTAATTACGATCCCGCCCCCCTTATTGGCGGGGCGGATCACTATGTCCTTATAGGAGCCCAGCTGTTTTAGGGCCCTAAATTCTGCTTTGGACAGATTATGGTGGATCTCTGTGGTTGCTGCTGTATATTTTTAGAAACCGACTCGTCCATTAACCAGACAAACTTTTTAATAGACGGATTTTCTTTATCATCCACTAGGGGTCACTGGAGTACTCTTGGGATATGGACGGGCGTAGCCGAACAAAGGCACTGAATATTCAAATTTAGGACCCTCCCCCCCCTCCATATCCCCAAGTACCTCAGTGTACTTTGCCAGTGTTTTTTCGGTGCTCACAGATTTTTATTTTTATTTTAATTTTTACACTTCCCGTCTCAGTTTATGGAAAAACATGGGTCCGGGATGGTGCCGCTGCAAGGCAGCGGATGGCGTGTCGGTCCTCACAAAGAGCACCCTCACAGCCACAGGCGCTATAGGCAAGCGCATGGCGTGTCGGTCCTCACAAAGAGCACCCTCACAGCCACAGGCAGCCACTGTCTCCTGCAAACTGAACGGAGCTTACAGAAAGAAGCTCCGTCACAGCCAGGATAAGACAAAGAGCTGGAAGGATCTACAGCTGCAAGGAGCTTACAGAAGCTCCGTCACAGCCAAGATGAGGCTGAAACGGAGCTTGCAGAGAGAAGAGAAGGCGGCACAAGGTATGAGTGTCAGGGCGGTCAGCTCACGCTGCCGCCCTGCTGTGTGTGAGTGTTATACTGTAGAAATGCCATAGCCGCTGAGCACGCCGCTGAAGGTCTTGCTGAACAGAGCGGCCGCACGTCACTCAGACGTTGGCCGCTCTCACTGCGCTGATGGCCCGGTACGAGAATCTCCGTGCGCTGTACTAAGCAGAGCGGCCGCACGTCACTCAGACGCCGGCCGCTCTCACTGCTCTGAGGGCACGGCACCGCTACACGCCACCGACATTCTCCTGGGCTGAACTAAGCAGAGCGGCCGCACGTCACTCAGACGCCGGCCGCTCTCACTGCTCTGATGCGGCACCGTTACACGCCGCCGACATTCTCCGGGCGCTCAACTAAGCAGAGCGGCCGCACGTCACTCAGACGCCGGCCGCTCTCACTGCTCTGATGGCCCGGCACCGCTACACGCCGCCGAGACGCTCCTCTACTAAAGAGAGCGGCCGCACGTCACTAAAGGACGCAGGCCACTCTTCCAGAGAGACACCGCAGACACAGGGAGACTGTGTACTGCTGTAGGAGCAGCTGCCGGACGGCTCCCCGGCGCTAGATTCAGGCTCTCCTGCTCTCCCTGCTCCCGATCTCCGTACGCTGCAGGTAAGGGATGCAGGGGGGGGGGGGGGGGGAATAATACCCATAGCAGCAGCAAAGGCTGCAGGGGTTCTCAATACACAAGCAGCGCAGCACATTAAACAATGTACACTGTGTACTGTGATGTTTCAGCACGTTTTATATATATATACATATAATGAAGCTTTTGCTGGCGAAACTGTCTATAATATCAGTATGAACTGTGATTATATGTGTAAACACTTTGTATATATATATAATATATATATGAGGCTTTGGCTGGCAATAGGTTATCAGTGGCATAACCTATTGCACGTTTAACCATGTTTTCTGTTATTTTTGGAGATAAATACACTGCAGGCAGTGCTCATATATATTTTACTGTATCCTACACCTGGGCAAAGTAACTGTATAATAGGCTATTAAGCCTATATTAAAACTGCAGCAGGTAACCTGTACTGTGATTTTCTGGGAAAGCATGGCATGACGGCCATTTTAATCATTGCTGGTTTTCCAGTTATAATTCCAGACCATACACCTCTACTCCACAAGGAGGCGCAGGGGTGTTAGTGGGAATTTTTTAGTTCAAGATAATTCTAGAACATTCCTGCCCTACATCTTTAAGCCACCAGAAGGCGCAGGGGTGTTAGTAGGAATTTGGTTCGGGTTTCATGCCCATGTGAACTGCTTTTCACATAAAGACTTTAGTTTCCTAATACATATGCTGTTCAGCAATAACATATATATATAGATATATATGCCATATAATAATGTTATTAAGTCGTGCAAGTGTCTGTCTGTTGCCTATTATGATGTCTGTCTACATAGCGAATAAGGCTCTAGTGCAGACTAAAAATGTTAACATTGGCAATTCAAATTAAAACAGCGGTAATCGGAGTCTCAGAATAACTCCGCCAGCGCTAACAAAAGACAATCTTTCCAAAGTGACAATTTTCCTTTGGGTACCAGAGTGTTTATTTCACTAGTCTTATAATTTAATGCACGATTCTATGTCAAATCTCACACCGATAACTACAAGTGAGAAGGGTACATTAGTCCAGCATTCAGATAGTGCGGGGTTTTGGACAACCATACATAATCGTTTCCAAAAGGACGCGATCCGCCATTGGTATATGCGTTTCTGTCAAACATTATAAAAACCACAGATACATTTGGGTCACTAGAATATATGTATGAAACCATGCCGATCACGGTTAAAAGAAGCTGCAGAGTATATCTGTAAAGCTTTTGCTAACGCCGGTTATTTTCAATGTCGCTAGTTAAGTGCGACAAGGCCAGAGCTTGTTTGCTCCTAAATTGGATATATGTGTAACGACATTTTATCCCTTTACGATATTCTGCCATTAGCGCATACAATATACTTGTAACGGCGTTTTATTCCTTTATAAAAATCACTCACGCCTTGTAACGACAGGACGTTACAGTCAGCAAGCCAGTGGTTTGATGACCTCTTTTACAATTGTGGAAGCGCGTCTTTTCATGTTACCTTTGCGAGGTTTCATGACTTCAACTCATATATGTCTCAGCTATTTACAGCTTAGAGTACAAAACTGCTTCTGGCGAACGGTTTGGCAGGTTGTCATTTAGTCTTTGCTGGTTTATAAACCAGGCAATAGTACGCCAACAGAGTCAAAATTACTTATTCCCGTCTGTTTGAGCAAAATCAAACAGCTCCGTTGCAATATCAATCAGCAAGTCATTTACTACAGTTAGAAAATGGATTTTCTGCAGTTAGTTTTGCTTATTGCAGCCACAAAATTGTATAATTGCATTTGATCTTCACAATGCGTATTTACCCAGTCCGGTTTCTTCATCACAGGTTCTAGCGTTTGCAAATAGCCACAACCATTAACCATTTCATTTCTACCGTTGCTTATCGCTTCCGGTATTTACCAAAGTGATGTTGGAATAATCGCTCATCTCACATAAGAACTATGTATCAACAAAGTTCCTCTATCTTGCGCTACTAAGGTATACTGCGGTAGCAGATTAAGTTTGAAAACAATCACATCTAAGTCTGTCTAAACGATGTCAATTCCTAGGTAAGATTATAAATAAGGTAAATCAAAGACTTTTACCTACTACACCAGCAAGAACAAAAGTACACGCACACTAGCGGTACATTGGTGTATTCACTTATTAAGAATAAAGATGTGTTTTCAACGCAAAGGTTCTAAAACACGACAGATTGCTGTCAATAAATGTCCTAGAACTCTGTGCATTTTACAATGCAATAAATGATTCGTTTTCAGTCTGACCAGGGATAGACTCTGGGTTCTCTTCAGAACGAATAAATCTTTCGCTTTTTACTAAAGATTTCCGTGGAGAGAAACAACCGTGAGTTTCATGTAATTTTGTTTTTTCATGCCTGGCTCACGCTGCCCTTAAGCAGTCAAACGAAGCAACGGCAGTTGCATACACAACAACCAGTGAAAACCAAGAAGCCGCATGGCAATGCGGCAGGTAACTCAAATCTTCAATGGCTCAGAACGCCATTATGTGAAAATATCAAGACATCAATCCGTGAGTGGACATTTGTTAGACAAAAGATCTCACCCGTCAGGGTTTGGATCTTGAAAACTGGACATTAAATCCAGAGGTGTTTCATATGTGAGTCCACAGAAGGCGGTTACCCCAAGTATACATAATGGCATCTCGCCACAATTACAAAAGCTCAGTATGTGTACATCACATTCATGGGGTCATTCAGCATCGTGTATCTGGCTCCACCATTTTCCGCTTCTCTCTTCGTTGCCAAAACGGATCAGAAGACAGTTCGTCACAGTCATACTGGTGGTATCTCATGCGTTTCGGAGAAGTTTGCTTCTCGTATTTTCAAGTAATACTTGCACACGATCTTGGCCCGCTCATAATACGGCCAACCTGTTACATCACGGAACGTTCTTTTACCCATAGTTACCTATGTACCTATTATCTATGTACCGCAGCTGCGGTTGACGGGGTGAGAGTTCAGACCGCTCTCTTAAAAAATAGAGAATTACAGTATCGGTTATACCAACCATGTTACGAAATAGTAAGCCGCTTAAGGCAGCTCATAATTAAAAAAATTTCGTGTGCTTACATAGGTTATAAACCTCGGAAGTTTCCAACATCATACTTCAAGTACCCGTATTCTGTTAAACGGGATGGGATGGAAAACTGCGTTCATCTGCACTAAGAGTGCAGGTATCTGTGTGGTAAACTTATTTTCAAAGCGTTTGCCTCTATTTACGTCTGTAAACATCTTTCTACAAGGTGTCACCAAAGTTCAGACTCTATTTATCCCACCTACAGCGCCAGGCGATTTGAGGTTGGGTTCAGATTTCTTAGTTTTCATATTTTGGAATCCTTTCAACAAATGGGAATTAAGTTTCATATTTTTGAACCCTTACAACAAATGGGTATTAAGTTCTCACTTTGGAAAACATTTTTCTTCTAGCCTTGGCTTCGCCAAGGGTGCTTCGGCAAGGATTTTGTTTTCATATTTGGGTGCCTTGTATTCCAAGCCACCGTATTTGAGTTTTCTCATTACATAGCAGATCTTCCGACGAAATCCGCTTTCGTATTCTTCACATCAATATACCAATAGTGGTTCCTGTGGGGACAGCACATTCTAAAATTCTGAATGTGGTACACGCGTTACGCGTTTATATATGTAGTACGTGATATGAATACGTTGTTTGTTCTATATGATACTGCAAACTGGGGTTAGCCAGTTTCTCAGCAGATTTTATCCGGTTGGATAATAATGACTACAAGTCAGGCTTACTTTAAGGCTAAGTTACAATCGCCTACGTCAGTAATAGCATCCCACAGGTTCTGTGGGAATGTCACACCCAGCGGGTCGTGGAGCGTCTACGACGCGGCTACATAGCCTTTAGTGCACCACGTTTGTGCACGTTTACACGTTATGAATGGTGGCGCCATCAGCATTTAGCTTTGGCTGCCTACTGTTACAAGTATCAAACAGCTCTCCCGCCCACGAGGGAAGCTTTGGTACGTCCCAAGAGTACTCCAGTGACCCCTAGTGGATGATAAAGAAAATAGGATTTTGGTACTTACCAGGTAAATCCTTTTCTTTGAATCCATAGGGGGCACTGGACGCCCACCCAGAGCAGTTTTACCTGGGTTGTTGTAAGCTCAAGGGAGCTTAGTGAACAAATTTAACTTGGATGGTATTAAGCTCGAAGGAGCTTAGGGAAACACATTTTCACCAATTGGCTCAAATTATAAAGTTCTATCGGTTAAGGTGTCAACTGTTTAGTTGACAATAAGGTTACGGATCAACTTTGTGGTTGTCCGTTATGTTATAGGGATTCTCCATTGTCAACCTCTCTATATCCTGTTCGCTCAGTAAAAAACACTGGCAAAGTACACTGAGGTACTTGGGGATATGGAGGGGGGGGAGGGTCCTAAATTTGAATATTCAGTGCCTTTGTTCGGCTACGCCCGTCCATATCCCAAGAGTACTCCAGTGCCCCCTATGGATTCAAAGAAAAGGATTTACCTGGTAAGTACCAAAATCCTATTATTTGATACAGGGTCAAATTTAGATTTATGTACATATTGATAAAGACCTGATGCGGATCCTGGATTAAAGGAGTTTGATGGCTTTGGAAAAATTCTTGTAGTGGAAGCTTGAGGGAAAACTTATGTAGCTCTACATGCCAACCTAAGTCGTCAAATTTATTGGTTGGTATGAACGAGAGACCATTGTTTAATGCTTTCACTTACAGTTCACTTAGATGGCGGTCTGATAAGTTGTATATCAAATCTTCTTTCTGGGCGGAACACTTCTGGATCCTGGTGTTCTGCCTCCCCCTGCAAGTGGGTGTCCTCTTGTTTTTGTTTTTACTCCTGAATCCGCAGGAGAGGTCCCTAAAGGGACACTAGTAGAATCTGATGGACCTTCTGAATCGTTGACAGCGAATTCACTGTCACTGTTAGATGTAACCAAATCTTTATTATGTTCCTCTCTGCGCTTCTGCCAACTATGCTTGGCCCTGTGATTGTAGGGCCTATGATTGCCAGGGCTCCCCACCTGAGACCCATCGGTATACTTTATTGGTCTCGTAATCCTCCTTTACTGTCAAATTTATTCCGTTTAAATCTGATGAGTTCTTTCTTGTAGGCTTTGCATTGTTGCTGGATCTTGTGGACCAAAGGCTGATTACTGTCCATCTGTAATGTTGTCCTATGCGTTCTCTCCAGGTGCTGGATTTTATCCCTGGTAATTTTAAGCTCACGTGCCGCTTCCTCCACCACAAGCAGCATTAAGTCCAGACTGCACTTATTGAGAATGCCTACCCATCTGTTACAGAATTCTGTGTTAAACCGGCCTATTATTGGAACATTTCGTACGCGGAAGCCGCGTGGTATTTTTTTTTCTTTGTGATAATTGGATAGTGAAATTCCATGCATTAAATAATCGCACTCACTGCGTTTGAGCTTGTTTAGTTGATGATAAATGTCATTCATGGTAAGTTGTTCCTCTGATTCGGCCAGACTCTCAGTAAAATATAATCTGTCGGCATCAGCCTCTGTGAAGCTGTAAACATCCGCCACTGCTGACACCAGGCCTCCAAATCCCCATAGCCACGTCCTGAGACATACTTTCTTTTTCTCTTTTTTTTTTTTTTTTTTTTGCAAAGGTTATAATGCTTAAATATTAAGGTACTGTAAGATTTGAATCCATGTGATTCTCCGAGTTAAAGGGCAAATTGTATAAAGTGATTCAGTGCCATACAAAAGTGCTTAAGTGGTGTAAAGTGCTTATTCAGTGCTCAGTGTTGATACTGTGATTGACTCCTGAGCCTTCTCCTTCCACAAAGGGACTGATTGAACATAAATCAATAAATGTTCTTTAGTACAATGCCTGGGGGTGCCTTATCCCAAATGGGTCAATAAGGAAAGACTTCCGATCGTCCCGTGCATATACAGTACATTGGACCGGCACTCACCCCTTAACAAATAATTGCTCCGGTGCCCTCTGGAAACAATCAACATCCGACAAATCATACAAGCAGCGGCACTCGGAGGCTCTTCTTAGTGCAAATACAATGTGAGGATTTATTCCGTGTCACTACACATACAGGCCAACGTTTCGGGGCACATCCGCCCCTTTGTCAAGGTGAAGCAAAATTGAAAATATAAATACAAACAGTACCTTATAGTGAGGAGAAGACCCGCCGGCGGGAAAATGGGTGTCCGGGATTAGACAGTACTCTCCTCCCGGGCACCGTGTGCTGAGTGATGTCATCAGTGCGCCGCAGAGCCGTCCGTCCCAGCGCTGCTGGTAACCTGCGTTGCCCTGGAAACCTGGTCGTAGCCGCAGCGTGTACTCCCAGCGTCTGCGTATCCATGGCAACCCGGCCCCTGCAGGCACCACTTGACTCTCATAAAACCCACACACAGCACATGTAGTCATACACACATACTGAATGAATGTAGTTTCTACAGAGCCTCTAATGTGCATATCAACAGATGTTCACATGCTTGCAGGAGAGTGGTTGAACAGGTTCATTAACATTTCAATTGCCTATCTTGTAGCAGAGGGTTAACAAATCCTGGAAAAAAAACAACTTTATTACTGTATCTGTGTGTAATTCTCACATCAAGCCAAGTCTTTATCTCACTATTTCTCTCTCTAGGCCCAATTGAAACACTATTTATAATTGACTATGGCATGGGTTAGTTAAATTCATTGGTAGCTTTTAAATGGTGTTGGAGTTGTGTGGAGAAAAATGCCCGCAGGGAGGCCCCATAACTAAGAGTACTCCAGTGCCCCCTATGGATTCAAAGAAATGGATTTATCTGGTAAGTACCAAAATCCTATTTTTTGTGACAAAGGAAACAGATTGCTTTAACAAACTGAAAGTCAGCTGTTGGCTAAGTGGATAGAGAGTGACCTTGCGTACCTAAAATGGCCACTGCTCCTACCCCTTCCCAAGCCATGTACATGGACAACATTATACAAGCACCGGAAGTCGCCCAAATGGACAACTTCCACTTCATGGCTACAAAAATTTCCACACGCCGCTTTTTCAGCACGAACAAAGCTTTGCTACTTCATCCCTATGTTAGCAGTATGCGAATAGGCCTCAGCATGCTAAGCTATATCATACCTATGCACCAACTTTTAAATGCGCCTTAAATTTACTTAACAGATAAACAATCCAATCTGAATCAAACACAATGTGACTTATTGAACTTTGTTTAGCAACAATAAAAATACGCTGTAGCATTTCAAATATTGTGCGTTTTTGTCACACTCGCACAATAAAGAAATATATTGTCCCTTGAATTTCATATCAGCGCCTTACTGATAAAAAAACAAAACAAATGGCATGCGGTTCAGCAGCATCTAGATGCGTCCATCCTCAGCTGGTAGACCACAGCAGTGTCTGTACTGCGCATCATTAAGTACGTGATATCCTGGGGGGCGTGGCCTAGGGGGACATGGAGTAGCAGCTTGGTGCGGGCGCTCTCCACCTTCAAGATCTGAACCACCCATCCTGAGGAGTCCCCTCCCCGAGCCCGTTTTTGCTGTACCCGGTGGGGGAAGGTGTTGTGGCGCCGGGAAGCTGCTGTGTACCGCTGGACGAGTCGTGCTTGTTGGGCTGCTGGGCGCTTTCTCTCCCCCTCCCAAGATGGGGCCATGACTTCCAGTTCAGGCCCTGCAGCGCGTTTTCCCAGCATGTGCCGCGCTGGACTCGCACCTGGAAGGGACGCTCTCCCACACCACCGGAGCCTGCCTGCCACTCTCCTGTGCCAGCTCTGAGCCAGAAATACCAGCTGAGGGCCGTGATACCGACACGGATTCTGACTCCAGTGTCGACTGTGATGATGCGAGGTTACACCCAAGAGTATTCAATATATGATTATTGCAATAAAATATGTTTTACATATCACAGAGGACCCTTCTGTCCCTGACACGAGGGTCTGCATGTTTAAGGGGGAAGAAACCTGAGGTAACGTTTCGCCCATCTCATGAGCTGAACGCTTTATTTGAGAAGGCCTGGGAAACTCCAGACAAGAGACTGCAGGTTCCCAAGAGAATTATTATGGCGTATCCTTTCCCCTCAAAGGACAGGTTATGGTGGGAATCCTCGCCCACGGTGGATAAGGCTTTGACGCACCTATCCAAAAAGGTGGCGCTACCGTCCCCGGACACGGCGGCCCTAAAAGATCCTGCGGATCGCAGGCAGGAAACTACCTTAAAATCAGTTTACGCGCATACTGGAGCCCTGCTCAGGCCGGCGGTAGTATCGGCATGGGTTGGTAGCGCAATTGCAGCGTGGGTAGATAGCTTGTCATCGGACATTGACACCTTAGGTAAGGATAGTATTTTGTTGACCTTGGGTCACATTAAGGATGCAGCGTTATATATGAGAGAGGCTGCGAGAGATATTGGGCTGTTGGGTTCAAGAGCCAATGCCATGGCAGTTTCTGCTAGAAGGTCCCTGTGGACCCGTCAATGGACAGGTGATGCTGATTCAAAGAGACATATGGAAGCTTTGCCTTACAAGGGTGAAGTTTTATTTGGGGAGGGCCTCGCGGACCTGGTTTCCACAGCTACCGCGGGTAAGTCTTCTTTTTTGCCTTATGTTCCCCCACAGCAAAACAAAACACCTCAATAACAGATGCAGTCCTTTCGGTCGCATAAGTCCAGAAGGGGTCGGGGCTCTTCCTTCCTCGCCAGAGGTAAAGGTAGAGGGAAAAGAGCTCCAGCTACGGCTAGTTACCAGGAACAAAAATCCTCCCCGGCCTCTACAAAATCCACCGCATGACGCTGGGGCTCCGCTGCGGGAGTCCGCACCGGTGGGGGCACGTCTTCGTCTCTTCAGCCAGGTCTGGGTTCAGTCGGATTTGGATCCTTGGGTGATCGAAATTGTATCCCAGGGCTACAAACTGGAGTTCGAAGATGTGCCTCCACACCGATTTTTCAAATCGGCCTTGCCAGCTTCTCCCCCAGAGAGGGAAACCGTTTCAGCTGCCATACAGAAACTGTGTCAACAACAGGTGATTATCAAGGTTCCCCTAGGGCAACCGGGAAAGGGGTTTTATTCAACCCTGTTTGTGGTCCCGAAGCCGGACAGCTCGGTCAGACCAATTCTAAACCTAAAATCCCTAAACCTATATTTGAAGAGGTTCAAATTCAAGATGGAATTTCTCCGGGCTGTGATCTCCAGCCTGGAAGGGGGGGATTTTATGGTGTCTCTGGACATAAAGGATGCATACCTTCATGTCCCCATATATCCTCCTCATCAGGCGTACCTGAGATTCGCTGTACAGGATTGTCATTACCAGTTTCAGACGTTGCCGTTTGGGCTTTCCACGGCCCCGAGAATTTTCACCAAGGTAATGGCGGAAATGATGGTGCTCCTGCGCAAGCAGGGAGTCACAATTATCCCATACTTGGACAATCTCCTGATAAAGGCAAGATCGAGAGATCAGTTACTAAAGAGCGAGTCTCTCTCCCTGAGAGTACTACAACAACACGGCTGGATTCTAAATCTACCAAAGTCGCAGTTGGTTCCGACAACTCGGCTGGCATTTTTGGGCTTGATTCTGGACAATGGAAAAAGCCCAGGAACTCCAGAACATGGTCAAGGACCTGTTAAAACCAAAAAGAGTGTCCGTTCATCAATGCACTCGAGTGTTAGGAAAGATGGTGGCGGCCTACGAGGCCATTCCGTTCGGCAGGTTCCATGCGAGAGCGTTTCAGTGGGACCTTCTGGACAAGTGGTCAGGGTCCCATCTACAAATGCATCGGAGAATAAGCCTGTCCCCCAGGGCCAGGGTATCTCTCCTGTGGTGGCTTCAGAGTGCTCACCTTCTAGAGGGTCGCAGGTTCGGCATTCAAGATTGGGTTCTTGTGATCATGGACGCGAGCCTCCGAGGATGGGGAGCAGTGACACAAGGAAGAAATTTTCAGGGAATATGGTCAAGCCAGGAGGCTTGTCTACACATCAATGTGCTGGAATTGAGGGCCATATACAACGGCCTACAGCAAGCGGAGAATCTTCTTCGCAACCTACCCGTTCTGATTCAGTCAGACAATGTCACAGCTGTGGCGCATGTAAACCGCCAAGGCGGGACAAGGAGCAGAGCAGCAATGGCAGAAGCCCCCAGGATTCTTCGCTGGGCGGAAAATCATGTAAGCGCTCTGTCAGCAATCTTCATACCGGGAGTAGACAACTGGGAAGCAGACTTCCTCAGCAGACACGATCTCCATCCAGGAGAGTGGGGGCTTCATCAAGAAGTCTTTGCAGAAGGTGGCCTGGATGGGCATGGTGTAGGAGCCTGATTTCTCAGCTCCCAGGCACATAACTCCGTTTTTACTATCCTGTTTCTCCTGCCCGGCCCCTGGATGCACTGGTGGTTTGCATACTTACCTCTCCACGTTCCGGAAGCCCCGTGACCTGCCTGTGCTTTTTGGCTGCTGGTTTGGATGAAGTTGTTTGTTCTCCTCTGTGGCGTCTCCGGACCGCGGGCGCCATCTTGGATATTGTCGGTGACGGCTCCTTGCTCCAGCGCTGTGCTCCTGGTGCTCCTCGTTGCAGTCTCTGGTGCAGCGGTGGAGGTTGTTGCTGGCTCCCGCGGGCTCCCTGAGCAGCAGGCTCTCCGTGATCGTTGACTCCTGCTGCTGTTTTTCACCTGAGGGATAACCAGAGTGGAGAAAGTCTGTCTTACAGTCCGACCTGTGCTGGCGTGCTGGTAATCTCCTTCGGTAGGCTCCTGCATCTCTCTCCCTTCACTTCCTTCTGCTTTATAGCTGATACTTCAAAGAGACTGTGTGTTGCGGAGTGGGGGCTCTGTCTTTCAACAGTATATTTCACTGCCTCTATACATTGTGCCTGCTGACTTTATCCTGTGATATCCAGCTTTATTTGAACTTCCACTTTGAATATACTATGGAGCAAATCCTTCAGGCTATTGCTTTATCCGGTGAAAGGCTTGTGGCTCAACTGGTAAACCTGCATGCTGAATTGTCTCTCTCCTGCAATGACTTGCCATTGATGCAGGCTGAGTCTCCTGGAATTACTCCACAAGGCTCCGATGCTCGTGATGTGGGACAGTTGGCTTCTTTTCAGTCCTGGAAGAAGCTTTATTCAAGTACATTTGCTAATATTGCTGGAGGCTTTGAAACCATCTTTTCTCCTTTCTCCGCTGGCGAAAGTGCCGTATGTATACTTTCTTCTACCCTTGAGGATTGTAATATTTCTACTGTGGATCAGCTGCTTCCCTCGGAGTTCTGCTGGATGACTTCTCCGGATAACTTAGCCATCCTTCTTGGCAGATTTGTTTCCTGTTCACTAAGTCTTCTGTTTGCCAGTGACCGAACCAGCTGCGTGTCTCCATATTCTCCTCCGTTGGGCGGTTATTTGGGATCTTCTACCATACAGCCTCTCAAATCTATGGATTTTATTTCTGTACACCTTGCCGGGACTGGGGGACTTAAGGTTTATCTGGTTGCTTTATGGGCTTTTGGGTGGGATGACCCTCCTTAAATATTGGTGTTTTAAACTGTTCAGATATCCTGATTAACCGTACATACTAACGGTATATTGTGTGCTTTGAGCATTTGTTAGTTGTTTCTTCTATCTATCTATCCTGGGCTCTATACACCATGCCCGAGGGGTTCATGGGGTTGACTGCCCCCAAGTTTTAGTAGAATAGTTGGGTGGGGTATTTTGGGATCCAGGTAGGCCATAAGTTGGGGGGTTGGTTCTACAGGGTGGGGGGATTTGGGGGGTGGTGTTTGTCGGGTCCATATTTTGGAGGTGTTGGGTTGGCACCCTTTTTTTCTTACAACTAATCCTGATGTCATTGAAATGCTTAGGTCTGGTATTGAGATTTCGGTATATTATATCGGTGATATTTTATTTTATGTTCATATCTGTCATAATGCTACCTATTGTATTTATGATTTGGTGGTGTTGGGGCCCGAATGGCGCCTTTGGGTTCCGACATCACTTTTTCTGAATATCATGATGTTAACTCATTCTGCTATACTGGTTTGATATGTCTTTTTCTTATAATACTGTGTGCTGACCCTGTATCTCCTCTTTATATTGGCTTTGTGGGTGTAAATGTTAAAAATATAAATAAAACGCAATAAAAAAAAAAGAAGTGTTTGCAGAAGCAACAAGTCGTTGGGGTCTTCCTCAAATAGACATGATGGCGTCACGCCTCAACAAAAAGCTTCGGCAGTATTGTTCCAGGTCAAGGGACCCTCAGGCAGTGGCGGTGGACGCCCTAGTGACACCGTGGGTGTTTCAGTCGGTCTATGTGTTCCCTCCTCTTCCACTCATCTCAAAACTATTGAGAATCATAAGACGAAGAAGAGTGCAGACAATACTCATTGTTCCAGATTGGCCTCGAAGAGCCTGGTATTCAGATCTTCAGGAAATGATCACAGAAGATCCGTGGCCTCTTCCTCTCAGGGAGGACCTGTTACAACAGGGGCCCTGCGTGTTCCAGGACTTACCGCGGTTACGTTTGACGGCATGGCGGTTGAACACCAAATCCTAGCTAGGAAGGGTATTCCGGGGGAAGTCATCCCTACTCTAATCAAAGCTAGGAAGGAGGTAACGGCGAGGCATTATCACCGTATCTGGAGGAAATATGTGTCTTGGTGTGAAGCCAAGAATGCTCCTACGGAAGATTTTCAGCTGGGTCGTTTTCTCCATTTTATACAGACAGGAGTGGATATGGGCCTAAAGTTAGGCTCCATTAAGGTGCAGATTTCGGCCTTCTTTATATTCTTTCAGAAGGAGTTGGCTTCTCTCCCAGAGGTCCAGACTTTTGTGAAAGGAGTACTGCGCATCCAACCTCCTTTTGTGCCCCCAGTGGCACCGTGGGACCTTAACGTGGTGTTACGGTTCCTTCAATCACACTGGTTTGAACCTCTTCAAACGGTGGAGTTAAGATTTCTCACTTGGAAAGTGGTCATGTTGTTGGCCTTGGCATCCGCGAGGCGGGTGTCTGAATTGGCGGCTTTGTCTCACAAGAGCCCATATCTGATTTTCCATGTGGATCGAGCGGAGTTGAGAACTCGTCCTCAATTTCTACCCAAGGTGGTTTCGTCGTTCCATATGAACCAACCTATTGTGGTGCCGGTGGCTACGGGTGACTTGGAGGATTCCAAGTCCCTGGATGTAGTCAGGGCCTTAAAAATTTATGTAGCCAGGACGGCTAGAGTTAGGAAAACAGAGGCTCTGTTTGTCCTGTATGCGGCCAACAAGGTTGGCGCTCCTGCTTCTAAGCAGACTATTGCTCGCTGGATCTGTAACACGATTCAGCAGGCTCATTCTACGGCCGGATTGCTGTTACCAAATTCGGTAAAGCCCATTCCACTAGGAAGGTGGGCTCTTCTTGGGCGGCTGCCCAAGGCGTCTCGGCATTACAGCTGTGCCGAGCAGCTATTTGGTCGGGTTCAAACACTTTTGCAAAATTCTACAAGTTTGATACCCTGGCTGTTGAGGACCTCATGTTTGCTCAATCGGTGCTGCAGAGTCATCCGCACTCTCCCGTCCGGTCTGGAGCTTTGGTATAATCCCCATGGTCCTTACGGAGTCCCCAGCATCCTCTAGGACGTAAGAGAAAATAAGATTTTAAACCTACTGGTAAATCTTTTTCTGCTAGTCCGTAGAGGATGCTGGGCGCCCGTCCCAGTGCGGACAATTTCTGCAAGGCTTGTATTTAGTTGTTCTAGGGTAAGAATATTTACTGGCGCCGGCTGAGTTTCAAATAATGAACGGATAAGCGTATTTGTAAAAAAACCAAATTCATAAATCTATTACAATATATACCAAAAAAGTTTAACCATATAAATGACTGTTAAAAAAGCTTCAGTACAGTGGACTTAAAAAGATTTGAGAGTCTCTCAAGTAGGCAAGTAGGGCCACTTCTATCCCCATTAAACAAATAATACTTATTTCCAACTAGGGCTCATTCCTCCGAATAGTCCTCAATGCAATTAAATTGTGGATATTACCCGGTTTCTTAGTACAAAGTCCCCTTGGTTCTCCAATTGCAAACCGAGATCCAGTAGCAACAGGGGTGTATGTCCAGGGTGTCCAGATGATAGCACTTAGGAGGGTCCTGCGGGAGTGTGTGAGTCCAATTGTTGTCAGATAAATGAGTGGCAGATGGAAGGGATGTCTGTGGTCATAGAATAAAGGCTCGACGCGTATCGCTGGTCTTAGTTGCTGCCAGCTTCCTCTGGAGCATATGCTGGACTCACACACTCCCGCAGGACCCTCCTAAGTGCTATCATCTGGACACCCTGGACATACACCCCTGTTGCTACTGGATCTCGGTTTGCAATTGGAGAACCAAGGGGACTTTGTACTAAGAAACCGGGTAATATCCACAATTTAATTGCATTGAGGACTATTCGGAGGAATGAGCCCTAGTTGGAAATAAGTATTATTTGTTTAATGGGGATAGAAGTGGTCCTACTTGCCTACTTGAGAGACTCTCAAATCTTTTTAAGTCCACTGTACTGAAGCTTTTTTAACAGTCATTTATATGGTTAAACTTTTTTGGTATATATTGTAATAGATTTATGAATTTGGTTTTTTTACAAATACGCTTATCCGTTCATTATTTGAAACTCAGTCGGCGCCAGTATATATTCTTACCCTAGATCCTCTCTTTTTAGGGACTAACCATCCCTATACCGGCAGCCGTTGACAGCGCAGTCACCTCTGTAATTTTGTATATAGTTGTTGCTTACATAAGGGTTATGTTACAGTTGTGATCAGTCTCTGGCTGATGCTGTTTTATTCATACTGTTAACTGGTTTCGTATATTCCAGGTTATACGGTGTGGGCTGGTATGAATCTTGCCCTTAGATTAACAAAAATCCTTTCCTCGTACTGTCCGTCTCCTCTGGGCACAGTTCTTTAACTGAGGTCTGGAGGAGGGGCATAGAGGGAGGAGCCAGTTCACACCCATCTAAAGTCTTAGAGTGCCCATGTCTCCTGCGGAGCCCGTCTATACCCCATGGTCCTTAAGGAGTCCCCAGCATACTCTACGGACTAGGAGAAAAAGATTTACCGGTAGGTTTAAAATCTTATTTTCTGGCATTTATTTTGGGCTAGTCAGGTGGTACAGGCCTTCTGGCAAGCGGTGATTCGGAGAATAACCTCTGCGGGAATCCCTTCTGACGTGTTTATTCCCCTTGTGTGTATCCTTGGAGTCCTTGATGAGGAGATATTGGATGCACACTCCAGAAAATACGTCCTTAACTTATGCGCTTTGGCCAAAGTGCTGATAGCACGCTCCTGGATGGCGTCCTCGGGCCCTGATATTAATAAATGGATCCCGCTAGTGAACTCTGTGGTGTCTCATGAAAAGTTTGTTTATATTACTAGGAAAGCCCCGGAAAATTTTATAAGGTATGGGATAGGTGGCTATCTTCCCCACTCAATCAATGTACCCGTGTTTCTGTACCGCACTGACACCTGGTCACCCTTTTATGGTACTATTATGTAACTTGCTATTAAGAAATCACATCACTCCTTTGTATATTTTGTAGCTGTTTGCAATTTGATTTATTCTATTTTCTTTCTGTTATTGTCTGGTTATGCATACAGTATTCAAGCACAATAATCTGTACCAGCTTGGCATACGATGTTATTGTCTGTCGTTCTGTTTGTATGTCTGCAAAAAAATCAATAAAAACGTATTGAATTTAAAAAAAAAAGTACGTGATATCCTGGCTGCGAGCCCCCAACTGAGAAGTTCCACATATTTCTAATTAAATATTTCAAATGCCAGCGTTAATATATGCTGCGGACACATGGCGCATCTTATTACTATATATGATAAAAGTGCGCTGTATGTCGCAAACACTATATCCTTTAAGAGAAAGCAAGCACTCGCACACATTGTAGGAACTGCGGTCCAACGCTCAGAGATGTATATATTTGATATTAAAAGGGTATGCATACAATATAACATATGTACAGTATATATATATATATATATATATATATAGTTAAAGAGTTACAATTACACAATAAGCAGTTGTAGTTACATAAGGATCAATTACAGCCAGCATACTTTACCCTGTCCCTCAATGCACAGTCCTCTCCATCTTTGAATCTGCATCAACAGCAACTAAAACAGCACTTCCTGGGTGAGGGGGAAATACCTATATACTGTGTATTGGGGGAAGTACTTGTCTGGGACTAAGTCTTCTGTTATTGATCCAGGGGAGGGAGATCTCTCATTCATGATGTGTTATTGGTCAGTTCATATGCAAGCAACGGCCAGCCTTGAAGATGCCATCATAGGGATTAGCCATGCTGTCTTTCAGGAAGGTCTTTGTTCACTTTTAGAATTGTGGCTTCATATTCATACATTCAATCACAGCTAATTGTTGCAATGTGCTACAATCTTCCCATAGCTATCAAATTAACACACACATTCCCCTGATTATTTTGACACTAAGCATGATATATTTATCTTGTTCCGTTCCAATAATACATATATATAAATACATTATAATGTCTGGTGCTTGACATGTTTAATTTATGTGTGGTATGAAATATGTGTTGAATATATCTTTGTGGCTTGTCTGTGTGAATGCGTATGCTACCATATATCGCTGTGCACACTGCGTGTATGCGCACGCACAGAGACCCATCTGTTTGGAGTTTGTATGTGGTGTGTATGTAATATTTTTGACTTCGACATGCTGTTTGCTGTGCAATCTGCGATCAGTGTGCTTTTATAACTAGTTGTGATGAGAGGTGTGTACAGGGCACCACGGGTAGAGGATATGCTGCCTGTGACCCTTATTCCGTGCAGTACTGAGGACCGGCCTACTTGCTGGCCAGGCATGTGTAATAATCTGCTTTATTCCTGGCTTCAGTAACTGTGTGCGAGGAAGGACGCGCTTTTAATGGTCACCCCAGTTACCCGCACTGGCCTTTGTTACACCCTACATACCAAATATTGCGTTTCCGTAGTCACTGGCTTAGCATGGCCGGAGGGCGGGGGGGGGGGGGGGGTCCTGTGTACTGTGGTCTAACACCCCATCCTCTGTTGCACTCCCCACCCCCTCCACACACACACTACCCCTTTATTCTGATAATAAAATGATAATATATGGTGTAAGTACATACAGTACTGTTATTATGCTTCTGGCTGAGACTTCCTCCTGTTCCGCCAGTCTGTTACAGATTGTGTAAGCTCTGTAGGGAGCCTGCGTGCTAATAACCTGTCCTTTCCTCGCAGTGTCGCCTGCGCCGCCTCCGCCGTCCATACTGCAGGTGACTCCGCAGCTGCCGCTGATGGGATTTGTGGCCAGGGTTCAGGAGAACAGTAAGTGTACAGTATGTCCCGTGTCTGCGCGCGATTCCTCGCTCCCTTATTATAGGCCGTTATCTGCGGCTGCGGATGAATAAAATCCTGTTATTTTGTTTTGTTCTTACGCTAATCCACACAAGTGAGAGGACGTGGTGACTGAGAAGTCCCCTGTGTAATTGGATTGCCATTGTCATTTAAATTGTCTGCTTTTCACAACGTTCAGTTTTCATTTTACAGTGTGAAGTGTTAATTACAGCTGAAATGAGAGGGTGTTTGTTTTATTTCATTGAATAACAAGTAGAATACATTTGTGTCCTGCGTAACGAGTTAGTTCCACCTCTCCAAACGTCCATTAATGCTAGACGTGTGAGGCTGGATAAGGGAATGACCTCTGTGACGCCAGGTACACAATAACACAAGGCGACCAGTGGGGTGACCTCTATTAGCCTGTCCTGGTGACCCCCACGTGTCTGACCTCAGGTGCTCCCCATGGAGTAACACTGTTTAAATATACAATTTATGTTTTAATATGTTGCCATAAGTATATGCACAAGTGCGCCATGTGTTTTACGAAGCGTCACGTCATACTCTCAGCAGCCGCGGTACCCTAGGCGTGAGCTATAAGTCACAGGGGACGTGTCTGTCAGCGCTGGTACAGGTAATTATATCCCGCAGCCAAAGCTGTCATTTCCTAGTATCGTTTAGAAAGGGAAAAAACGATTATTGTGTTTGGGCCGCAGCTTCTTCCCAACACAGTTACCAGCAGAGCAGTCCCAGCAAAGGTCCTAGCACAGCGCACCTCCACATTCTCTGCACATACAGGCGCTCTCAGGGACACTGTATGATGTACGACCATGTCTGACACTGCGCTTATCCCTAGTTTCAGAGACTCCACCCCCGCCGCCTCCTGCAGAAGAACCTGTATTTGATGAATCTCCCCCACCGCCGCCACCTCCAGAAGACTATGAAGAGGAGGAAGCTGCAGTAGTGGAGTACAGTGACCCATACGCTGAGGAGGACCCTCCTTGGGCACCAAGGACCTATTTAGAGAAAGGTCTGTCACAAACTTTGCCTTGGTAAAGCTGATCATCCCTCTCTCCCTCCCTCCCTGCATCCATCCATTCATCCATCCATCCATTCATCCATCCATCCATCCATCCATCCATTCATCCATTCATCCATCCATCCATTCATCCATCCATTCATCCATTCATCCATTCATCCATCCATCCATCCATCCATCCATCCTTCTCTCCCTCCCTCCCTGCATCCATCCATCCATCCTTCTCCCCCTCATTCCCTGCATCCATCCATCCTTCTCCCCCTCATTCCCTGCATCCATCCATCCTTCTCCCCCTCATTCCCTGCATCCATCCATCCTTCTCCCCCTCATTCCCTGCATCCATCCTTCTCCCCCTCATTCCCTGCATCCATCCTTCTCCCCCTCATTCCCTGCATCCATCCTTCTCCCCCTCATTCCCTGCATCCATCCTTCTCCCCCTCATTCCCTGCATCCATCCATCATTCCCTGCATCCATCCTTCTCCCCCTCATTCCCTGCATCCATCCTTCTCCCCCTCATTCCCTGCATCCATCCATCATTCCCTGCATCCATCCTTCTCCTCATTCCCTGCATCCATCCTTCTCCCCCTCATTCCCTGCATCCATCCTTCTCCCCCTCATTCCCTGCATCCATCCTTCTCCCCCTCATTCCCTGCATCCATCCTTCTCCCCCTCATTCCCTGCATCCATCCATCATTCCCTGCATCCATCCATCATTCCCTGCATCCATCCTTCACCCCCTCATTCCCTGCATCCATCCTTCACCCCCTCATTCCCTGCATCCATCCGTCTCCCCCCATTCCCGGCATCCATCCTTCTCCTCCTCATTCCCTGCATCCATCCTTCTCCCCCCTCATTCCCTACATCCATCCTTCTCCCCCTATTCCCTGCATCCATCTGTCATTCCCTGCATCCATCCTTCTCCCCCTCATTCCCTGCATCCATCCTTCTCCCCTTCATTCCCTGCATCCATCCTACTCCCCCTCATTCCCTGCATCCATCCATCATTCCCTGCATCCATCCTTCTCCCCCTCATTCCCTGCATCCATCCTTCTCCCCCTCATTCCCTGCATCCATCCTTCTCCCCCTCATTCCCTGCATCCATCCTTCACCCCCTCATTCCCTGCATCCATCCTTCACCCCCTCATTCCCTGCATCCATCCGTCTCCCTCCATTCCCGGCATCTATCCTTCTCCTCCTCATTCCCTGCATCCATCCTTCTCCCCCTCATTCCCTGCATCCATCCGTCATTCCCTGCATCCATCCTTCTCCCCCTCATTCCCTGCATCCATCCTTCTCCCCTTCATTCCCTGCATCCATCCTTCTCCCCCTCATTCCCTGCATCCATCCTTCTCCCCCTCATTCCCTGCATCCATCCTTCTCCCCCTCATTCCCTGCATCCATCCTTCTCCCCCATTCCCTGCATCCATCCGTCATTCCCTGCATCCATCCTTCTCCCCCTCATTCCCTGCATCCATCCTTCTCCCCCTCATTCCCTGCATCCATCCTTCTCCCCCTCATTCCCTGCATCCATCCTTCTCCCCCTCATTCCCTGCATCCATCCATCATTCCCTGCATCCATCCTTCTCCCCCTCATTCCCTGCATCCATCCTTCTCCCCCTCATTCCCTGCATCCATCCATCATTCCCTGCATCCATCCTTCTCCTCATTCCCTGCATCCATCCTTCTCCCCCTCATTCCCTGCATCCATCCTTCTCCCCCTCATTCCCTGCATCCATCCTTCTCCCCCTCATTCCCTGCATCCATCCTTCTCCCCCTCATTCCCTGCTTCCATCCTTCTCCCCCTCATTCCCTGCATCCATCCTTCTCTCGCTCGTTCCCTGCATCCATCCTTCTCTCGCTCGTTCCCTGCATCCATCATTCCCTGCATCCATCTATCATTCCCTGCATCCATCCTTCTCCCCCTCATTTCCTGCATCCGTCCTTCTCCCCCTCATTCCCGGCTTCCATCCCTCATTCCCTGCACCCATCCTTCTCCCCCTCATTCCCTGCATCCATCCTTCTCCCCCTCATTCCCTGCATCCATCCTTCTCCCCCTCATTCCCTGCTTCCATCCTTCTCCCCCTCATTCCCTGCATCCATCCTTCTCTCGCTCGTTCCCTGCATCCATCCTTCTCTCGCTCGTTCCCTGCATCCATCATTCCCTGCATCCATCTATCATTCCCTGCATCCATCCTTCTCCCCCTCATTCCCTGCATCCGTCCTTCTCCCCCTCATTTCCTGCATCCGTCCTTCTCCCCCTCATTCCCTGCATCCATCCTTCTCCCCCTCATTCCCGGCTTCCATCCCTCATTCCCTGCACCCATCCTTCTCCCCCTCATTCCCTGCATCCACCCTTCTCCCCCTCATTCCCTGCATCCATCCTTCTCCCCCTCATTCCCTGCATCCATCCTTCTCCCCCTCATTCCCTGCATCCATCCTTCTCCCCCTCATCCCCTGCATCAATCCCTCATTCCCTGCATCCATCCTTCTCCCCCTCATTCCCTGCATCCATCCTTCTCCCCCTCATTCCCTGCATCCATCCCTCATTCCCTGCATCCGTCCTTCTCCCCCTCATTCCCTGCATCCGTCCTTCTCCCCCTCATTTCCTGCATCCGTCCTTCTCCCCCTCATTTCCTGCATCCGTCCTTCTCCCCCTCATTTCCTGCATCCGTCCTTCTCCCCCTCATTTCCTGCATCCGTCCTTCTCCCCCTCATTCCCTGCATCCATCCTTCTCCCCCTCATTCCCGGCTTCCATCCCTCATTCCCTGCATCCACCCTTCTCCCCCTCATTCCCTGCATCCATCCTTCTCCCCCTCATTCCCTGCATCCATCCTTCTCCCCCTCATCCCCTGCATCCATCCCTCATTCCCTGCATCCATCCTTCTCCCCCTCATTCCCTGCATCCATCCTTCTCCCCCTCATTCCCTGCATCCATCCCTCATTCCCTGCATCCATCCTTCTCCCCCTCATTCCCTGCATCCATCCTTCTCCCCCTCATTTCCAGCATCCGTCCTTCTCCCCCTCATTCCCTGCATCCGTCCTTCTCCCCCTCATTCCCTGCATCCATCCTTCTCTCCCTCGTTCCCTGCATCCACCCTTCTCCCCCTCATTCCTTGCATCCGTCCTTCTCCCCCTCATTCCCTGCATCCATCCCTCATTCCCTGCACCCATCCTTCTCCCCCTCACCCATCCTTCTCCCCCTCATTCCCTGCATCCATCCTTCTCTCCCTTATTCCCTGCATCCATCCTTCTCTCCCTTATTCCCTGCATCCACCCTTCTCCCCCTCATTCCCTGCATCCATCCTTCTCCCCCTCATTCCCTGCATCCATCCCTCATTCCCTGCATCCATCCTTCTCCCCCTCATTCCCTGCATCCATCCTTCTCCCCCTCATTCCCTGCATCCATCCTTCTCTCCCTCATTCCCTGCATCCATCCTTCTCTCCCTCATTCCCTGCATCCATCCTTCTCCGCTTCCTTGCATTCATCCATCCATCCCTCCCTGCATCCATGTATCCCGATTTTGTGTGTTTAGCATGCAGACGTTTTCTGTGACTAGAGTGAAGAGAGTATGTACACTGTATGTAGCCGCTCTTGCTCATGTAGGTGTGAGTGATGCCTGGTGACGGGTGGTCTTCAGTATGCCGACTGACGGGATCCCGGCGCACAGTATACCGGCGCCGGGATCCCGACAGCCGGCATACCGACACTTATTCTCCCTCGTGGGGGTCTACGACCCCCCTGGAGGGAGAATAAAATCGCGCCACCATGCCCGTAGCGTGGCGAGCGCAGCGAGCCCACAAGGGGCTCATTTGCGCTCGCCACACTGTCGGTAAACCGGCGGTCGGGCTCCCGGCGCTGGTCGCCGGGAGCCCGACCGCCGGCATATCGTAGTGAACCCCTGGTGACCATAGTTCTGGGTTCACCACCACGGTCACATCACTGGCCTGTGGTCTGGAGACTGGTGTACAGCAGAAAACCAGGCTTGTGTAACGGAGAATCTGTCTGTTACATCACCATACCGGCATTACAGGGTCAGGCTGCGGTAGAGATTACATCACAGTGCCGGCATTACAGGGTTAGGCTGCGGTAGAGATTACATCACAGTGCCGGCATTACAGGGTTAGGCTGCGGTAGAGATTACATCACAGTGCCGGCATTACAGGGTTAGGCTGCGGTAGAGAGTACATCACAGTGCCGGCATTACAGGGTCAGGCTGCGGTAGAGATTACATCACAGTGCCGGCATTACAGGGTCAGGCTGCGGTAGAGATTACATCACAGTGCCGGCATTACAGGGTCAGGCTGCGGTAGAGATTACATCACAGTGCCGGCATTACAGGGTCAGGCTGCGGTAGAGATTACATCACCATACCGGCATTACAGGGTCAGGCTGCGGTAGAGATTACATCACAGTGTCGGCATTACAGGGTCAGGCTGCGGTAGAGATTTCATCACAGTGCCGGCATTACAAGGTCAGGCTGCGGTAGAGATTACATCACAGTGCCGGCATTACAGGGTCAGGCTGCGGTAGAGATTACATCACAGTGCCGGCATTACAGGGTCAGGCTGCGGTAGAGATGACATACAGTGCCGGCATTACAGGGTTAGGCAGCGGTAAAGATTACATCACAGTGCCGGCATTACAGGGTTAGGCTGCGGTAGAGATTACATCACAGTGCCGGCATTACAGGGTCAGGCTGCGGTAGAGATGACATCACAGTGCCGGCATTACAGGGTTAGGCTGCGGTAGAGATTACATCACAGTGTGGGCATTACAGGGTCAGGCTGCGGTAGAGATGACATCACAGTGTGGGCATTACAGGGTCAGGCTGCGGTAGAGATGACATCACAGTGCCGGCATTACAGGGTTAGGCTGCGGTAGAGATTACATCACAGTGCCGGCATTACAGGGTCAGGCTGCGGTAGAGATGACATCACAGTGCCGGCATTACAGGGTCAGGCTGCGGTAGAGATGACATTACAGGGTTAGGCTGCTTTCATAGAAACGCTAACAATATGTTATACCACACCCACATATATATCTCACACACCAAGAGGACGCGGATGGGGCCTGACAATACTGACGCAGCAGCGATACATTTCAGTGGCGGAACTGCGAGGCATCGCAATTGTAGCCACCAACAATTAAACAAACGCCCACCGAATTCATCGCAACAATCTCATCAATTGCGTTCTCCATTGCAACCACAGCACAAATGCGAGAAACTCAGAATCCCTGAGTGCTTCCATGGCTGCACAGAACGGCTGCGCTGAGCTACGACGCTGGCGCCATGTTTTATGCGTAGGAGATTGCAACCACACTCCAAGACACTTCCTGTTACCTCCCCTAAATGGCCTCTTCCTGTCTATCACTCTGCCACTGATTCCGTACCGCGAGCATCGTTGTAATGGTCCCTCGGCTCGTGTGCACTGCGGCTGCAACAGGTGCGCAGTCTGACGATAAATACTCAGCTGCGACACCATCAAAACAGCATCTGAATCAGGCACATAGCGCAGTACTTCAGAAATGTATCGTATAGAAACCACAAATAACAGTGTACAGTAAGTCACCTGGCGTGTTTGCTTCTCTGGAGCCGTTTCCTCCCAGGATCATCATCTCCTCCTCCTCCTCCTACTCCTCCTCCTCCTCCTCCTCCTCTCTGACAGATGTCAGTGGTCCTGTAATTATACCATGCACCAGGAAAGGCCACAAGGTCGCGCATTGTGTAGTATACTGATGTGTAATACAGGTAACAATGGGATTATAAATCCTTACATTAAGAACATTAATCAACTTTCGTTTCCCGGGCCGTTCTCCTGGGCATCCACCGCCATCCAGATATCACGTGTTTGTGTGTCCTGTGTGCCACACTTTGCTTATGCAGACTTTGGGGTTTTTCAGCATTCTCTTGCTAGCATAGTGCAGGATAATTCCTGATGCCAGATATGGTTGTGTGTCACTAATGCTGGTTACCGGGGGACTAGGAGTACACAGTGATGCATGTCTATAGGTTACACAACATACCGCATGTCCTTGCCGTGTACTTCTCTTCTGCATTTACCCGTTACACCATTTTCATCTTCTCTTCCTCCAGTTGTGGCAATTTATGACTACTCAAAGGACAAAGAGGACGAGCTCTCCTTCCAGGAAGGTGCCATCATCTACGTCATTAAGAAGAACGACGACGGATGGTACGAGGGGGTCATGAATGGGGTGACGGGGCTTTTCCCGGGCAACTATGTGGAGTCCATCATGCACTACTCTGAATGATGACCTGACCGAGCCCAACAACAAACTGTTCCCTGACCACAGCCGCTGGGGCTCCTCCTATTTACAGGGGTCACTGGGGGTCACATAAACTGAAAAGGATCATTGTCATTTGAAACCACTTTATTTTTGTTTAATTTTTTGTTTTTTTGCCATTAAAAGAAATAGTGATCAAGTGATCTTCCTGCTGCTCCAGAGCCGTTCCGGGTTACTGACGCTTGTCCTTGGACTCAGATGTCTTACACAATAATATGATGGGATTGTGACATGTGTGAGCTCAACGTCACCCTTATCCCGGTGGCCCTACAGGTCTTGAAAACTAACAGCCTAAATAGATTTCATTGCTGTCTGTTAATCCCTGCGTTATTACTTGGTCTCTGACTGTGCTGCAGCTGCCCTGTAACAGGAACTAAATAGCCTAAAGACCGCCTATAACTGCCCCAGGCCGCTACCAGATCCGCTACAGTGATAAGCTGCAGAACTGGCCTATAACTGCCCCAGGCTCCGGCCACTATCAGATCCGCTACAGTGATAAGCTGCAGAACTGGCCTATAACTGCCCCAGGCTCTGGCCGCTATCAGATCCGCTACAGTGATAAGCTGCAGAACCGGCCTATAACTGCCCCAGGCCGCTACCAAATCCGCTACAGTGATAAGCTGCAGAACCAACCTATAACTGCCCCAAGCTCCGGCTGCTACCAGATCTGCTACAGTGATAAGCTGCAGAACCAGCCTATAACTGCCCCAGGCCACTACCAGATCCGCTACAGTGATAAACTGCAGAACCGGCCTATAACTGCCCCAGGCTCCGGCCGCTACAGTGATAAGCTGCAGAACCGGCCTATAACTGCCCCAGGCTCCGGCCGCTACCAGATCCGCTACAGTGATAGGCTGCAGAACTGGCCTATAACTGTCCCTGGTTCCGGCCGCTACCAGATCCGCTACAGTGATGGGCTGCAGAACCGGCCTATAACTGCCCCAGGCTCAGAGCCGCTACCAGATTCGCTACAGTGATAGGCTGCAGAACTGGTCTATAACTGCCCCAGGTTCTGGCGCTATCTCCCTAAACTGCAGAACCAGGCGCTGCCTGTCTTATGGAGAGCGTAAGCCACTCTGTTTATAGGGCTGTTACATGGCGGCTGCATGAATCACACGCCTGATATTGTGTTATGGCACCAAAGAGAACATTTTACACCAGGAAGAACATGACAAGGGCCCAAAACCTCTATGTAGGGAACAAAATACATTCTGTAGTCCTATTATAACACGGTCCGTATAGAATTTCAAAAGCGAAAAATAGTTGTTTGCAGATAAATCTACACATTTTGATCTTCAAAGCAACATTTAAAGAAATAAATCTTACAGACTTCTGTATATAAGGAAACCCAAAGACGTCTGATGACGACAGCCATTCATACCACTGACCCTCTTGAATTGAATGAACAAATAGTAGTATTTTTTTGTAGCTTGCCCACCGGTTACATGTACTATACGTGTACAGACTGGCTGCATTCTGACACAGGTACTATCTAGAATGTACCCACGCGTTTCACTGTGTATGTCTTTTGTGCCTCTGGCCATTTTGGTGGCACCTCTGGTGTGTTAGAGACAATCGTTAAGATTTGCAAAAAGATTTGGCGATCCGTACTAGCGATGTGTTGCCGGTTGTTCACGGTCTGATCTCAGGAACAGTTTAGTTGCAGGTAGCTGGGATGGCTGCAAACGCTAATAATCAATTATTGCTGCCTAATCCCAAGATATCCTTTATAGGTACACGTCACTGACAGTAACTTACGTCGTGATAATGCTTCAAAGAGCTCAACGCCTCGGTTTCTTTTTACTATCCGTGTAATAGGTATATGGCGAGCCTGACGCACTGAGGTTAGCCGGTCGCTTTAGTGACAGCAGATTGCAGAGACCCAGACGAGCTGTTTGAACAGAGGAAACAGAACCCTGACTCTATGGGGAGTCATGCAGAGCGGTGTGACATATACTCCAATCACGTCTAAGCCTGCAGACCTAGGACCTCCGCTAAGTTACTATTTCCACCTAGAAGTTACAGGAGAAAACCCCAATCCCCACGAATTGATTGTAAATCATAGAGGACATAATGCTGCTTCTTTCAATATTCAAGTAGTGTTTCTGTGCAAACAATTATAGAGTAACATATTAGGCTGCTATATATATATATTATGGAAGGCAACTTTTTGGTGCTAAATTTAAATTGGCAATCTGTTGTAAGACTGCTTTTGCTTTATAGCGGATTGCCGCTTTAAGTTTAGTGGCACACATGCAGTAATTACACCAAGCCCCTAGTGGTCTATCTGGATTTGCATGCTCACTCACAGCCACTAGAAGCTGAAATGCCACCGGATTCGGAGACAGAGCAATTCCCTAAGAGCCACATGGACATGAATTGTGGAATTGCCGTACAGAAACTGCGAACCAATATACATTCATCTATGTCACTATTGCTGGCTGTTCAAGAGCATCGCATACAATAATTGATAACACCACCAGTGCCACTTGGTCTGACAGTAATAGCCGTGAATAAGTAAGATGCAATTCCTTTCCAAAAAGCCCTGGGCCGCCGTTGTTCCCATAAACACGCTGGTAAGGGGCCGGCTTTCCGACATCATTTGCGGATTGTTACGCTATGTACATAGAGATGTTCCTGGGAGTATTTTCATTGGTTTCTAATTCTGGAACACATTTGGTCTGCGTCTCTCTGCAGCTGTTTCTCATGGTTCTGTATCTGTCCCGGAGACATTGCAGGACACGCTGAATTCAGAGGGACACTTATTGCAGATATTTATGTAGGGTTCTAGTTACCGTGTAATCCTAAACTGGGATTAGCACACGATTGTCTTGTGCAGAATCTAGGCATGTCGCTGGTATGTTTGGAGATCAGGGCCAAATGATCTCTAATACAAATTGTGATGATTGCGTGTATTTCAGTATGCGGCAAGGGAACGGTTTACATTTCACCAGCCCGGATATACTGTCGTTATTTTCTGCCCCCATTGAAATGATTGTTCTGCCCCCATTGAAATGACGTTGTATGTTTATCTACTGATCTTTCCATAATAGATCTATTAGGTGCCACTACATACTTGCTGCTTTTATACTGCCATGCTGAGCCCCTGGTCTGTGCCGACCATGCCCAAGGGCAGCTGTACCAACCCCTTTCCCAGCACCCATATTAGGGTCTGCAAATTGTGACCGTTGCGATATCGCAGTCTGTATGCACATCTCCTAGATCAGTGATATGGAACTTCGGCACTCCAGCTGTTAAAACTACACATCCCAGCATGCCCTGCTACGGTTTTGCTATTTGGCCGTGCTAAAACTGTAGCAGGGCATGCTGGGATTTGTAATTCAACAACAGCTGGAGTGCCAAGGTTCCCCATCACTGTGACCTAGATCATATCGGCCAGTTAGACCGAGATTTCTGCTTATATGGACCTGAAATGAGTGTTACCCAACAATGATTGCTCGTCAGCTCTTTGGGATAGTTATTGGGGAATAAATGGCGTGCTCTGTAAATGGCTCAGCCTGTAATGCAGGACAGGCCCCTGGTCCGTAGGGGGAATGCTATGGATAGTGCAGCAACGCTGGTGTTATAGGGTAGCGCCTGGCTGAGCGCAGGAAAGCCGACATCCACAGCCGTGTGTTTAATCCGCTCAGCATTCCGCAATCGTATCAAGGAACCGGAAAGGGTTCCGCTCCATTAATAGTATGGGACAATCATTACACATTGGTAAATGTTACCTCTCTCTTACTTACAGGCATTTCTCTGTTTTTCAGACATTTGCCAAATCCATTTACTGGACGGTAATTAGGAGTCTTATTATAATAAATAATTTGGATACTTGCAGTCAGGGAGCAGTTCTGTGGCCATGATAAAGGCACAAAGCCAGGGACTACCGAGCTACGTTATGCTGGTCCGGGAATTCCATATATCCCAGTGATTACCCCAATCTGCCCCGGTCACACTACCCCTCATCCGCACATTTCAGGGAGACACGAGGCCTCCAGCTTCCCGCAGACAGCAGGTATGGAAGTGCGGAGGTCTGGCAATCCGCACTCATGTAAGGCTAGAGTATTATTATGCTGTATGTACAGTATTACACTTTGCAGGTGGAATAAGGAGATTGCATAATGGTATCATTCTTTAGGATCTCCCTGTATACTGTGTGGCTCCCCTCCATTTATATAGCACCGTAGTGAACAAGAAATAGACGCAAGCCACGCTAAGATGCGTTATAGTGTAAATAACAGGACCTGCGGGGTCATAAATCATTATATATAATATATTATAAACAACAGGACCTGCGGGGTCATAAAGCATTATATATAATATGTTATAAATAACAGGACCTCCAGGGTCGTAAAGCATTATATATAATATGTTATAAATAACAGGACCTGCGGGGTCATAAATCATTATATATAATATATTATAAATAACAGGACCTGCGGGGTCATAAAGCATTATATATAATATATTATAAATAACACGACCTGCGGGGTCATCAATCATTATATATAATATATTATAAATAACAGTACCTGCGGGGTCATAAAGCATTATATATAATATATTATAAATAACAGGACCTGCGGGGTCATAAATCATTATATATAATATATTATAAATAACAGGACCTGCGGGGTCATAAAGCATTATATATAATATATTATAAATAACAGGACCTGCGGGGTCATAAATCATTATATATAATATATTATAAATAACAGGACCTGCGGGGTTATAAAGCATTATATATAATATATTATAAATAACAGGACCTGCGGGGTCAGCAATCATTATATATAATATGTTATAAATAACAGGACCTGCGCGGTCAGCAATCATTATATATAATATGTTATAAATAACAGGACCTGCGGGGTCAGCAATCATTATATATAATATGTTATAAATAACAGGACCTGCGGGGTCAGCAATCATTATAATATATTATAAATAACATCGTAGAACAGGACCTGCAGGGCCATAAAGTATTATATATATAATAATAAGTATATATAATAATGAGTATGTAATATAGAATGATGTCATGTTCTGAAGGTTACAGAAATAAAGGTGACAAAATATTTAGTGTTTGAGATCAGTAGAACTATTATAGATTTATAAAGCGTATATAAGATACAGCAGTATATTCCCATTATACATCCAGGCGTACACGAGCCGCCTTATGTCATGGTCTCTCTCACCCTGCACGCTAACACGTTCCCCAGGGTTACTGTGCATCAGGCGGGGTACCAGGCGTACACGAGCCTCCATATGTCATGGTCTCTCTGACCCTGCACGCTAACACGTTCCCCAAGGTTACTGTGCTCCAGGCGGGGTACCAGGCGTACACGAGCCGCCTTATGTCATGGTCTCTCTGACCCTGCACGCTAACACGTTCCCCAGGGTTACTGTGCATCAGGCGGGATACCAGGCGTACACGAGCCGCCATATGTCATGGTCTCTCTGACCCTGCACGCTAACACGTTCCCCAGGGTTACTGTGCTCCAGGCGGGGTACCAGGCGTACACGAGCCGCCATATGTCATGGTCTCTCTCACCCTGCACGCTAACACGTTCCCCAGGGTTACTGTGCATCAGGCGGGGTACCAGGCGTACACGAGCCGCCTTATGTCATGGTCTCTGACCCTGCACGCTAACACGTTCCCCAGGGTTACTGTGCACCAGGCGGGATACCAGGCGTACACAAGCCGCCATATGTCATGGTATCTCTGACCCTGCACGCTAACACGTTCCCCAGGGTTACTGTGCACCAGGCGGGGTACCAGGCGTACACGAGCCGCCATATGTCATGATCTCTCTCACCCTGCACGCTAACACGTTCCCCAGGGTTACTATGCATCAGGCGGGGTACCAGGCGTACACGAGCCGCCATATGTCATGGTCTCTCTCACCCTGCACGCTAACACGTTCCCCAGGGTTACTGTGCATCAGGCGGGGTACCAGGCGTACACGAGCCGCCATATGTCATGGTCTCTCTCACCCTGCACGCTAACACGTTCCCCAGGGTTACTGTGCATCAGGCGGGGTACCAGGCGTACACGAGCCGCCTTATGTCATGGTCTCTCTGACCCTGCACGCTAACACGTTCCCCAGGGTTACTGTGCACCAGGCGGGATACCAGGCGTACACAAGCCGCCATATGTCATGGTATCTCTGACCCTGCACGCTAACACGTTCCCCAGGGTTACTGTGCACCAGGCGGGGTACCAGGCGTACACGAGTCGCCATATGTCATGATCTCTCTCACCCTGCACGCTAACACGTTCCCCAGGGTTACTGTGCATTAGGCGGGGTACCAGGCGTACACGAGCTGCCTTATGTCATGGTCTCATCCTGCACGCTAACACGTTCCACAGGGTTACTGTGCACCAGGCAGGATACCAGGCGTACACAAGCCGCCATATGTCATGGTCTCTCTGACCCTGCACGCTAACACGTTCCCCAGGGTTACTGTGCACCAGGCGGGATACCAGGCGTACACGAGCCGCCATATGTCATGGTCTCTCTGACCCTGCACGCTAACACGTTCCCCAGGGTTACTGTGCACCAGGCGGGGTACCAGGCGTACACAAGCCGCCATATGTCATGGTCTCTCTCATCCTGCACGCTAACACGTTCCCCAGGGTTACTGTGCACCAGGCGGGATACCAGGCGTACACGAGCCGCCATATGTCATGGTCTCTCTGACCCTGCACGCTAACACGTTCCCCAGGGTTACTGTGCACCAGGCGGGGTACCAGGCGTACACGAGCCGCCATATGTCATGGTCTCTCTGACCCTGCACGCTAACACGTTCCCCAGGGTTACTGTGCATCAGGCGGGGTACCAGGCATACACGAGCCGCCATATGTCATGGTCTCTCTCATCCTGCACGCTAACACGTTCCCCAGGGTTACTGTGCACCAGGCGGGGTACCAGGCGTACACGAGCCTCCATATGTCATGGTCTCTCTGCATTTTGGGAAGCTAATAACTTATAAGCCATAGTCGCCTAGATCCGGACCCTGGGAAGCCGCACATCGTAGTGGCTGAGATGTGCCCTCTGTGTATGGCATGTGGCACAGTTACCCGGCGGGTGGTACCAGATGCCAGTATCCCTCCTAGCTACAGGGCTGTTCCATATGGAAGTGTCCGCACGCTGATAAGAGGAATATCATATTGGCTGGCACACAGAGCTGTATTGTGCTGGAAGTGAGAATATATAGGGAGCAGTCACCCCTGTGTAGACTATACACATCTCTATCACAGTGTTACCATGAACATGCAGCTGGGTGACGAGGCTCAGGTTTGGCCTACACCATGAAACAGGTATGGTCCTTTAAAGAAGAAAAAGGACAAAAAAGCAACTATTATGCCTTTTCCAGGGCACACTTGAAAATTTGAAATGATGAATATATTAAAACATAACTTTTATTATTATATACTTAAAAAAGGGAAAGCGAGAGCAAGCGTCCACATTCAAGGAACATCAATGTTCACAAGTACTAGTGTACTATAATGTAGCATACTTGCCTACTCTCCCGGAATGGCCGGGAGGCTCCCGAAAATCGGGTGACCCTCCTGGCCCCCCGGAAGAGCAGGCAAGTCTCCCGATTAGCGGGGTCCCCCTGCCCGTCCGCCCACTTAGTGTGTAAAGTGGGCGGTCCGGGCAGTTGATGACGCGATTCTTGCTGAATCGCGTCATCATAGCCACGCCCCCTGCAGTGTAATGCTGGTGATCGCGGCATTACAGAGCGGGGGGCGTGGCTTAAAGGCAGTGCCATCGTGACTCCGCCCCCGCTCTGCCCCAGTCCCGCCTCCGGCCCACCCCTTCATCCATGTCACAGCCTCCCCTGCCCGCCCTCTGAGACGACCTGGCTGCTCTCTCCCGCAGAGAGCAGCCAGAATGTAGGTAAGTATGTAATGTAGGCGAAATGAGCGAAAATAAGTGGTCCCTCATTCAATGAAATTATATATTATACTTATATCCTCTATAATAGGAGTTTTAATGGAATGAGGTCACTCCCTCGGGTCTAGTATAGTCAATAGATGCCAGGAACCTGCAATCAAGTTCCTGCCGTGGGTCCCAGAATTGTATTAAATATTGGAGAATAAAATACCTACGGTACCTAGTATTCCCTGGTAGTTTCCTATCCAGGTACTGACCAGGCCCTGCAGTGCTTGGCTTCCAAGATCAGACGAGTTTGGGCATACTCAGTGCGGTCTGACCGTAGGTAAGTTTATCTCCTAGGCGCACCGTTTTCCGATTGTATTTGGATCCAGGATATGAATCACAGAAAAAATACATATATGGTTTTGAGTAGTCAAAAGTCAGACTGCCAGAATGATAGCCGTAAAATATCATTTACCATTGCATTTACTAAAGGTTGCGTATTTCCCTCATAGATGGGTGTATCAAATCTACACATGCAGTAATATTAAATTGATGCTGAAAATACATTCATAACATAATTGTGGCAAACAGCAGGTACCACTGGAAATGTTTTTTTTTAAAACACTTTGACATAAGCAATAGCCTGGGCAGAAAAAGGGCCAGTGATAGTCATGTGACCAAGCTCTCAGAGCGAAACGTGCGTCACTTCCGGTTCCGGTGCCCGAACTTCCGGTCGTACGGACCGCGGCCGCCGGCGCCTCACTCCTCGGTTCCAGGCTTGTCCCCCGGCTCACAGATAACCTCGTTAGGTTGGGTAAGACACCACCGGCCTCAGGCCGGAAAACGGGTTCCCTCACCCAGCCTCAACTTTCCCCCTTTTCAGTCACAAGCATTCCCCACATACTTCCCAGCTATCAGGGATGTGGTGGAGGCTTCTAATATTGATGCATTTATACTATTTATGGTTCTGCATGGTTAAAACTGCTATCAATATATGATTATAACGCAAGGGTGGATAAAAGAGGAATCTGTATGCAAGGGACAGATGCACTTATGTAGCAATTAATCTCAGAATTTACTATACTGGGTAATATACTGAATTTTATTATCTGATACTGATATATTGCTTTACTCTCAAATATCTGTGGCTCTTAAATAGCCCTCCTCTCTCCCCTCTCCTTTTTTTTGCTTACACCATGACTTCAATTTAAATGATCTCCTGTGGCATACATTGCCTGTGGTATTTCTGTCATAATTGCATGATCAGCAGAGGGATTCTCAGTACTTGAACTATATAGGATTGTAAGATATTGCTTTACTTTCAAATAATTGTGACTATCACTGGCCCTTTTTCTGCCCAGGCTATTGCTTTATGTCAAAGTGTTTTAAAAAAACATTTCCAGTGGTACCTGCTGTTTGCCACAATTATGTTATGAATGTATTTTCAGCATCAATTTAATATTACTGCATGTGTAGATTTGATACACCCATCTATGAGGGAAATACGCAACCTTCAGTAAATGCAATGGTAAATGATATTTTACGGCTATCATTCTGGCAGTCTGACCTTTGACTACTCAAAACCCTATATGTATTTTTTCTGTGATTCATATCCTGGGTCCCGATACAATCGGAAAACGGTGCGCCTAGGAGATAAACTTACCTACGGTCAGACAGCACTGAGTATGCCCAAACTCGTCTGATCTTGGAAGCCAAGCACTGCAGGGCCTGGTCAGTACCTGGATAGGAAACTACCAGGGAATACTAGGTACCGTAGGTATATTATTCTCCAATATTTAATACAATTCTGGGACCCACGGCAGGAACTTGATTGCAGGTTCCTGGCATCTATTGACTATACTAGACCCGAGGGAGTAACCTCATTCCATTAAAACTCCTATTATAGAGGATATAAGTATAATATATAATTTCATTGAATGAGGGACCACTTATTTTCGCTCATTTCTCCTACATTATAGTACACTAGTACTTGTGAACATTGATGTTCCTTGAATGTGGACGCTTGCTCTCGCTTTCCCTTTTTTAAGTATATAATAATAAAAGTTATGTTTTAATATATTCATCATTTCAAATTTTCAAGTGTGCCCTGGAAAAGGCATATAGTTGCTTTTTTGTCCTTTTTCTTCTTTAAAGGACCATACCTGTTTCATAGTTGTTACAACTATTTTTCGGGAGCACCACCAACCATTTGCTGAATGAATTATCATAGTAGGCTTTCATGTTGGTTTGACTATATTTGTTATTTACTGAACTGCAATTGTCATATCCAGTGCAGATTTATATCTTTTGGTTGGCCTACACCATTCCATATATATATATATATATATATATATATATATATATATATATATATATATACAGGTTGAGTATCCCATATCCAAATATTCCGAAATACGGAATATTCCGAAATACGGACTTTTTTGACTGAGAGTGAGATAGTGAAACCTTTGTTTTTTGATGGCTCAATGTACACAAACTTTGTTTAATACACAAAGTTATTAAAAATATTGTATTAAATGACCTTCAGGCTGTGTGTATAAGGAGTATATGTAACATAAATGCATTCTGTGCTTAGATTTAGGTCCCATCACCATGATATCTCATTATAGTATGCAATTATTCCAAAATACGGAAAAATCCCATATCCAAAATACCTCTGGTCCCAAGCATTTTGGATAAGGGATACTCAACCTGTATATATAAAAGCACATCTGTTTCTGTGTACAGCACAATGGCCGGGTGTGAGGAAGCACAAGGTGTCTGCTCGGGTGTACACCCTGGCAGATCATTGTATTAGCTAGTTGCCTTTTATAATATTACCTATTGTAGGTAATATGTCATAGAGAAACGTGCGGTGTTCTGGCATCTTCTCCCTTAACATCACTGAGGCCGCGTCATGATGTAGCCAGTGTTTGAATGGTTGGTCCATGTGGTGAATGCGCTGATCATCTTACTGCTAATGTTACCACCACGCCAGGGGCTGCCGTATGGCGAGGAATGCTTTACAAATCATTGTTACACCAAATCTTACTTTGTGACACTGCTACATGCGCCAATTGGGCGCTGATCCATTAATCGTACTGGCAGCAGTCTACCCCTTGGCGCCATCTATAGTCTGATTGCGGTGGTGTAGCTACACCTGAATTCTCCTACCATCAATGGCTGCAGAACACTCAAATCTATGACTACCCAATTCCCACTGCTGTGCCCGTCCTGTCAGAAAGGTGGGATTTTCAGGGCCGGGGTTATAGGGATAACCTGGGTTACGGTCATATCTGCGTGGGAGATGTATATAAATGATCATTTTGGGTAGGGTGCAGGCTTGGAACCTGTGCTATCGCTCAGGCAGAGAATTCCTTTGATCATTGAGAGGTGCATTCCCACAATGCAGGATGAATGTGTACGCACCAAACGCACAAGTGCTGCCAGTTGCCCCGGGAGACTGCGTGCCGGCACTCCTACAGAACAGGTGATTGCCATATGCTGTGTCCAGGCGGGCAGCGCTCTGGTTTTGGTCACAATGTGCCTTTCCATGGTGACTGCAGAAATGCTCTCTTCACCAAGCTCCAAAAAGCTTCGTTTTTCTCAAGTTTGGCCCCAGTAGCAGCTGACGCCAGTTATCCCATTGAAGCCTTTTAGTTACATGTACCCACAGATCTCTCGGAATGCTGAGTGCCGGCATCACATACACAACCCATATGTATGTAGTATTTCCAAACATACAAAGCATCAATCTTGGCTTCTCTGCTGCACCTAGGTGCACCAAGGTTTATTAGCATACGCCTTTCATCTATTGTTCTCAGCCGCAATACAATACAGAGAGGACAATAGAGCAGAGGATGAAGTCTGACTGCCCTGGCTCAATCACTCTTATTAAAGGGATAGATGAGCAGGGCTCCTTCTGTATGTACCAGTTTGCTATATGCTCATTGTCTCATACGTCACCAGAAGTACTGACTCCCACCTTCCAATGCGTTGCCCTCACTGTGCGGGGAGACACGATGCAGATGACGCCTTTCTTTAGAAGTACATCTATATTTTCATAGCCGCGTTCAAAACAAATCTACTTCTGTGTACTGCAGACCAGGCGGCACATTATAATGTCAGAGTGTGTATTATACACTATTTGCATTAATCATTTTAGCTTTGAAACAGAATTTTAAGCCACGAGGATACAGAATAGTAGAAGGAGGGGGACCAAGTGGAAGAATAATGTGGGTGGGGGTTTCAAAAAAGGGACTATAGTGTGTTTTGGTGGCAGGTTACACAGCTTTGTGTGCATGAGTCCGTGCGTCATGCCTTGTTTTATATATAGTGACAGTACTTACCCTGTGCGAAGTGTATAACTGCACCTGCATCGGAACTGGCAGTGGGTAAGTCAGTATTAAAGTCATAGCGAATAAAACAATATTGGCAAAGAGCCTCACTGATGTTACTAATGTACTGATATATACTATGTTATTATACATACCGGATCACGCACGGAACACTTGCTGTGCCTGTGTGTGGGCGGTGACCACGGAATGCTTGCTGTGCCTGTGTGTGGGCGGTGACCACGGAACGCTTGCTGTGCCTGTGTGTAGGCGGTGCCCACGGAACGCTTGCTGTGCCTGTGTGTGGGCGGTGACCACGTAACGCTTGCTGTGCCTGTGTGTGGGCGGTGCCCACGGAACGCTTGCTGCGCCTGTGTGTGGGCGGTGACCACGGAACGCTTGCTGTGCCTGTGTGTGGGCGGTGACCACGGAACGCTTGCTGTGCCTGTGTGTGGGCGGTGACCACGGAACGCTTGCTGCGCCTGTGTGTGGGCGGTGACCACGGAACGCTTGCTGTGCCTGTGTGTAGGCGGTACGGGGATCTCAGATTGCACGTTGTATATCCGCACGCTGCCTCTCCAGCAATTTGCACATCTCAGAGTGGCTTAATGAACGCCACAAGAGTTGCGCCATACTAATTACAATGTTACTTATCCAGACAAATAATTTTCGGAGTTTAATGATAAACACGTCAGGACCCACAATGTGACTCTGAAGAGCATCTCACGGGCTATTACACAAATGTGATTTCTGGACAAACACACTCAGGATTGGGGACTCTCTCCGCTGCAGCTGTACAGGTCATTCTGTGTGGTCAGGGGGCGCTGCAGCTGTACAGGTCATGTTATGTGGTCAGGGGGCGCTGCAGCTGTACAGGTCATGCTATGTGGTCAGGGGGCGCTGCAGCTGTACAGGTCATGCTATGTGGTCAGGGGGCGCTGCAGCTGTACAGGTCGTGCTATGTGGTCAGGGGGCGCTGCAGCTGTACAGGTCATGCTATGTGGTCAGGGGGCGCTGCAGCTGTACAGGTCATGTTGTGTGGTATGGGGGCGCTGCAGCTGTACAGGTCATGTTGTGTGGTCAGGGGGCGCTGCAGCTGTACAGGTCATGTGTGGTCAGGGGGCACTGCAGCTGTACAGGTCATGTTGTGTGGTCAGGGGGCGCTGCAGCTGTACAGGTCATGTGTGGTCAAGGGGCGCTGCAGCTGTACAGGTCATGCTGCGTGGTCAGGGGGCGCTGCAGCTGTACAGGTCATGTTGTGTGGTCAGGGGGCGCTGCAGCTGTACAGGTCATGTGTGGTCAGGGGGCGCTGCAGCTGTACAGGTCATGTTGTGTGGTCAGGGGGCGCTGCAGCTGTACAGGTCATGTGTGGTCAGGGGGCGCTGCAGCTGTACAGGTCTTGCTGGGTGGTCAGGGGGCGCTGCAGCTGTACAGGTCATGCTGGGTGGTCAGGGGGCGCTGCAGCTGTACAGGTCATGCTGGGTGGTCAGGGGGCGCTGCAGCTGTACAGGTCATGCTGGGTAGTCAGGGGGCGCTGCAACTGTACAGGTCATGCTGTGTGGTCAGGGGGCGCTGCAGCTGTACAGGTCATGCTGTGGTCAGGGGGCGCTGCAGCTGTACAGGTCATGCTGTGGTCATGGGGCGCTGCAGCTGTGCAGGTCATGCTGTGTGGTCAGGGGGCACTGCAGCTGTACATGTCGTGTTATGTGGTCAGGGGGCGCTGCAGCTGTACAGGTCATGCTATGTGGTCAGGGGGGCGCTGCAGCTGTACAGGTCGTGTTATGTGGTCAGGGGGCGCTGCAGCTGTACAGATCGTGTTATGTGGTCAGGGGGCGCTGCAGCTGTACAGATCGTGTTATGTGGTCAGGGGGCGCTGCAGCTGTACAGGTCATGCTATGTGGTCAGGGGGCGCTGCAGCTGTACATGTCGTGTTATGTGGTCAGGGGGCGCTGCAGCTGTACAGGTCATGCTATGTGGTCAGGGGGCGCTGCAGCTGTACAGGTCGTGTTATGTGGTCAGGGGGCGCTGCAGCTGTACAGGTCGTGCTGTGTGGTCAGGGGGCGCTGCAGCTGTACAGGTCGTGCTGTGTGGTCAGGGGGCGCTGCAGCTGTACAGGTCGTGCTGTGTGGTCAGGGGGCGCTGCAGCTGTACAGGTCGTGTTATGTGGTCAAGGGGCGCTGCAGCTGTACAGGTCGTGTTATGTGGTCAGGGGGAGCTGCAGCTGTACAGGTCGTGCTATGTGGTCAGGGGGCGCTGCAGCTGTACAGGTCGTGTTATGTGGTCAGGGGGCGCTGCAGCTGTACAGGTCGTGCTATGTGGTCAGGGGGCGCTGCAGCTGTACAGGTCATGCTATGTGGTCAGGGGGCGCTGCAGCTGTACAGGTCGTGCTATGTGGTCAGGGGGCGCTGCAGCTGTACAGGTCGTGTTATGTGGTCAGGGGGCGCTGCAGCTGTACAGGTCGTGCTATGTGGTCTGTGGGCGCTGCAGCTGTACAGGTCATGCTATGTGGTCAGGGGGCGCTGCAGCTGTACAGGTCATGCTATGTGGTATGGGGGCGCTGCAGCTGTACAGGTCGTGCTATGTGGTCAGGGGGCGCTGCAGCTGTACAGGTCGTGTTATGTGGTCAGGGGGCGCTGCAGCTGTACAGGTCATGCTATGTGGTATGGGGGCGCTGCAGCTGTACAGGTCGTGCTATGTGGTCAGGGGGCGCTGCAGCTGTACAGGTCGTGTTATGTGGTCAGGGGGCGCTGCAGCTGTACAGGTCGTGCTATGTGGTCAGGGGGCGCTGCAGCTGTACAGGTCGTGCTATGTGGTCAGGGGGCGCTGCAGCTGTACAGGTCGTGTTATGTGGTCAGGGGGCGCTGCAGCTGTACAGGTCATACTATGTGGTCAGGGGCTCTCAGGAGGTCAATAATGTCATGTAAATAGGGCTATGAAACCCGTCACTCGGTTTGGGTTTATTTATTTTCCAATGGTGGCTACTGGGTTAGGCCAGCCCTGCGGCAGGTGCGGCAGCTCATTCACTTCTCAGTGGCTTCCACGCGGTAATGGCCTTTTCATGGCTCGCTGTACAGTATTGGAACAATAAGGGTGTAAGTGGCTTATAACTGTAATCATACACAGTGTCTTACATAGGATAACGCCAGCGTCACGCAGGTCAGTGTATGGCGGTCACTGGTGGTCTCGCTCAGAGAAGCAGGCGACTTTGGGTTCCCATTACTCTCCCAGTGGTGGTTTACCTGTACGATACATGGAGCAGTCAGGTGACCAGTTCCTCTTCTAGGTCTTGGCCCGCCTCTTTCTGTTTATATCGTGTGCCAATAAATCACCTCCGACTCCACATGGAGAACCAGTTATGTTCCTGATTTTGTTTTTATTTTGTTATTCTTTAAATGATTATTGCTGTGTATTATGAACTGTTAAAAGTCCTAAATAAAACAAGTATTAAAGCACCGTTTCTTGTACTGTGTGAGTTGGAGGGATTGGGGTCTGTGCCTGAAATTAGCCACAAACACCCAGAAACACAGAATGTGACGGCAGATAAGAACCACTTGGCCCATCTAGTCCTGCCTCTTTTTTACTATATTTTTACCTCCAAACTTATTTGTTCCTTATCTCTTGTAAGGACATCCTTATATCTATCTGGAATACACACTATTTACCGGCGGGCGGGATGTTGGCTGTCAAGATCCCAACAGTGTCATCCCGCCCGCCAGAATGCCGTCAGTGGGGCGAGCGCTAAGAGACCCCTTGCGGGCTCGGACACCCATAAGTAGGAATATCCCGTGTGATGGTATTCCAGTGTCTTTATCTTGACCGCTGGGATTCCGCAGCCGGCACATTGTTTGCATCATATCTATCCCCGTGCATGTATAAATTGCTCCATTGGCATATCCTCTAACACCTCTGACGGGAGGCTGTTCCACCTGTCCACTACCCTTTCTGTGAAGTCATTTTTCCTCAAATTTCCCCTGAAACCCCCCCCCCCCCCCCCTCCAGTCTCAGTGCATGTCCTCGTGTCCTAATACTTCTTTTCCTGTGAAGAATGTTTCCCTCCTGGACTTTGTTAACACCCTTGATATATGTGACAGTCTCCATCATGTCCCCCCTTTCCCTTCTCTGCCCCACACTATACATACAGTCAGGACACAATATTGGGACGTGGACACAATTCTCATTTCTTTTTCATCCACTAGGGGTCACTGGAGTACTCTTGGGATATGGACAGCTTCCGTAGGAAACAGGGCACTGAATATTTAAATTTAGAACACTCCACCCCTCCATATCCCCGAGTACCTCAGTGTTTTTTCTGTGCTCGCAGTAGCAACAGGTCAATGTGGCTGGGTCCACGATTTTTTTTTGAATATTTTTTGTTTTAAGTGACTTTTTCTTTTTTCATACACATCCCTTTCCCCCTACCAAAAGGCAGGGTCAGGGATAGTGCAAGCTGCTAATAGCAGCTGTGGCGTGTCGGTCCTCACTGAATGAGCTCCCTCACAGCCAAACAGATCCTCCTGCACAGGCTGGCCGGCGCTTGCAGAGAAGCCCCGTCGGAGCCTCACCACAAGCAGCAGGAGTCAAGGTATGTTGAACGGGGTGGTCAGCTTCCGCTGCCGCCCCGCTGTGTGGGGACATTGTTTGACTGACGCCGGGATCCCTCTGCAGGCGCCGCCGCTGCTCTGGCCCCCACCGCTGCACGGCCGCTGTTCACAGCGCTTCAAGACGCGCTCCCCGCTCTCAGTTCCTGCGCGTCCCGCTACCCGGCTACCGCTGGCGGCCCCACACGCTGCGCTGTCCGCCCGCACTGCATCCGCAACGGAGGGGGGAGGGGGGGAATTATACTGTGATTATGTAACAGAATCAGCGGCATGAGAGGGAAAACCTGCAGCAACAGCAGTATGCTAGGCTGCAGGGTTAATTAAACAGGATTTCATATAAATGTCACTTTAACCTGCACTGTGATTATATGGGTAAGCATGGCAGCCATTTCTAACCATGCTTCCTGTGTCTTCCTGTTGTGATTCCAGAACGTTCCAGTACTACATCTCTACTCCACCGGAGGCGCAGGGGTGTTAGTGGGAATTTGGGATCACATTTCATAGTACTGGCCACGTGTACTGCACTTGGCCAGATATATATATATATATATATATATATATATATATATATATATATATATATAGAGACACCTTGGTACTATTTTACTGAGTCGTGCAAGTGTCTGTTTTTTGTGTATTGTATTGTCTGTCGCCATAATGAGTAAGGCACCAGCAAAAACTAAAAAGCATAATTGCAAAGTCTGTAGCAGTGTGTTACTGGATGGATCTACCACATGTACAGTATGTTTTGTGGATTCGGTTCCGAATAAACATTCTGCTCCGGTTTTAAAGACCATTTCCTCCCCGGACCCTCCATGGGAAATGCTAGCAAATGTACTGGCTGGGTTGCAATCAGAATTGACCGCCGCTCGACAGGAGCGGGAAACGGCAAGATCTGAGTCTAGAGTGAGACCGCCAGAACTACCAGAGGGGTCTCAGCCTTGCGAAAGGTCCAAATCCATTTTGGGTAGACGTGATAAATTTCATATGTGTTATGATTTACCAGTTTCTGCTATGTTGCATTCTGACGATTCCATGCCAGACCTCACGGCACAAGATGAGGGTGAGGAGGGCGAAGTGGAGTCAGATAGTGAGGATTTTAACAGCTCAGGAATTGATAATCTCATCAGAGCGGTGCGTCAGTCTCTGAAGTTTACAGAAACTGAGGAGCCTCTCACAAATGATCAGGTCGTATTTACTAAACGACAGAGAACTCCAATAAGTTTTCCTGTGTCGGAGTCTCTTAATAAGATGTTAGTAGAAACTCGACAGATTCCAGATAAACGGTTTTCTATACCTCGCAGATTTAAGTCTAGTTACCCGTTTCCAGACTCGGTGACATGTACATGGGAGAATCCACCTATAGTTGATTCGTCAGTGTCGAAGCTTACGAAGAAATTAACCATACCAGTGCCAGCGGCTCCTACGCTTAAAGACCCTTCAGATCGCAAAATAGAAACTATGCTAAAGTCCATGTATGTAGCAGCAGGAGTGCTGCTGAGACCTGGCTTGGTTGGTATCTGGGTCACTAAGGCGCTCATAGTATGGATAACAGAACTTAAGTCTGCCCTCCATGACGAACACCTTATACTTCTTGCTGATCAAATGTGTGAGGCTGCGGAGTATCTCTGTACAGCTTCTACTGACGTCTGTCAGCTCACTTCTCGTATTTAATCGTCGCTAGTTACGGCACGACGAGCACTCTGGCTGCGTTCTTGGCAAGCGGAGGCAGAGGTCAAACGAGGTATAGAGGCGTTGCCTTACGATGGCAAGAAGTTGTTTGGTCCTGAATTGGACACATGGATTTCTGAGGCTACGGGTGGAAAGTCGGTTTTCTTACCATTGCCTCCACCGGTACCAAGAAGGAGGTACTCTGGACCTTCGTTCAAATCCTTTAGACCGCAGTCCTTATGCGGACGTGACAGAGGAACAGCCACGCCTGGTAGACGTGGTCGTGGTTTCCAACAAACCAACACAAGTCGTCAGGACGCTAAGGTTACCGACAAGCCAGTGGCATGACGGGCTACCAGCCCATCTCGGTTCTCCGATTGTGGGAGCACGCCTTCAGATGTTCCATTTGGCGTGGTTCCAGACATCCGCGGATGGGTGGATCCGCAATTTAGTGTTAAAAGGTTACAAAATAGAGTTCGACTGTCTTCCGCCACTGCGGTTTTTCAAGACAGGATTGCCTCTGTCGGACGACAAGAGGGCGGTTCTGCAAATTGCCATTCAGTCCCTACTGGATTCAGCAGTTTTGATTCCGGTCCCTGTACACCAACAGTGTCAGGGTTATTATTCCAGTCTTTGTGGTACCGAAGCCGGATGGCTCAGTCAGGCCAATATTGAACTTAAAGGGTCTCAATCGGTACGTAACTTACTACAGATTCAAGATGGAATCTCTGCGCTCAGTGATTGTAAGTTTAGAGCCAAAGGAGTTCATGATTGCGCTTGATCTCAAGGATGCGTACTTACACATTCCGATTTGGCAGCCTCATCAGAGGTTCTTGCGGTTTGCAATACGCCAGAACCATTACCAGTTTCAGGCTCTACCGTTTGGCCTATCGTCAGTGCCTCGGGTATTCACCAAAGTGATGTCTGTGATGATAGCTCATCTCAGATCCCTGGGAGTGACAATAGTTCCGTATTTGGACGATCTGCTCATCAAAGCCCCGTCTCAACAGATACTTCTCCAACATGCGCTGCTAACGTACAATGTACTGGTTCACCACGGTTGGATTGTCAACTTCAAGAAATCACATCTAATTCCGTCTCAACGCCTTCAATTCCTAGGTATGATTTTCGATACGGTCAATCAAAGAATTTACCTACCACAACAGAAAGTACAGATTATTCGCCATCTGGTACAATTAGTGCTCAAGCCACGCACAGTCTCGGTACATTTGTGCATTCGCCTCTTAGGAACAATGGTGGCGGCTTTCGAAGCGCTTCAGTTCGGAAGATTTCACTCGCGTCCATTTCAACTGGATGTGCTCGCACAGTGGTCGGGCTCGCATCTGCAGATTCACCACAGGGTGAGGTTGTCGCCAAGGGCAAGTGTGTCTCTGCTCTGGTGGCTCAAGGAACACAATTTAACCGCAGGGAAACTTCGGCGGCTGGAATTGGATAATTCTAACGACGGACGCAAGTCTCAGAGGTTGGGGAGCTGTAGTTCAAAATTGTCAGCTCCAGGGTCTCTGGGCGGATCACGAAAGATTGCTGTCTATAAATGTCCTGGAACTCAGCGCAATTTACAATGCGCTACGACAAGCAGTGCACATGCTTCGGTCTCAGACTGTCCAGGTGCAGTCAGACAATGCGACGGCAGTCGCATACATCAACAAACAAGGAGGAACGAGAAGCCGCATGGCAATGCGGGAAGTAGCTCGAATCCTAAATTGGGTGGAATACCACCAGGTGATATTGTCGGCAGTGTTCATTCCGGGAGTGGACAACTGGGAGGCGGATTATCTCAGCCGTCGGGATTTTCATCCAGGAGAATGGCCATTAAATCCGGAAGTGTTTCACATGTTGGTTCAGCGGTGGGGTTACCCTCAGGTGGACCTGATGGCGTCCAGCCACAATCACCAAACGCCCCAGTATGTGTCCAGAACGAGAGATCCAAAGGCAGTGGCGGTGGATGCTCTCACCGTCGCGTGGTCGTACAGCCTCGTGTATCTGTTTCCACCGTTTCCGCTGCTCCCTCTGGTGCTAAAACGGATCAAAAGAGAGTCTGTCACAGTCATACTAGTGGCGCCTCATTGGCCTCGGAGAGCTAGGTTCTCGGATCTCCGCGGACTACTCGCAGACGATCCTTGGCCGCTCCCACTACGTCCAGACCTGTTACAACAGGGTCCGTTCCTTTACCCCGATTTAGCGCGGCTGCGTTTGACGGGGTGGCTGTTGAGACCGCCCTCTTAAGAAGAGAGGGCATTCCAGTATCGGTGATACCAACCATGTTGCGAGCTAGGAAGCCGGTTACGGCAGCTCATTATTACAGAATTTGGCGTGCCTATATAGGTTGGTGTGAAGCTCGGAAGTTTCCGACATCGTCTTTCAAGTTATCCTGTCTTTTGTTATTTCAACAGACGGGGTTAGATGGAGGACTGCGTTTATCTACACTAAAGGTGCAGGTATCTGCGTTGTCAATTTATTTTCAAAGACGATTGGCTCTATTGCCGTCGGTACACACTTTTCTACAAGGTGTCCTCAGAGTACAGCCTCCATTCATTCCACCTACAGCGCCATGGGACTTGAATCTGGTTTTAGATTTCTTACAGTCTTCATTTTTTGAACCCTTACAGCAAGTGGATATAAAGTTTCTCACTTGGAAAACAATTTTTCTTCTAGCCTTAGCTTCGGCAAGGCGTGTTTCAGATTTGGGTGCCTTGTCATGCAAGCCACCGTATTTGGTGTTTCATGATGACAGAGCGGAACTTCGGATGAATCCCGCTTTCTTACCAAAGGTAGTGTCATCTTTTCACATCAATCAACCAATAGTAGTTCCTGTGTTAACAGCAGATTCTGGAACTCTGGATGTGGTACGCGCATTACGCGTTTATGTATCCCGGACGTCTACAGTTCGTAAGACGGATACGTTGTTTGTTCTCTATGATGCTGCCAAGATGGGTTGGCCAGCTTCTAAGCAGAGAAGAAAAATTGTGGCAGAGATCAGTTAAACTAGGTGCACTCTACCCCCTTAATGAATCTAATCTATGATGTTTTCACTTTAATTTCAATTTTGTTAGTATTTTTTCACAAACATGAGATACCAATACCCACATGGAATGTCATCCTTTATTCATATTATCCCATATAGTATCATAATGGCTGAATATTAGGCCATACTAAGCGAAATATTAAAAAAGTTTATAGAAATAGAAAAACGTGAAAAGAAGAAATGTTTATTAGACAGATTTCTGTCTTGTGTGAAAATAAGAATAAAATAAAAATTCTTAAAACCAAATCGTGTGCCGCCTATTATGTCTTGTATACTTGATATCACTCTTATGATGAGTGTAAGTATTCTAAGCTCCAATCGTTTGTATGTATGCACCTGATAAATATCAGTGTGCTACTCTAGTGTTAAACTTTATCTGAGCACAATGTTCATTCCCAATGTACCGCACTTGAATTACATATGGCAGTGTAAAGAAGATAAATATGAAATGTCACAATTTTTGTCCGGGTTTCAATGTTGATACTGTGTCTGCTAGTATTTATTCATAAACAGTATTATGTTTCAATCTCCCATTACTTTGTATATACTGTTGACACTGTATCAACTAATAATCTGCCAGTCTTCCTATACCGCACAGATATAAAGTGGTGATTGCTTCTTGCTTTTTAACCATAGATAATACATATCTTGAAGTGTTATCAATAACTGCTTCCTATAACCAGAATGAGTACTGGGGAATGAAATTCACAAATCCCCTCCTTTCCCACTATTTGCGTGGATTCAATAGTTTATGTCCCGCAGTTATATTCTGCATGCATGTGTGGGGGTGAGGGTTACAATAGGCTGTTAATCCGTGCTGAATCACACCAGCACTCCTAGGTTATTACAGAACGAACTATGTCTGTGATTATATTACAGTTAATATAGAGGTGGGTTTGCTTTCTTATATATGAAGCCCACCGATTGACATGCTCCACATAATTAGTTATATGTTTAGCAAAAATGATTTAACAAAAAAATTACACATTTCTGACAGCCTAAATGTAATTATATATTCCTCCTGCCCAACTCCTATGGTCACATGTCATAATGCATAACAATCTCCGGATACCACTTCTTTTGAATATATATTTTTCCTTGAGATACAAGGCTATCACATGAATGTACGGTACATGGATGAGTCAATTAGGAGCTTAGAGAACAGTGTATTAACATTAGCGGCGCACGGCTAAACCAATGCGCATTTCGCTCTTTGTTAGAGCTTCTTCTGGGCTCTAGCGTCCGGCGCCCGCCTCGTCACACAGTTTATACCGTAGGTGGACCAATCATCATGCCCGCTATGTTCGTATTTCACTATCATTGGCGGGCGGGGGATTTTTAAACCTCCCGTCTGTTTCTCCGACTTGCGGTATAGGTAATTAGTCTCCACACCTAACTCCTATCACCTCCACAGGTGATCGTGTTAGGTTCCATCTCACTATATCCATGTACTAATTAGCCTGGGGAAACCCGTAATGTGTATGCTCATTATTAAATGGATTGAACTATGCTGATGATATAGCATATCCATGTTATCGTTACACCAACTATGTGTCTTGTTGAAATATTTCTATAGAATGTGTCTTGTTTTTATAGCTATCCTGATTTAAATTGTCTGTGCAGACTGCAGCAAATAAATTTACATATACTGTATTACTGTCAGTTTTACATGTAGGGGATATATATATTAATTTCATATTTTATTGTATTCAGAAAGCCATATAAAACCATATCCCAGTGTTCCATATAACCCTTGACCCCTAAAAAGTGGACCATGTGCAATATAAATAAACGTGCCTCACTCTTACTGTGTTATAATAGTGCCAATGTGTGCAGTATATATATTATTGTACTACTATACCTGTGTCATTTTCACTATCCAGATATATATACCTATTAAACTTTACCGTACAATTAATAATAATTGTGTCCGTGCATATAATGTCTACAGTGCACTCCCTTGTGCAATCCTAAGTTCATTCATAAAAAGTGCATGTGAAATAAACAAACACACTGGTGTAAATAAAATTCTAGTGCAACAACAAACCAGGTTTGTTGTTGCACTAGAATTTTATTTACACCAGTTTGTTTGTTTATTTCACATGCACTGTTTATGAATGCACTTAGGATTGCACAAGGGAGTGCACTGTAGACATTATATGCACGGACACAATTATTATTAATTGTACGGTAAAGTTTAATAGGTATATATATCTGGATAGTGAAAATGACACAGGTATAGTAGTACAATAATATATATACTACACACATTGGCACTATTATAACACAGTAAGAGTGAGGCACGTTTATTTATATTGCACATGGTCCACTTTTTAGGGGTCAAGGGTTATATGGAACACTGGGATATGGTTTTATATGGCTTTCTGAATACAATAAAATATGAAATTAATATATATATCCCCTACATGTAAAACTGACAGTAATACAGTATATGGAAATTTATTTGCTGCAGTCTGCACAGACAATTTAAATCAGGATAGCTATAAAAACAAGACACATATTCTATAGAAATATTTCAACAAGACACATAGTTGGTGTAACGATAACATGGATATGCTATATCATCAGTATAGTTCAATCCATTTAATAATGAGCATACACATTACGGGGTTCCCCAGGCTAATTAGTACATGGATATAGTGAGATGGAACCTAACACGATCACCTGTGGAGGTGATAGGAGTTAGGTGTGGAGACTAATTACCTATACCGCAAGTCGGAGAAACGGACGGGAGGTTTAAAAATCCCCCGCCCGCCAATGATAGTGAAATACGAACATAGCGGGCATGATGATTGGTCCACCTACGGTATAAACTGTGTGACGAGGCGGGCGCCGGACGCTAGAGCCCAGAAGAAGCTCTAACAAAGAGCGAAATGCGCATTGGTTTAGCCGTGCGCCGCTAATGTTAATGCACTGTTCTCTAAGCTCCTAATTGACTCATCCATGTACCGTACATTCATGTGATAGCCTTGTATCTCAAGGAAAAATATATATTCAAAAGAAGTGTTATCCGGAGATTGTTATGCATTATGACATGTGACCATAGGAGGAGGGCAGGAGGAATATATAATTACATTTAGGCTGTCAGAAATGTGTAATTTTTTTGTTAAATCATTTTTGCTAAACATATAACTAATTATGTGGAGCATGTCAATCGGTGGGCTTCATATATAAGAAAGCAAACCCACCTCTATATTAACTGTATTATAATCACAGACATAGTTCGTTCTGTAATAACCTAGGAGTGCTGGTGTGATTCAGCACGGATTAACAGCCTATTGTAACCCTCACCCCCACACATGCATGCAGAATATAACTGCGGGACATAAACTATTGAATCCACGCAAATAGTGGGAAAGGAGGGGATTTGTGAATTTCATTCCCCAGTACTCATTCTGGTTATAGGAAGCAGTTATTGATAACACTTCAAGATATGTATTATCTATGGTTAAAAAGCAAGAAGCAATCACCACTTTATATCTGTGCGGTATAGGAGGACTGGCAGATTATTAGTTGATACAGTGTCAACAGTATATACAAAGTAATGGGAGATTGAAACATAATACTGTTTATGAATAAATACTAGCAGACACAGTATCAACATTGAAACCCGGACAAAAATTGTGACATTTCATATTTATCTTCTTTACACTGCCATATGTAATTCAAGTGCGGTACATTGGGAATGAACATTGTGCTCAGATAAAGTTTAACACTAGAGTAGCACACTGATATTTATCAGGTGCATACATACAAACGATTGGAGCTTAGAATACAGGTTGAGTATCCCATATCCAAATATTCCGAAATACGGAATATTCCGAAATACGGACTTTTTTGAGTGAGACTGAGATAGTGAAACCTTTGTTTTTTGATGGCTCAATGTACACAAACTTTGTTTAATACTCAAAGTTATTAAAAATATTGTATTAAATGACCTTCAGGCTGTGTGTATAAGGTGTATATGAAACATAAATGAATTGTGTGAATGTACACACACTTTGTTTAATGCACAAAGTTATAAAAAATATTGGCTAAAATGACCTTCAGGCTGTGTATATAAGGTGTATATGTGACATAAATGCATTCTGTGCTTAGATTTAGGTCCCATCACCAAAATATCTCATTATGGTATGCAATTATTCCAAAATACGGAAAAATCCCATATCCAAAATTCCTCTGGTCCCAAGCATTTTGGATAAGGGATACTCAACCTGTACTTACACTCATCATAAGAGTGATATCAAGTATACAAGACATAATAGGCGGCACACGATTTGGTTTTAAGAATTTTTATTTTATTCTTATTTTCACACAAGACAGAAATCTGTCTAATAAACATTTCTTCTTTTCACGTTTTTCTATAAACTTTTTTAATATTTTGCTTAGTATGGCCTAATATTCAGGCCATTATGATACTATATGGGATAATATGAATAAAGGATGACATTCCATGTGGGTATTGGTATCTCATGTTTGTGAAAAAATACTAACAAAATTGAAATTAAAGTGAAAACATCATAGATTAGATTCAGTAAGGAGGTAGAGTGCACCTAGTTTAACTGATCTCTGCCACAATGTTTCTTCTTTGCATACATTTTCAGATCAGTAGGTAGCACCAGCGTCAACATTATTTGAACATTTAATGGAAATTTAACGCTTAACCCCTTGTATTAACATTCATTCATCTACTAGTAGTTCTGGTGCGGGATTCTCTCTCAGCTTCTAAGCAGACCTTATCCAGATGGATAAAACTGACTATACGTCAGGCTTACCTTCATGCTAGGTTACAGCCACCTACATCAGTAACAGCTCATTCCACACGTTCTGTGGGAACTTCATGGGCAGCTGGTCGTGGAGCTTTTACGACGCAGCTTTGCCGTGCGGCTACATGGTCTTCAGTGCACACGTTTGTGCGCTGTTACAAGTTTGATACGTTTGCGGCATCAGCATCTAGCTTTGGCCGCCTAGTGTTACAGGTGCCAAACAGCTTTCCCGCCCACGGGGGAAGCTTTAGTACGTCCCAAGAGTACTCCAGTGACCCCTAGTGGATGAAAAAGAAAATAGGATTTTGGTACTTACCAGGTAAATCCTTTTCTTTGAATCCATAGGGGGCACTGGACGCCCACCCAGAGCAGTTTTACCTGGTTTGTGGTAAGTTCAGGGGATCTTATGGTAACACACTCTCACCGACTGGTTCAAATTATCAAGTGCTGGTTATGGTGTCAACTGTTTAGTTGTCAGTAACGTTATGTGTCAACTTCGTTGTTGTCTGTTATGTTATATGTAATACTCCATTGTCAACCTCTCTATAGTTCCTGTTCGGCTCAGTAAAAAACACTGAGGTACTCGGGGATATGGAGGGGTGGAGTGTTCTAAATTTAAATATTCAGTGCCCTGTTTCCTACGGAAGCCGTCCATATCCCAAGAGTACTCCAGTGCCCCCTATGGATTCAAAGAAATGGATTTACCTGGTAAGTACCAAAATCCTATTATTTTGGGCTCTATACACCACCACAATGGATTTGAAATGAAACAAACAAGATGTGCTTTAATTGCTGACTTTCTGCTTTAATTTGAGGGTATTTACATCCAAATCAGGTGAACGGTGTAGGAAGTACAACGGTTTCTATATGTGCCCCCCACGTTTTAAGGGACCAAAAGTAATGGGACAAACTAAACAATCCTAAATCAAACTTTCACTTTTTAATACTTTGTTGCAAATCCTTTGCAGTCAATTACAGCCTGAAGTCTGGAACGCATAGACATCACCAGACGCTGGGTTTCATCCCTGGTGATGCTCTGCCAGGCCTCTGCTGCAAATGTCTTCAGTTCCTGCTTGTTCTTGGGGCATTTTCCTGTCAGTTTTGTCTTCATCAAGTGAAATGCATGCTCAATCGGAATCAGGTCAGGTGATTGACTTGGCCATTGCATAACATTCCACTTATTTGCCTTAAAAAAAACTCTTTGGTTGCTTTCGCAGTATGCTTCGGGTCATTGTCCATCTGCACTGTGAATATGAGCAGATAATATTGTCTCAACTGTCCATAGGATGTTGTTCCAGAACTGTAAAGGCTTTTTTAGATGTTGTTTGGCAAACTCTAATCTGGACTTCCCTGTTTTTGTGGCTCACCAATGGTTTACATCTTGTGGTGAACCCTCTGTATTCACTCTTGTGAAGTCTTCTCTTGATTGTTGACTTTGACACATATACACCTACCTCCTGGAGAGTGTTCTTGATCTGGCCAACTGTTGTGAAGGGGTTTTTCTTCGCCAGAGAAATAATTCTTCTGTCATCCACCACAGTTGTTTTCCGTGGTCTTCCGGGTCTTTTGGTGTTGCTGAGCTCTCCGGTGCGTTCTTTCTTTTTAAGAATGTTCCAAACAGTTGATTTGGCCACACCTAATGTTTTTGCTATCTCTCTGATGTAAATGCTGATTAACTTACAGGACTAAAAGCAACACTTTAAAAAGACATTTCATACACTTTAAATGGAGCAGCTGCGGCCGCTATACTTAATCCTCAACCTACGTACTTATTACACCATTAGCGTACAGAGCCCCATACCATGTACGTACTTTGCGTACAAACGCTGCGCTGGCTGTACAAAGTACACTCAGTGCGTGCACACCCAAAGATACACCGTGAACCCTTAACAGCTATGCATGCGATAGTAATACACTTATAACCTTAGCAGGGAAAGGTCTGCCTGCACAGCGCTGAGAGGAAGAACAGGTCCCTCCACAGCAACTCCAACTATCTGTACACGGTACCAGGGAGTTGTAGAAGGGAGGGGAGGCGGAAATAAGACTGTGTGTCCTATTAAGGTGCACAGTCAGCGCTGACAAGGGGTCTCCTTTTGGTAAAAGCGCGGTGTGTGGGTTGGCTCCAATCTCTGTCTCTCTTGCCATTCTTGGGGGGGAAACTGTCTGCCCCCACCTGTGTGTGTGCGCGGAGTGTTTGGTGGTCACCTTTAGCTATGTCCAGGGACACTGTGTCATATGCTGCAGAGGATTTATCCTCCCAGGATGATCCCATTCCATGTAATCAGGATAGCACTGGTTTAGCACAAATACCAGCAAGGGAGCCTGAGTGGTTTTCCTCTATCAAATCTTGGATTTCTCAGATTTCTGACAGGGTTGCAAGTAATGAATCTGCAACTCAGGTATTACAGAGCTCTATGGCAGTATGCCGGTTTCTGGTACCTCAGGACGCCCCGCTATATACCCCCACAAACGTGCGCTTGTGTATGTCACACAAGACGACACGGATACCGATTCTGACACCACAGACGGTGATGGCGATGTGTTGGGGGGGTCCGCATCTCTTGCAAAGGGGGTGCAATTGTTGATAGAGGCTATCAGGGATGTGTTGAATGTTAATGATACCACACCTGAGCAGGTTGAGGAGGCTTTTTTCACTGCGTCAAAGGAATTGAATGCTATATTTGAAAAAGCATGGGTAAACCCTGAGAAAAGATTCTAGGTCCCTAAAAGGGTCCAGGTTGCGTTTCCTTTCCCTGAGGAGGAGGATAGGAAAAAATGGGAAAACCCGCCGATTATTGACGCATCTGTGTCCAGACTATCAAAGAAGGTTGTTTTGCTTGTTCCAGGATCTACCGCCTTAAAGAAGCTGGCTGATAGAAAAATTGATAACAGATCAATGTACACTGCTTCAGGGGCCATATTACGTCCCACTATTGCTACCGCATGGATTGCAAAGGCAATAGTAAAGTGGTCGGCTACCTTACTTGAGGATTTGGATACGATGGATAGGGATGATGTTGCATTATATTTATGCAATATACATGATTCAGCAGGTTTTATGGTAGAATCCATGAAAGACCTGGGTTCCATGGCTGCGGAAATATCTTCCATGTCTCTTTCAGCTCGTCGGGGACTGTGGCTGCACCAGGGGTCGACCGACACTCAATCCAGAAAGAGTGTGGAGTCCCTACCCTATACAGGTCAGGCTCTCTTTGGGGAAGCTCTAGACGCGTGGATATCCATGGCTACAGCGGGTAAGTCTCCATTTCTTCCCTCAGCAGCACCTGCTCCAAAGAAATCCTTCTCTTCATCTGCAAAGCAGTCCTTTCGGCCTAACAAGCCTAGAAGGGCCAGAACGTCCAATACCTTCTTTTTAGTGGAGGTCGAGTTAAGTCCAGGAAAGCTGCAGGTTCTCAGGAACAAAAGCCTGCTTCAGATACGCCAAAGTCCTCCGCATGACGGTGGACCGCACGGCCTGGAGGTGGGGCCAGTGAGAGCGAGACTCAGACACTTCAGTCATGTCTGGGTATCATCCGGCCTGGATCCCTGGGTGATAGATATTGTATCCCAGGGATACAGGCTGGAGTTTCAAAGTCTCCCTCATCGCTTTTTCAAATCAGGCTTACCAACTCTGTTGGCAGACAGCACTGTACTACAAGACGCTGTCCAAAAACTGGTGGAAGCACAGGTCATTGTGCCAGTACCACCTTGCATGCAGAACAAAGGTTACTATTCGAACCTTTTCGCGGTACCGTAACCGGATGGTTCAATCAGGCCCATTCTGAACCTAAAATCGCTAAATCCCTTTCTAAAGGAGTTCAAGTTCAAGATGGAGTCCCTCAGGGCGTTGATATCAGGTCTGGAAGAGGGGGAATTCCTGATATCACTGGATATCAAGGATGCGTACCTCCACATTCCGATATGGCCGCTGCATCAAGCTTATCTCCGATTCGCACTGTTGGACTGTCACTATCAGTTCCAGGCCCTGCCATTTGGCCTCTCCACAGCACCGAGGGTATTCACCAAGGTGAAGGCGGAAATTATGGTTCTCCTCCGCAGACTGGGTGAACATAATTCCATATCTGGACGATCTGCTGATAACGGCCAAGGAGAAGCTGTTACAGTCCATTCTTCTCACAACCCACCTGCTCAGGGAACATGGTTGGATCCTGAATCTTCCAAAATCACATTTGGAACCAACCAGGAGGTTGTCCTTTCTGGGAATGATCCTCGACACGGAAGTGCAGAGGGTGTTTCTTCCAGAGGAAAAAGCGTTGGCGATACAAACAATGGTCCGGGATTTCCTGAAGCCAGCCCGGGTGTCGGTTCATTAGTGCATTCACCTTCTGGGAAAGATGGTGGCCTCTTACGAGGCTCTACAGTACAGGAGGTTTCATGCTCGGTCCTTCCAACTAGATCTCCTGGACAAGTGGTTGGGATCCCATCTACATATGCACCAGAGAATACGTCTGTCACCAAAGGCCAGGAATTCACTCCTCTGGTGGTTGCAACTACCTCACCTTCTGGAGGGCCACAGGTTCGGGATTCAGGACTGGATCCTTCTAACCACGGATGCAAGTCTCCGGGGCTGGGGCGCAGTCACTCAAGGGGAAACCTTCCAAGGAAGGTGGTCAAGTCTGGAAGCCGGCCTGCCGATAAACATTCTAGAACTAAGAGCCATCTACAACAGTCTTTTCCAAGCGGCCCATCTTTTGAGAAATCGGGCCATTCAAATGCAGTCGGACAATGTAACGACAGTGGCTTACATCAACCGACAGGGCGGAACGAAGAGCAGAGCTGCAATGTCAGAGGTAACAAGAATCATCCTCTGGGCAGAAAAACACGCGTTGGCGCTGTCAGCCATCTTCACTCCGGGATTAGACAACTGGGAAGCGGACTTCCTCAGCAGACACGATCTCCATCCAGGAGAGTGGGGTCTCCATCCGGAGGTGTTCAAGGAGGTAACAGATCTTTGGGGTGTACCTCAAATAGACATGATGGCCTCTGGTCTCAACAAGAAGCTTCGGTGATATGGTTCCAGGTCGAGGTATTGTTCCGCAAGCAGTGGCGGTGGACGCCCTAGTGACTCCGTGGGTTTTCCAGTCGATGTACGCGTTTCCACCACTCCCACTCATTCCAAGAGTGCTAAAGCTCATAAGGAGAACAAGGGTTCAAGCGATCCTTATTGCTCCAGACTGGCCAAGGCGGGCTTGGTACTCAGATTTTCTGGATCTACTGCTAGAAGAGCCGAGGCCTCTTCCTCTTCGGGAGGACCTGCTGCAGCAGGGACCGTTTGCCTATCAAGACTTACCACGGCTACGTTTGATGGCATGGAGGTTGAACGCCAGATACTAGTTCGGAAGGACATTCCGAACAAAGTTATTCCTACCCTGATACAAGCTGGGAAAGGAGTAACGTCTAAACATTACCATCGTATTTGGAAAAAATATGTATCTTGGTGTGAGTCCAAGAAGTTCCTACTGTGGAGTTTCAACTGGGACGTTTTCTCCTCTTCCTGCAAGCAGGTGTGGATATGGGCCTGAGGTTGGGATCCATAAAGGGTCCAAATTTCACCGCTATCTTTTTTCTTCCAGAAACAGTTGGCTGCCCTCCCTGAGGTTGACTTTTTTTGAAGGGAGTTCTGCACATCCAACCTCCCTTTGTACCGCCTACGGCGCCCTGGGATCTTAACGTGGTGTTGCAGTTCCTCCAGTCGGACTGGTTTGAACCGCTACAGTAGGTTGAGGTCAAGTTTCTCATGTGTAAGGCTGTCACTTTGTTGGCCTTAGCTTCTGCTAGACGTGTGTCGGAGTTGGGGGCTTTGTCATGTAAAAGCCCATACTTGATCTTCCATGAAGATAGAGCTGAGCTTCGGACACGTCCGTAGTTTCTTCCGAAGGTTGTGTCGGCATTTCATATCAACCAACCAACCTAAATTTCATCAAAGTCCTTAGATGTGGTAAAGGCTCTAAAAATCTATGTGAGGAGGACTGCTCGTCACAGAAAATCAGACTCTCTCTGTCCTGTATGATCCCAAGAAAATGTCGTGGTCGTGTCAACGGGTAAGTACGGCACCATGCACTACACTGAAACAATTGTACCACAAGTTGTAGAATCTACGCAGAATGAGGCTGTTAGAATTGCTCCTGTAAAGGTGATAGTAGTTCCCAATGGGAAAACAGATGCATCAGGAGCCACACCCGTCAGGAACATTGCCATGTATTGCCCGTTCACTAGAATGGAATTGAGGACCATAGTGTCTGAATTCCCAGACCCCAGAAAAGATTTAGTGGCAAGCCAAAAATACATCAGGGATCTAGGAAACACTTTAGAGCCCAATAATAAGGATTGGCAGATAGTGCTAAGAGCTTGCTTACCTTCCAATGTCGACTCAGTTAAATTCTTGGCTGATTGTGGACTAGATAAAGATGTACCGCTTACAGATGTGTACGACCAGGATAATGTAAAAAGGATAAATTTACAGCTAAAGGAGTATTTCCCAGCCGTTGTTAAATGGAATAAAATATTTTCCATTAAGCAAAAGGAGTCCGAAACGGCAGCAGAATATTTCCACCGGGCACTATCAGAAATGGCAAAATACACTGGTATAGAAGACATTAAGACCAACCCAAACCATCGAGAAGTAGCAGTATCTGTACTGATGGATGGTTTGAAAGAAACATTAAAGGCTAGGGTACAGACCACACAACCATGTTGGCGAGGTCTGTCAGTGTCCACCTTGAGAGAGGCTGCTGTTGATCACGACAAAAACATCACTAGACACAGGGAGTCGCAAAGTGATAAGTTGATGTCCGTAAGTATACAGGCGCTGACCACAAAGCAGCCTGCGTATGTACCACCGAATCCTGTGGGTAAGGCAAGTGTAATAACATGTTTTTCTTGTAACAGACCGGGACACTTTGCACGAGAATGTAGAACAAAGAATGTACAAAGATCTTTTCAACCCCCTAGACAACAACACAACACACGACATTGGGAGCAGGGTCCACAGAGGCGGAGTTTTGAGCCACATACAGGGGAAACAAAAAGATATCCCCCGAACAGAGACTGGCAGGCCTCTGGTAGTTCCCAGCTAACTCCCCCACAAGTAGTTGCTGCCAATGGGATTCAGGGAGGTCAGCATACCCAATAGGGGTGTGGCCACACCTGTAATCTGCAGCCAGTTAAATTGATTGCCAGTCTTGGAAGCGAACCAGAGATTGCAATCAATGTAGCTGGTAAAACTTTAAACTTTCTTGTAGACACAGGGGCGGCCAAGTCAGTGATAAATTCGACAGTGGGCATGAGAACCACTGGTAGGACAATTCCAGCCATGGGAGTAACAGGAGTAGTCCAGCACTACCCTGTTAGCAAACCAGCCGAGATTACAATCGGGCCTTTGCATACCAAGCATTCCTTTTTGCTGGCTGCATCGGCACCAACTAATCTCCTGGGGAGAGACTTACTATGTAAAATGGGTTGCGTCATTTATTGTACTCCTGAAGGTGTATTCTTGGACATTCCTGAGAATCACGCTCAGGAGGTACGAGACATGTTAGACTCCCCATCAAAATTAATGTCACATTCCATTATGACAAATAGGAACCCATCCCAAGTAGAAGAGATGACATCTCAGATACCAGAGTCACTTTGGACAAAAGATGGACAGGACACTGGATTAATGGCAAACGTAGCTCCAGTAGTTGTACAAGTAAAAGATGGTAGGATAGCTCCAAAAATCCCACAGTATCCTCTGAAGCCAGAGGTGGAGTTAGGAGTTTTCCCAGTAATAGAACGCTTGCTGCAACAGGACATTCTGGTAAGAACGTCCAGCACAGCCAATAGTCCCATCTTCCCTGTTAAAAAGAGTGGGGGGAGGGGTTACAGGCTAGTGCAGGATCTAAGGGGGATTAACAAAATAGTTGAAAGTCAGTTCCCCGTAGTGCCTAATCCAGCTGTCATCCTAATGCAAATTCCTCCCACTGCCAAATTTTTCACTGTTATTGACCTCTGCTCCGCTTTCTTTTCGGTACCTCTGCACCCTGACAGCCAATATTTGTTTGCATTCACATACAGAGGAGTCCAATACACGTGGACTCGGTTACCCCAAGGTTTCATAGATAGTCCAAGTATATTTTCTCAGGCTTTGCATGATTGTTTACAGTCTTTCCAACCAGACAGTGGATCAGTATTGATACAGTATGTGGACGATTTATTACTGTGTTCAGATTCACTGGAAGCATCTCTGAAGGATACGAAACAGCTCCTGTTTCATCTTTCAGACACAGGTCACAAGGTTTCCAAAGACAAGTTACAATTATGCCAAACTAAGGTAAAATATTTGGGACACTGTCTAACACAAGGACTGAGACACCTGACCGCTGATAGAATCCAAGCCATTAGAGACATGACACTGCCACAAACCCAGCAACAGATCAGGACGTTTTTAGGAATGTGTGGGTATTGCCGTAACTGGATCCCAGGGTTTTCCATATTGGCGTTACCTTTGCAGGAAATGGTCTCTTCAAACAAACCTGACCGGATTTCGCATACAGACGAATCCGAAACAGCATTTGAGAGACTCAAACAGTGCCTAACGCAGGCACCAGCACTAGGTATGCCAGACTATGGGAAACCCTTTGAACTATACGGAACAGAAAGTGCTGGGTGCGCAGCAGGTGTACTAACCCAAAAACACGGTGACGCCAGCAGGCCAGTCGCATACTACAGCGCCCAGCTAGACACGGTAGCGCGATCCCTCCCCACATGCTTGCGTAGCGTTGCGGCGATAGCATTGCTAGTGACAAAAAGCGAAGATGTCGTGCTAGGCCACAACCTCACAATCCATACACCACATGCGGTATCTGCCTTATTGAATTCTGCCCAAACCAGACACGTCTCATCAGCAAGGTTTACAAGATGGGAATTGGCATTAATGGCCCCAGTAAACATCACCATAAGGAGATGCAGCGCATTAAATCCTGCAACATTTCTCCCAGGTGTGCCTGGTCAGGCACAAAGGGTGGAAGGTGAGAGTGATGGGGAAGGAGGATTTAATGCAAAGGGAGATACACATGATTGTATGGAATATTTGACCCAAAATTTTACCGCAAGGCCTGACATCAGTGACAACCCACTGGAAGATGCAGAACTCACGTTCTACACGGACGGTAGTTGTCATAGACAGTCAGACTCGGGAGACTTGTGTACTGGATACGCAGTCGTAGATGACCAAGGCACCATAGAAGCGGAACCGCTAGGCCCACCTCACTCAGCCCAGGTTGCTGAACTGGTCGCCCTAACCAGAGCATGTGAATTGGCTAAGGGTAAGTCAGCCAATATCTACACCGATTCTAGATACGCCTTCGGGGTAGTACATGATTTCGGAGCCCTATGGCGGCTCAGAAATTTCATGACGGCGGCTGGTACACCGATAGCGCATGCAGCTCACATAAAAAGGCTTCTAACAGCGATACAGGAACCCGACAGAGTGGCTGTTATCAAATGTAAAGCACATACATATAGCCAAGACCCAGTATCCCTTGGTAACAGCCGAGCAGACGAAGCCGCAAAGCTTGCAGCTGCTACCCCCATACAGACAGACACCACACAACTGATGGTATTTAATACCATCAACACACAAAAGTTGTGTGAGATGCAGAATTTGTGTTCCACACAGGAAAGAGCAGTCTGGAAGGCAAAGGGATATGGCCAGGAGTCCTCAGGGCTCTGGACGGATGGACATGGTAAACCAGTGGCCCCCAGGGCATACCTTCCATGTCTGGCTGAAGCAGCTCACGGGCTGACTCATCTAGGCAAGGAGGGGATGTGCAAATTGGTAAGAGCATACTGGTGCGCCCCAGGATTCTCCTCTCATGCGAGTAAAAGAGCAATGTCATGCCTTACCTGTCTGAGAAAGAATATTGGAAAAGCAATACCTACAGAACCATCCCATATCCCACCTGCCGGCGGCCCTTTCCAGGTAATACAAATCGACTTCATTCAATTACCCCCATGTCGAAATTTGAAATATGTACTTGTTTGTATAGATGTTTTCTCGAATTGGGTCGAAGCTTTCCCAGCAGCTACAAATACCGCTATGTTTACAGCTAAGAAAATTGTGCAGGAATTTGTATGTAGATATGGTATCCCTAGAATCATTGAAAGTGATAGGGGTACCCATTTTACAGGTGATGTCTTTCAAGGAATGTGTAAGTTGATGGGAATTGATAGCAAGCTGCACACTCCGTACCGTCCACAGGCGAGCGCGAAGGTCGAAAGAGTGAACAGCACTATTAAAAATAAATTGAGTAAAGTAATGGCAGAGACAGGATTGACGTGGCCAGAAGCTTTACCCATTGTTTTGTATAGCATCAGAACCACTCCCAGGTCCCCTCTTAATCTGTCTCCTTTTGAAATCTTGTTTGGTCGACAACCGCATGTCATGATTAACCCTCAGGATGATTTGAAATGTAACAATGAAGTAACTGTAAAGTACTTGATTAACATGAGTAAGCAGTTGAGGAATCAAAATGATAATCTGAAGTTGATGATTCCTGATTTACCAGATAGTAATTGTCATGACATTGAACCTGGGGATTATGTAATGATACGAAATTTTCTACGCTCAGGTTGTCTTATTGATAGATGGGAAGGACCATACCAGGTCTTATTGACTAGCACCACAGCATTGAAGGTGGCTGAGAGAGAGACTTGGGTCCATTCATCCCACTGCAAAAAGGTTGCTGATCCAGAGAAGTCCCGTGATAAGGAACAGACGGTAGAGGTTGTATCACTGGAGTGTCTGTTCCAGGAGGACTGAGGCGGCACCTGAGCCTTGAAGACCGAAAGCAGTTGTCGACTCCCTTCTCCCTTTTATTGTTTTTCTCCACTTCCCATCCCCTCTTCCTTGAAATTTCTTTTTCCCCCTTCTCATTCTTCTCTATTTCCTCCTCAAAGATGGACTTGCCCCAAGAGACTGTGATCCGGATTTTGATGTTAACCATGATGTTGACCAGAGCAGTCTGTTCCGGCGAGAGTACCATAGAGGTCGAGAGAGGTTCTGGAATGGGTTCCGATTATGATGATGGAGGCGTAGTTTTCCAAGATCAACCAAACCAACAAGCAAAGGCGAGTATCAGAAAACGATCCGATAGAAGAAATTGTGATGGATTGTTAGCTGAAGAAAATTGTATCTGTAGGCTCTGTGATAATCTGGTTGAAGATGGATGCATAAAGAAATGCCAATCTAGTTTTAATATCCATATAGACCGGCATCCATTGAGTGACTATCACTCTTTAGTGGGTAATGTGTTAAACCAAACAGATTGTTGGGTATGCTCTCAAGTACCTCAGGGTCATAGCAAATCAGGGCTAGTACCATTTCCTTTAACGTTAGGGGAGGTACTTGAGCTAAGTGGTGGGAGACTGGTGGACCGGAGGTTTAACATCTCCAGCCCTCCTAGTTTGAAGCTCCACCAATACCATGTGGATAGGTCCCTCTTATGTTTCAATATCTTCAACCCCCCGTAAGCCGGGAAATTGGGAAGTGTCATGGAGCAACCTTACCATGACCTTTTCACACAGAGCAGATAGAATGCCTACAGATACAGAGCTGGTACGCCACATAGCTAGTAGAGGAAAATCTTTTCGGTATCGATATACCTTAGGAAATAGGATTACTAGAGTTGGAGAGGTATCACCAGGATACTGTGCACATATCGTACAAACTGATACGTGCATTAAGCAGATGGAAGAATTAGGGTCAGGAAATTTCACCTGGAAGGTTTGTAACATGGTCATGTCCTTCTCCGTCCCATATGTTCTCCCCGATGACGCATATTTCATATGCGGGAGAAAGGCGTACAAGTGGCTTGCCCCAAACTCTGAAGGATTGTGTTATATTGGAAAAGTATTGCCTGAAGTGATGACTGTTACACATGACAAAATGAAGGACATACACCGTGGTGCCCAAGCTCCTTATACTCACACTCATTACGAGCACCGAGTTAAAAGACAACTGTCAGAAAGGTTAGAGCATCCGGCCTCCGATCTTATCCATGAATCCACCGGGATTCAGGTTCTGGTAGCGTTAGATTTCACTCGCACCGCTCGAGGAGTGATGAATTATAGATACATTTCCGCACTCGCCAATTTGTTAGATAATATCACTGAAATGTATGATGACACGTTTAGATACACTGGAAGAGAACTTCAAGCTTACAAAACGGAACTAGTTCAGCATAGGATGGTTCTTAATTATCTTACAGCAGTAACAGGCGGATATTGTGTTACATTGGCAACACAGTACGGCATAAAGTGTTGCACTTATATCACAAATAGCACCGAGGATCCGGTAGAGGTCATAGACCAAAAGATGGACGACATTCTCCAATTAAAGTGGGAATTTCGCCGAAAACACAATCTCACCCTTGCTGCTGTAGGTAATGAGCTGACTGGTTGGGTGTCATGGTTGAACCCGCGAAATTGGTTCTCCGGTTTGGGAGACTGGGCTCAAGGAGTCATAATGGATGTTGGAAAGTTTCTACTATGTATCTTGGGTGTCGTTATATCGATTGGATTGATATTTAGATGCGGGCAGGCTTTAATGAGGTGCAAACAAAGTACAAGAGTGATGAGCTTGAGGAGCGAGGAAACTGTAATTAACCTGGATTTGATTTATGACCCAATGATAGAAACCAGGATGTGATGAAAATGCGATTATACGGTCCGTTTCTTTCACCTGTTTTTCTGCTTTTCTCCAAGATACAAAGACCCCCTTGGACGAGGAAGCTGACGAGACGAGATGTATACAGACAACGGATTGACCAAAGAAGAAGATTTGACAACTTTAAATATGGACACTTGATGAACTTTGCCATGGATCCCCAGTTTCCCTAGTACTTTTAAACTCACGCTAGCCCAACATTTTTTGTAAATCTGATGGCTCAGACAAAGCTATTTGCTCATGCCCAAGGAGCAATACAGCGCAAAGAAGACGACTCTCAACAGATACCGAACACAACTTCGACGACAGATGTACATTTCCCTGACATAGAATATCATTGCATTTTCCATAAGTGTTCTTTATCTTCATCTCTACAACCCTCAGGTAATGACACACATAGACGATAGGGAATACAGGCACAGATATCAGCAACCACATACCTCCCCCATTCATGTATCATCAACTAAAATGTGCTCCCCATTTTGTTCAAAATCCGAAAAGAGCTCGGTAAAGTTTGACAGCCCATCCACAGACCTGTACCACAGGATAAGAAGGAATTCAAATGTATACTTCGCAATACCTCGAAGCTTGATTTACAACACGTACGGCACGATGATACATGACCCCCCAAACATGGATTCATACACACATGCTTCTGCTATCTCACTAGGTCATACCCTCTTCACACCTTCTCCTCTCTCCTCCCTTACCCAACCATGGAAATCAATTAACCCCTGACTTGCATTTTTCTCCTTAAATGTTTTGTGGCAGTTATTATTGACTGCCAAAGGGTGGACTGTCAAAGTCAGAAAAATGTCTCTATGCACGTTGCCATATTTGCACCGCACACTGGTCCGTGCTGCGCATGCGTACGCTCTCCCGTGAAGGCGCATACCCGCAATAGCGTGCACTCGCAGGCGCGGTATGCGTATTTACGGTAGAGTTTATGTAGTCGTAGCGTGCGACTCATTCGTTACATATTTTCACAATTAATGTAGTTTATAGATCATGGTCCCTTTGATAGTTTCTGAAAGTTTGGTTAATATAGAAGGTCCCTGAGCTAAGGAATCCCTCTTTGTATCGTACGAAGGGTCTAACAGGAATCATACAGCAGTGTTTGGTACCCATCGGAAGAGTATTTAATTAGCAATATTCCGGTGTTGGTTTGGAGCGTATTAATCGCTCGTGCGAATAGTTATGGACATAAGAAGTTTATGTCCATTTCTACTATTTACTCATACTCAGGTATGCGGCGGGAAACCTAGTTCCCCACCCACCTGAGCTGTTTGAAATCGTCACAGCCCACCTGTATGAATCAACCTATGACCTTTTGTTATGATGCAGGGCCGAATTCCGACGTCCAATGGACAATGGGATTGTAGGGACTGTAGGATTGCATTGTGTGTGGGGCATAAATGGGCAGGCCGACCACATCCAGCTCTCACTCTTCAACGGTTCTCATTGCTGAAAATCGGGTGCTGGATGTCCAGGCGCATGCGATCGTTTACCCTTGTGCGTAAGTTTCTCTCCGTTATCATTGTCTTTCTGTGAGCCAATTTCTCTCATCTCTCTCCGTCTCTCTCTCTCTCTTTCCCTTCTCTCTCTCTCTCGTATCTCCCCTAGACTAGTATTGTATTGTATTAGATAGTATTGTTTAGTTCTGTGGTTAGGAAGTCTCTGTTATATTGTAGTGTATCATTTGTACTGTTATCCCCTTTTTACAAGTATACTAGATATAATACAGTTAATAGGCTTTGGAACCTAAACCAGTATCTGTGTATTTTCTATAGTGTTAAGTGTTCACTTGAGCGTCGGTGACGCTCAAGCAGCTTTGTAGTTAGTCAGGTTACACAAGGTTGCACTTACACCCTGTATTCACATTAAGGTATTCCGTGTATTTCATTGGTATAAGGTTTAGACATAAAGGTATAGCGTTGTGAGCGTCTGCGCCGCTGGTGATCTCCTCGTGGTCTCGAGCGTCCGCTACGCCATAGCGAATCATTACTCTAGTCATAGCCAATAACGTGTCCTGTGATCGCTGGGCCTTGAGCGAACGTGACGCTTGAGCGTCTCGCCTACGGCTGAGCGATCGTTACGCAACTAGCGTACCATTACGGTACTTCTTAAGTAAACAGCGTACAGTGTTCTTAGCTTCATAAGGGGTTGTTTATACGACAAGGGAATTTAGCATTGTCAAATCCCTATAATGGTCCCGATCCATCATAGATACCTCCTTAGTCATATTTTTATTGCCACAAAGGCAGCTATAGCCCAATTCTGGGAACACCCTGCGCCTTCTCCACTGGAGTTAATAATTCGCAAAACTAGATATAATTACCTAATGTTAAACAGCCCAGACTCTACCTCCTCAGATTCTCTGCTGAAGAAAAGAGATTATTGGCATATGTACTCTTTTGACGGCTCCATGCTACATATTGCGTATGCCATGTTATTTTCTTTTAAACTTCTCTCTCATGTTTTGACTAATATGTTTTATGCTTTTAGCTGAGTAGTAGAGATGTGCAGGTTCAGTTTTACTTGGTTCTTTTCACCCACAAATATCGCAAGTTCAGATTGATCCGGATTTACCTTATTGGCTATACAAAACACGTGAGAGCAGAAAACCAACAGGATGCCGATTTTAAGATCCGGGTCAAACTGAGTAAATCCAAACCCACTCATCTCTACTGACTACCCATGTAGCTGTATATGGATCCGTATTTCCTGCCTGATTTTTTCAGACTTCCCCTTCCCAAATTTCCTTTTCGGTGCCACCAAACTTTCCTAAATAAAAAAACACAATACAAATGATCTAGAGAGGAGGCAATGGCCAGAAATAAATGGGAAATTGGTGTAATCGGAAATCAAACAATGGTGAGTGAAGACCAGATCAAGTGAGTGCTCACTCACATTGGAGGGTGAGGAGGTTCATTCAGAGAGTGTGAGGGTAAAGCGTTTAGAGGCAGAGGATTCTGTGGTGATATCGATTGGGATATTGAAGTCGCCTACGATTATGGAGGGAAGGTCTGATGAGAGGAAGCGAGGGAGACAGGAAACAAAGTTGACAATGAATTTGGAGCGAGAGCAAGGGGGTGTTAAATTACTGATACTCGAAGGTGAACAGGTTTGAAGGAGTATAGCATGAACCACAAATATGGAGACTATAAGGATCAGTGCTAAGGGTATGAGGTGGTAGATGTAACCAGAGGATAGAAGGACCTCACCACCATGGTGACCCCTGGACCTGGGGGTGTGAGAGAATGTTAGACCCTCAAAGGAGAGTAACAGGAGGAGCGGTGACAGAGGAGATATCCAGGGTTGGCAGAAAAAGAACGGTTATTCAGACAGGACTTTTGAGGGTGAAATGGGAAACAGACACGGTCACAGATCTCCATTCAGAAGGTTGTGAGGAATAGAGAGTCAGCAGAAATAGCTGCAAATGAAGTGGTGTCCAAACTGGGAGTTCAGTGTTGAGCGTCCAGGTTATACAGACCGCAGGGTCAATATGTACAGGCGCAGGCTGTTCGGGAATTTCTAGGAGTCTGCCAGTGTTTTAAAGCGGTGATCATTTATAAGGCAAAACTAACCTGGTTTAGCCTTGTAAATGATTGCCGCTTTAACAATACGGATAGAAACGCAGAGATACCAGAACAGCCTGCACTACGCAGGATATTACATATTGCCCCCAGGCGTGTGTTGTGGAGGGATTGTGAACTCAGATTTTGCGCTTCGGTGGTAGTGATTGCTGATAGAATATTCTATTGTTTTCCTTTATTTATCGCCGATGTAATTCCGAATTTATGCTTAAAATCTAAACTGCACTTTGTAAACACGCACTTGGAATAGTACGCAGCCTGGGAATGATAGTAAGGAAACCAGGCACGTCTACGCAAAGGTTACACGCTACCCCGAATGCCCTCTTACTATGGCAGACAAGCAGGGAATACCAACAGGATACTAACGCCGGAATCCCGACCGCTGCCAATGCCGCCAGATGGAATACCGGCTAACAGGAGCTATTCCCACTCGTGGATGTCCACAATACCCATGCCAACATCGCTAACAGCGGAGTCTATTCAATTAATTTAGTAATGCAGTATAACCGATGAGATACTCTGCAGCAATATTTAATATTTAGTTGACAAGGAGAACGGAGGAGCCAATTCACAATCGCTATCAGCTGAAGATAGAACATAATTATGCTTAAATTCTTAATTGCACTTTGAAATAATCCACTTCAAATAGCATACACCCTGCGGCCTAGGCCTACATGCGTGTAAGTCGCACCGCACCTGCGCCCAAATAGCGTACACACACAAAGTGGTGATTGATACGCAGAAAACGGACGGTCTCAGAAATGTGATGAAAATATTGGTTGTTTTTTTTTGCTATTTCCGGGAGGTGGCTTAGCACATGTACGGACAGGTCTGTAGGGATGGTGCAAGTTTGGATGATGTAACCAATGGTGGCCTCTACAGATGCACCAATCGGAATGTCAGCACCCACTGCTGGTGGACATTAGTCCTTGCGCATTCGGACACGCATACTGTAAATATAAGTGTATATAAAAGAAGCCCTAGTATGAATAATAGTGGTTTGTATAAATAGGTGGTTATCAGACAACGTCAGAAGATTTGATGGCCGGTGGAGAGACTGATGGGTGGGAGAGAATACCATTAGTGGGTAATGACACAGGGAAGTCTGACGGGGTAGGAACACGGAAAAGTTGGGTAGGGACACAGGGAAGTCTGACGGGGTAGGGAAAGTCGGGTAAGGACACGGAAGTCTGACAGAGGGTAGGGACACGGGGAAGTCTGGCAGGGGGTAATGACGCGGGGAAGTCTGGCAGGGGGTAATGACGCGGGGAAGTCTGGCAGGGGGTAATGACGCGGGGAAGTCTGGCAGGGGGTAATGACGCGGGGAAGTCTGGCAGGGGGTAATGACGCGGGGAAGTCTGGCAGGGGGTAATGACGCGGGGAAGTCTGGCAGGGGGTAATGACGCGGGGAAGTCTGGCAGGGGGTAATGACGCGGGGAAGTCTGGCAGGGGGTAATGACGCGGGGAAGTCTGGCAGGGGGTAATGACGCAGGGAAGTCTGGCAGGGGGTAATGACGCAGGGAAGTCTGGCAGGGGTAATGACACCGGGAATTCTGGTAGGGGGTAATGACGCGGGGAAGTCTGGTGGGGGGTAATGACGCGGGGAAGTCTGGTGGGGGGTAATGACGCGGGGAAGTCTGGTGGGGGGTAATGACGCGGGGAAGTCTGGTGGGGGGTAATGACGCGGGGAAGTCTGGTGGGGGGTAATGACGTGGGGAAGTCTGGTGGGGGGTAATGACGTGGGGAAGTCTGGTAGGGGGTAGGGACGTGGGGAAGTCTGGTAGGGGGTAGGGACGTGGGGAAGTCTGGTAGGGGGTAGGGACGTGGGGAAGTCTGGTAGGGGGTAGGGACGCGGGGAGGTCTGGTAGGGGTAAGGACGCAGGGAAGTCTGGTAGGGGGTAGGGATGCAGGGAAGTCTGGTAGGGGGTAATGACACAGGGAAGTCGGGTAGGGACGTGGGGAAGTCTGGTAGGGGGTAGGGACGTGGGGAGGTCTGGTGGGGGGTAATGACGCGGGGAAGTCTGGTGGGGGGGTAATGACACGGGGAAGTCTGGTGGGGGGGTAATGACACGGGGAAGTCTGGCAGGGGGTAATGACGCGGGGAAGTCTGGCAGGGGTAATGACACCGGGAATTCTGGTAGGGGGTAATGACGCGGGTAAGTCTGGTGGGGGGTAATGACGCGGGTAAGTCTGGTGGGGGGTAATGACGCGGGGAAGTCTGGTGGGGGGTAATGACGCGGGGAAGTCTGGTGGGGGGTAATGACGCGGGGAAGTCTGGTGGGGGGTAATGACGCGGGGAAGTCTGGTGGGGGGTAATGACGCGGGGAAGTCTGGTGGGGGGTAATGACGCGGGGAAGTCTGGTGGGGGGTAATGACACGGGGAAGTCTGGTGGGGGGTAATGACACGGGGAAGTCTGGTAGGGGATAGGGACGTGGGGATGTCTGGTAGGGGGTAGGGACGTGGGGAGGTCTGGTGGGGGGTAGGGATGCAGGGAAGTCTGGTAGGGGTAAGGACACGGGAAAGTCTGGTGGGGGGTAGGGATGCAGGGAAGTCTGGTAGGGGGTAATGACACAGGGAAGTCGGGTAGGGACGTGGGGAAGTCTGGTAGGGGGTAGGGACGTGGGGAGGTCTGGTGGGGGGTAATGACGCGGGGAAGTCTGGTGGGGGGGTAATGACACGGGGAAGTCTGGTAGGGGATAGGGACGCGAGGAAGTGTGGTAGGGGGTAAGGACGCGGGGAAGTCTGGTAGGGGTAAGGACGCGGGGAAGTCTGGCGGGGGGTAGGGATGCGGGGAAGTCTGGCGGGGGGTAATGACGCGGGGAAGTCTGGTAGGGGTAAGGACACAGGAAAGTCTGGTAGGGGGTAGGGACGCGGGGAAATCTGGTAGGGGGTAATGACGTGGGGAAGTCTGGTGGGGGGTAGGGACGCAGGGAAGTGGTAGGGACGCGGGGAAGTCTGGTAGGGGTAAGGACACAGGAAAGTCTGGTAGGGGGTAGGGACGCGGGGAAGTCTGGTAGGGACGCGGGGAAGTCTGGTAGGGGTAAGGACACAGGAAAGTCTGGTAGGGGGTAGGGACGCGGGGAAATCTGGTAGGGGGTAATGACGTGGGGAAGTCTGGTGGGGGGTAGGGACGCGGGGAAGTCTGGTAGGGACGCGGGGAAGTCTGGTAGGGGGTAATGACGCGGGGAAGTCTGGTAGGGGGCAATGACGCGGGGAAGTCTGGTAGGGGGCAATGACGCGGGGAAGTCTGGTGGGGGGTAGGGACGCGGGGAAGTCTGGTGGGGGGTAGGGACGCGGGGAAGTCTGGTAGGGGGTAATGACGCGGGGAAGTCTGGTAGGGGTTAGGGACGCGGGAAAGTCTGGTAGGGGGTAGGGACGCGGGGAAGTCTGGTAGGGACGCGGGGAAGTCTGGTAGGGGGTAGGGACGCGGGGAAGTCTGGTGGGGGGTAGGGACGCGGGGAAGTCTGGTAGGAGGTAGGGACGCGGGGAAGTCTGGTAGGGGGTAGGGACGCGGGGAAGTCTGGTAGGGGGTAGGGACGCGGGGAAGTCTGATAGGGGGTAGGGACGCGGGGAAGTCTGGTAGGGGGTAGGGATGCAGGGAAGTCTGGTAGGGGGTAATGACACAGGGAAGTCGGGTAGGGACGTGGGGAAGTCTGGTAGGGGGTAGGGACGTGGGGAGGTCTGGTGGGGGGTAATGACGCGGGGAAGTCTGGTGGGGGGGTAATGACACGGGGAAGTCTGGTGGGGGGGTAATGACACGGGGAAGTCTGGCAGGGGGTAATGACGCGGGGAAGTCTGGCAGGGGTAATGACACCGGGAATTCTGGTAGGGGGTAATGACGCGGGTAAGTCTGGTGGGGGGTAATGACGCGGGGAAGTCTGGTGGGGGGTAATGACGCGGGGAAGTCTGGTGGGGGGTAATGACGCGGGGAAGTCTGGTGGGGGGTAATGACGCGGGGAAGTCTGGTGGGGGGTAATGACGCGGGGAAGTCTGGTGGGGGGTAATGACGCGGGGAAGTCTGGTGGGGGGTAATGACGCGGGGAAGTCTGGTGGGGGGTAATGACACGGGGAAGTCTGGTGGGGGGTAATGACACGGGGAAGTCTGGTAGGGGATAGGGACGTGGGGATGTCTGGTAGGGGGTAGGGACGTGGGGAGGTCTGGTGGGGGGTAGGGATGCAGGGAAGTCTGGTAGGGGTAAGGACACGGGAAAGTCTGGTGGGGGGTAGGGATGCAGGGAAGTCTGGTAGGGGGTAATGACACAGGGAAGTCGGGTAGGGACGTGGGGAAGTCTGGTAGGGGGTAGGGACGTGGGGAGGTCTGGTGGGGGGTAATGACGCGGGGAAGTCTGGTGGGGGGGTAATGACACGGGGAAGTCTGGTAGGGGATAGGGACGCGAGGAAGTGTGGTAGGGGGTAAGGACGCGGGGAAGTCTGGTAGGGGTAAGGACGCGGGGAAGTCTGGCGGGGGGTAGGGATGCGGGGAAGTCTGGCGGGGGGTAATGACGCGGGGAAGTCTGGTAGGGGTAAGGACACAGGAAAGTCTGGTAGGGGGTAGGGACGCGGGGAAATCTGGTAGGGGGTAATGACGTGGGGAAGTCTGGTGGGGGGTAGGGACGCAGGGAAGTGGTAGGGACGCGGGGAAGTCTGGTAGGGGTAAGGACACAGGAAAGTCTGGTAGGGGGTAGGGACGCGGGGAAGTCTGGTAGGGACGCGGGGAAGTCTGGTAGGGGTAAGGACACAGGAAAGTCTGGTAGGGGGTAGGGACGCGGGGAAATCTGGTAGGGGGTAATGACGTGGGGAAGTCTGGTGGGGGGTAGGGACGCGGGGAAGTCTGGTAGCGACGCGGGGAAGTCTGGTAGGGGGTAATGACGCGGGGAAGTCTGGTAGGGGGCAATGACGCGGGGAAGTCTGGTAGGGGGCAATGACGCGGGGAAGTCTGGTGGGGGGTAGGGACGCGGGGAAGTCTGGTGGGGGGTAGGGACGCGGGGAAGTCTGGTAGGGGGTAATGACGCGGGGAAGTCTGGTAGGGGTTAGGGACGCGGGAAAGTCTGGTAGGGGGTAGGGACGCGGGGAAGTCTGGTAGGGACGCGGGGAAGTCTGGTAGGGGGTAGGGACGCGGGGAAGTCTGGTGGGGGGTAGGGACGCGGGGAAGTCTGGTAGGAGGTAGGGACGCGGGGAAGTCTGGTAGGGGGTAGGGACGCGGGGAAGTCTGGTAGGGGGTAGGGACGCGGGGAAGTCTGATAGGGGGTAGGGACGCGGGGAAGTCTGGTAGGGGGTAATGACAAGGGGTTTCTAGCCCCATTTCTTCATCAGCGCCTTCCAGCTCCCGTCCTAACCCACTGCTCCTCACTCGCTGTCTCTCCCGTGTGTCACTCGGCTGTCTGTCACTCCTATCTACACTGTAAGCTCTCACGAGCCCTCTGTGCTTTTCTTTCCCTCACATATACCATCATCTCCCCACTGCCTACAACGGCACCTATCCCTCGGAATCTGCCGCCCCGATGCTTATTTGGGTACTATGATTGCTGCAAATAATAAGATAATAATAAGATAATAATAGCAGAAATGGTAAGCAGGTCCTGGTCCTGAAATGCTCTGTACTGTCAGTCACAACTTTTGCTCATACGCTTTCTGTACTTTGTGAGAGGCTGCGGATGAGGATGGTGCAGGGAGGGAGAGGATTGTCAGATCTGTGAATAGGGTGATGTTCTTGAGGGTTTAGTATAAAAGGAGTGAGGGGTAATTTGAATTGGATTCTGGAGGTATAAGGAGCCAGCGTAAGGATTTTCAGAGTGGAACATTGAGGGCGGGATGTACTAAAGAAAAAATGCGGTAAAACCCCCGTTTTTGGGGGGGGGGGGGGGGGGGGGTTGCCGTATTTTCAGATGTACTATCACCCGACCGCCACGTTTTTGCCGATGAGGGTATCACCATCTCTGGATGGCAATACCCTATAGAATCCTATGGGCTTCATTTCGCCAGCCCGGAAGGTAATCTCCCCTTAGCAACGCAGTTGGAGGTCCTTCCGGCTGCATGGAGGAGGAGGCGCCGGGGACAGACCGCTGCTGCTTCCCGGCAGGAGAGCAGGTGAAGATCCCGGGGAGGTGACGGAGACCTCCCACACAGGTATCGCGGGGGGCCTCTGTCACCGCATTGCAATATTGATCACATATGTAAGTACATATGCAATCAACATCGCTGCGATAAGAGGCGAGGGGCGGCGATGCATCTTAATACATCCCGCCCTGAGAGAGAGAAATCAGTCTTGCTATGCCATTTAGCACAGATGGAGAGAAGTCAGTGAGATGACTGTGAGACAGCTGAAGGTTACAACAGTCATGGAGGGAGAGGATTGTACAAAGGACAAACGGTTTGGTTGCACCTTGGGTAGGTAGGTAGGTAACCAGTATGCCTGAACGTCCATTTTTGTCTGTTTTGGCAGCAAATGGTTTTTCGCATTTGCTCCCATACATTACAAGATTTTTTGCTCCAACCAGACAGATTGAACAGAGAATCTTATGGTGTGTATCAAATTATTTTTTGCGTCCTAAAAAAATAAAATAATGGCGTGTGTTGTAGGAAGAGAGGACTCTGGATGGAGGGCTGTGGTCTGGAAGACGTCGTGTTTTGGGGGGAGGGAAAGAGTGCAGTGGTCGGAGCAATATAGTTTGATGGGAAATGTCAGTGTGTGGATCTCCATGTTCTCTAGGAGGAGATGTCAGTGGCGGAGTGTCGGTGTGATGGCGGTACAGACTGTGTGTAACCTGCTAGTACTGTGATGGTTTATCACTAAATTCCTGCTACTGGTACTGACCCCATGTAGGTCTGGATGAAGGACAAATGTGAACGCACAATGCCTGTCTGTTTGGCAACCACTGCCGTCTCATCAGGTTGCTTGGTGTCAGCCCTGGACGGCTAGATGCACCGCACACGTGTAATGGGACAGAATACTCCATAGTAGAATATTCCTGGTGCTCGGCTGATCTCTGGTACAGTGACATGACGGAGGGATATGGGTTCAGAGCTGGAGAATGGAAGGTTCTCCAACATCTATACTAAACGATAGGAGTGGACACGGCCGTGGCATGAAAGTCACCTCTGTAGGACATCACATACATTATCCAGTTTCCTTTCCCTTTTATGTGTTGGCAACTTGGGCCAAATGTTTTCAGTCATTAATTAATTTCATTTTAAGCGCTAAACAAACAGCTGTAATTAGACCCCTTAGGGGTAGGCATGCAGAGAACAATTAGGTGTGTCCAGGCACAGGCTGGCAGGGCTATTTTCTGGGACGCTGCAACCCCACAGTTAGATTACGGTCACCCTGCCAGCAGCGCTGCCATTTATTACTGTCAATGTGGCCGCAACTGTTGTGTTACTGCTGTGCCAAATATTAGGAGGACCCAGCATCTCTCCAGAGAGGCGTGACCTCTGACATGCGCCTTCTGAGTCTTTTCTACATACAGCACCGCTGAGAGGAAGAGCAGCATACAGAAGTTGGAGAGGGTCGGGGGGACTGAATCTTAAGGTGACAACAGGAGGCTAGAGATTTAGAGGTATAAGGCTGGAATGATGGGTGCTGGAGGCTAAAGAGAGACACAGGGGGCAGGAGGCTAGAGAGAGACACGGGGCAGGAGGCTAAAGAGAGACACAGGGGGCAGGAGGCTGGAGAGAGACGCAGGGGGCTGGAGAGAGACACAGGGGGCAGGGGGCTGGAGAGAGACACAGGGGGCTGGAGAGAGACACAGGGGGCAGGAGGCTGGAGAGAGACACAGGGGGCAGGAGGCTGGAGAGAGACGCAGGGGGCTGGAGAGAGACACAGGGGGCAGGGGGCTGGAGAGAGACACAGGGGGCTGGAGAGAGACACAGGGGGCAGGAGGCTGGAGAGAGACACAGGGGGCAGGAGGCTGGAGAGAGACGCAGGGGGCTGGAGAGAGACACAGGGGGCAGGGGGCTGGAGAGAGACACAGGGGGCTGGAGAGAGACACAGGGGGCTGGAGAGAGAGACACAGGGGGCAGGAGGCTGGAGAGAGACACAGGGGGCAGGAGGCTGGAGAGAGACACAGGGGGCTGGAGAGAGACACAGGGGGCAGGAGGCTGGTGGGGCAGGAGGCTGGAGAGAGACACAGGGGGCAGGAGGCTAAAGAGAGACACAGGGGGCAGGAGGCTGGTGAGACACAGGGGGCAGGAGGCTGGTGAGACACAGGGGGCAGGAGGCTGGAGAGAGACACAGGGGGCAGGAGGCTGGAGAGAGACACAGGGGGCTGGAGAGAGACACAGGGGGCAGGAGACTAAAGAGATATACAGGAGGCTGGAGAGAGACACAGGGGGCTGGAGAGAGACACACAGGGGGCAGGAGACTAAAGAGATATACAGGGGACAGGAGGCTGGAGAGAGACACAGAGGGTCTGGTTGCACCTCTGTTGTATGAAGACGACATTGGTTACATTCCTACACAAACAGGCACCTTCTGGACATGTGATCTCCTACATGAATAGTGAATACCGACTGAAGACACTGCCCAGGGAGGACCAATTTCTTCAAAAAGTCCCCCACTGCAGAGAAACCACCATCTAGGCAAGGTGTATTTTTATTTAGCACACACAAAAACAGCAAAGTTTTTTATTTTTTAAGGGAACTGCCAAAGGGACTTTTTGCCCTGGTCTCTACATGGTCTAGAACCAGCCCTGAGTGTATCACTCATGAAATAATGTGATAACCGCGCGATCTGACGGACTTTGAACGTAGAATGAATGTTCGTACTCACAGCAGAGACTATCAGCAAAATGGCTGCACTGGGAAATTGTTCGAGGGCGGCAGATAGTAAACGGCAGGCAGAGAGGCCAGCGGGCAGAGAACTGGATCTGAGGGCAAGGCCTGTGCTAATAAACGGATACTTGATTGGAAAGGAGAGTGGGCACACTTGTTCAGTCCTACAAACGGGCAACATATTACAGGTAGTCTGTCACGGGAGCAGCTCAGATGGCCTCCCAGCAAAGAGTAGGCTGCACATTACATTGTATGACGTACAGAAGCAGGACCTCCAGTTGGCTCAGGAGCACAGGAATTTGACAGTTAATGGAACAGATGTATTAAGCCTGGAGAAGGCATAAGGAAGTGATAAACCAGTGATAAGTGCAAGGTTAATTTACATATTGGAGCTGATTGGCTGGTGCGTTTATCACCTTGCACTTATCACTGTTTTATCACTTCCTTATGCCGTCTCCAGGTTAATACATCTGCCCCAATGATTGAAAACATCAGATCATTAGCCCCACTTCCAACTGCACCATGCAGATGGTAGGATGTGGATATGGAGACAACCGCAAGATCCTTCTGGATACGCTACCATCAAACCTTCAGGAACTGGAAGATGCAGTTCTTGGCATTTGCACTAATATGCCCCATGAAATATACTGTCAGCAGAATCCAGGCCTAGAAGAATTCCAGCTCCATTAAGGACACCACAGTACTAACCCCGTGGTGACAATAATTTGGCCGCCCAGTGTAACGTTAGAAGCCGCATTATACCCGTTTATGCTGTACGTCTGGTGCACTAGTATCTACGAGCTGGGCGGCGGTTCTGTCTGATCTCTTTCCCGACACTTCCTATGTACACCTGCCGGATATAAGAGATGATCGAGTATGAAGCATTCTGGAGACCTTACAAGAAGACGTCTACCATTTTGTCATCGTGTCATTTTATTGTATATGTCTTGTAGATAATTTTAGCAATATTAAATGATATTCAGGGTAATAAGTCCAGAGAGATTAAACTGTATAACGACAGTGAACACAGACGTATCATTTTCCACAATATCACCATGTCCAATATTTGTACTTAAAATTACATACAATAAAAATAATTAACTTTCAAAAATATCTTAATATAACAATTCAGTTGTAGTTACAGACTTTGCTTTATTGTTAGACGATCTATGCAGAACCCTGTGTATGTAAATACCAATGCGAATTACAGATGTTGTCCAAGTCCCAAAGTATCTAAATTATTCCTAAAAGAATCATGAATATCCCAAATATCTACCGTCCATTGGTGAATGAGCATCTAACATCCACTAACAGCAAGAGTAAATGATGAGCGTCACACCTTGAGCAGAGAACATCCCTCGCGTCGGCCGCCAGGCGGCGTAGAACTGAGCGTTATTCCAGGCGCCATGACCATTGCGGGACTCATCATTTAATTGGTGTGCCCACTTTCACCGCAGTAAATTGATGCGCCACTGGCAGATAACCCAGCAACCTTGGACTGTCCAATCCCCATGGTTAGACTAACGTAACGGACTCATGAATACGTGATGCTTACGGGAATATGACAGATCTTTCCAGTGGGCGGAAGCGCTATTCAGAGTATCGCATAAAGGAGACCGTGCGCACTCACCTTCTTACCACGAGCGAAGTCACGGAAAATAATCTATTCTCAGTCAGCATCTGGAATCTTAAACAAACCTTATATACCACAAAGACGCGCTTATATATACGGGCAGTTTCGTTTATAAAACAAACAAAAAAGTAGCGGAATTTGGCAATACCCATCGGAGCGCCCATTCAGGCGCAGCATTCTCCGTCTGTACACAACGGTAAACCTGGCCCTTCCGTGTATCAAATCCATGACTTGTTAATGAAATACCAAATTATAACCAGCGCCCTAGGGCAATGACCCTTTATAAATACATTTCTGAATATTAAGTACCTTCATTAGTAGAGGAGAGAGAGAACATCTCTCTGTAATATTATAGAAGTCCAGGCCACGTTGGGACACGGAACTCTGCGGCCGCTGCTCACCCCTTCCTGGCTACTGATCACACATCATCATGTAAAACCCCAACTTTAGTGAATAATGACAGAGACATTCGTAGGGAAAAGCTTAAGAAGTAATCTCCTTAGGTCATCTCTGATTACAAGAGCGTTGGAAGGCTGCGCGATATACGTGGCCTTTATAAAGCTTCCTTCTGATGAACACTGAACAGCGCATTCATGGAAGTTGCAGCCGTGCACTAACATCTGCCGTAATCGCTGCACGTCGCCCCAAGACCATTACATAACGCAGAGTACAATAATTCCATCACACGCCTGAGCCATAGCCCCGCTCTGGTGGATTTCTGGATAACCTAGCTCCAGAGTCCTGCTCAAAACTTCTTACAAAAACAAATACGGCAGTACATTAGGCGCGCGTTGTGCTAATACAGAACTATGTCACGGTTCCGGGCTCTGTCACTCGTCCAGTCTATTAGTTATTACGGAATCACTTCTGTACATTAAACACCGGAAAGTCATCGGCACTCAGAACGCAATGGAAGATTTACGTGGCTGCGACAGGATTATAAAAACAAGATATCCGCCCATAAAGGCCAATGGCAGCAAATGCGACTTTCTATTCCTCTGTATACGCCCGCAGAGATAAAGTACCAGGTTACTCATCTAGGACGCTACGCACAAGCTGGTCCTTACACCGCGATCACTTCAGCAAGACTCTGGGACTCTGGCTATTGCTCCCTCACAGGTTCTGGTGACATTTGCAGCAGCGGCTGTGGAAGGAGGGCTCGCCTCCAGGTACAGTAGACTACGCTGAGATGGGGGGAAAACATTCGGTGGAATGACAACACACAGATGACAATAGCACCCCTTTCTGGTAAGGCAGACCTCAGTACATAGCTCACTGTCCCCTGTAACAAGCTGAGAAAAAGAACAAATAGTTAAATCTAAGCGCGGACACTGAAACGGAGCAGGAAAATCCACCGCACCAAGTATCAAGTCTTTATATACTTGTCGCTGCGGCTCACTGGATACAGACATGGTGAAATAAAACCTTGTCATGTTTTATTGTACAGCTGCTATAATAATGACAGAATTATATGCCTATTGCAGGAACACATGCAGGAACACACTGCACACCAACATACGCTACAAAAAGGTTTCTGTATACGTAGGATCTGAATTCTGGTTTGGTCCTGTCCGTACTGGGAACGAGCTATGGATCACCGGAAACGTTTTTTGCTAAACAAAGGAAGTGCGCAGTGACCCTTCTCCCGATGCGACATTCGCCTCAATAGGCATTATCATACAAGGATCCTAAATTCATAGTACATTAGTCAGCCAAGTGTTAATCTAGTCTCAAAAAAAGTTTATGACGTGGGTTACCAGTCTCTAGAAAGTTTGGTATTCTGGTCTCTTTTAGGTGGGGCTGGAGGTGGACCCCTTCGTAATGTTGCATAGCCTGATAAATGGCTCCCTCCATAGCAATTAGCTTTTTGATGATCACCTAATAGTTCTGGTGGTGGAGGAGGAAGTACCATGTCATCCATAGTAGCAGTGGGTTCTGGCCTAGATAAACGGGCAGATGATAGAGAACTGTGTCGGGTAATAGACTTCCGCTGCAGAGTCTTGTTTAGGTCAGCAAGGAACCCAGGCTGTACACTGAGGCCCGGTTTAGGCGAAGTTGGCGCTTGAGGACAGGCGGGAGTAGGTTCTGCCGTTTCAGCTTGCATTAGCTTCATGCTATCATTCCGTTTCGGCCTAGTAGGGGGTGGAGCTTTCTTTACAGACGATTTTGACCACGTTTGGGGCTGCGGGTTCACAACAGCCACTTTCGGAGATGTATTCCCAGAAAACAAAACTGGCGGGATATCTGCAGGTGGAGGTGGAGGGGGGAGAAGCTCAAGATCTGCTGGAGGAGGTGGGAAATCCGATTCGGAATCATACAGTGGAGATGGAAATTCTGTGGTGGGCTCTTTTGCTGAAAGCATCATCTGGGCAGAGAGGTTTCCTTGCTGAAAAACCATGGGCAAGTTTACTCCTGAAAGATTAAGTTTAACAGGTTTTGGTGGGGCTGCTGGTGGGGGTATCGCCTCTTTAGTAGGAGATGCAGGAGGTTCGGCAAACTTGGAGACAAGGCTGTCGACAGAGGACTTCTTGGACTCATGGTACTCCGCAGAGCTGTTGGATTTAATACTTGAATTGCGTTGGGGAGTGGGTGGAGGTTTTTTGCCTCCTGGGCTTGATGTCTTGCTTGCTTTTTTAACAGGGGAACCAGTTTTATCTGGAGTTGGAGAAGATGGCGGGACAGGGGATGTTGATGGAGGGAGTGGGGGTGGAGGGGGCGGTGGAGGAAGTAGTGCTAAGCTACTCTCCGGGGGAGGAGGAGGAAATTCAGGTGATGGGACAGAAAACGGCTGCCATTTTGGTTTTGCTTTCACAGCTGGGGGAGATTGGGGAGCCGTACTTGGCGTTGCTGGCTTGGGAGGTTGAGTCTCTGATTGTGGTGGGAGCGGGAACTGACTAGCAAGTTGCTTCACCGAGGGCATGGGAGACTGAGGGGAGGAAAGAGGCTTGGCAGAGAAACTCTGTTGTTTTGGTAACGTCGGAGGTGGTGTTGGACCTGTTGGGAGCAATGGGGGTGCTAGAGGCTGTTGAGTGAGGGAGGGGGTGAAGTTTAGCTGCTTTTTGGGTGGTGTAGGAGGTCCTAAAGCTACAGTTGTTGGTGGAGCAGAAACAGGGGCTGTAATTTTACCACCAGGAACAAACTGCTTGATTGGAGCTTGGAACGGAGGTGGGGGTGGCGGTGGTGGAGGTGGCGGAGGTGGTGGCAACGGTGGAGGAGGAGGAGGCTGAGCAGCATGGATAACGTTATTCTGGGGGACTTGATTAATCTTGAAAGTAGGCGGTGGAGGTGTAAACTGAGGCATGGATGAAGTACATGGGTTTGGTCTTAGCATTGCCATGGCAGAGCCTGGAGGAGGTGGTGGAGGAGGGGGAGGAGGTGGGGGTGGCGGTGGAATAGCCCCATTTGGGGTCACAATCATTTGAGGTTTAGCACTTAGTGCGGTGTGCTGAGTTGCTTGGCTTGCTGATGGTGCCTTGAAATAAGGTCCGGGGTACTGGGCGGCATTTTGCAACCTGGTAATGGTGCTGTACTTAGCAAAAAGAATAGGGGTGGACTTGGATTGAGTGGGGAGAGGAGGAGGAGGTGGGGGAGGCGGTGGAGGTGGGGGCAGAGGAGGAGGTGGGGTAAGCGGTGAAGACTGAGGTGCAGCATGTGGAGAGACAGCTCTGATCTGCACCTGCGATTGAGGGGTCAGTGAAGTTAGGGGACGAGTTAAGGTCTCAATCCGAGCCTAGAACAACAATAAAAACAGACATGAATATAAGTGGACAAATGTATACGCAGCAGTTACACAAACACCACACGTGGACGTTACAACATGTCACGTGGTTATAACGGAGAGAAGACAGAGGGCGGCAGTCACATACATTGCTGTAACAATCTGCAACACATATAAACGGGAATTAGAAAAACCAATATCTAGTACCGGAACATGAATCTGCAGGAAGATTATTTGTGTAAAAGATGCAAATAAAGGTGAAGAAATGACGGACATGGGACTGTGATTGTGTTACACAGAAGACCTGCGGCTGACAGACATTAGCGATGAGAGGATGGCGGCAAGAAGCAAGGTAAGCGGAGATAGCTTCCGTTCCTGCACTAAGAACTACACCCTGGAAATACGCAGCAGCCCATTGGCCAGTAGCAAGAAGAGGAGAAGCCCTGTGTCCCAGTATGAACCATATATTGGGGGTAATTCTGAATTGGGAGCAAAGCAAAAAGCAGCAACTTTGCACCTGGACGAACCTTACTGCAATACAAGGGGGCGAATAGGTGTATATTATGTATGTATGTATGTATGTATGTATGTATGTATGTATGCATGCAAGGTAAATACTGGATGTATGTGCATGTAGCCCACAGATGCTGGACAGCTCTATTCTTACGCTGCAATGTAGATACCTCCAACACCTGCACCGCCGCAATGCAACATGGTTTTACCAAGGGGCAAAGTTACTTTTTCTGCCTTACCCCTACAGTACAACATATGCAGCAGTAATGATGTATTCCTGGCCTGGATGCTGAGACTGCCGCCTCTCTCCTGACGCTATATAACTATGGAGAATTGGGGAGAAGATATGTTCTACATGGACCTCACATCTACAGTACAACATATGCAGCAGTAATGATGTATTCCTGGCCTGGATGCTGAGACTGTGCCTCTCTCCTGCCGCTATATAACTATGGAGAATTGGGGAGAAGATATGCTCTACGTGGACCTCACGTCTACAGTACAACATATGCAGCAGTAATGATGTATTCCTGGCCTGGATGCTGAGACTGTGCCTCTATCCTGCGGGTATATAACTATGGAGAATTGTGGAGAAGATATGCTCTACGTGGACCTCACGTCTACAGTACAATATATGCAGCAGTAATGATGTATTCCTGGCCTGGATGCTGAGACTGTGCCTCTCTCCTGCCGCTATATAACTATGGAGAATTGGGGAGAAGATATGTTCTATGTCGACCTCACGTCTACAGTACAACATATGCAGCAGTAATGATGTATTCCTGGCCTGGATGCTGAGACTGTGCCTCTATCCTGCGGGTATATAACTATGGAGAATTGGGGAGAAGATATGCTCTACGTGGACCTCACGTCTACAGTACAACATATGCAGCAGTAATGATGTATAACTGGCCTGGATGCTGAGACTGTGCCTCTCTCCTGCCGCTATATAACTATGGAGAATTGGGGAGAAGATATGTTCTATGTCGACCTCACGTCTACAGTACAACATATGCAGCAGTAATGATGTATTCCTGGCCTGGATGCTGAGACTGCCGCCTCTCTCCTGCCGCTATATAACTATGGAGAATTGGGGAGAAGATATGCTCTACGTGGACCTCACGTCTACAGTACAACATATGCAGCAGTAATGATGTATTCCTGGCCTGGATGCTGAGACTGTGCCTCTATCCTGCGGGTATATAACTATGGAGAATTGTGGAGAAGATATGCTCTACGTGGACCTCACGTCTACAGTACAATATATGCAGCAGTAATGATGTATTCCTGGCCTGGATGCTGAGACTGTGCCTCTCTCCTGCCGCTATATAACTATGGAGAATTGGGGAGAAGATATGTTCTATGTCGACCTCACGTCTACAGTACAACATATGCAGCAGTAATGATGTATTCCTGGCCTGGATGCTGAGACTGTGCCTCTATCCTGCGGGTATATAACTATGGAGAATTGGGGAGAAGATATGCTCTACGTGGACCTCACGTCTACAGTACAACATATGCAGCAGTAATGATGTATAACTGGCCTGGATGCTGAGACTGTGCCTCTCTCCTGCCGCTATATAACTATGGAGAATTGGGGAGAAGATATGTTCTATGTCGACCTCACGTCTACAGTACAACATATGCAGCAGTAATGATGTATTCCTGGCCTGGATGCTGAGACTGCCGCCTCTCTCCTGACGCTATATAACTATGGAGAATTGGGGAGAAGATATGCTCTACGTGGACCTCACGTCTACAGTACAACATATGCAGCAGTAATGATGTATTCCTGGCCTGGATGCTGAGACTGTGCCTCTCTCCTGCCGCTATATAACTATGGAGAATTGGGGAGAAGATATGTTCTACGTGGACCTCACGTCTACAGTACAACATATGCAGCAGTAATGATGTATTCCTGGCCTGGATGCTGAGACTGTGCCTCTCTCTTGCCGCTATATAACTATGGAGAATTGGGGAGAAGATATGTTCTACGTGGACCTCACGTCTACAGTACAACATATGCAGCAGTAATGATGTATTCCTGGCCTGGATGCTGAGACTGTGCCTCTATCCTGCCGCTATATAACTATGGAGAATTGTGGAGAAGATATGTTCTACATGGACCTCACGTCTACAGTACAACATATGCAGCAGTAATGATGTATAACTGGCCTGGATGCTGAGACTGTGCCTCTATCCTGCCGCTATATAACTATGGAGAATTGTGGAGAAGATATGTTCTACGTGGACCTCACATCTACAGTACAACATATGCAGCAGTAATGATGTATTCCTGGCCTGGATGCTGAGACTGTGCCTCTATCCTGACGCTATATAACTATGGAGAATTGGGGAGAAGATATGTTCTACGTGGACCTCACGTCTACAGTACAACATATGCAGCAGTAATGATGTATTCCTGGCCTGGATGCTGAGACTGTGCCTCTATCCTGCGGGTATATAACTATGGAGAATTGGGGAGAAGATATGCTCTACGTGGACCTCACGTCTACAGTACAACATATGCAGCAGTAATGATGTATTCCTGGCCTGGATGCTGAGACTGTGCCTCTATCCTGACGCTATATAACTATGGAGAATTGTGGAGAAGATATGTTCTACATGGACCTCACGTCTACAGTACAACATATGCAGCAGTAATGATGTATTCCTGGCCTGGATGCTGAGACTGTGCCTCTCTCCTGATGCTATATAACTATGGAGAATTGGGGAGAAGATATGTTCTACATGGACCTCACGTCTACAGTACAACATATGCAGCAGTAATGATGTATAACTGGCCTGGATGCTGAGACTGTGCCTCTATCCTGACGCTATATAACTATGGAGAATTGGGGAGAAGATATGTTCTACGTGGACCTCACATCTACAGTACAACATATGCAGCAGTAATGATGTATTCCTGGCCTGGATGCTGAGACTGCCGCCTCTCTCCTGACGCTATATAACTATGGAGAATTGGGGAGAAGATATGTTCTACGTGGACCTCACGTCTACAGTACAACATATGCAGCAGTAATGATGTATTCCTGGCCTGGATGCTGAGACTGTGCCTCTCTCCTGATGCTATATAACTATGGAGAATTGGGGAGAAGATATGTTCTACGTGGACCTCACGTCTACAGTACAACATATGCAGCAGTAATGATGTATTCCTGGCCTGGATGCTGAGACTGTGCCTCTCTCCTGACGCTATATAACTATGGAGAATTGTGGAGAAGATATGTTCTATGTTGACCTCACGTCTACAGTACAACATATGCAGCAGTAATGATGTATTCCTGGCCTGGATGCTGAGACTGTGCCTCTATCCTGACGCTATATAACTATGGAGAATTGTGGAGAAGATATGTTCTACATGGACCTCACGTCTACAGTACAACATATGCAGCAGTAATGATGTATTCCTGGCCTGGATGCTGAGACTGTGCCTCTCTCCTGATGCTATATAACTATGGAGAATTGGGGAGAAGATATGTTCTACATGGACCTCACGTCTACAGTACAACATATGCAGCAGTAATGATGTATAACTGGCCTGGATGCTGAGACTGTGCCTCTATCCTGACGCTATATAACTATGGAGAATTGTGGAGAAGATATGTTCTACGTGGACCTCACATCTACAGTACAACATATGCAGCAGTAATTATGTATTCCTGGCCTGGATGCTGAGACTGTGCCTCTCTCCTGATGCTATATAACTATGGAGAATTGGGGAGAAGATATGTTCTACGTGGACCTCACGTCTACAGTACAACATATGCAGCAGTAATGATGTATTCCTGGCCTGGATGCTGAGACTGTGCCTCTCTCCTGACGCTATATAACTATGGAGAATTGTGGTGAAGATATGTTCTACATGGACCTCACGTCTACAGTACAACATATGCAGCAGTAATGATGTATAACTGGCCTGGATGCTGAGACTGTGCCTCTCTCCTGCGGGTATATAACTATGGAGAATTGTGGAGAAGATATGTTCTACGTGGACCTCACGTCTACAGTAGAACATATGCAGCAGTAATGATGTATTCCTGGCCTGGATGCTGAGACTGTGCCTCTCTCCTGACGCTATATAACTATGGAGAATTGGGGAGAAGATATGTTCTACGTGGACCTCACGTCTACAGTACAACATATGCAGCAGTAATGATGTATTCCTGGCCTGGATGCTGAGACTGTGCCTCTCTCCTGACGCTATATAACTATGGAGAATTGGGGAGAAGATATGTTCTACGTGGACCTCACATCTACAGTACAACATATGCAGCAGTAATGATGTATTCCTGGCCTGGATGCTGAGACTGTGTCTCTCTCCTGACGCTATATAACTATGGAGAATTGGGGAGAAGATAAAATATGGAGCGCTCAGTAATGGGACGCTAAACAAACTGGCTTATACGCCCTTCCGCTAAAGCCTCACATTTCAGGGAAGCCCTGATGGTAAAACGTTGCTATGTTCTCAGCCTGTATGCCAGGATGATACGGCACCGGTGTAATGCTGTATACGCTCCTTCAGGTGTGAAAAGGTTACGGCATCTTGCGATCAGACAGACACTGGCTGAGAGATGAGGTCACAATGACGGCATTACTGTCGCGACTGGGGTCACAGCCCAGGAAGACTAAACTCTAGCTTTGCATTTCATTATCAGCCACCGTCACATCAGCTTTGATTTCAGGATTTGGTCTCGTGGCTGCTGCCACATGTACGACCACTTTTAGAAAGGAACAGAATTAATATTGGTCAAGAAGAAAGTTAACTAGAAGCCGGGGAGGGGTGAGAGTTGGTGGGAGGTGGGGGGCGACTTGTGTTAAAGGTTCGTTCTCCTTCTCAGGAAAGGATTAAGGATTCTTTAGAGAGTTAGTCTGGAGAATTCCAGGTAACAACATCCAGGTTATGTGTGTTTTTCAGATGACCCCTGACCTTAATACTGCCCGCTACAAATCGCTGGGGGCTTGATGGCCTTAGCAGACGTGGGCTTCACATTTGGAACCTGGGACAATGAGGCGACAGGAGAAACACGAGCAGAAAGACAAAATGCGTGGCGTCAGAACAGCAGACATGATGCAAACGTGAAAATATGCGCACACCATTCAGCGCCAATCCCCATGCGGACGCTATACTGCATACTTGATGGCAATTTGTTAATTAGATTAAGTCATGAAAATCAAATATTCTTTATTGTTACAAATGAACAGGTTTTAGCAAAACACAAGAAACTTACCGAGTGGGGCGGCTACATGGCGACATAATAATGGGGTGATATTATGTAGAAGGGACGGACACTATGCATGGGTGTACATTATGTGATGGGCGCAAGGCCCGGCAGCCTGTTACTTGTGGTGCATTATTTCTGTATAATCGGTACTATGCGCTGCTACCTTGCTGGATTCCTCCAGCTGCGTCCCTCGTTTCCAGGCTTCGGAGAAGATGGAGCTGACGATGCTTTGGGAACGCACATGGCAACCGCCAAGAGAGTCAGAGAGCCCGTTGTCTGATTGGTTGGAATGGTTCGACTGGGATTCTGTATAAAGAACACAGATACTAAGATACTTCTCCAGAGTTCAAACACAGCCGCCATTACTGACCTATGACCTCAGCATCACTTACAGGAGAGTGTACCTACCATGTGCAGCTGTAATGTTACTATATAACCACTGGTGTCACTTACAGTCTATAGTACTATTACATACATGTACTCAGCATCACATAAAGGAGAGTGTACCTACCATGTGCAGCTGTAATGTTACTATATAACCACTGGCGTCACTTACAGTCTATAGTACTATTACATACATGTACTCAGCATCACATACAGGAGAGTGTACCTACCATGTGCAGCTGTAATGTTACTATATAACCACTGGTGTCACTTACAGTCTATAGTACTATTACATACATGTACTCAGCATCACATAAAGGAGAGTGTACCTACCATGTGCAGCTGTAATGTTACTATATAACCACTGGTGTCACTTACAGTCTATAATACACTATTACATACATGTACTCAGCATCACATACAGGAGAGTGTACCTACCATGTGCAGCTGTAATGTTACTATATAACCACTGGTGTCACTTACAGTCTATAGTACTATTACATACATGTACTCAGCATCACATACAGGAGAGTGTACCTACCATGTGCAGCTGTAATGTTATTATATAACCACTGGTGTCACTTACAGTCTATAGTACTATTACATACATGTACTCAGCGTCACATACAGGAGAGTGTACCTACCATATGCAGCTGTAATGTTACTATATAACCACTGGCGTCACTTACAGTCTATAGTACTATTACATACATGTACTCAGCATCACTTACAGGAGAGTGTACCTACCATGTGCAGCTGTAATGTTACTATATAACCACTGGTGTCACTTACAGTCTATAGTACTATTACATACATGTACTCAGCATCACATAAAGGAGAGTGTACCTACCATGTGCAGCTGTAATGTTACTATATAACCACTGGCGTCACTTACAGTCTATAGTACTATTACATACATGTACTCAGCATCACTTACAGGAGAGTGTACCTACCATGTGCAGCTGTAATGTTACTATATAACCACTGGCGTCACTTACAGTCTATAGTACTATTACATACATGTACTCAGCGTCACATACAGGAGAGTGTACCTACCATGTGCAGCTGTAATGTTACTATATAACCACTGGCGTCACTTACAGTCTATAGTACTATTACATACATGTACTCAGCGTCACATACAGGAGAGTGTACCTATCATGTGCAGCTGTAATGTTACTATATAACCACTGGTGTCACTTACAGTCTATAGTACTATTACATACATGTACTCAGCGTCACATACAGGAGAGTGTACCTATCATGTGCAGCTGTAATGTTACTATATAACCACTGGTGTCACTTACAGTCTATAGTACTATTACATACATGTACGCAGCGTCACATACAGGAGAGTGTACCTATCATGTGCAGCTGTAATGTTACTATATAACCACTGGTGTCACTTACAGTCTATAATACACTATTACATACATGTACTCAGCGTCACATACAGGAGGGTGTACCTACTATGTGCAGCTGTAATGTTACTATATAACCACTGGTGTCACTTACAGTCTATAGTACACTATTACATACATGTACTCAGCGTCACATACAGGAGAGTGTACCTACCATGTGCAGCTGTAATGTTACTATATAACCACTGGTGTCACTTACAGTCTATAATACACTATTACATACATGTACTCAGCGTCACATACAGGAGGGTGTACCTACCATGTGCAGCTGTAATGTTACTATATAACCACTGGTGTCACTTACAGTCTATAGTACACTATTACATACATGTACTCAGCATCACATACAGGAGAGTGTACCTACCATGTGCAGCTGTAATGTTACTATATAACCACTGGTGTCACTTACAGTCTATAATACACTATTACATACATGTACTCAGCATCACATACAGGAGAGTGTACCTACCATGTGCAGCTGTAATGTTACTATATAACCACTGGTGTCACTTACAGTCTATAGTACTATTACATACATGTACTCAGCGTCACATACAGGAGAGTGTACCTACCATATGCAGCTGTAATGTTACTATATAACCACTGGTGTCACTTACAGTCTATAATACACTATTACATACATGTACTCAGCGTCACATACAGGAGGGTGTACCTACCATGTGCAGCTGTAATGTTACTATATAACCACTGGTGTCACTTACAGTCTATAGTACACTATTACATACATGTACTCAGCATCACATACAGGAGAGTGTACCTACCATGTGCAGCTGTAATGTTACTATATAACCACTGGTGTCACTTACAGTCTATAGTACTATTACATACATGTACTCAGCGTCACATACAGGAGAGTGTACCTATCATGTGCAGCTGTAATGTTACTATATAACCACTGGTGTCACTTACAGTCTATAGTACTATTACATACATGTACGCAGCGTCACATACAGGAGAGTGTACCTATCATGTGCAGCTGTAATGTTACTATATAACCACTGGTGTCACTTACAGTCTATAATACACTATTACATACATGTACTCAGCGTCACATACAGGAGGGTGTACCTACTATGTGCAGCTGTAATGTTACTATATAACCACTGGTGTCACTTACAGTCTATAGTACACTATTACATACATGTACTCAGCGTCACATACAGGAGAGTGTACCTACCATGTGCAGCTGTAATGTTACTATATAACCACTGGTGTCACTTACAGTCTATAATACACTATTACATACATGTACTCAGCGTCACATACAGGAGGGTGTACCTACCATGTGCAGCTGTAATGTTACTATATAACCACTGGTGTCACTTACAGTCTATAGTACTATTACATACATGTGCTCAGCATCACATACAGGAGAGTGTACCTACCATGTGCAGCTGTAATGTTACTATATAACCACTGGTGTCACTTACAGTCTATAATACACTATTACATACATGTACTCAGCATCACATACAGGAGAGTGTACCTACCATGTGCAGCTGTAATGTTACTATATAACCACTGGTGTCACTTACAGTCTATAGTACTATTACATACATGTACTCAGCGTCACATACAGGAGAGTGTACCTACCATATGCAGCTGTAATGTTACTATATAACCACTGGTGTCACTTACAGTCTATAATACACTATTACATACATGTACTCAGCGTCACATACAGGAGGGTGTACCTACCATGTGCAGCTGTAATGTTACTATATAACCACTGGTGTCACTTACAGTCTATAGTACACTATTACATACATGTACTCAGCATCACATACAGGAGAGTGTACCTACCATGTGCAGCTGTAATGTTACTATATAACCACTGGTGTCACTTACAGTCTATAATACACTATTACATACATGTACTCAGCATCACATACAGGAGAGTGTACCTACCATGTGCAGCTGTAATGTTACTATATAACCACTGGCGTTACTTACAGTCTATAGTACTATTACATACATGTACTCAGCATCACATACAGGAGAGTGTACCTACCATGTGCAGCTGTAATGTTACTATATAACCACTGGTGTCACTTACAGTCTATAGTACTATTACATACATGTACTCAGCATCACATACAGGAGAGTGTACCTACCATGTGCAGCTGTAATGTTACTATATAACCACTGGTGTCACTTACAGTCTATAGTACACTATTACATACATGTACTCAGCATCACATACAGGAGAGTGTACCTACCATATGCAGCTGTAATGTTACTATATAACCACTGGTGTCACTTACAGTCTATAGTACACTATTACATACATGTACTCAGCATCACATACAGGAGAGTGTACCTACCATGTGCAGCTGTAATGTTACTATATAACCACTGGTGTCACTTACAGTCTATAGTACACTATTACATACATGTACTCAGTATCACATACAGGAGAGTGTACCTACCATGTGCAGCTGTAATGTTACTATATAACCACTGGTGTCACTTACAGTCTATAGTACTATTACATACATGTACTCAGCATCACATACAGGAGAGTGTACCTACCATGTGCAGCTGTAATGTTACTATATAACCACTGGCGTCACTTACAGTCTATAGTACACTATTACATACATGTACTCAGCGTCGCATACAGGAGAGTGTACCTACCATGTGCAGCTGTAATGTTACTATATAACCACTGGCGTCACTTACAGTCTATAGTACTATTACATACATGTTCTCAGCGTCACATACAGGAGAGTGTACCTACCATGTGCAGCTGTAATGTTACTATATAATCACTGGTGTCACTTACAGTCTATAGTACTATTACATACATGTGCTCAGCATCACATACAGGAGAGTGTACCTACCATGTGCAGCTGTAATGTTACTATATAACCACTGGCGTCACTTACAGTCTATAGTACTATTACATACATGTACTCAGCGTCACATACAGGAGAGTGTACCTACCATGTGCAGCTGTAATGTTACTATATAATCACTGGTGTCACTTACAGTCTATAGTACTATTACATACATGTGCTCAGCATCACATACAGGAGAGTGTACCTACCATGTGCAGCTGTAATGTTACTATATAACCACTGGCGTCACTTACAGTCTATAGTACTATTACATACATGTACTCAGCATCACATACAGGAGAGTGTACCTACCATGTGCAGCTGTAATGTTACTATATAACCACTGGTGTCACTTACAGTCTATAGTACACTATTACATACATGTACTCAGCATCACATACAGGAGAGTGTACCTACCATGTGCAGCTGTAATGTTACTATATAACCACTGGTGTCACTTACAGTCTATAGTACACTATTACATACATGTACTCAGCATCACATGCAGGAGAGTGTACCTACCATGTGCAGCTGTAATGTTACTATATAACCACTGGCGTCACTTACAGTCTATAGTACACTATTACATACATGTACTCAGCATCACATACAGGAGGGTGTACCTACCATGTGCATCTGTAATGTTACTATATAACCACTGGTATCACTTACAGTCTATAGTACTATTACATACATGTACTCAGCGTCACATACAGGAGAGTGTACCTACCATGTGCAGCTGTAATGTTACTATATAATCATTGGTGTCACTTACAGTCTATAGTACTATTACATACATGTACTCAGCATCACATACAGGAGTGTGTACCTACCATGTGCAGCTGTAATGTTACTATATAACCACTGGCGTCACTTACAGTCTATAGTATACTATTACATACATGTACTCAGCATCACATACAGGAGAGTGTACCTACCATGTGCAGCTGTAATGTTACTATATAATCACTGGTGTCACTTACAGTCTATAGTACTATTACATACATGTACTCAGCGTCACATACAGGAGAGTGTACCTACCATGTGCAGCTGTAATGTTACTATATAATCACTGGTGTCACTTACAGTCTATAGTACACTATTACATACATGTACTCAGCATCACATACAGGAGAGTGTACCTACCATGTGCAGCTGTAATGTTACTATATAACCACTGGTGTCACTTACAGTCTATAATACACTATTACATACATGTACTCAGCATCACATACAGGAGAGTGTACCTACCATGTGCAGCTGTAATGTTACTATATAACCACTGGTGTCACTTACAGTCTATAATACACTATTACATACATGTACTCAGCATCACATACAGGAGAGTGTACCTACCATGTGCAGCTGTAATGTTACTATATAACCACTGGCGTCACTTACAGTCTATAGTACACTATTACATACATGTACTCAGCGTCACATACAGGAGAGTGTACCTACCATGTGCAGCTGTAATGTTACTATATAACCACTGGTGTCACTTACAGTCTATAGTACTATTACATACATGTACTCAGCGTCACATACATGAGAGTGTACCTACCATGTGCAGCTGTAATGTTACTATATAATCACTGGTGTCACTTACAGTCTATAGTACACTATTACATACATGTACTCAGCATCACATACAGGAGAGTGTACCTACCATGTGCAGCTGTAATGTTACTATATAACCACTGGCGTCACTTACAGTCTATAATACACTATTACATACATGTACTCAGCATCACATACATGAGAGTGTACCTACCATGTGCAGCTGTAATGTTACTATATAACCACTGGCGTCACTTACAGTCTATAGTACTATTACATACATGTACTCAACGTCACATACAGGAGAGTGTACCTACCATGTGCAGCTGTAATGTTACTATATAACCACTGGCGTCACTTACAGTCTATAGTACTATTACATACATGTACTCAGCGTCACATACAGGAGAGTGTACCTACCATGTGCAGCTGTAATGTTACTATATAACCACTGGCGTCACTTACAGTCTATAGTACACTATTACATACATGTACTCAGCATCACATACAGGAGAGTGTACCTACCATGTGCAGCTGTAATGTTACTATATAACCACTGGTGTCACTTACAGTCTATAGTACACTATTACATACATGTACTCAGCATCACATACAGGAGAGTGTGCCTACCATGTGCAGCTGTAATGTTACTATATAACCACTGGCGTCACTTACAGTCTATAGTACTATTACATACATGTACTCAGCATCACATACAGGAGAGTGTACCTACCATGTGCAGCTGTAATGTTACTATATAACCACTGGTGTCACTTACAGTCTATAGTACACTATTACATACATGTACTCAGCATCACAAACAGGAGAGTGTACCTACCATGTGCAGCTGTAATGTTACTATATAACCACTGGTGTCACTTACAGTCTATAACACACTATTACATACATGTACTCAGCATCACATACAGGAGTGTGTACCTACCATGTGCAGCTGTAATGTTACTATATAACCACTGGTATCACTTACAGTCTATAGTACTATTACATACATGTACTCAGCATCACATACAGGAGAGTGTACCTACCATGTGCAGCTGTAATGTTACTATATAACCACTGGTATCACTTACAGTCTATAGTACTATTACATACATGTAGTCAGCATCACATACATGAGAGTGTACCTACCATGTGCAGCTGTAATGTTACTATATAACCACTGGTGTCACTTACAGTCTATAGTACTATTACATACATGTACTCAGCGTCACATACAGGAGAGTGTACCTACCATGTGCAGCTGTAATGTTACTATATAACCACTGGCGTCACTTACAGTCTATAATACACTATTACATACATGTACTCAGCATCACATACAGGAGAGTGTACCTACCATGTGCAGCTGTAATGTTACTATATAACCACTGGCGTCACTTACAGTCTATAATACACTATTACATACATGTACTCAGCATCACATACAGGAGAGTGTACCTACCATGTGCAGCTGTAATGTTACTATATAACCACTGGCGTCACTTACAGTCTATAATACACTATTACATACATGTACTCAGCATCACATACAGGAGAGTGTACCTACCATGTGCAGCTGTAATGTTACTATATAACCACTGGTGTCACTTACAGTCTATAGTACACTATTACATACATGTACTCAGCGTCACATACAGGAGAGTGTACCTACCATGTGCAGCTGTAATGTTACTATATAACCACTGGCGTCACTTACAGTCTATAATACACTATTACATACATGTACTCAGCGTCACATACAGGAGAGTGTACCTACCATATGCAGCTGTAATGTTACTATATAACCACTGGTGTCACTTACAGTCTATAGTACACTATTACATACATGTACTCAGCGTCACATACAGGAGAGTGTACCTACCATGTGCAGCTGTAATGTTACTATATAATCACTGGTGTCACTTACAGTCTATAGTACACTATTACATACATGTACTCAGCATCACATGCAGGAGAGTGTACCTACCATGTGCAGCTGTAATGTTACTATATAACCACTGGCGTCACTTACAGTCTATAGTACACTATTACATACATGTACTCAGCATCACATACAGGAGGGTGTACCTACCATGTGCATCTGTAATGTTACTATATAACCACTGGTGTCACTTACAGTCTATAGTACTATTACATACATGTACTCAGCATCACATACAGGAGAGTGTACCTACCATGTGCAGCTGTAATGTTACTATATAACCACTGGTGTCACTTACAGTCTATAGTACACTATTACATACATGTACTCAGCATCACATGCAGGAGAGTGTACCTACCATGTGCAGCTGTAATGTTACTATATAACCACTGGCGTCACTTACAGTCTATAGTACACTATTACATACATGTACTCAGCATCACATACAGGAGGGTGTACCTACCATGTGCATCTGTAATGTTACTATATAACCACTGGTATCACTTACAGTCTATAGTACTATTACATACATGTACTCAGCGTCACATACAGGAGAGTGTACCTACCATGTGCAGCTGTAATGTTATTATATAACCACTGGCGTCACTTACAGTCTATAGTACTATTACATACATGTACTCAGCGTCACATACAGGAGAGTGTACCTACCATGTGCAGCTGTAATGTTACTATATAACCACTGGTGTCACTTACAGTCTATAGTACTATTACATACATGTACTCAGCGTCACATACAGGAGTGTGTACCTACCATGTGCAGCTGTAATGTTACTATATAACCACTGGTGTCACTTACAGTCTATAGTACACTATTACATACATGTACTCAGCATCACATACAGGAGAGTGTACCTACCATGTGCAGCTGTAATGTTACTATATAATCACTGGTGTCACTTACAGTCTATAGTACTATTACATACATGTACTCAGCGTCACATACAGGAGAGTGTACCTACCATGTGCAGCTGTAATGTTACTATATAATCACTGGTGTCACTTACAGTCTATAGTACTATTACATACATGTACTCAGCGTCACATACAGGAGAGTGTACCTACCATGTGCAGCTGTAATGTTACTATATAATCACTGGTGTCACTTACAGTCTATAGTACACTATTACATACATGTACTCAGCATCACATACAGGAGAGTGTACCTACCATGTGCAGCTGTAATGTTACTATATAACCACTGGTGTCACTTACAGTCTATAATACACTATTACATACATGTACTCAGCATCACATACAGGAGAGTGTACCTACCATGTGCAGCTGTAATGTTACTATATAACCACTGGTGTCACTTACAGTCTATAATACACTATTACATACATGTACTCAGCATCACATACAGGAGAGTGTACCTACCATGTGCAGCTGTAATGTTACTATATAACCACTGGCGTCACTTACAGTCTATAGTACACTATTACATACATGTACTCAGCGTCACATACAGGAGAGTGTACCTACCATGTGCAGCTGTAATGTTACTATATAACCACTGGTGTCACTTACAGTCTATAGTACTATTACATACATGTACTCAGCGTCACATACATGAGAGTGTACCTACCATGTGCAGCTGTAATGTTACTATATAATCACTGGTGTCACTTACAGTCTATAGTACACTATTACATACATGTACTCAGCGTCACATACAGGAGAGTGTACCTACCATGTGCAGCTGTAATGTTACTATATAACCACTGGCGTCACTTACAGTCTATAGTACACTATTACATACATGTACTCAGCATCACATACAGGAGAGTGTACCTACCATGTGCAGCTGTAATGTTACTATATAACCACTGGCGTCACTTACAGTCTATAGTACACTATTACATACATGTACTCAGCATCACATACAGGAGAGTGTGCCTACCATGTGCAGCTGTAATGTTACTATATAACCACTGGCGTCACTTACAGTCTATAGTACTATTACATACATGTACTCAGCATCACATACAGGAGAGTGTACCTACCATGTGCAGCTGTAATGTTACTATATAACCACTGGTGTCACTTACAGTCTATAGTACACTATTACATACATGTACTCAGCATCACATACAGGAGAGTGTACCTACCATGTGCAGCTGTAATGTTACTATATAACCACTGGTGTCACTTACAGTCTATAATACACTATTACATACATGTACTCAGCATCACATACAGGAGAGTGTACCTACCAATGTGCAGCTGTAATGTTACTATATAACCACTGGTGTCACTTACAGTCTATAGTATACTATTACATACATGTACTCAGCATCACATACAGGAGTGTGTACCTACCATGTGCAGCTGTAATGTTACTATATAACCACTGGTATCACTTACAGTCTATAGTACTTTACATACATGTACTCAGCATCACATACAGGAGAGTGTACCTACCATGTGCAGCTGTAATGTTACTATATAACCACTGGTATCACTTACAGTCTATAGTACTATTACATACATGTACTCAGCATCACATACAGGAGTGTGTACCTACCATGTGCAGCTGTAATGTTACTATATAACCACTGGTGTCCACTTACAGTCTATAGTACTATTACATACATGTAGTCAGCATCACATACATGAGAGTGTACCTACCATGTTGCAGCTGTAATGTTACTATATAACCACTGGTGTCACTTACAGTCTATAGTACTATTACATACATGTACTCAGCGTCACTACAGGAGAGTGTACCTACATGTGCAGCTGTACTGTTACTATATAACCACTGGCGTCACTTACAGTCTATAGTAACTATTACATACATGTACTCAGCATCACATACAGGAGAGTGTACCTACCATGTGCAGCTGTAATGTTACTATATAACCACTGGCGTCACTTACAGTCTATAATACACTATTACATACATGTACTCAGCATCACATTCAGGAGAGTGTACCTACCATGTGCAGCTGTAATGTTACTATATAACCACTGGCGTCACTTACAGTCTATAATACACTATTACATACATGTACTCAGCATCACATACAGGAGAGTGTACCTACCATGTGCAGCTGTAATGTTACTATATAACCACTGGTGTCACTTACAAGTCTATAGTACACTATTACATACATGTACTCAGAGTCACATACAGGAGAGTGTACCTACCATGTGCAGCTGTAAAGTTACTATAAAACCACTGGCGTCACTTACAGTCTATAATACACTATTACATACATGTACTCAGCGTAATACAGGAGTGTGTACTACATGTGCAGCTGTAATGTTACTATATTAACACTGGCGTCACTTACAGTCTATAATACTATTACATACATGTTAGTCAGCATCACATACAGGAGAGTGTAGCCTACATGTGCAGCTGTAATGTTACTATTATAACCACTGGCGTTACTTACAGTCTATAGTACTATTACATACATGTACTCAGCGTCACATACAGGAGAGTGTACACTACCATGGCAGCTGTAATGTTACTATATAATCATTGGTGTCACTTACAGTCTATAGTAATATTACATACATGTAATCCGCATCACATACAGGAGAGTGTACCTACCATGTGCAGCTGTAATGTTACTATATAACCACTGGCGTCACTTACAGTCTATAATACACTATTACATACATGTACTCAGCATCACATACAGGAGAGTGTACCTACCATGTGCAGCTGTAATGTTACTATATAACCACTGCGTCACTTACAGTCTATAATACACTAGTACATACATGTACTCAGCGTCACATACAGGAGAGTGTTACCTACCATGTGCAGCTGTAATGTTACTATATAACCACTGGCGTCACTTACAGTCTATAGTACACTATTACATACATGTACTCAGCATCACATACAGGAGGGTGTACCTATCATGTGCAGCTGTAATGTTACTATATAACCACTGGCGTCACTTACAGTCTATAATACACTATTACATACATGTACTCAGCATCACATACAGGAGAGTGTACCCTACCATGTGCAGCTGTAATGTTACTATATAACCACTGGTGTCACTTACAGTCTATAGTACACTATTACATACATGTACTCAGCGTCACATACAGGAGAGTGTACCTACCATGTGCAGCTGTAATGTTACTATATAACCACTGTTGTCACTTACAGTCTATAGTACACTATTACATACATGTACTCAGCATACATACAGGAGAGTGTACCTACCATGTGCAGCTGTAATGTTACTATATAACCACTGGCGTCACTTACAGTCTATAATACACTATTACATACATGTACTCAGCATCACATACAGGAGAGTGTACCTACCATGTGCAGCTGTAATGTTACTATATAACCACTGGCGTCACTTACAGTCTATAATACACTATTACATACATGTACTCAGCATCACATACAGGGAGAGTGTACCTACCATGTGCAGCTGTAATGTTACTATATAACCACTGTGTCACTTACAGTCTATAGTACACTATTACATACATGTACTCAGCGTCACATACAGGAGAGTGTACCTACCATGTGCAGCTGTAATGTTACTATATAACCACTGGCGTCACTTACAGTCTATAATACACTATTACATACATGTACTCAGCGTCACATACAGGAGAGTGTACCTACCATGTGCAGCTGTAATGTTACTATATAATCACTGGCGTCACTTACAGTCTATAATACTATTACATACATGTACTCAGCATCACATACAGGAGAGTGTACCTACCATGTGCAGCTGTAATGTTACTATATAACCACTGGCGTTACTTACAGTCTATAGTACTATTACATACATGTACTCAGCGTCACATACAGGAGAGTGTACCTACCATATGCAGCTGTAATGTTACTATATAACCACTGGCGTTACTTACAGTCTATAGTACTATTACATACATGTAGTCAGCATCACATACAGGAGAGTGTACCTACCATGTGCAGCTGTAATGTTACTATATAACCACTGGCGTTACTTACAGTCTATAGTACTATTACATACATGTACTCAGCGTCACATACAGGAGAGTGTACCTACCATGTGCAGCTGTAATGTTACTATATAATCATTGGTGTCACTTACAGTCTATAGTACTATTACATACATGTACTCCGCATCACATACAGGAGAGTGTACCTACCATGTGCAGCTGTAATGTTACTATATAACCACTGGCGTCACTTACAGTCTATAATACACTATTACATACATGTACTCAGCATCACATACAGGAGAGTGTACCTACCATGTGCAGCTGTAATGTTACTATATAACCACTGGCGTCACTTACAGTCTATAATACACTATTACATACATGTACTCAGCGTCACATACAGGAGAGTGTACCTACCATGTGCAGCTGTAATGTTACTATATAACCACTGGCGTCACTTACAGTCTATAGTACACTATTACATACATGTACTCAGCATCACATACAGGAGGGTGTACCTATCATGTGCAGCTGTAATGTTACTATATAACCACTGGCGTCACTTACAGTCTATAGTACTATTACATACATGTACTCAGCGTCACATACAGGAGAGTGTACCTACCATGTGCAGCTGTAATGTTACTATATAACCACTGTTGTCACTTACAGTCTATAGTACACTATTACATACATGTACTCAGCATCACATACAGGAGAGTGTACCTACCATGTGCAGCTGTAATGTTACTATATAACCACTGGTATCACTTACAGTCTATAGTACACTATTACATACATGTACTCAGCGTCACATACAGGAGAGTGTACCTACCATGTGCAGCTGTAATGTTACTATATAACCACTGGTGTCACTTACAGTCTATAGTACTATTACATACATGTACTCAGCGTCACATACAGGAGAGTGTACCTACCATGTGCAGCTGTAATGTTACTATATAACCACTGGTGTCACTTACAGTCTATAGTACTATTACATACATGTACTCAGCATCACATACAGGAGGGTGTACCTACCATGTGCAGCTGTAATGTTACTATATAACCACTGGTATCACTTACAGTCTATAGTACACTATTACATACATGTACTCAGCGTCACATACAGGAGAGTGTACCTACCATGTGCAGCTGTAAAGTTACTATATAACCACTGGTGTCACTTACAGTCTATAGTACTATTACATACATGTACTCAGCGTCACATACAGGAGAGTGTACCTACCATGTGCAGCTGTAATGTTACTATATAACCACTGGTGTCACTTACAGTCTATAGTACTATTACATACATGTACTCAGCGTCACATACAGGAGAGTGTACCTACCATGTGCAGCTGTAATGTTACTATATAACCACTGGTGTCACTTACAGTCTATAGTACTATTACATACATGTACTCAGCATCACATACAGGAGAGTGTACCTACCATGTGCAGCTGTAATGTTACTATATAACCACTGGCGTCACTTACAGTCTATAGTACACTAATACATACATGTACTCAGCATCACATACAGGAGAGTGTACCTACCATGTGCAGCTGTAATGTTACTATATAACCACTGGCGTCACTTACAGTCTATAGTACACTATTACATACATGTACTCAGCATCACATACAGGAGGGTGTACCTACCATGTGCAGCTGTATTGTTACTATATAACCACTGGTATCACTTACAGTCTATAATACACTATTACATACATGTACTCAGCGTCACATACAGGAGAGTGTACCTACCATGTGCAGCTGTAATGTTACTATATAACCACTGGCGTCACTTACAGTCTATAATACACTATTACATACATGTACTCAGCGTCACATACAGGAGAGTGTACCTACCATGTGCAGCTGTAATGTTACTATATAACCCCTGGTGTCACTTACAGTCTATAGTACTATTACATACATGTACTCAGCATCACATACAGGAGGGTGTACCTACCATGTGCAGCTGTAATGTTACTATATAACCACTGGTGTCACTTACAGTCTATAGTACATATTACATACATGTACTCAGCATCACATACAGGAGAGTGTACCTACCATATGCAGCTGTAATGTTACTATATAACCACTGGTGTCACTTACAGTCTATATAGTACACTATTACATACATGTACTCAGCATCACATACAGGAGAGTGTACCTACCATGTGCAGCTGTAATGTTACTATATAACCACTGGTGTCACTTACAGTCTATAGTACTATTACATACATGTACTCAGCGTCACATACAGGAGAGTGTACCTACCATGTGCAGCTGTAATGTTACTATATAACCACTGGTGTCACTTACAGTCTATAGTACTATTACATACATGTACTCAGCGTCACATACAGGAGAGTGTACCTACCATGTGCAGCTGTAATGTTACTATATAACCACTGGTGTCACTTACAGTCTATAGTACTATTACATACATGTACTCAGCGTCACATACAGGAGAGTGTACCTACCATGTGCAGCTGTAATGTTACTATATAATCACTGGCGTCACTTACAGTCTATAATACTATTACATACATGTACTCAGCATCACATACAGGAGAGTGTACCTACCATGTGCAGCTGTAATGTTACTATATAACCACTGGCGTTACTTACAGTCTATAGTACTATTACATACATGTACTCAGCGTCACATACAGGAGAGTGTACCTACCATATGCAGCTGTAATGTTACTATATAACCACTGGCGTTACTTACAGTCTATAGTACTATTACATACATGTAGTCAGCATCACATACAGGAGAGTGTACCTACCATGTGCAGCTGTAATGTTACTATATAACCACTGGCGTCACTTACAGTCTATAATACACTATTACATACATGTACTCAGCATCACATACAGGAGAGTGTACCTACCATGTGCAGCTGTAATGTTACTATATAACCACTGGCGTCACTTACAGTCTATAATACACTATTACATACATGTACTCAGCATCACATACAGGAGAGTGTACCTACCATGTGCAGCTGTAATGTTACTATATAACCACTGGCGTCACTTACAGTCTATAATACACTATTACATACATGTACTCAGCGTCACATACAGGAGAGTGTACCTACCATGTGCAGCTGTAATGTTACTATATAACCACTGGCGTCACTTACAGTCTATAATACACTATTACATACATGTACTCAGCGTCACATACAGGAGAGTGTACCTATCATGTGCAGCTGTAATGTTACTATATAACCACTGGCGTCACTTACAGTCTATAGTACTATTACATACATGTACTCAGCATCACATACAGGAGAGTGTACCTACCATGTGCAGCTGTAATGTTACTATATAACCACTGGTGTCACTTACAGTCTATAGTACTATTACATACATGTACTCAGCATCACATACAGGAGAGTGTACCTACCATGTGCAGCTGTAATGTTACTATATAACCACTGGTGTCACTTACAGTCTATAGTACACTATTACATACATGTACTCAGCGTCACATACAGGAGAGTGTACCTACCATGTGCAGCTGTAATGTTACTATATAACCCCTGGTGTCACTTACAGTCTATAGTACTATTACATACATGTACTCAGCATCACATACAGGAGGGTGTACCTACCATGTGCAGCTGTAATGTTACTATATAACCACTGGTGTCACTTACAGTCTATAGTACATATTACATACATGTACTCAGCATCACATACAGGAGGGTGTACCTACCATGTGCAGCTGTAATGTTACTATATAACCACTGGTGTCACTTACAGTCTATAGTACATATTACATACATGTACTCAGCATCACATACAGGAGAGTGTACCTACCATATGCAGCTGTAATGTTACTATATAACCACTGGTGTCACTTACAGTCTATATAGTACACTATTACATACATGTACTCAGCATCACATACAGGAGAGTGTACCTACCATGTGCAGCTGTAATGTTACTATATAACCACTGGTGTCACTTACAGTCTATAGTACTATTACATACATGTACTCAGCGTCACATACAGGAGAGTGTACCTACCATGTGCAGCTGTAATGTTACTATATAACCACTGGTGTCACTTACAGTCTATAGTACTATTACATACATGTACTCAGCGTCACATACAGGAGAGTGTACCTACCATGTGCAGCTGTAATGTTACTATATAACCACTGGTGTCACTTACAGTCTATAGTACTATTACATACATGTACTCAGCGTCACATACAGGAGAGTGTACCTACCATGTGCAGCTGTAATGTTACTATATAACCACTGGTGTCACTTACAGTCTATAGTACTATTACATACATGTACTCAGCATCACATACAGGAGAGTGTACCTACCATGTGCAGCTGTAATGTTACTATATAACCACTGGCGTCACTTACAGTCTATAATACACTATTACATACATGTACTCAGCGTCACATACAGGAGAGTGTACCTACCATGTGCAGCTGTAATGTTACTATATAACCACTGGTGTCACTTACAGTCTATAGTACACTATTACATACATGTACTCAGCATCACATACAGGAGGGTGTACCTACCATGTGCAGCTGTATTGTTACTATATAACCACTGGTATCACTTACAGTCTATAATACACTATTACATACATGTACTCAGCGTCACATACAGGAGAGTACCTACCATGTGCAGCTGTAATGTTACTATATAACCACTGGCGTCACTTACAGTCTATAATACACTATTACATACATGTACTCAGCGTCACATACAGGAGAGTGTACCTACCATGTGCAGCTGTAATGTTACTATATAATCACTGGCGTCACTTACAGTCTATAATACTATTACATACATGTACTCAGCATCACATACAGGAGAGTGTACCTACCATGTGCAGCTGTAATGTTACTATATAACCACTGGCGTCACTTACAGTCTATAATACACTATTACATACATGTACTCAGCATCACATACAGGAGAGTGTACCTACCATGTGCAGCTGTAATGTTACTATATAACCACTGGCGTCACTTACAGTCTATAATACACTATTACATACATGTACTCAGCGTCACATACAGGAGAGTGTACCTACCATGTGCAGCTGTAATGTTACTATATAACCACTGGCGTCACTTACAGTCTATAATACACTATTACATACATGTACTCAGCATCACATACAGGAGGGTGTACCTATCATGTGCAGCTGTAATGTTACTATATAACCACTGGCGTCACTTACAGTCTATAATACACTATTACATACATGTACTCAGCATCACATACAGGAGGGTGTACCTATCATGTGCAGCTGTAATGTTACTATATAACCACTGGCGTCACTTACAGTCTATAGTACTATTACATACATGTACTCAGCATCACATACAGGAGAGTGTACCTACCATGTGCAGCTGTAATGTTACTATATAACCACTGGTGTCACTTACAGTCTATAGTACTATTACATACATGTACTCAGCATCACATACAGGAGAGTGTACCTACCATGTGCAGCTGTAATGTTACTATATAACCACTGGTGTCACTTACAGTCTATAGTACACTATTACATACATGTACTCAGCGTCACATACAGGAGAGTGTACCTACCATGTGCAGCTGTAATGTTACTATATAACCCCTGGTGTCACTTACAGTCTATAGTACTATTACATACATGTACTCAGCATCACATACAGGAGGGTGTACCTACCATGTGCAGCTGTAATGTTACTATATAACCACTGGTGTCACTTACAGTCTATAGTACTATTACATACATGTACTCAGCATCACATACAGGAGGGTGTACCTACCATGTGCAGCTGTAATGTTACTATATAACCACTGGTGTCACTTACAGTCTATAGTACTATTACATACATGTACTCAGCGTCACATACAGGAGAGTGTACCTACCATGTGCAGCTGTAATGTTACTATATAACCACTGGTGTCACTTACAGTCTATAGTACATATTACATACATGTACTCAGCATCACATACAGGAGAGTGTACCTACCATATGCAGCTGTAATGTTACTATATAACCACTGGTGTCACTTACAGTCTATATAGTACACTATTACATACATGTACTCAGCGTCACATACAGGAGAGTGTACCTACCATGTGCAGCTGTAATGTTACTATATAACCACTGGTGTCACTTACAGTCTATAGTACTATTACATACATGTACTCAGCGTCACATACAGGAGAGTGTACCTACCATGTGCAGCTGTAATGTTACTATATAACCACTGGCGTCACTTACAGTCTATAGTACACTATTACATACATGTACTCAGCATCACATACAGGAGGGTGTACCTACCATGTGCAGCTGTAATGTTACTATATAACCACTGGCGTCACTTACAGTCTATAGTACTATTACATACATGTACTCAGCATCACATACAGGAGAGTGTACCTACCATATGCAGCTGTAATGTTACTATATAACCACTGGTGTTACTTACAGTCTATAGTACATATTACATACATGTACTCAGCATCACATACAGGAGAGTGTACCTACCATATGCAGCTGTAATGTTACTATATAACCACTGGTGTCACTTACAGTCTATATAGTACACTATTACATACATGTACTCAGCATCACATACAGGAGGGTGTACCTACCATGTGCAGCTGTAATGTTACTATATAACCACTGGCGTCACTTACAGTCTATAGTATACTATTACATACATGTACTCAGCATCACATACAGGAGAGTGTACCTACCATGTGCAGCTGTAATGTTACTATATAACCACTGGTGTCACTTACAGTCTATAGTACTATTACATACATGTACTCAGCATCACATACAGGAGAGTGTACCTACCATGTGCAGCTGTAATGTTACTATATAACCCCTGGTGTCACTTACAGTCTATAGTACTATTACATACATGTACTCAGCATCACATACAGGAGGGTGTACCTACCATGTGCAGCTGTAATGTTACTATATAACCACTGGTGTCACTTACAGTCTATAGTACTATTACATACATGTACTCAGCATCACATACAGGAGGGTGTACCTACCATGTGCAGCTGTAATGTTACTATATAACCACTGGTGTCACTTACAGTCTATAGTACTATTACATACATGTACTCAGCGTCACATACAGGAGAGTGTACCTACCATGTGCAGCTGTAATGTTACTATATAACCACTGGTGTCACTTACAGTCTATAGTACATATTACATACATGTACTCAGCATCACATACAGGAGAGTGTACCTACCATATGCAGCTGTAATGTTACTATATAACCACTGGTGTCACTTACAGTCTATATAGTACACTATTACATACATGTACTCAGCGTCACATACAGGAGAGTGTACCTACCATGTGCAGCTGTAATGTTACTATATAACCACTGGTATCACTTACAGTCTATAGTACACTATTACATACATGTACTCAGCATCACATACAGGAGAGTGTACCTACCATGTGCAGCTGTAATGTTACTATATAACCACTGGTATCACTTACAGTCTATAGTACACTATTACATACATGTACTCAGCGTCACATACAGGAGAGTGTACCTACCATGTGCAGCTGTAATGTTACTATATAACCACTGGTGTCACTTACAGTCTATAGTACTATTACATACATGTACTCAGCATCACATACAGGAGAGTGTACCTACCATGTGCAGCTGTAATGTTACTATATAACCACTGGTGTCACTTACAGTCTATAGTACACTATTACATACATGTACTCAGCGTCACATAAAGGAGGGTGTACCTATCATGTGCAGCTGTAATGTTACTATATAACCACTGGCGTCACTTACAGTCTATAGTACTATTACATACATGTACTCCGCATCACATACAGGAGAGTGTACCTACCATATGCAGCTGTAATGTTACTATATAACCACTGGCGTCACTTACAGTCTATAGTATACTATTACATACATGTACTCAGCGTCACATACAGGAGAGTGTACCTACCATGTGCAGCTGTAATGTTACTATATAACCACTGGTGTCACTTACAGTCTATAGTACTATTACATACATGTACTCAGCGTCACATACAGGAGAGTGTACCTACCATGTGCAGCTGTAATGTTACTATATAACCACTGGTGTCACTTACAGTCTATAGTACTATTACATACATGTACTCAGCGTCACATACAGGAGAGTGTACCTACCATGTGCAGCTGTAATGTTACTATATAACCACTGGTGTCACTTACAGTCTATAGTACTATTACATACATGTACTCAGCGTCACATACAGGAGAGTGTACCTACCATGTGCAGCTGTAATGTTACTATATAACCACTGGCGTCACTTACAGTCTATAGTACACTATTACATACATGTACTCAGCATCACATACAGGAGGGTGTACCTACCATGTGCAGCTGTAATGTTACTATATAACCACTGGCGTCACTTACAGTCTATAGTACTATTACATACATGTACTCAGCATCACATACAGGAGAGTGTACCTATCATGTGCAGCTGTAATGTTACTATATAACCACTGGCGTCACTTACAGTCTATAGTACTATTACATACATGTACTCAGCGTCACATACAGGAGAGTGTACCTACCATGTGCAGCTGTAATGTTACTATATAACCACTGGCGTCACTTACAGTCTATAGTACACTATTACATACATGTACTCAGCATCACATACAGGAGGGTGTACCTACCATGTGCAGCTGTAATGTTACTATATAACCACTGGCGTCACTTACAGTCTATAGTACACTATTACATACATGTACTCAGCATCACATACAGGAGAGTGTACCTACCATATGCAGCTGTAATGTTACTATATAACCACTGGTGTCACTTACAGTCTATAGTACATATTACATACATGTACTCAGCATCACATACAGGAGAGTGTACCTACCATATGCAGCTGTAATGTTACTATATAACCACTGGTGTCACTTACAGTCTATATAGTACACTATTACATACATGTACTCAGCATCACATACAGGAGGGTGTACCTACCATGTGCAGCTGTATTGTTACTATATAACCACTGGTGTCACTTACAGTCTATAATACACTATTACATACATGTACTCAGCATCACATACAGGAGGGTGTACCTATCATGTGCAGCTGTAATGTTACTATATAACCACTGGCGTCACTTATAGTCTATAGTACTATTACATACATGTACTCAGCATCACATACAGGAGAGTGTACCTACCATGTGCAGCTGTAATGTTACTATATAACCACTGGCGTCACTTACAGTCTATAGTATACTATTACATACATGTACTCAGCATCACATACAGGAGAGTGTACCTACCATGTGCAGCTGTAATGTTACTATATAACCACTGGTGTCACTTACAGTCTATAGTACTATTACATACATGTACTCAGCGTCACATACAGGAGAGTGTACCTATCATGTGCAGCTGTAATGTTACTATATAACCACTGGCGTCACTTACAGTCTATAGTACTATTACATACATGTACTCAGCGTCACATACAGGAGAGTGTACCTATCATGTGCAGCTGTAATGTTACTATATAACCACTGGTGTCACTTACAGTCTATAGTACTATTACATACATGTACTCAGCATCACATACAGGAGAGTGTACCTACCATGTGCAGCTGTAATGTTACTATATAACCACTGGTGTCACTTACAGTCTATAATACACTATTACATACATGTACTCAGCATCACATACAGGAGAGTGTACCTACCATGTGCAGCTGTAATGTTACTATATAACCACTGGCGTCACTTACAGTCTATAGTACTATTAAGCTCTCATCCTAACCCCCCGCTCTATGCTCCTCACTCACTGTCTCTCCTCTGTGTCACCCCTGCCTGTCTGTCCCTCCCCTATAGAGTGTAAGCTCTCATCCTAACCCACCGCTCTATGCTCCTCACTCGCTGTCTCTCCTCTGTGTCACCCCTGTCTGTCTACCCCTCCCCTATAGAGTGTAATCTCTCATCCTAACCCACCGCTCTATGCTCCTCACTCACTGTCTCTCCTCTGTGTCACCCCTGTCTGTCTGTCCCTCCTCTATAGAGTGTAAGCTCTCATCCTAACCCACCGCTCTATGCTCCTCACTCACTGTCTCTCCTCTGTGTCACCCCTGTCTGTCTGCCCCTCCCCTATAGAGTGTAATCTCTCATCCTAACCCACCGCTCTATGCTCCTCACTCACTGTCTCTCCTCTGTGTCACCCCTGTCTCTGTCCCTCCCCTATAGAGTGTAATCTCTCATCCTAACCCACCGCTCTATGCTCCTCACTCACTGTCTCTCCTCTGTGTCACCCCTGTCTGTCTGTCCCTCCCCTATAGAGTGTAAGCTCTCATCCTAACCCACCGCTCCATGCTCCTCACTCACTGTCTCTCCTCTGTGTCACCCCTGTATGTCTGTCCCTCCCCTGTACAGTTTAAGCTCTCATCCTAACCCACCGCTCTATGCTCCTCACTCACTCTCTCTCCTCTGTGTCACCCCTGTCTGTCCCTCCCCTATAGAGTGTAATCTCATTCTAACCCACCGCTCTATACTCCTCACTCACTGTCTCTCCTCTGTGTCACCCCTGTCTGTCTGTCTGTCCCTCCCCTATAGAGTGTAATCTCTCCTCCTAACCCACCGCTCTATGCTCCTCGCTCACTGTCTCTCCTCTGTGTCACCCCTGTCTGTCCCTCCCTTATAGAGTGTAATCTCTCATCCTAACCCACCGCTCTATGCTCCTCACTCACTGTCTCTCCTCTGTGTCACCCCTGTCTGTCTGTCCCTCCTCTATAGAGTGTAAGCTCTCATCCTAACCCACCGCTCTATGCTCCTCACTCACTGTCTCTCCTCTGTGTCACCCCTGTCTGTCTGTCCCTCCCCTGTAGAGTGTAAGCTCTCATCCTACCCCACCGCTCTATGCTCCTCACTCACTGTCTCTCCTCTGTGTCACCCCTGTCTGTCTGTCCCTCCCCTATAGAGTGTAATCTCTCATCCTAACCCACCGCTCTATGCTCCTCGCTCACTGTCTCTCCTCTGTGTCACCCCTGTCTGTCCCTCCCTTATAGAGTGTAATCTCTCATCCTAACCCACCGCTCTATGCTCCTCACTCACTGTCTCTCCTCTGTGTCACCCCTGTGTGTCTGTCCCTCCTCTATAGAGTGTAAGCTCTCATCCTAACCCACCGCTCTATGCTCCTCACTCACTGTCTCTCTCCTCTGTGTCACCCCTGTCTGTCTGTCCCTCCCCTATAGAGTGTAATCTCTCATCCTAACCCACCGCTCTATGCTCCTCGCTCACTGTCTCTCCTCTGTGTCACCCCTGTCTGTCCCTCCCTTATAGAGTGTAATCTCTCATCCTAACCCACCGCTCTATGCTCCTCACTCACTGTCTCTCCTCTGTGTCACCCCTGTCTGTCTGTCCCTCCCCTATAGAGTGTAATAGCTCATCCTAACTCACCGCTCTATGCTCCTCACTCACTGTCTCTCCTCTGTGTCACCCCTGTCTGCCTGTCCCTCCCCTATAGAGTGTAAGCTCTCATCCTAACCCACCGCTCTATGCTCCTCACTCACTGTCTCTCCTCTGTGTCACCCCTGTCTGTCTGTCTCTCCCCTATAGAGTGTAATCTCTCATGCTAAACCACCGCTCTATGCTCCTCACTCACTGTCTCTCCTCTGTGTCACCCCTGCCTGTCTGTCCCTCCCCTATACAGTGTAATCTCTCATCCTAACCCACCACTCTATGCTCCTCACTCACTGTCTCTCCTCTGTGTCACCCCTGTCTGTCTGCCCCTCCCCTATATAGTGTAATCTCTCATCCTAACCCACCACTCTATGCTCCTCACTCACTGTCTCTCCTCTGTGTCACCCCTGTCTGTCTGCCCCTCCCCTGTAGAGTGTAATCTCTCATCCTAACCCACCGCTCTATGCTCCTCACTCACTGTCTCTCCTCTGTGTCACCCCTGTCTGTCTGCCCCTCCCCTATAGAGTGTAATCTCTCATCCTAACCCACCGCTCTATGCTCCTCGCTCACTGTCTCTCCTCTGTCACCCCTGTCTGTCCCTCCCTTATAGAGTGTAATCTCTCATCCTAACCCACCGCTCTATGCTCCTCACTCACTGTCTCTCCTCTGTGTCACCCCTGTCTGTCTCCCCTCCCCTATAGAGTGTAAGCTCTCATCCTAACCCACCGCTCTATGCTCCTCACTCACTGTCTCTCCTCTGTGTCACCCCTGTCTGTCTGCCCCTCCCCTATAGAGTGTAATATCTCATCCTAACTCACCGCTCTATGCTCCTCGCTCACTGTCTCTCCTCTGTGTCACCCCTGCCTGTCTGTCCCTCCCCTATAGAGTGTAATCTCTCATCCTAACCCACCACTCTATGCTCCTCGCTCACTGTCTCTCCTCTGTGTCACCCCTGTCTGTCTGCCCCTCCCCTATAGAGTGTAATCTCTCATCCTAACCCACCACTCTATGCTCCTCACTCACTGTCTCTCCTCTCTGTGTTAACCCTGTCTGTCTGTCCCTCCCCTATAGAGTGTAATCTCTCATCCTAACCCACCGCTCTATGCTCCTCACTCACTGTCTCACCTCTGTGTTACCCCTGTCTGTCTGTCCCTCCCCTATAGAGTGTAAGCTCTCATCCTAACCCACCGCTCTATGCTCCTCACTCACTGTCTCTCCTCTGTGTCACCCCTGTCTGTCTGTCCCTCCCTTATAGAGTGTAATCTCTCATCCTAACCCACCGCTCTATGCTCCTCACTCACTGTCTCTCCTCTGTGTCACCCCTGTCTGTCTGTCCCTCCTCTATAGAGTGTAAGCTCTCACCCTAACCCACCGCTCTATGCTCCTCACTCACTGTCTCTCCTCTGTGTCACCCCTGTCTGTCTGTCCCTCCCTTATAGAGTGTAATCTCTCATCCTAACCCACCGCTCTATGCTCCTCACTCACTGTCTCTCCTGTGTCACCCCTGTCTGTCTGTCCCTCCTCTATAGAGTGTAAGCTCTCACCCTAACCCACCGCTCTATGCTCCTCACTCACTGTCTCTCCTCTGTGTCACCCCTGTCTGTCTGTCCCTCCTCTATAGAGTGTAATCTCATCCTAACCCACCGCTCTATGCTCCTCACTCACTGTCTCTCCTGTGTGTCACCCCTGTCTGTCTGTACCTCCCCTATAGAGTGTAATCTCTCATCCTAACCCACCGCTCTATGCTCCTCGCTCACTGTCTATCCTTTGTGTCACCCCTGTCTGTCCCTCCCTTATAGAGTGTAATCTCTCATCCTAACCCACCGCTCTATGCTCCTCACTCACTGTCTCTCCTCTGTGTCACCCCTGTCTGTCTGTCCCTCTCCTATAGAGTGTAATCTCTCATCCTAACCCACCGCTCTATGCTCCTCACTCACTGACTCTCCTCTGTGTCACCCCTGTCTGTCTGTCCCTCCTCTATAGAGTGTAAGCTCTCATCCTAACTCACCGCTCTATGCTCCTCACTCACTGTCTCTCCTCTGTGTCACCCCTGTCTGTCTGCCCCTCCCCTATAGAGTGTAATCTCTCATCCTAACCCACCGCTCTATGCTCCTCACTCACTGACTCTCCTCTGTGTCACCCCTGTCTGTCTGTCCGTCCCCTATAGAGTGTAAGCTCTCATCCTAACCCACCGCTCTATGCTCCTCACTCACTGACTCTCCTCTGTGTCACCCCTGTCTGTCTGCCCCTTTTACAAGCAGGTCCCCTCTGAGGCAGCAGTTATGGGGATGAGGGAGTGAGGGTAACTAGACGCAGTTCTTACATACAGCGGATACCGGTGGTGGATTGTGAAAGAGAAGAACAGGGAAGGAATACTGATCTATGATGGGACAGAGATGGGAGAGGGGAATGGATCGGAAAGAAGGGGCGCAGTGTGAGCCGTATTTTTCCGATTGTAGCGGCTACAAGTACAGGTTGAGTATCCCATATCCAAATATTCCGAAATACGGAATATTCCGAAATACAGACTTTTTTGAGTGAGAGTGAGATAGTGAAACCTTTGTTTTTTGATGGCTCAATGTACACAAACTTTGTTTAATACACAGAATTATTAGAAATATTGTATTAAATGACCTTCAGGCTGTGTGTATAAGGTGTATATGAAACATAAATTAATTGTGTGAATGTAGACACACTTTGTTTAATGCACAAAGTTATAAAAAATATTGGTTGAAATGACCTTCAGGCTGTGTGTATAAGGTGTATATGAACCATAAATGCATTCTGTGCTTAGATTTAGGTCCCATCACCATGATATCTGATTATGGTATGCAGTTATTCCAAAATACGGAAAAATCCCATATCCAAAATACCTCTGGTCCCAAGCATTTTGGATAAGGGAGACTCAACCTGTATTCTATTGCAGCCCCAGACCACACCATATCCATTATTACTGCTGCTGGTGGTGTAAGAAACGTTCCAGACATGAGTTTAGACAGAAGACTTCACATTTACCTGGTAAACTAGAAGAGCTGGATCCAGATTTCATACTGGAACTGGACAGAGACGTCCAGTCATACGCGGCTTCCGTCCTCTTCAAGGCCTCCTGGTAGTTGGTGTACAGCTGCTTTCCATACTGGAAGGACACAAGGCGAGGCGCGAGGTCAGAGCATGGAGGCACCAATATAACCTGCGGAGCCTGTATACCCCGTGTCATACTGGGCATAATCTGGGCACTGAGGGCAATGCTGCAGCGGGAAGAGACGGAGTAACATGCGCTGAAGGCGGTCTGTCAGTAGCGTCATATAGCGAATAGCAGTAATCTTTCCCTCCAATGACTGCACCATGTGCCGCATGATATCGCGGAACCCGCAGAACCCTCCATCCGCCGGCCGGTCAGGAGACTGCTGACCTGTAGGTTACGTTGGTACCAAAGGTGCATTCGTCCCTCTGCAGAACACCGCGAGGGATGATGCGTTATATATTTCCCTGTGGAGCTCGGTACACTGAGTTGTCCTTTATTCCATTGGGCGCTGGTGCTCGGGAAATGTAAGAGTCGCTCTGTCCTGGTCACCAACGCTCCAGCCAAGACCACCCAACAACAACCCCTCTCTGTCTCTAAGCCATAGAGGTCTTCTCCTGCAGCCATGACTACACTCTGAGCCTGACCACGTGGGATATGGGCTCCCGTAAGCCCTGACTGTCCGTATGCTCGTATCTCTCATTTACCAAGACGCTTCTGTGTTATGCCCAGGTGTGTAACACCTCACTGTTGCTCTATGTTAGATTGCAGAGTGTGTTATAATTATTCTGATTGCCAGTGCTTGGTTCTATAGAGTGTGCATCTGCACCTTCTCTTTTCTCTTCTCAGAAACACTTCAGCTAATAAGCGGCGATTCCACCATCCAGCCGCAATGCGCTACCACAGCAACCCAAGGTAACGCGTGGCACAGGGCGGGGACAAATCTGCCGTTACTTTTTCTGTATGATCCGTGCTGTAGGCGGCTGATCAGCATCCCGCCATTGTCACTACACCGATCACACCACAGCCACCAGACGCACACCAAGGGGTATCTGTGACAGGGTCAGAGTCGCCGGAGGTGCGGACGCGAAGGCCCGTATTTATAAAGCAGCTATCATTTACAGCGCCAAACCAACCTGGCTTTCCCTTGTAAAAATATGGGCATTCTCATGCAAAGCCAATTTCCCCCATTTGTTAGATCCTCGCCCTGGGGTCAGAAGTGAATGTGCGCAGACGCAGCTTACCTTGGCTATTCTGATTCCATTGACCCACTGGTGTAATGTCCTGACATCGTCGCAGCACAGATACTTGATATACTGCGACTTTTTCTGGATTTGCGGGTGCTGGGAAGGAGAGGATAATAGCGGGTGAGAGGCAGCAGGAATAACGTACACCTCACTGTATGTACTATTATCAGTCACCTGACCATATAAAGTGGTGACTTGTAATACCTGTACAGCAGGGGGTTGTGTCCCTTCTAGCTATAATCTACAGGAGGTTATATAGAAAGTTTTGTCACTTGACCTGGTCGAAAACACTTAAAGAATCCAGCGTAACAACTGGGCTGTGGTAAAACGCTTCCAGGCGGCGCTCACCGCAATCAGCGTCATGTTCAGATCACATACAAATACTTTTTATATTTACTGTGTTACTATTGTACTGTAACAGTTGTGTTGTGTATGAAACATATGTTCTCACGTGTTTAATCCCAAATCCAAACACATTTGTCACTTACTGTACATGCGGCAGGGAAACTATTTTTATGCACTTCCATTATAGCAGCTATTCCCTACATACCTCATTGGCAGCAACTACATACCTGCACTCTCAATGACATACCTATTACATATCTGATGTTAGATGGGAAATACGCCCCAACCAGTCACCCTGCTAGCGTGATGGTTCTCCCGGCGTACCACTATCAGACGCGCCCGGGCTTACTGCTAACGGCCGCGCCCAGGCGTACCACTACCGGCCACGCCCAGCTGTACCACCACCGCCCGCGCCCAGGTGTACCACCACCGGCCGCGCCCAGGCGTACCACTACCGGCCGCGCCCAGGCGTACCACTACCGGCCGCGCCCAGGCGTACCACTACCGGCCGCGCAGCTGGGATCCAGAACACATTACCCACTTCCTGCGCACCCATCACATTTCCTGCAATGTAACTCACGGGTTGATTAACCAGTGTGACTCCCATTACACAGGCGCTCCGCTGTGTGCATCGGGCAGCCCAAAGCTTAGGGGCCACACCTAGCAGATCACCTATAGTACAAGAGGTTAGTGGCCATTTAAGACATTAAATCAATGACAGTCGCTTTATTCTACCTTGCCCAGCTCCACAGAAGGCAAGTGGGTACAGGGCAGAGAATTGGGTGATGGAAGAGGGTAAGTAGGCACATGATGGCACTGACACTAAAGCGTCACACATAGGAATGGTCGCTGCTACACATACAAACCCAAATAGCACCAAATATGACAGCACAAGTATAATTATACACCGGAGTTGCAGTTCTAAGTTGAGCCACAAGGTGGCAGCATATAATATAAAATAGGCAAACGTGAAGGAGCGTGGCGGGGTCTGTTACTCATAATGTATGCATCCAGTGCCCATGCTGCAGCCAGGGTGACCAAATACATGTCCACAGGCTGCACACGAAACTCATCTCCTGCCAGACAGACAAGGCTGTGCGCCAAGCGGAGCAGAGGAATGCTCTGCACGCGGCTGGGACTTACCTTCAGCACCAGGCAGTAGTCAGTGGGTGCCTTGTATTTGCTGCGGTACTCCTGACCATAGTAAACATTGACGTGATCCAGTTGCAGGAAGCAGACGAGGTCTCTCGATGCCTGGGGATAAAGGAATCAGACTGTTACCAGCTGACAAGCAGCAGCCGCCATTTCTCAGAGAGAAAGAGCGCTCACAAAATAAACGTTATGTAATTTATACACCATACAGCCTCTCCGTTACCTCACAGGTCAGCGTATACACCATACAGCCTCTCCGTTACCTCACAGGTCAGCGTATACACCGTACAGCCTCTCCGTTACCTCACAGGTCAGCGTATACACCATACAGCCTCTCCGTTACCTTACAGATCAGCGTATACACCATACAGCCTCTCCGTTACCTCACAGGTCAGCGTATACACCATACAGCCTCTCCGTTACAGGTCAGCGTATAGCCTCTCCGTTACCTCACAGATCAGCGTATACACTGTACAGCCTCTCCGTTACCTTACAGGTCAGCGTATACACCATACAGCCTCTCCGTTACCTCACAGGTCAGCGTATACGCCATACAGCCTCTACGTTACCTCACAGGTCAGCGTATACGCCATACAGCCTCTACGTTACCTCACAGGTCAGCGTATACACCATACAGCCTCTCTGTTACCTCACAGGTCAGCGTATACACCATACAGCCTCTCCGTTACCTCACAGGTCAGCGTACACACCATACAGCCTCTCCGTTACCTCACAGGTCAGCGTATACACCGTACAGCCTCTCCGTTACCTCACAGGTCAGCGTATACACCATACAGCCTCTCCGTTACCTCACAGATCAGCGTATACACCATACAGCCTCTCCGTTACCTTACAGGTCAGCGTATACACCATACAGCCTCTCCGTTACCTCACAGATCAGCGTATACACCATACAACCTCTCCGTTACCTCACAGATCAGCGTATACACCGTACAGCCTCTCCGTTACCTCACAGGTCAGTGTATACACCATACAGCCTCTCCGTTACCTCACAGGTCAGTGTATACACCATACAGCCTCTCCGTTACCTCACAGATCAGCGTATATACAATACAGCCTCTCAGTTACAAGTCAGCATATACACCATACAGCCTCTCCGTTACATTACAGTTCAGCATATACACCATACAGCCTCTCCGTTACATTACAGTTCAGCGTATACACCATACAGCCTCTCCGTTACATTACAGTTCAGCATATACACCATACAGTCTCTCCGTTACATTTCAGGTCAGCGTATACACCATACAGGCCTCTCAGTTACAGGTCAGCGTATACACTGTACAGCATTTCCGTTACAGGTCAGCATATACACCATACTGCCCATCAGTTACAGGTCAGCGTATACACCGTACAGCCTCTCCGTTACCTCAGAGATCAGCTTACAGGTCAGCGTATACACCATACAGTCTCTCTGTTACCTTACAGGTAAGCGTATACACCATACAGCCTCTCTGTTACCTTACAGGTCAGCGTATACACCATACAGTCTGTCTCTCTGTTGTCTTACAGGTCAGCGTATACACCATACAGCCCATCACTTACAGGTCAGCGTATACACCCTCTCTGATACAGGGCAGCGTATACACCATACAGCCTCTCCGTTACAGGTCAGCGTATACACCATACAGCCTCTCAGTTACAGGTCAGCGTATACATCATACATCCTCCCCGTTACAGGTCAGCGTATACACCATACAGCCTCTCCGTTACCTCAAAGATCAGCATATACACCGTACAGCCTCTCCGTTACAGGTCAGCGTATACACCATACAGCCTCTCAGTTACAGGCCAGCATATACACCATACAGCCTCTCCGTTACAGGTCAGCGTATACACCATACAGCCTCTCCGTTACAGGTCACTGTATACACCATACAGCCTCTCAGTTACAGGTCAGCGTATACACCATACAGCCCATCACTTACAGGTCAGCGTATACACCCTCTCTGATACAGGGCAGCGTATACACCATACAGCCTCTCCGTTACAGGTCAGCGTATACACCATACAGCCTCTCAGTTACAGGTCAGCGTATACATCATACATCCTCCCCGTTACAGGTCAGCGTATACACCATACAGCCTCTCCGTTACCTCAAAGATCAGCATATACACCGTACAGCCTCTCCGTTACAGGTCAGCGTATACACCATACAGCCTCTCAGTTACAGGCCAGCATATACACCATACAGCCTCTCCGTTACAGGTCAGCGTATACACCATACAGCCTCTCCGTTACAGGTCACCGTATACACCATACAGCCTCTCAGTTACAGGTCAGCGTATACACCATACAGCCTCTCCGTTACAGGTCAGCGTATACACCATACAGCCTCTCCGTTACAGGTCAGCGTATACACCATACAGCCTCTCCGTTACCTCAAAGATCAGCATATACACCGTACAGCCTCTCCGTTACAGGTCAGCGTATACACCATACAGCCTCTCAGTTACAGGTCAGCGTATACACCATACATCCTCTCCGTTACAGGTCACCGTATACACCATACAGCCTCTCAGTTACAGGTCAGCGTATATACCATACAGCCTCTCAGTTTCAGGTCAGCGTATACACCATACAGCCTCTCAGTTACAGGTCAGCATATACACCAGCCTATTAGTTACAGGTCAGCATATACACCGTACAGCCTCTCTGTTACAAATCAGCGTATACACCATACAGCCTCTCCGTTAGCTCAAAGATCAGCGTATACACCATACAGCCTCTCCGTTACCTCAAAGATCAGCGTATACACCGTACAGCCTCTCCATTACAGGTCAGTGTATATACCATACACAGCCTCTCAGTTACAGGTCAGTGTATACAGCGTACAGCCTCTCAGTTACAGGTCAGTGTATACAGCGTACAGCCTCTCAGTTACAGGTCAGTATATATACCATACAGCCTCTCTATTACAGGTCAGCATATACACCATACAGCCTCTCTGTTACAGGTCAGCATATACACCATACAGCCTCTCTCAGTTACAGGTCAGCGTATACACCATACAGCCTCTCCGTTACAGGTCAGCGTATACACCATACAGCCTCTCCGTTACCTCAAAGATCAGCATATACACCGTACAGCCTCTCCGTTACAGGTCAGTGTATACACCATACAGCCTCTCAGTTACAGGTCAGCATATACACCATACAGCCTCTCCGTTACAGTTCAGCGTATACACCATACAGCCTCTCCGTTACAGGTCAGCATATACACCATACAGCCTCTCTCAGTTACAGGTCAGCATATACACCATACAGCCTCTCTCAGTTACAGGTCAGCGTATACACCATACAGTCTCTCAGTTACAGGTCAGCATATACACCAGCCTATTAGTTACAGGTCAGCATATACACCATACAGCCTCTCAGTTACAGGTCACCGTATACACCATACAGTCTCTCCGTTACAGGTCAGCGTATACACCATACAGCCTCTCCGTTAGCTCAAAGATCAGCGTATACACCGTAAGTCTCTCCGTTACAGGTCAGTGTATATACCATACAGCCTCTCAGTTACAGGTCAGTGTATACAGCGTAAAGCCTCTCAGTTACAGGTCAGTGTATACAGCGTACAGCCTCTCAGTTACAGGTCAGTATATATACCATACAGCCTCTCAGTTACAGGTCAGTGTATACACCATACAGCCTTTCTCAGTTACAGGTCAGCGTATACACCATACAGCCTCTCCGTTACAGGTCAGCATATACACCATACAGCCTCTCTCCGTTACAGGTCAGCGTATACACCATACAGCCTCTTAGTTACAGGTCAGCGTATACACCATACAACCTCTCAGTTACAGGTCAGCATATACACCATACAGCCTTTCTCAGTTACAGGTCAGCGTATACACCATACAACCTCTCAGTTACAGGTCAGCATATACACCATACAGCCTTTCTCAGTTACAGGTCAGCGTATACACCATACAGCCTCTCCGTTACAGGTCAGCATATACACCATACAGCCTCTCTCCGTTACAGGTCAGCGTATACACCATACAGCCTCTTAGTTACAGGTCAGCGTATACACCATACAGCCTCTCTCAGTTACAGGTCAGCGTATACACCATACAGCAAGTGGCCCAAAGCGACGGGAGGACAGTGGGGTAATTCGTGTCCTCTTCTGTACTAAACTGTAAATACGTATATACTAAACGCCAAGTTGAATACATAGCATTTATCTGAGATCTGCTGCCTGGCAGGTGACTCTTAGCATACCCATATGTGACGCAGACATGCAGCTCCGCGCTTCCAGGGGCAATACAGAGGAAGAGGGGAGAGAACAGGAGGGAACAGAGAGAAGAGGGAAGACAAGAAAGAAAGGATAAAGATAGGAAAGGGGAGAGGGAAAGAAACTGGATAAGAGGGGGCAGGGCAGATACGGTGAGAAGGGGGGGGGCACAGCGGGAGAGAGGAAGAGATGGTAGAAAAGGGGGGAGATGGTGGAAGAGAAGGTAGGGGGACAGATGAGGGGGGCAATGGTGGGGGGGGGTGGCAGGAGAGGAGGGAGATAGTGGAAGAGAGGGAGGGGTAGAGACTGTAGAAGAGGTGAACAGATGCTGAAACAGAAGGGGGGGGGAGATAGCGGAAGGGGGGGGGGAGATAGCGGAAGGGGGGGGGGGGGGGGAGATAGCGGAAGGGGAAGGGGGGGGGGAGATAGCGGAAGGGGAAGGGGGGGGAGATAGCGGAAGGAGAAGGGGGGAGGAGATAGCGGAAGGGGGGGGGGGGGGGTAGATAGTGGAAGGGGGGAGGGGGGGAGATAGTGGAAGGGGGGGGGGGGGGAGATAGTGGAAGGGGGGGGGGGGAGAGTGGAAGGGGGGGGGGGAGAGTGGAAGGGGGGGAGATAGTGGAAGGGGGGGGAGATAGTGGAAGGGGGGGGAGATAGTGGAAGGGGGGGGGGAGACAGTGGAAGGGGGGGAGATAGTGGAAGGGGGGAGGAGATAGTGAAAGGGGGGAGGAGATAGTGAAAGGGGGGGGAGATAGTGGAAGGGGGGGGAGATAGTGGAAGGGGGGGGGAGATAGTGGAAGGGGGGGGGAGATATTGGAAGGGGGGGGAGATAGTGGAAGGGGGGGGGGGAGAGATGATGGAAGACTAGTAACGCAATACACGACACCTCCACATTACCGATGCATGTCCTGTATAAAGCTGCTATGTAACAGGCGGAGCAGGTTCGGCATCGCCAGCACCTGTATATTATGTACACACAACGGATGGACTCTGCAGCAATGATGGCGGCACGTGTGTTACCCGCACAGAACGACGCTGCCCCCACGCTCTCACCTTTGCCTTCCCTTTAGGCACATAGTAAATACCAGATGCTCGGAGTAAGAAATAGCGTTTCTTCCAGGACTTCTTCCCATCATCCTTCAGCCACAGGACGCCCTCTAACTCCGGGACGGACACGGAGCTCCCGCAGAAGCACTCCTGCATGGAGAGGACACAGAACAGTTACTGTATAATACTGTATAACAGAAGCATCCAATCAGATCCTACTACAGTCTACAACATGCTAGCCAGAATCTGATTGGCTCATATGTGTAACACCTGCGCTTGTCCTCTATAGGTGGTTTGTTACATCACCCCGTATACCTGACTCCTCCCTCCGAGTCCTGTATATGGGTTCCTGTCCGCCAGGAAAACCACGGATCTTAGTAACCGGGGGATGATGTATTCTGCTGAATCCGGGGACCTGGAGCAAAACTACCACCGAGCACTAATCTTCTATAGTCCTATGTGCTAAACCTCATATTGCGGATTACTGGATCAAACTAATAACACAAACATTTGTAGAAGTTGTGTAACGCCGCAGGTGACGTCCGGAAAGCGGCATCTTTATTGCGCAGAGCACCTGCCCTATACAGGAAGGTTTAACGCCGCATATTAATACCGCCATTCCGTCACCACCGCCGGGGAGAAGAGGACCAGATGCCCCGGTGACATATTACTACACCGCGGCGGTAAAGGATTTTCCCGGTGATGGGAAATGTTTGGCATCCATGCTAATAAAGAATTTACGGTAAATGAATGTCCAGCTCGTTTCACAGACACCATGGAGGCTCGTTACCATCACGCTACATCCAGAGGCGGGTTATCCCCCAGCAACCGGGTCATCTACTAACCAGACACTTGTGCTTCTCTGAGAGCACACAGCTGATTGGATGACAGGCTGCAGCACATGACGGCACTTTATACATGTTATAACGGACAGCTCCCCCCACCCCCCACCGGGGCATGTCTCTCAGCAGATCACGCACCTCATACCTCATACTGTCAGGGATTGCAGCCGCAGTGAGAGGTTAATAAGAGTGTTTGCCAGACATGGAACAACTAAAGAGCCAACCCCAAAATATACACTGCTCAAAAAAATAAAGGGAACACTAAAATAACACATCCTAGATCTGAATGAATGAAATATTCTTATTAAATACTTTGTTCTTTACATAGTTGAATGTGCTGACAACAAAATCACACAAAAATTATCAATGGAAATCAAATTTATTAACCCATGGAGGTCTGGATTTGGAGTCACCCTCAAAATGAAAGTGGAAAAACACACTACAGGCTGATCCAACTTTGATGTAATGTCTTTAAAACAAGTCAAAATGAGGCTCAGTAGTGTGTGTGGCCTCCACGTGCCTGCATGACCTCCCTACAACCCACACAAGTGGCTCAGGTAGTGCAGCTCATCCAGGATGACACATCAATGCGAGCTGTGGCAAGAAGGTTTGCTGTGTCTGTCAGCGTAGTGTCCAGAGCATGGAGGCGCTACCAGGAGACAGGCCAGTACATCAGGAGACGTGGAGGAGGTCGTAGGAGGGCAACAACCCAGCAGCAGGACCGCTACCTCCGCCTTTGTGCAAGGAGGAACAGGAGGAGCACTGCCAGAGCCCTGCAAAATGACCTCCAGCAAGCCACAAATGTGCATGTGTCTACTCAAACAATCAGAAATAGACTCCATGAGGGTGGTATGAGGGCTCGACGTCCACAGGTGGGGGTTGTGCTTACAGACCAACACCGTGCAGGACGTTTGGCATTTGCCAGAGAACACCAAGATTGGCAAATTTGCCACTGGCGCCCTGTGCTCTTCACAGATAAAAGCAGGTTCTCACTGAGCACATGTGACAGACGTGACAGAGTCTGGAGACGCCAAGGAGAACGTTCTGCTGCCTGCAACATCCTCCAGCATGACCGGTTTGGCAGTGGGTCAGTAATGGTGTGGGGTGGCATTTCTTTTGGGGGCTGCACAGCCCTCCATGTGCTCGCCAGAGGTAGCCTGACTGCCATTAGGTACCGAGATGAGATCCTCAGACCCCTTGTGAGACCGGGATCCGGTCTGAAGATCGACAGTGTCTAGGTCGACAATGTTTAGGTCGACCACTATAGGTCGACATGGATGGAAGGTCGACAGGGTTTCTAGGTCGACATGTGCTAGGTCGACAGGTCTAAGGTCGACATGAGTTTTTCAAATTTTTTTCTTTTTTTAAATTTTTTCATACTTAACGATCCACGTGGACTACGATTGGAACGGTAAAGTGTGCCGAGCGAAGCGATAGCGGAGCGAAGGCACCATGCCCGAAGCATGGCAAGCGAAGCGAGCCATGCGAGGGGACGCGGTGCACTAATTTGGGATCCCGGTCACTCTACGAAGAAAACGACACCAAAAAAAAGAGAAATCCTCATGTCGACCTTTAGACCTGTCGACCTAGCACATGTCGACCTAGAAACCCTGTCGACCTTCCATCCATGTCGACCTAGTGACTGTCGACCTATAGTGGTCGACCTAAACATTGTCGACCTAGACACTGTCGATTTGATGAACCACACCCGTGAGACCATATGCTGGTGCAGTTGGCCCTGGGTTACTCCTAATGCAAGACAATGATAGACCTCATGTGGCTGGAGTGTGTCAGCAGTTCCTGCAAGACGAAGGCATTGATGCTATGGACTGGCCCGCCCGTTCCCCAGACCTGAATCCAATTGAGCACATCTGGGACATCATGTCTCGCTCCATCCACCAACGCCACGTTGCACCACAGACTGTCCAGGAGTTGGCGGATGCTTTAGTCCAGGTCTGGGAGGAGATCCCTTAGGAGACCATCCGCCACCTCATCAGGAGCATGCCCAGGCATTGTAGGGAGGTCATACAGGCACGTGGAGGCCACACACACACACACACACTAC